>NW_026577892.1:2400000-3000000 GCF_029407905.1 Bubalus kerabau | reverse complement strand
GCCCTCTTCCGTTGCTCCAGACCCAGCGGTGTCCCGAGGGGCCCCGCCACTTCCACAGCATCCCTCACCTCTCAGAGGCACCCTGGGAAGTTCCCTCAGGTCTCTGGCAGAAGTCGAAAGAAACGAGGGTTTCCTGCCGCCATCCGAGAAAGACCTCGAGAGTCCTTCTTCAAAGTGTCTTGAGGCCCTAGTCCCCTCCCTGGACTAGAGAGCAAAGACGCGCTCCCCCTCGCCTCGCCCATGGAGACCTGGCTTCCCTGGTGCCGCACGAGATGCTCCTGAGATCCTCCTCGCGCCTTGTGAGAAAACCCCCACGTGCGCCGCAGCTCGAGGAAACCCCTGAGATGCCCCCGTCCTCTCGAGGTGAGCGCCTTCTTTTCCTGCCTGGCCTGGAGAGCAATCCCGAGTCCTCTCTCCAAACTGAAGAGGAAGCTTGACTCCCTTGAGGCCAATCAGTGGGCTCCAAGAGATCCGCGTCGCGGCTCGAGAGGAGAGCGCAGTCCTTTGCTTCCCCTCGAGGTGAGGCCTGACTCCCCGGGGGAGTCTGGAGTGCGAACCCGATATCCTTTTCTTCCCATGAGAGGACTATTAGGTCCTGGACACACGCCTAGATGAGGTCTCTTTGGCCCTGCAGTGACTCGAGCACAACCCCCAGCTTTCCCTCGCAACTCGAAGGGAAGTTTGGGCTTCCCAGGGCGAACACAAGAGGAAGCCTGAAATCCCCGTCGTAACTCGAGAATCCCGCCGCAACTCAAGAAAAACCACGTGGTTCCATCGTCTTCGCAGCATGAGCCCCTTGCCCGCCACAGCATCTCAAAAGAAGTCCCACGTTCCCACTGAAGTGCAAAACGGTACATGGCACCCATGATGGCACTCCCAAAGTTCCCCAACATACATGCCTCACTCGAGGGGAACACCCATGTCCCCACACCACATCATTTGATCCCCTTCTCCCCTCCTGATTGCAACAGGAGTGTCGATTCTCCTGCTTTGTCTGGAAGGGGTTACCGATCTTCCCATTGCACCTCAGGATGAGGCCGGTCTCACGAGGAAATTGGAGATGTAGCCTCGTGGTGGTGCCACATGCGGAAAGGCCCCATTTCCTGGTCCGCTATTAATAAGAACCCGATGCCCGTACACTTCTTCGAATGCATCCCGTTGGATGAAGGCACAACAAGGAGGGGCCCTGCACACCCCTGCTTTTTTTTTAAAATTCTGCAGGTTCCACATACAGGTCGACAAGTGACCTGTTACCTCGTGAACAACTCGAGAGGCAAGCTAAGTTTCATTTCTCCACAGAATACGAGGCCTGACTCTCCTGTCCCAACTCTGCAGGAATCCTGAGATCGGAGTCTGAAATGGAGAGGAACCCTGAGGTTCCTTCCTCAACACGAGATGAGGCCCTCTTGCATTATACCACACCCAGTGGTGTCCCGAGTGGCCCCTCCCAACTCCACAGAATCCATGACTTCTCAGAGGCACCATGTTAAGCTCCCTGAGGTCACCAGCACAAGTCGAGAAAAACCAGGGTTTCCTGCCGCAACCGGAGAAAGACCTTGAGAGTCGTTCTTCAACGCCTCTTGAGGCCCGATTCCCCTACCATGACTCGAGAGCAATGACGCGCTCCCCCTCCACACGTGCATGGAGACCTGACTTTCCTGTCACCACACGAGAGACTCCCTGAGCTCCCCATCGTATCTTGTGAGAAACCCCATCCTGGCACCGCACCTCAAGAAAATGCACAAGACGCCTCCGTCATCACGATATGAGGGCCTTCTTTTCCTGCATGGCCTGGAGAGCAATCCCGAGTCCTCTCTCCAATCTCCACAGGAGGCTTGACTCCCTTTAGGCCACACAATGGGCTCTAAGAGATACCCGTCGCGACTCAAGAGGAGAGGGGAGTCCATTCATTACCCTTTTTAAGAGGCCTGACTCCTCGGGAGGATCTGGAATGCAACTCCGAGATCCCTGTTGCCCCTTGAAAGGAACATTAGGTCCTAGACACAAGCCTAGATGAGGTCTTTTTTGCCCTGCAATAACTCGAGCCAACCCCCAGCTCTAGCTCTCAACTCGTATGGAAATTTGGACTTCCCTGGGCCAACACAAGAGGAAGCCTGAATTCCCTGCCGCAACTCGAGAAAAACCACGTGGTTCCCCCGTCATCACAAGATGGGGCCCGTGCTCAATACAGCGTCTCAAGAGAAGTCCCACGTTCCGTGTTGAAGTGCGAAACGTTACTTGGCACCCTTAATGCGACCCTAAATGTTCCCCGACACACCGGTTTCATTTGAGGGGAACACCGAGGTTCCCGGCACCACTTCTTTTGAGCCCCTTCTCCCCTCCTGATAGCGACAAGAGGGTCGATTCCCATGCTTTGACTTAAAGGGGTTCCCGACATTCACGGCGCACCTCAGGATGAAGCCGGACTCATGGGAAATTTCGAGACGTGGCCTCGTGGGGGGTGCCACATGCCGAAAGACCCCGATTTCCCAGTACACTCTTGAGAAGAACCCGATGACCAGACACCTCTTTGAAGACAACCCTGTGGATGAAGGTACAACAAAAGGGGCACTGACACCCCTGTGCATCGTCTGGGAAAACCCGCAGGTTCCACATACAGCTCTACAAGAGGCCTGTCACCCCGTGAACAACTCGAGATGCAAGTGGATTTCCATTCCTCCACACAAGATGAGTCCTGACTCTCCTCTCCCATCTCTGTAGGAACATGCGATCCGAGTCAGAAATGAAGAGGAAACCTGATGTTCCTGCTTTATCTAAAGATGATGCCTTTTTCCATTTCACCAAACCCAGTGGAGTTCCGAGAGGTCACTCCCAACTCCACAGTATCCCTGATTTCTCAGAGGCACCTGAGAAGCTCCCTGACGTAACATGCATGAGTCGAGGGAACCCATGGTTTCCTGCCACAACCTGAGAAAGACCTTGAGAGTCCTTCTTCAATGCGTCTTGAGGTCCAAATCCCCTATCATGACAAGAGAGCAATGACGCACTCCCCCTCGCCACGCGCATGGAGACCTGACTTCCCTGGCGCCACACAAGATGCTCCCTGAGCTCCCAGCATACCACGTGGGAAACACCACACTTGTGCCTCAGCTCGAGAAAACCCACGAGATGCCCCTGTCATCGCGAGATGAGGGCCTTCTTTTTCTGCATGGCCTGGAGAGCAATACCGAGTCCTCTCTCCAAAATCCACAGGAAGCTTGGCTCCCTGTAGGCCACTCAGTGGGCTCCAAGAGATATCCGTCTCGACTTGAGAGGAGAGTGGAGTCATTTGCTTCCCCTCGAGATGAGGCCTGACTCCCCGGGTGAGTCTGGAATGCAACCCCGAGATCCCTGTCGCCCCTGGAGAGGAACATTAGATCCTGGACACAAGCCAAGATGAGGTCTCTTTTTCCGTACAGTGACTCGTGCGCAATCCCCAGCTCTCCCTCGCAGCTCGAATTGAAGATTGGACTTCCCTGGGCCAACACAAGAGGAAGCCTGAAATCCCCGTCGTAACTCTAGAATCCCGCCGTAACTTGAGAAAAACCAAGTGGTTCCCCCATCATCGCAATATGAGGCACTTTCCCGCTACAGCGTCTCAAGAGTAGTCCCACGTTCCATCTTGAAGTGCGAAACAGTACTTGGCACCCTTGATGCGACCCCAAAAGTTCCCCAACATACCGGTCTCACTTGAGGGGAACACCGAAGTTCCCGGCACCATTTCTTTTGAGCGCCTTCCCCCCTCCTGATCACGACAGGAGGGTCGATTCCCCTGCTTTGTCTGCAAGGGTTTCCCGACCTTAACGGCACACCTCAGGATGATGCCGGTCTCACGAGGAAGTTCGAGACGTAGCCTCGTGGGTGGTGCCACATGCCGAAAGACTCCGATTGCCCGGTCCGCTCTTGATAAGAACCCGATGCCTGGACACCCCTTAGAAGGCAACCCTGTGGATGAAGGCACAACACAAAGGGGCACAGACACACCCGTGCATCGTCCGGAAAAACCTACAGGTTCCACACACAGCTCGACACGTGGCCTGTCACCCCGTGCACAACTCGAGAGGCAAGCTGAGTTCCATCCTCCACACAGGACGAGGCCTGACTCTCCTGTCCCAAATCTGCTGGGACCCTGCAATCCGAATCAGAAATGGAGAGGAACCCTGAGGTTCCTGCCTCAACTCGAGATGAGGCCCTCTTCCATAGCACCAAAACCACTGGAGTCCCGAGAGGTCCCTCCAACCCACAGTGTCCCTGACTTCTCAGAGGCACCCTGACAAGCTCCCTGAGATCTCCAGCACAAGTCGATGGAACCCAGGGTTTCCTGCCGCAACCCGAGAAAGACTGGATAGTCCTTCTTTGATGCGTCTTGAGGCCCGATTCCCCTACCATGTCTCAAGAGCAATGAAGCGCTCCCAGTACCCACGCGCATGGAGACTTAACTTCCCTGGCACCTCATGAGAGGCTCCCTGAGGTCCCCGTCGTACCTCGTGAGAAACCCCACACTGGCGCCGCAGCTCGAGAAAACCCACGAGACGCCCCCGTTATCGTGAGATGAGGGCCATCATTCACTGCATGGCCTGGAGGGCGATCCCGAGTCGTCTCTCCAAACTCCACGGGAGGCTTGACTCACAAAGGCTACTCAGTGCGCTCAATAGGTACCCGTCGCGACTCGAGAGGAAAGCGGAGTACTTTGCTTCCTCTAGAAACAAGGCCGGACTTCCCGGGTGAGTCTGGAATGCCACCCCGAGATCCCTGTCACCCCTGGAGAGGAATATTCGGTCCTGGACACAAGCCTAGATATGGTCTATTTTGCCCCGCAGTGACTCGAGTGGGATCCCAGCTCACCCTCGCAACTCGAATGGAAGATTGGACTTCCATGGGCCAACACAGGAGGAAATCTGAATTCCCCGTCGAAACTCGAGACTCCCGCCGCAATGCGAGCAAAAGCACGTGGTTCACTCGTCATCCCAAGATGAGGCCCTGGCCCGCTACAGCGTCTCAAGTGAAGTCCCACGTTCCGTCTTGAAGTGCGAAATGCTACTTTTCACCCTTGATGTAACCCCAAAAGTTCCCCGACACACCGTTCTCACCGAGGGGAACACCGAAGTTCCCAGCACCACTTCATCTGATGACTTTCTCCCCTCCTGATCACGACAGGAGGGTAAATTCCCCTGCTTTGTCTAGAAGGAGTTCCCGCTCATCCCGGCGCACCTAAGGATGAGGCCTTTCTCAGGAGGAAATTCGAGACGTAGCCTCGTGGGTGGTGCCACATGCCGAAAGACCCCGATTGTGCGGTCCGCTCTGGATAAGAACCCGATGCCCGGACACCACTTCGAAGGCAACCCTGTGGATGAAGGCACAACAGAAGGGTTACTAAAACTCCCGTGCATCGTCCAGAAAAACCCACAGGTTCTACACACAGCTCGACAAGTGGAATGTCACCCCGTGAACAACTCGATAGGCAAGCGGAGTTCAATTCCTCCACACAAGATGAGGCCTGACTCTCCTGTCCCAACTCTTCAGGGACCCTGCCATCCGAGTCAGAAATGGAGAGGAAACCTGAGGTTCCTGCCTCAACTCGAGATGAGGCCCTCTTCCATTGCACCAAACCCAGATGAGTCGCAAGAGGCCCTTCCCAACTCCACAGTATCCTTGAATTCTCAGAGGCACCTTGAGAATCTACCTGAGGTCACCGGCACAAGTCAAGGGAACCCAGGGTTTCCTGCTGCGACCCGAGAAAGACCTTGAGAGTCCTTCGGCGCGTCTTGAGGCCCGATTCCCCTACCATGACTCGAGAGCAAAGACCCGCCCCCCATCGCCATGCACATGGAGACCTGACTTCCCTGACGCCTGAAGAGAGTCTCCCTGAGCTCCCCGTCGTACCTCTTCGGAAACCCCATTCAGGCACCGCAGCTCGAGAAAACCCACGATACGCCCCCGTCATCACGAGATGAGGGACTTCTTTCCTGCCTGGCATGGAGAGCAAAACCGAGTCCTCTCTCCAGACTCCACAGGAGGCTTGACTCTCTTTAGGCCTCTCAGTTGGCTCCAAGAGATACCTGTCAGGACTTGAAGGGAGAGCGGAGTCCTTTGCTTCCCCTCGAGACGAGGCCTGACTCCCCGTGTGAGTCTGGAATGCAACCCCGAGTTCCTGTCACACCTGGAGAGGAAAACTCGGTCCTGGACACAAGTCTAGATGAGGTCTATTTTGCACTGCAGTTACTAGAGAGCAATCGCCAGCTCTCCCTCACAAATCGAATGGAAGATTGGACTTCCCTGGGCCAATACAATTGGAAGCCTGAATTCGACATCGTAACTCGAGAATCCCGCCGAAACTCGAGAAAATCCACGTGGTTCCCTCATCAGCGCTAGATGAGGCCCTTGCCCGCTACAGCGACTCAAGAGAAGTCCCACGTTCTGTCTTGAAGTGCGAAACAGTACTTGGCACCCTTGATGCAATCTCAAAATTCCCCGACATACCGGTCTCACTCGAAAGGAACACCGAGGTTCCCGGAACCACTTCATTTGAGCTCCTTCTCCCCTCGTGATCGCGACAGGAGTGTCGATTCCCCTGCTATGTCTGGAAGGGGTTCCCGACCTTTCCAGCACGCCTAAGGATGAGGCAGGTCTCACGAGGAAATTCGAGACGTAGCCTCGTGGGTGGTGCCACAAGCCGAAAGACCCCGATTTCCCGGTCTACTCTTGATAAGAACGCGATGCTCTGACACCTTTACGAAGGAAAGCCTGTAGATGAAAGCACAACACGAAGGGGCACTGACACCCCCGTTTATCATCCAGAAAAACCCTCAGGTTACAAACACAGTTCAACAAGTGGTCTGTCACCCCGTGAACAACTCGAGAGGCAAGTGGAGTTCCATTCCTCCACGCAAGACGAGACCTGATTTTCTGTACCAACTCTGCAGGGAAACTGCGATCCGAGTCAGTACCAGCGACAGGAAACCCAGGAGAGGAAACATGAGGTTCCTGCCTCCACTCGAGATGAGGCTCTCATCCATTGCACCAAACCCAGTGGAGTCCCGAGAGGCCTCTCCCAACTCCACAGTACTCCTGACTTCTCAGAGGCACCCGGAGAAGCTCCATGAGGTCACCGGCACATGTCGAGGGAACCCAGGGTTTCCTGCCACAATGCGAAAAAGACCTCGAGAGTCCTACTTCAACGTGTCTTGAAGCCCGAATCTGCTTCCATGGCTCTATAGAAATGACACACACCCCCTCGCCACGCACATGGACACCTGACTTCCCTGGCGCCATAAGAGAGGCTCCCTGAGCTCCCTGTCGTACCTCGTGAGAAACCCCACACTGACGCCGCAGCTTGAGAAAACTCACCATACGACCCTGTCATCGCGAGATGAGGGCCTTCTTTTCCTGCATGGCCTGGAGAGGAATCCCGAATCCTCTTTCCAAACTCCACAGGAGGCTTGACTCCCTTTAGGCCACTTAGTGGGCTCCAAGAGATACCCGTCGCGACTCGAGAGGAGAATGGAGTCCTTTGCTTCCCCTCGAGACAAGGCCTGACTCACCAGGTGGGTCTGGAATGCAACCCCGAGATCCCTGTCTCCCCTGGAGAGGAACATTAGGTCCTGGAAACAAGCCTAGATGAGGTCTCTTTTGCCCTTCTGTAACTCGAGAGCAATCCCCCGCTCTCCCTAACAACTCGAATGGAAGATTGGACTTCCCTGGGCCAACACAAGAGGAAGCCTGAATTCCCCTTCGTAACTCGAGAATCCCGCCACAACTCGAGAAAAAGCACTTGGTTCCCTCGTCATCGCAAGATGAGGCCCTTGCCCGCTACAGCTTCTCAAGAAAAGTCCCACGTTCCGTCTTGAAGTGCGAAACGATACTTGACACCCTTGATGTGACCCCAAAAGTTCCCCGAAATATCGGTCTCACTCGAGGTGAACACCGAGGTTCCCGGCACCAGTTTATCTGAGCCCCTTCTCCCTTCCTGTTCGTGATAGGAGGGTCACTTCCCCTGCTTTGTTTGTAAGGGGTTCCCGACCTTCACAGGGCACTTCAGGATGAGGCCGGTCTCACGAGGAAATTCGAGACGTAGCTCGCGGGTGGTGCCACATGCCAAAAGACTATGATTTCTCGGTACGCTCTTGATAAGAACCCGATGCCTGGACACCTCTTCGAAGGCAACCCTGTGGATGAAGGCACAACACAAAGGGGCACTGACACCCTCGTGCATCGTCTGGAAAAACCCGCAGGTTCCACATACAGCTCAACAAGTGGCTTGTCACCACTGAAGAACTCGAGAGGCAAATGGGGTTTCATTCCTCTACACAAGACGAGGCCTGACTCTCCTGTCCCAACTCTGCAGGGACTTTGCGATCCGAATCAGACCAGCACCAGTGAAGTCGCGAGAGGAACGCTGAGGTTCCTGCCTCCACTCGAGATTAGGACCTCTTCCATTGCACGAAACCCAGTGGAGTCCCGAGAGACGCGTCCCAGCTCCACAGTATCCCTGACTTCTCAGAGGCACCCTGAGAAGCTCCCTGAGGTCACCAGCGCAATTCGAGTGAACCCAGGGTTTACTGCCGCCACCATAGAAAGAACTCAAGAGTCCTTCTTCAACGCGCTTTGAGGCCTGATTCCCCTACCATGACTCGAGGGCAATGACGCACTCCCTCTGCTACACTCATGAAGCCCTGACTTCCCTGGCGCCACACGAGAGGCTCCCTGAGCTCCCCGTCATACCTCGTGAGAAACCCCACACTGGCGCCGCAGATAGAGAAAACCCACGAGACGCCCCCGTTTTCGCGACATGACGGCCTTCTTTTCTAGCATGGCCTGGAGAGCAATCCCGAGTCCTCTCTCCAAACTCCACAGTAGGCTTGACTCCCTTTTGGTCACTCAGTGGACTCCAAGACATACCCGTCGCGACTCGAGAGGAGAGCGGAGTCTTTTCCTTCCCCTCGAGGCGAGGCCTGACTCCTCGGGTGAGTCTGATATGCGAACCGGAGATCCCTGTCGCCTCTGGAGAGAAACATTAGGTCCTGGACACAAGCCTAGATGATGTCTCTTTTTTCCTGCAGTGACTCGAGAGCAATCCCCAACTCTCCCTCGCAACTCGAATGGAAGACTGGACTTCCCTGGGCCAACAGAAGAGGAAGCCTGAATTTCCCGTTGTAATTCAAGAATCCCGCCACAACTCGAGAAAAACCACGTCGTTCCCTCTTCATCGCAAGATGTGGCCATTGCCGCTACAGCGTCTCAAAAGAAGTCTTACATTCAATCTTGAAGTGCGATACGGTACTTGGCACCTTTGATGCGACCCCAAAAGTTCCCCAACACACTGGTCTCACTGGAGGGGAACACCGAGGTTCCCGGCATCACCTCATCTGTGCCCCTTCTCCCCTCCTGATCGAGACAGGAGGGTCGATTCCCCTGCTTTGTCTGCAAGGGGTTCCGACCTTCCCGGCGCACCTCAGGATGAGGCCGGTCTCACTAGGAAATTCGAGACGTAGCCTGGTGGGTGGTGCCACATGCGGAAAGACCCCGATTTCCTGGTCTGCTCTTAATAAGAACCCGATGCCCGGGCACCTCTTCGAAAGCAAACCTGTGGATGAATGCACAACACGAAGGGGTACTGACATCCCCATGCATAGTACGGAAAAACACGCAGATTCCAAACACAGATCGACAAGTGTCCTGTCATCCCTTGAAGAACTAGAGAGGCATGCGGAGTTCCGTTCCTCCACACAAGAGAAGGCCTGACTCTCCTTTCCCAACTCTGCAGGGACCGTGCGATCGGAGTCAGAAATGTAGATGAAACCTGACGTTCCTGCATCAACTCGAAATGAGGCCCTCTTCCATTGCGCCATACCCAGTGGAGTCCCGAGAGGCCCCTCCCAACTCCACAGTATCCCTGACTTCTCAGAGGCACCCTCAGAAGCTCTCTGCGGTCACTGGCACAAGTCGAGTGAACCCAGGGTTTCCTGCTGCATTCTGAGAAAGACCTCGAGAGTCCTTCTTTACTGCGTCTTGAGGCCCGATACCCTACCATGACTGGAGAGCAATGACGCATTTCCCTCGCCACGCCCATTGAAACCTAACTTCCCTGGCGCCACACGAGAGGCTCCCTGCGCTCCCCGTCCTACCTCATGAAAACCCCACACTGGCACCTCCGCTCGAGAAAACACATGAGACGCACCCGTCATCGTAAGATGAGGGCCTTCTTTTCCTACATGACCTAGAGAGCAATCCCGAGTCCACTCTCCAAACTCCACTGGAGGCCTGTCTCCCTTTAGGCCACTCAGTAGCCTCCAAGAGATACACGTCGCTACTCTAGAGGAGAGCGGAGTCCGTTGCTTCCCCTCGAGCCGAGGCCTGACTACTTGGGTGAGTCTGGAATGGGATCCCGAGATCCGTGTCGCCCCTGTAGAGGAAAACTCGGTCCTGGACACAAGCCTAAATGAGGTCTTTTTTGTCCTGCATTGACTCAAGTGCAATCCCCAGCTCTCCCTCACAACTCGAATGGATGATTGGACTTCCCTGGGCCAACACAAGAGGAAGACTGTATTTCCCGTTGTAATTCGAGAATCCCGCGGCAACTGGAGAAAAACAACATGGCTCCTCCGTCATCGAAATATGAGGCCCCTGTCAGCTATAGCGTCTCCAGCGAAGTCCCATGTTCCGTCTTGAAGTGTGAAACGGTACTTGACACCCTTGATGCGACCCCCAAATTTCCCTGACACCCCGGTCTCACTCGAGGAGAACATGGAGGTTCCCAGCACTGCTTCAGCTGAGCCTCTTCTCCCCTCCTGATGGCGACAGGAGGGTCGATTCCCCTGCTTTGTCTGGAAGGGGTTCCCAGACTTCCCGGCGAACCTCAGGATGAGGCCAGTCTCACGAGGGAAGTCGAGACGTAGCCTCGTGGGTTGTGCCACATGCCGAAAGACCCCGATTTCCTGGTCCGCTATTGATAAGATCCCGATGCCCGGTCACCTCTTCGAAGGTAACCCTGTGGATGAAGGCACAACACGAATGGGCACTGACACCCCTGTGCATCGTCCCCCAAAACCGCAGGTTCCACATACAACTCGACAGGTGGCCTGTCATCCCGTGAACAACTCGAGAGGCAAGCGGAGTTCCATTACTCCACACAAGACGAGGTCTGACTCTCCTGTCACAACTCTGCAGGGACCCTGCTATCCGAGTCAGAAATGGAGAGGAACCCTGACGTTACTGCCTCAATCCGAGATTAGGTCCTCTTCAATTGCACCAGTCCCTGTGAAGTTCCGAGAAGCCCCTCTCAACTCCACAGTATCCCTGACTTCTCAGAGGAACCCCGCTAAGCTCCCTGAGGTCATGGGCACAAGTCGAGGGAACCCAGGGTTTCCTGCCACACCCCGAGAAAGACCTCGAGAGTTCTTCTTCGAAGCGTCTTGAGGCTCGATTCCCCTACCATGACTCGAGAGCAATGAGGCGCTCCCCCACGCCACGTCCATGGAGACCTGACTTCCGTGGCACCACAGGAGTCTCCCTGAGCTCCCCGTCCTATCTTGTGAGAAACCCCAACCAGGCACTGCACCTTGAGAAAACCCACGAGACACCCCCGTCATCGCGAGATGAGGGCCTTCTTTTCCTGCATGGCCTAGAGAGCAATCCCGAGTCCTCTCTCCAAACTCCACAGGAGGCTTAACTCCATTTAGGCCATTCTTGGGCTCCAAGGGATACCCGTTGTGACTCGAGAGGAGAGCGGAGTCTATTCATTCCCTTCGAGACGAGGCCTGACTCCCTGGGTGAGTCTGGAATGCAACCCCGAGATCCCTGTCGCCCCTGGAGAGAAAAACTCGGTCCTGGACACAAACCTAGATGAGCTCTATTTTGCCCTGCAGTGACTCGAGAGCAATCTCCAGCTCTCACTTGCAACTCGAATGGAAGATTGGACTTCCCTGGGCCAACACAAGAGGAAACCTGTATTCCCCGTCGTAACTCAAGAATCCTGCCGCAACTCGAGAAAAAACACGTGGGTCCCCCGTCATTGCAAGATGAGGCCCTTGCCTGCTCCAGCGTCTCAAGAGTAGTCCCACGTTCTGTCTTGAAGTGCAAAATGATATTTGGCACCCTTAATGCTACCCCAAAAGTTCCCCGACATAAGGGTCGCACTCGAGGGGAACACCAAGGTTCCTGGCACCACTTCATCTGAGCCCCTTCTCTCCTCCTGATCCCGAAAGGAGGGTCGATTCCCCTGCTTTGTCTGCAAGGGGTTCCCGACCTTCTCCACGCACCTCAGATGAGGCTGTCTCACGAGGAAATTCGAGACGTAGCCTCGATGGTGGTGCCACATGCTGAAAGACCGCGATTTCCCGATCCGCTCTTGATAAGAACGCGATGCCCAGACACCTATTCGAAGATAGTGTGGATGAAGGCACAACACGAAGGGGCACTGACAACCCCGTGCATCATCCGGAAAAGACCGCAGGTTACTCTTACAGTTCAACAAGTGCCTGTCACCCAGTGAACAACTAGAGAGGCAAGCGGAGATCCATTCCTGCACACAAGACGAGGCCTGACTCACCTCTCCCAACTATGCAGGGGGCTGCGATCGGAATCAGAAATGGAGAGGAACCCTGAGGTTCCTGCCTTCCCTCGAGATGAGGCCCCCTTCCATTTCACCAAACCCAGTGGAGTCCCGAGAGGTCTTTCCCAACTCCACAGTATCCCTGACTTCTCAGAGGCACCCGGAGAATCTCCCTGAGGTCACCGGCACAAGTCGAGTGAACCCAGGTATTCTTGCCAAGACCCGAGAGAGATCTTGAGAGTCCTTCTTCAACGCGTCTAGAGGCCTGATTCCCCTACCATGACTCGAGAGCAATGACGCGCTCCCCCTCGCCACACGCATCGAGACCTAACTTCCCTGGCGCCACATAAGAGGCTCCCTGAGCTCCCCGTCGTACCTCCTGAGAAACCAACACAGGCGCTGCAGCTCGGTAAAACCACCGAGACCCCCCGTCATCGTGAGATGAGGGCCTTATTTTCCTGCATGTCCTGGCGTGCAATCCCGAGTCCTCTCTCCAAACTCCAGAGGAGGCTTGACTCCCTTTAGTCCACTCAGTGGGCTCCAAGAAATACCCGTCGCGACTCGAGAAGAGAGAGAAGTCCTTTGTTTCCCCTCGAGATGACGCCTGACTCCCGGGTGAGTCTGGAACGCAACCCCAAGATCCCAGTCATCCCTTGAGAGGAACATTAGGTCCTAGACACAAGCCTGGATGAGGTCTCTTTTGCCCTGCAGTGACTCGAGCGCAACCCCCAGCTCTCCCTCGCAACTCGAATGGAAGATTGGGCTTCCCTGGGCCAACACAAGAGGAAGCCAGAAATCCCCTTCGTAACTCGAGAATCCCGCCGCAACTCGAGAAAAACCACGTGTTTCCAACGTCATCCCAAGATGAGGCCCTTGCCTGCTATGGCGTCTCAAGAAAAGAACCACGTTCCGTCTTGAAGTGTGAAACGGTACTTTGCACCCTTGATGCGACACCAAATGTTCCCGGACACGCCGGTCTCACTCGACAGGAACACCGAGGTTCCCGCACCACTTCATCTGAGCACCTTCTCCCCTCCTGTTTGCGACAGGAGGGTCTATTCCCCTGCTTTGTTTGGAAGGGGTTCCCCACATTCCCGGCGCACCTCAGGATGAGGCCGGTCTCACGAGGAAATTCGAGACATAGCGTCGTGGGTGGTGTCACATGCCGAAATACCCCGATTTCCCGGCCCACTCTTGAGAAGAACCCGATGCCCGGACACCTGTTCGAAGGCACCCCTGTGGACGAAGGCACAAAACGAAGGGTCACTGACACTCCCGTGCATCATTCGGTAAAAGCCGCAGGTTCCACACACAGCTCAACAAGAGGCCTGTCATCCCATGAACAACACGAGAGGCAAGCAGAGTTCCATTCCTCCACTCAAGACGAGGCCTGACTCTCCGGTCCCAACTCTGAAGGGACCCTGCGATCGGAGTCCGAAATGGAGAGGAACCCTGAGGTTCCTGACTCCACTCGAGATGAGGCCCTCTTCCATTACACCAAAAACAGTGGAGGCCCGAGAGGCCCCTCCCAAAACCACAGTATCCCGACTTCTCAGAGGCACCCTTAGAAGCTCCCTGAGGTCACCGGCACAAGTCGAAGGAACACAGGGTTTCCTGACGCAACCCGAGAAAGACCTCGAAAATCCTCCTTCAACGCGTCTTGAATCCTGATTCCCCTACCATGACTCAAGAGCAATGACGCGTTCCCCCTCGCCACTCGCATGGAGACTTGACTTCCCTGGCGCCACACGAGAGGCTCCCTGAGCTCCCCGTCATACCTCGTGAGAAATCCCACACTGGCTCCCCAGCTCGAGAAAACCCACGAGACGCCTCCGTCGTCGCGAGATGAAGGCCTTCTTTTCCTGCATGGCCTGGAGAGCATCTCGAGGCCTCTCTTCAAACTCCACAGGAGGCCTGACTCCCTTTAGGCCACTCTGTGGGCTCAAGAGATACCCGTTGGGACTCGAGAGGAGAGCGGAATTCTTTGCTTCCCCTATATACCAGGCCTGACTCCTCAGGTGAGTCTGGAATGCAACCCCGAGATCCCTGCCGCCCCTGGAGAGGAACATTAGGTCCTAGACACAAGCATAGATGAGGTCTCATTTGCCCTGAAGTGACTCGAGAGCAATCCCCTGCTCTCCCTCACACCTCGAATGGAAGAATGGACTTCCCTGGGACAACACAAGAGGAAGCCTGAATTCCCCGTCGTAATTCGAAAATCCCGCCGCAACTCGAGAAAAACCACGTGGTTCCCCCGTCATCGCAAGATGAGGCCCTTGCCAGCTACAGCGTCTCAGGAGAAGCCCCACGTTCCATCTTGAAGTTTAAAATGATAATTGGCAACCTTGATGTTATCACAAAAGTTCCCCGACACCCTGGTCTCACTCGAGGGGAACACCAAGGTTCGGTGCACCGCTTGTTCTGAGCCCCTTATCCCCTCCTGATCGCGACGGGAGGGTCGATTACCCTGCTTTGTCTGGAAGGGGTTCCGGACCTTCCCGGCGCACCTCAGGATGAGGCTGGTCTCACGAGGAAATTCGAGACGTAGCCTTGTGGTTGGTGCCACACGCCGAAAGACCCCGATTTCCGTGTCTGCTCTTGATAAGAACCCAATGCTAGGACACCTCTTCGAAGGCAATCCTGTGGATGAAGGCACAAAACGAAGGGGTCTGACAACCTCGTGTATCGTTGGAAAAGCCCGCAAGTTCCACATACAGATCGACAAGTGGCTTGTCACCCCATGAACAACTCGAGAGGCAAGAGGAGTTCAATTCCTCCACACAAGACGAGGCCTGACTCTCCTGTCCCAACTCTGAATGGACACTGAGATCCGATTCAGAAATGGAGAGGAACCATGAGGTTCCTGCCTCAACTCGAGATAAGGCCCTTTTCTACTGCACCAAACCCAGTGGAGTTCGGAGCGGCCCCTCCCAACTGCACAGTATCCCTGACTTCTCAGAGGCACCCTGAGAAGCTCCCTGAGGTCACGGGCATAAGTCGAGGGAACCCAGGGTTTCCTGCCATAACCTGAGAAAAACCTTGAGAGTCCTTCTTCACGCGTCTTGATGCCCGATTCCTCTACCATGACTGGAGAAAAATGACGCGCTCCCCCTCGCCACGCGCATGAAGATCTGACTTCCCCGGCACCACATGAGAGGCTCCCTGAGCTCCCCATCGTACCTCGTGAGAAACCCCACACTGGCGCCGCAGCTCGAGAAAACCCACGAGACGCCCCTGTCATGGTGAAATGAGGGCCTTCTTTCCTGCATGACCTGAAGAGCAATCCCGAATCCTCTCTCCAAACTCCAAAGGAGGCTTGACTCCCTTTAGGTCACTCAGTGGGCTCCAAGAGATACCCGTCGATACTCAGGAGGAGAGCGGTGTCCTTTGATTCCCCTCGAGATGAGGCCTGACTACGAGGGTGAGTCTGGAATGCAACCCTGGATCCCTGTCGCCCCTGGAGAGGAACCTTAGGTCCTGGACAAAAGCCTAGATGAGGTCTCTTTGGCCCTGCAGTGACTCAAGCACAACCCCTAGCTTTCCCTTGCAACTCGAATGGAAGATTGGCCTTTCTGAGCCAACACAAGAGGAAGCCTGAATTTCCAGTTGTAATTTGAGAAACCCGCCGCAACTCGAGAAAAATCACGTGGTTCCCTGTATTGCAAGATGAGGCCCTTGCCCCCTACAGCGTCTCAAGAGAAGTCTCACATTCCGTCTTGAAGTGCAAAACAGTACTTGGCACCCTTGATGCGACCCCAAAAGTTCCCCTATATACCGATCTCACTAGAGGGGACACTGAAGTTCCCGGCACCACTTCAACTGAGGCCTTTCTCCTCTCCTGATCGCTACAGGAGGGTCGATTCCCATGCTTTGTCTGCAAGGGGTTCCCGACGTTCCCCGCGAACCTCCGGATGAAGCCGGTCTCATGAGGAAATTCGAAAAGTAGCCTCATGGTTGGTGCCATATGCTGAAAGATCCCGAATTCCCGGTCCACTCTAGATAAGAACCTGACGCCCGGACATCTCTTCGAAGGCAACCCTGTGGATGAAGGCACAACACGAAGGGACACTGACATCCCCATGCATCGTCTGGAAAACCCCGCCGATTCCACTCACAGCTCCAAATGTGGACTGTCACCCCGTGAACAACTCGAGAGGCAAGTGAAGTTGCATTCCTTCACACAAGACGAGGCCTTACTCTCCTGGCCCAACTCTTCAGGGACCCTGCGATCGGAGTCAGAAATGGAGAGGAACCCTGAGGTTCCTGCCTCAACTAGAGAAGAGGCCCTCTTCCATTGAACCAAACTCAGTGGTGTCCCGAGAGGCCCCTTCCAACACCACAGTATCCCTGAATTCTCAGAGGCTCCCTGAGAAGCTACCTGAGGTCACTGGCACAAGTCGAGGGAACCCAGAGTTTCCTGAAGTAACCCGAGAAAGACTTGGAGAGTCCTTTTTCAACGTCTCTTGATGCCCGATTCCCCTACCATGACTCCAGAGCAAGGACGCGCTCCCCTCGCCACAAGCAGGAAAACTGACTTCCCTAGTACCACACAAGAGGCTCCCTGAGTACCCCATCGTACCTCGTGAGAAAACCCACAGTGGCGCCGCAGTTCGAGAAAAACCACAAGATGCCCCCGTCAAGGAGAGATGGGGGCCTTCTTTTCCTGCCTGACCTGGAGAGCAATCCCTGGTCCTCTCTCCAAACTTCACAGGAGGATTGACTCCCTTTAGGCCACTCAGTTGGGTCCAAGAAATACCCGGTGCGACTCGAGAGGAGAGCGGAGTCCTTTGCTTACCTCGAGACGAGGCCTGACTCCCCGGGTGAGTTTGGAATGCAACCCCGAGATCCCTGTCGCCCCTGGAGTGGAACATTATGTCCTAGACACAAGCCTAGATGAGGTCTATTTTACCCTACAGTGACTCGAGAGCAACCTCCATCTCTCTCTCACAATTTGAATGGAAGATTGGTCTTCCCAAGGTCAACACAAGAGGAAGTCTGAATTTCCCATCGTAATTCGAGAATTCAGCCTCAAGTCTTAAAAACCATGTGGTTCCCCCTTCATCGCAATATGAGGCCCTTGCCAGCTAGAGTCTCAAGAGAAGTCCCACGTTCCATCTTAAAGTTCGAAATGCTACTTGGCACCCTTGATGCGACCCCAAAGTTCCCCAACATACCGGTCTCACTCCAGGGGAACACCGAAGTTCCCGGTGTCTCCAGGGAAGTCCCATGTTCCGTCCTTAAGTGGGAAATGGTAATTGACACCCTTGATGCGACCGCAAAAGTTCGCCGACACGTTGGGTTCCCTCGAGGGGAACACTGAGGGTCCCAGCACCACTTCATCTGAGCCCCTTCTCCCCTCCTGATCGCGACAGAAGAGTCGATTCCCCTGCTTTCTCTGGAAGGGGTTCCCGGCCTTCCTGGTGCACCTCAGGATGAGGCCGGTCTCAGGAGGAAATTCGAGACTAGCCGTGTGTGAGGTGCCACGTGCAGAAAAACCCCGATTTTCCGGTCCGCTCTTGATAAGAACCCGATGCCCGGACACCTCTTCGAAGGCAACCCTGTGAGTGAAGGCACAACACGAAGGGGCACTGACACCCCCGTGCATCATCCGGAAAACCCTGCAGGGTCTACACACAGATCGACAAGGGGCCTGAGACTCCCGGAACAACTCGAGAGGCAACCAGAATTCCATTCCTCAGACAAGACGAGGCATGACTCTCCTGTCCCAACACTGCAGGGACCGTGCAGTCGGAGTCAGAATCGGAGAGGAAGCCTGAAGTTCCTGCCTCCCCTCGAGATGAGGCCCTCTTCCATTGTGCCGAACCCAGCAGAGTCCCGAGAGGCCCCGCTAACTCCACAGCATCCCTCACCTCTCAGAGGCACCCTGGGAAGTTCCCTATAGTGCCCTGCAGAAGTCGAGGGAAACGAGGGTTTCCCGCCGCCACCCGAGAAAGACCTCGAGAGTCCTTCTTCAACGCGTCTTGAGGCCCTAGTCGCTTCCCATGACTCAAGAGTGATGACCAGCTCCCCCTCGCCATGCGCATGGAGACATGAATTCCCTGGCACCGCACGAGAGGCTCCCTGAGGTCCTTGTCATGCCTCGTGAGAAAACCCCCACGGGCGCTGCAGCCTGAGGAAACCCATGAGACGCCCCCGTCATCGCGAGCTGAGGGCCTTCTTTTCCTGCCTGGCCTGGAGAGCAATCCCGAGTCCTCTCTCCAAACTGAAGAGGAGGCTCAACACCCTTGAGTCCACTCATTGGGCTCCAAGAGATAGGTGTCGCGAATTGAGAGGAAAGCGGAGTCCTCTGCTTCCCCTCGAGGCGAGGCCTGACTCCCCGGGGGAGTCTGGAATGCAAACCCGAGATCCCTGTCTTCCCTTGAGAGGAATATTAGGTCCTGGACACACGCCTCGATTAAGTCTCTTTGGCCCTGTAGTGACTCGAGCAGAACCCCCAGCTTTCCCTCGCAACTCCAGGGGAAGATTGGGCTTCCCAGGGCCAACCCAAGAGGAAGCCTGAAATCCCCGTCGTTTTCGAGAATCCAGACGCAACTCGAGAAAAACGACGTGTTTCCAACGTCTTCACAGGATGAGGCCCTTGCCCGCTACAGCGTCTCCAGGGAAGTCCCATGTTCCATCCTGAAGTGGGAAACGGTACTTGGCTCCCTTGATGCGACGCCTAAAGTTCCCTGAAACGCCGGGTTCCCTCGAGTGGAACACCTAGATTCCCGGCCCCACTTCATCTGAGCCCCATCTCCCCTCCTGATCGCGACAGGGTTTTCGATTCCCGTGCTTTGTGTGGAAGGTGTTCCCGGCCTTCCCGGCGCACCTCAGGATGATGCTGGTCTCACGAGGAAATTCGAGATGAGCCACGTGTGTTGTGCCACATGCCGAACGACCCCGATTTCCCCGTCCGCTCTTGAAATGAACTCGATACCCGGAGACCTCTTTGAAGGCAACCCTGTGGGGGAAGGCACCAAATGAAGGGGCAATGACACCCCCGTGCATCTTCTGGAAACACCCGCAGGTTCCACACACAGCTCGACAAGGGGCCTGAGACCCACTGAACGACTCGAGAGGCAAGCAGAGTTCCATTACTCAGACAAGATGAGGCCTGACTCTCCTGTCCCAACCCTGCAGGGACCCTGCGGTCGGAGTCAGAAATGGAGAGGAAGCTGAGGTTCCTGCCTCCAATCGAGATGAGGCCCTCTTTCATTTCGTCAAACCTAGTGGAGTCCCGAGAGGCCCCTCTAATTCCTCAGTATCCCTCACCTCTCAGAGGCACCTGGGAAGTTCACTAAGGTCCCCGGTAGAGGTCGAGGGAAACGAGTGTTTCCCACCCCAACCCAAGAAAGACCTCGAGAGTCCTTCTTAAATGCGTCTTGAGGCCCTAGTCCCTCCCATGACTCCAGAGCAATGACGCGATCTGCCTGGCCACACGCATGGAGGCCTGACTTCTCTGGCGCCGCATGAGAGGCTCCCTGATCTCCCCATCATATCTCGTGAGAAACCCCACACTGGCGCCGCAGCTCGAGAAAACCCATGAGACGCTCCCGTCATCACGAGAGGAGGGCCATCTTTAACTGCATGGTATGCAGATCAAGCGTGAACCTTCTGTCCAAGCTACACAGGACGCTTGACTCCCTTTAGGCCACTCATTGGGCTCCAAGAGTTACATGTCCTGTCTCGAGAGGATAGTGGAGTCCTTTGCTTCCACTCGAGATGAGGCGTGACCCACCGGGTGAGACTGGAATGCGACCCCGATATCCCTGTTGCCCCTGGAGAGCAATACTACGTCCTGGACCCAAGCCTAGATGAGGACTCTTTGCCCTGAAGTGACTCGAGAGCAACCCACAGCTCTCTCTGACAAGTTGAATGGAAGATTGGACTTCCTGGGCCAACACAAGAGGAAGCCTGAATTCCCCGTCGGAATTCGAGAATCCCGCCGCAACTCGAGAAAAACCACGTGTTTCCCTCGTCATCGCAATATGAGGCCCTTGCCCGCTACAGCATCTCCAGAGAATTCCCACGTTCCGTCTTGAAGTGCGAAACTGTACTTGGCACCCTTGATGCGACCTCAAAAGTGCCGTGACATACCGGTCTCACTCGAGGGGACCACCGAGGTTCCCGGCACCACTTCATTTGAGCCCCTTCTCCCCTTCTGATCGTGACCGGTGGGGCGATTCCCCTGCTTTGTCTGCAAGGGGTTCCCGAGCTTCCCGGCGCACCTCAGGATGAGGCCGGTCTCCCGAGGAAATTCGAGACGTAGCCTCGGGGGTGGTACCACATGCTGAAAGACCCCAATTTTCTGGTACGCTCTTGAAAAGAACCCGATGCCCGGACACCTCTTTGAAGGCAACCCTGTGGATGAAGGCACAACACGAAGGGGCACTAACACACCTGTGCATCAACCGGAAAAACGGGCAGGTTACATACACAGCTCGACAAGTGGCCTGTCACCTCGAGAACAACTCGAGAGGCAAGAGGAGTCCCATCCTCCAGAAAAGACGAGGCCTGACTCTCCTGTACCAACATGCAGGGACCTTGCGATCTGAGTCAGAAATGGAGAGGAACACTGAGGTTCCTGCTTCAACTCGAGATGAGTCCCTCTTACATTCCACCAAATGCAGAGGAGTCTCGAGAGGCCCCTCCAAACTGCACAGTATCCCTGACTTCTCAGAGGCACTCTGAGAAGCTCCCTGAGGTCGCAGGCACAAGTCAAGGGAACCCTGGGTTTTATGCAGTGACCCGAGAAAGACCTCGAGAGTCCTTCTTCAACCCGTCTTGAGGCCCGATTACCCTACCATGACTCAAGAGCAATGACGAACTCCCCCTAGCCATCACATGGGGACCTGACTTCCCTGGCGCCACACGAGAGGCTCCCTTAGCTCCCTCTCATACCTCGTCAGAAACCTGGCACTAGCGCGGCAGTCTAGAAAACCCACGAGACGCCGCCGTCATCGCGAGATGAGGGCCTTCTTTTCCTGCATGGCGTGGAGAGGAATCCCGAGTCCTCTATCCAAACACCACAGGAGGCTTGACTCCCTTTAGGGCACACAGTGGGCTCCAAGAGATACCCATCGCGACCCAAAAGGACAGCAGAGTTCTTTGCTTCCCCTTGAGACGAGGCCTGATTCCCCGGGTGAGTCTGGTATGCAAGCCCGAGATCCCTGTCGCCCCTAGGGACGAACATTAAGTCCTGGACACAAGCCTAGATGAGGTCTATTTTGCCCTGCAGTGACTCGAGGGCAATCCCCAGCTCTCCCTTGAAACTCGAATGGAAGATAGGACTTCCCTGGGCCAACACATGAGGAAGACTGTATTCCCCGTGGAAACTCGAGAATCCCGCCACAACTCCAGAAACGCCACGTGGCTCCCCCGTCATCGCAAGATGAGGCCCTTGCCCCCTACAGCATCTCAAGGAAGTCCCACGTTCCGTCTTGAAGTGCAAAACGGTATTGGCACCCTTGATGCGACCTCAAAAGTTCCTCGACACACCGGTCTGACTCGAGGAGAACACCGAGTTTCCGGGCACCACTACATCTGGGCCCCTTCTCCCCTCCTGATCGCGACAGGAGGGTCGATTCCCCTGTTTTGTCTGGAAGGGGTTCCCGACTTTCCCGGTGCATCTCAGGATGAGGCCGGTCTCACGAGGATATTCGAGACATAGCCTCGTGGATGGTGACACATGCCGAAAGACCTCAATTTCCCGCTCCGCTCTTGATAAGATCCCAATGCCCGGACACCTCTTTGAAGATAACCCTTTTGATGAAGGCACAACACGAAGGGGCACTGACACCCCCGGGTATCGTCCGGAGAAACCCGCAGGTACCACACACAGCTCGAGAAGTGACCTGTCACCCCGTGAACAACTGGAGAGGCAAGCAGAGTTCCATTCCTCCACACAAGACGAGGCCTGACTCTCCTGTTCGAACTCTGCAGCGAAACTGCGATCCGAGTCAGATCTGGCCCAGGAGAAGTCAGGAGAGGAAACATGAGTTTCCTGCCTCCACTCGAGATGAGGCCCTCTTCCATTGCACCGAACCCAGTGGAGTCCCGAGAGGCCCCTCCCAACTGCACAGTATCCCTGACTTCTCAGAGGCACCCTTAGACCTTCCTGAGATCACCGGCACAAGTCGAGGGAACCAAGGGTTTCCTGCCCCAACCCGTAAAAGACCTCGAGAGTCCTTCTTCAACGCGTCTTGAGGTGCGATTCCCCTACCATGACTCGAGAGCAATGACGCGCTCCCCCTAGCCACGAGCATAGAAACATGACTTCCCTGGCACCACAGAAGAGGCTCCCTGAGCTCCCCATTATACCTCGTGAGCAACACCACACTGGAGCCGCAGTTCGAGAATACCCACGAGACACCCCAGTCCTCACGAGATGAGGGCCTTCTTTTGCTGTATGGCCTGGAGAGCAATCCTGAGTCCTCTCTCCAAACTCCACAGGAGGCTTGACTAATTTTAGGCCACACAGTGAGCTCCAAGATATACCCGTCGCAACTTGACAGGAGAGCGGTGTCCTTGGCTTTCCCTCGAGACGAGGCCTGATTCCCCGGGTGAGTCGAGAATGCAATGCCAAGATAGCTGTCGCCCCAGCAGAGGAACATTAGGTCCTGGACACAAGCCTAGATGAGCTCTATTTGGCCCTGCAGTGTCTCGAGAGCAATCCCCAGTTCTAACTCACAATTCGAAAGAAAACTGGACTTCCCTGGGCCAGTTGAAGAGGAAGCCTGAATTCCCCGTCGTCACTCAACAATCCCGCCGCAACTCGAGAAAAAACACGTGGTTCCAACGTCTTCGCAAGATGAGGCCCTTGCCCACTACGGCGTCTCAAGGGAAGTCCCATGTTCCGCCCTGAAGGGCGAAACGTTACCTGACACCCTTCGTGAGAACCCAAAAGTTCCCCGACACCCCGGGTTCCCTCGATGGGAACACCGAGAGTCCCGGCACCGCTTCATTTGAGCCCCTTCTCCCCTCCTGATCGCGACAGGAGAGGCGATTCCCCTGCGTGGTCCGGAAGGGGTTCCCGGCCCTCCCGGCGCACCTCAGGATGAGGCCGGTCTCACGAGGAAATTCGAGACGAGCCACGTGGGTGGGGCCACATGCCGAACGCCCCCGATTCCCCGGTCCGCTTTTGAGAAGGACCCGAGGCCCGGACACCTCTTCGAAGGCAACCCTGTGGGTGAAGGCACAACACGAAGGGGCACTGACACCCCCGTGCATCATCCGGAAAGACCCGCGGGTTCCACACACAGCTCGGCGAGGGGCCTGAGTCCCCCTGAACAACTCGAGAGGCAAGCGGGGTTTCCTTCCTCAGACAAGACGAGGCCTGACTCTCCTGTCCCAACTCTGCAGGGACCCTGCGGTCGGAGTCCGAAACGGAGAGGAAGCCTGAGGTGCCTGCCTCCCCTCGAGGTGAGGCCCTCTTTCGTTGCGCCAGACCCAGCGGAGTCCCGAGAGGCCCCGCCAACTCCACAGGATCCCTCACCTCTCAGAGGCACCCTGGGAAGTTCTCTAAGGTCCCCGGCAGAAGGCGAGGGAAACGAGGGTTTCCTGCCGTCACCCGAGAAAGACCTCGAGAGTCCTTCTTCAATGCGTCTCGAGGCCCTAGTCCCCTCCCGTGACTCAAGAGCCATGATGCGCTCCCCCTCGCCACGCTCATGGAGACCTGACTTCCCTGGCGCCGCACGAGAGGCTCCCTGAGATCCTCGTCGTGCCTCGGGAGAAACCCCCACGGGCGCCGCAGCTCGAGGAAACCCCTGAGACGCCCCCGTCCTCGCGAGCTGAGGGCCTTCTTTTCCTGCATGGCCTGGAGAGCAATCCCGGGTCCTCTCTCCAAACTGAAGAGGAGGCTGGACTCCCTTGAGGCTACTCAGGGGGCTCCAAGAGATCCGGGTCGCGACTCAAGGGGAGAGCGGAGTCCTTGGCTTCCCCTCGAGACGAGCCCTGACTCCCCGGGGTAACCTGGAATGCAAATCCGAGATCCCTGCCTTCCCTGGAGAGGAATATTAGGTCCCGGACACACGCCTAGATGAGGTGTCTTGGGCCCTGCAGTGACTCGAGCGCAACCCCCAGCTTTCCCTCACAACTCGAGGGGAAGATTGGGCTTCCCAGGGCCAACCCAAGAGGAAGCCTGAGATCCCCGTCGTGACTCGAGAATCCGCCGCAACTCGAGAAAAACCACGTGGTTCCCAAGTCTTCGCAAGATGAGGCCCTTGCCCGCGACGGCGTCTCAAGGGAAGTCCCCTGTTCCGCCCTGAAGGGCGAAACGGTCCCTGACAGCCTTCATGCGACCCCCAAAAATTCCTCGACACGCGGGGTTCCCTCGAGGGTAACACCGAGGGTTCCGGCCCCACTTCATCTGATCCCCTTCTCCCCTCCTGATGGTGACAGGAGAGTCGATCCCCCTGCGTTGTCTGGAAGGGTCCCCGGCCTTCCCGGCATACCTCAGGATGTAGCCTGCCTCACTAGGAAATTTGAGACTAGCCCCGTGGGTGGTCCCACATGCCGAAAGACCCCGATTTCCCTGTCCGCTCTTGAAAAGAACCCGAGGCCCGGACACCTCTTCGAAGGCAACCCAGTGGGTGAAGGCACAACACGAAGGGGCACTGTCACCATCGTGCATCGTCCGGAAACACCCGCAGGTTCCACACACAGCTGAACAAGGGGCCTGAGATCCCCTGAGCACCTCGAGAGGCAAGCCGAGTTCCCTTCCTCAGACAAGATGATTCCTGACTCTCCTGTCCCAACTCTGCAGGGACCCTGCGGGCGGAGTCCGAAACGGAGAGGAAGCCTGAGGTTCCTGCCTTCCCTGGAGATGAGGCCCTCTTCCATTGTGCCAAACCCAGTGGAGTCCTGAGAGGCCCCGCCAACTCCACAGCATCCCTCATCTGTCAGAAGCACACTGGGAAGTTCCCTAAGGTCACCGGTAAACTTTTATTGCACAAGGTCCCCATGAAAAGGCCCACGCAGCAGGACAGCCACAGATTCTGTCTGCCATTAAAGGGCAGTAAGGTGCCCTCCCCCCTTCTTTGCTGCCTCGGCGGGCACCAGGGTGCAATTCGCGTACCCTTCCCTTTCCCATCCTAGCAGGTGCTCCAGGGCCCGCTGGCCTACAAAGTGCCAGAAGCAGGGCTGGGCCAGCCGGCCAGAATTCAGGGTTCTGTCCCTTGGACTTCCAGCGGACACTAGGCTGCTTGGGAAAACCGCCCAGACTCTGAGGTTTTTCAGCAGAGGGGTGGAGCGGTAAAGGCCTTGACCCCAAAGACGAGGCCTTTCTGCGACCGCCAGGTTGGGGAGCTCTGAGACTGTGCCAACACAGGGCGGAATACATGGTTCCCTGCTCCACACAGTCCCCGTTCCCTTACCTGTGTTCCGCACCCCTCCACTGTGGCCAATGTATGCCGATCCTTGGGGATCCAGGAGTTCACGAAATGGGCATTCCCAGCCGCAATGGCGACCCCCAACAGCACATCTGGAAAGCCCTCCCCCACCCCCGCCAGGAGCTGACCCCCGCTGCGAACGTACCCCCACCCCGCCCCGCGCCGCCAGGTTTCGCCCCGGCCCTGCCGGGCTCCCGGCGGGTTCCCAGCCATATTGGCGACCCCCGGGAGCACAACAGGGACCGACCACCCACCCACAGCGAGCGGAATCTCGACCTGTGCAGCCCAGGTTTACCCCGCCCTGGGTGTGCTCCCGGCGCGTTTCCAGCCGCAGTGGCCATCTCCGAGAGCACAACTGGGAAGCCCTCCCCTACCCCCGCCAGGAGCCGACACCCGCCCTGCGCCGCCCGGGTTCGCCCCGGCCCTGCCGCGCTCCAGAGGCGCTGCCCACCTTCACCAGTGGCTCCCGGTGAGCCCCGTCCCCAGGCCCGATTCCAGGAGAGGCTCTCGGACCTCGCTGCTGCCGCCAGGTCAAACATGAGGACAATACATACACCCCACAGAGACAATCCAAGCTGTCTATGATTTAGGGATAAAACGAGGACTACAGAAAGGCAAGATGACCTGACCTAGGAGGGCCATGATATTCTATAGAACCAGACAAAGTTGGTTACCAAGGAAACTTTTTTCCTTGGAACCCGGAAAGCTGGTTCTTTGCATATGCAATGACCAACAATTAGCTTGTTACCCAAGCCTGCTTTGCTGCCACCCCCATCCCCCCACTCCCCAGAAGACTGGCTCAAAGAAATATTTTAAATCTCAGGCGGAAACCTGGAAGATGTCTTGTCTGTCTGTTTGGATTAAGGTATGTGTCAGTGTGAGCCTTGTGTTTTTTGATAATATTGCTCAAGTTCTGTGTTCTGATTTCAATGGTCTCAAGACAAGGCAGCCCTTCCAAGTCAAACTGCTGGAAATACAAGAAAACATTGACCTAAATGAATGTCAGAGTCCCGTGAACTGGGAACTAGTCAATATTAAATATCTAGTATTTTTGGTTTTGCTCCTCCATTATAGACATGTCTAAGAGTCAACAACATTAAGCACAACATGTTCATAGTGCCTAGGTTTCTTTTGATGTAAAAATTGCTCTATTGTTATATCTGTCACAAGCTTGTCAGCAAGAAACTACCTGGAAACGACAACAACAAAAGTAAAAAATGTAAATGTGATATGAGCTTTTAGACAAACCCTTAACAATAATTATACTCTAAAATATCTGCCTCTCATAGTCTTGATTGAAGGCAGAGGAGAAGGGGATGGCAGAGGATAAGATGGTTGGATGGCATCACTGACTCGATGGACATGAGTTTGAGCAAGCCCCTGGAGCTGGTGACGGACACGGAAGCCTAGCGTCCTTCAGGCCACGGGGTCCCAAAGACTCAGACACGACTGAGCAACTGAACTGAACTGAACTAACAAACGTTTCTCCAGGTGTTTTGGTTACCCGCGTTTCTATCCTTGTGACGACAGTGTATTGAATAGCTAGGTCATTTCCAAATAAATGAAAGTTCTGAAACATTCACGACTTGAAAGGACCTCCCTTTTACACAGAAACAAAAGAGATTTTTGACTCTCCATGAATAGTGTCCGGCACCATACTGACATGTTAAATGTAAGAAAGCAATTGTTTTGTTTTGTTTTGTTCTGTTCTTGGGGGTGGGGGGAGGGGGGCGGGCTATAGCCAATGCCAATATAAAAGTCAGTTCTTGGTTCCTGAAGGGAAATGTATGACTTGTTATTACAAGAAAGTATGTGGAATGCAACGGCACTTGAGGCAGGAAAACGAAGTAGTTCTGTCTTACAGGTGGCAGTTTCAGGATGGGAGAAGCAAAGGAATGGGTACAGAATGGGATAAGGAGGTTGTAGGGAAAGTGGACCCCCAGAAAAGAGTTCTGTGCCTAGCACAAGTTTTCTTGAGATGTCGAACTGCCTTTGCTAATGGAGTTTAAGTTTCTTTACCTCTTAAGTGATCTCTTCTAGGTTGACCTAGAACAGAAATCTTTTGTTAGCTTTGGCTAAGTGGAGAAGTAGTGTTTCACGGTGACATATGTGATCCTTCCTGACTGTTTGCAGCCCTTTTGATATCGATGCACTGCTTCTGCTGCTGCTGCCGCCGCCGCTGCTGCTAAGTCGTTTCAGTCGTGTCCGACTCTGTGCGACCCCATAGACGGCAGCCCACGAGGCCCCGCAGTCCCTGGGGTTCTCTAGGCAAGAACACTGGAGTGTGTTGCCATTTCCTCCTCCCATGCATGAAAGTGAAAAGTGAACGTGAAGTCGCTCAGTTGTGTCCGACTCTTAACCACCCCATGGACTGCAGCCTACCAGGCTCCTCCATCCATGGGATTTTCCACGCAAGAGTACTGGAGTGGGGTGCCATTGCCTTCTCCCATATCTATGCACAAGCCTGCCTAAATAATTGACTTCTAGCTAGCTTTGGGATGCCAATGACCATCCACCCTTACCAGGCAACAGAGAAGAGAAAAACACTTACCACAGGAGGTCCTGGCAAGGAACAAGGAACTAACAAGCTCCCGCCAACCAGGATTCTGCAGAGGTCAACAAGAGGTCAATAAGAGATGGCAGACTGCAGTCCAGAGGTCCTAGCAACTTCCATCTTGCAGCAGAGACCCAGCATAGTCAAAACGAATTCAATGTTGCAAAAAATAAGTAAACAAATAAAGGACAGAAGTTCTTTGAACACATGACTGAGATTAGGGGTGAGGCAATACATGTATGGTGCCCAGAAAATTTTAAAGTATGAGAAAGGAAGGAAATTAAAGACAACTATCAAGCTGTCCAAACTGATAAAAACGAAAGATTACACAGTTTTTTCTGTATACATTAGCAGATAATAATCTGAAAAGGAATTTAAAAAAATTCCCTTTCAATAATGTCAACATGAATACAACACTTTGCCATGGATGTAACGAGGATGACAAGACTGGCACACTGGAAATTATACACCCTGGCTGAAAACTATCCTGAATACATGGACAGATATTCCATAACAATGGAAAGACTTAAGATGGCAATACCATGGAATGCATCTTCAATCTGAAATGAAGATTTGATATGATTTGATTGCTCAGAGCTTTTGTGTCATCAATTGTTATTAAAGTATAAATGAGATAGAGAAAGCTGCTGACTTAGACTTGAGGCGGGGTGTACGCCCTGCTGGTCTCTAGCCAGATATTCTACAGGCACTAGCAGTCAGCTAAGGAAAGAAAGGCACTATCTCAGGGAATGGCACCAGGCCCCTCCCCCACGACATGCCTTGAGGTTACATTGGCAGCAGGTGAGTCATCCTGGGCCAAAAACTGATTGACATGAATCTTGAAGAAAGGCAGTATTCCAGGCAAATACATCATTTCCTTAACATTGATTAGGAGAACAAGGTACGAGGAAAACATACTGTTTTGTTCAAGTCGCTTCTGAGCCTATTGGGGGAACCGACCTGAAGCCAGAGTCCAGCAGATATACATAGGATATTTACATCGCTTAAGACAAACATTTCCTCAGGAACAAATGCATTGCTTAGCTCAAGGTTTGTCTGCGAAATTCTTACACATCAGGAGATGGCTCCGAGCTGGGTTTCTACACAGAAGAACATGAATGCAAAGGACAAGCCTGCACAGCCCATCTGCCCCCCTCCCCCACAGCCAGCAGCATTTCCAAGTGACCTCCTAAGGCCTTCCCCAAAATACAGGGGCACCTCTGGGTTTCCTGTTTCCCTCACTTTGAACACTTTTCTTAAAAAAAAAAAAAAATCCTGCACACTTCTTGATAGAATGCCACAGTGCAAGGAAAACAGGCCTTCAATACTTACACCTCCCTGTGCCAAACACTTGGGGCTTGGTTTTGTTTTGTTTTGTTTTTTAATTACACCACCACATAATTTAAACTTTTTACAATTTCTAATTATTCAGTACCAAAACACCAAACTTTTATTGCACAAGGTCCCCATGAAAAGGCCCACGCATCAGGACAGCCACAGATTCTGCCATGAAAGGGCAGCAAGGTGCCCTCCCCCCTTCTTTGCTGCCTGGGCGGCCACCAGGATTTGAAATTCATGCACCCTACTAACTTTCTAGGGTGCAATTCGCGGACCCTTTCCTTTCTCATCCTAGCAGGTGCTCCAGGGCCCGCTGGCCTACAAAGTGCCAGAAGCAGGGCTGGGCCAGCCGGCCAGAGTTCAGGGTTCTGTCCCTTGGACTTCCAGGGGACACTAGGCTGCTTGGGAAAACCGTGCAGACTGAGATTTTTCAGCAAAGGGGTGGAGCGGTAAAGGCCTTGACACCAAGGGCGAGGCCTTTCTGCAACCGCCAGGTTGGGGAGCTCCGAGAATGTGCCAACAGAGGGCAGAATACGTGGTTCCCTGCTCCAAGCAGTCCCAGTTCCCTGACATGTGGCCCGCAGCCCTCCGCTGCACCCACTAGATGTGGATCCTTGGGGACACAGGAGCATAGGAAATGGGCGTTCCTAGCCGCAGTGGCGACCCCCGAGAGCACAACTGGGACCGAACCCCCACCCACAGCCATCTAAATCTCGACCCGCGCAGCCCAGGTTTACCCCGCCCCGGGTGCGCTCCCGGCGCGTTTCCAGCCTCAGTGGTCACCACCGAGAGCACAACTGGGAAGCCCTCCCCCACCCCCGCCAGGAGCCGAACCCCGCCCCGCGCCACCCGGGTTCACCCCGCCCCTGCCGCACTCCCAGCGCGTTTCCAGCTGCAGTGGGGACCCCCGAGAGCACAACTGTTACCGCCCCCCACCCCCTCCCGACCAGAACCCCGACCCGCGCCGCCCGGGATCGCCCCGCCCCTGGCGCGCTCCCGGCGCGTTGCCCACTTCCACCAGGGGCTCCCGGTGAGCCCCGTCCCCACGCCCGCTTCCAGGAGAGGCTCTCGGACCTCGCTACTGCCGCCAGGTCAAACACGAGGACAATACATCCACCCCACAGAGACAGTCCAAGCTGTGTATGATTTAGGGTTCAAACGAGGACTACAGAAAGGAAAGATGTCCTGACCTAGGAGGGCCATGAGAGTCTATAGATCCAAACAAAATTGGGTACCAAGGAAACTTTTTTCCTTGGAACCCGGAAAGCTGGTTCTTTGCATATGCAATGACCAACAATTAGCTTGTTACCCAAGCCTGCCTCGCTGCCACCCCCACTCCCCCCCCCCCACTTCCCAGGAAAACGGCTCAAAGAAATATTTTAAATCTCAGGCGGAAAACTGGAAGATGTCTTGTCTGACTGTTTGGATTAAGGTATATGTCAGTGTGAGCCTTGTGTTTTTTGATAATATTGCTCAAGTTCTGAGTTCTGATTTCAATGGTCTCAAGACAAGGCAGCCCTTCCAAATCAAACTGCTGGAAATACAAGAAAACATTGACCTAAATGAATGTCAGAGTCCCGTGCACTGGGAACTAGTCAATATTAAATATCTAGTATTTTTGGTTTTGCTCCTCCACTATAGACATGTCTAAGAGTCAACAACATTAAGCACAACATGTTCATAGTGCCTAGGTTTCTTTTGAGGTAAAAATGCTCTATTGTTATATGTGTCACAAGCTTGTCAGCAAGAAAGTACCTGGAAACAGCAACAACCAATGTAAAAAATGTAAATGTGATATGAGCTTTTAGATAAACTCTTAACAATAATTTTACTCTAAAATATCTGCCTCTCATAGTCTTGATTGAAGGCAGAGGAGAAGGGGATGACAGAGGATAAGATGGTTGGATGGCATCACTGACTCGATGGACATGAGTTTGAGCAAGCCCCTGGAGTTGGTGATGGACACGGAAGCCTGGCGTCCTGCAGGCCACGGGGTCCCAAAGAGTCAGACTCGACTGAGCAACTGAACTGAACTGAACTTACAATCGTTCCTCCAGGTGTTTTGGTTACCTGAGTTTCTATCCTGGTGCTAAACTAAGTGACGACAGTGTATTGAATAGCTAGGTCACTTCCAAATAAATGAAACTTCTTAAACATTCACGACTTGAAAGGACCTCCCTTTTACACAGAAACAAAAGAGATTTTTGACTCTGCATGAATAGTGACTGGCACCATCCGAACATATTAAATGTAAGAAAGCAATTTTTTTGTTTTGTTTTGTTTTGTTCTGTTCTTGCAGGAAGCGGGGTGGGCGCTATTATCACTGATAGGTATGCTCACCAATCTATCAAATGCCAATATAAGAGTGAGTTCTTGGTTGCTGAAGGGAAATGTATGACTTGTTATTACAAGAATGTATGGAATGCAATCACACTTTAAGAAGGAAAACGAAGTAGTTCTGTCTTACAGGTGGCATTTTCAGGACGGGAGAAGCAAAGGAATGGGTACAGAATGGGATAAGGAGGTTGTAGGGAAAGTAGGCCCCCAGAAAAGAGTTTTGTGCCTAGCACAAGTTTTCTTGAGATGTTGAACTGCCTTTGATAATGGAGTTTAAGTTTTTTTACCTCCTAAGTGATCTCTTCTAGGTTGACCTAGAACAGAAATCTTTCGTTAGCTTTGGCTAAGGGGAGAAGTATTGTTTCACGATGACATATGTGATCCTACCTGACTGTTCTCATCCCCTTTGATATCTATGCACTGCTGCTGCTGCTGCTGCAGCTGCTAAGTGGTTCAGTTGAGGCCGACCCTGTGCCATGCCATAGATGGCAGCCCACCGGGCCCTGCAGTCCCTGGGGTTCTCTAGGCAAGAACACTGGAGTGGGTTGCCATTTCCTCCTCCTATGCATGAAAGTGAAAAGTGAAAATGAAGTCACTCAGTGGTGTCCGACTCTTAGCCACCCCATGGACTGCAGCCTACCAGGCTCCTCCGTCCTTGGGATTTTCCAGGAGTGGGGTCCCATTGCCTTCTCCCATATCTATGCACAAGCCTGCTTAAATAATTGACTTCTAGCCAACTTTGGGATGCCCATGACCACCCACCCTTACCAGGCAACAGAGAAGAGAAAAACACTTACCACAGGAGGTTCTGATAAGGAACAAGGAACTAACAAGCTCCCACCTACCAGGATTCTGCAGAGGTCAACAAGAGGTCAGCAAGAGATGAGAGACTGCAGTCCAGAGGTCCTAGCTACTTCCATCTAGCAACAAACACCCAGCATAGTCAAAACAATTTCAATGTTAAAGAATAAATAAATAAATAAATAAAAGGACAGAAGTTCTTTGAACACATGTCTGAATTTAGGGGTGAGGCATTACATATGTGTCCCAGGATAATCTTAAAGTGTCAGAAAGTAAAGAAATTAAAGACAACTATCAAGCTGTCCAAACTGATAAAAATGAATGATTACACAGTTTTATCTGTATACATTAGCAGATAATAATCTGAAAAGGAATTTTAAAAAATTCCCTTTCAATAATATCAACATGAATAAAACACTTTGCCATGGATGTAACGAGGATGACAAGACTGGCACACTGGAAATTATACACCCTGGCTGAAAACTATCCTGAATACATGGACAGATATTCCATAACGATGGAAAGACTTAAGATGGCAATACCATGGAATGCATCTTCAATCTGAAATGAAGATTTGATATGATTTGATCGCTCAGAGCTTTTGTGTCATCAAGTGTTATTAAAGTATTAAAGAGATAGAGAAAGCTGCTGACTTAGACTCGAGGCGGGGTGGGGGGGGTAGTAAGAGTACCCCCTGCTGGTCTTTAGCCAGATATTCTACAGGCACTAGCAGTCAGCTAAGGAAAGAAAGGAACTGTTTCAGGGAATGGCACCAGGCCCTTCCCCCACGACATGCATTGAGATACTATTGGCAGCAGGTGAGTCATCCCGGGCCAAAACTTGATTGACATGAATCTTGAAGAAAGGCAGTATTGCAGGCAAATATATCATTTCCTTAACATAGATAAGGAGAACAAGCTAGGAGGAAAACATGCTGTTTTGTTCAAATCGCTTCTGAGCCTTTTGGGGGAACCGACCTGAAGCCAGAGTCTAGCGGAAATACATAGGATATTTACATCGCTTAAGACAAACATTTTCTTAGGAAAAAATGCATTGCTTAGCTCAAGGTTTGTCTGCGAAATTCTTACACATCAGGAGATGGCTCCGAGCTGGGTTTCCACACACAAGAACATCCATGCAAAGGACAAGCCTGCACAGCCCATCTGCCCTGCTCCCGCACAGCCAGCAGCATTTCCAAGTGACCTCCTAAGGCCTTCCCCAAAATACAGGGGCACCTCTGGGTTTCCTGTTTCCCTCACTTCGAACACTTTTCTTAAAAAAAAAAAAAATCCTGCACACTTCTTGATAGAATGCCACAGTGCAAGGAATACAGTCCTTCAATATTTAAACCTCCATTTGCAAAACACTTGGAGCTTGGTTTTGTTTTGTTTTGTTTTTTAATTACACCACCACATAATTTAAAGCTTTTACACGTTCTAATTATTCAGTTCCAAAACACCAAACTTTTATTGCACAGGGTCCTCATGAAAAGGCCCACGCAGCTGGACAACCACAGATTCTGCCATGAAAGGGCAGCAAGGTGCCCACCCCCTTCTTTGCTGCCTGGGCGGCCACCAGGGTTTGAAATCCATGCACCCTACTAAGTTTCTAGGGTGCAATTCGTGGACCCTTCCCTTTCCCATCCCAGCAGGTGCTCAAGGGCCCGCTGGCTTACAAAGTGCCAGAAGCAGGGCTGGGCCGGCCGGCCAGAGTTCAGGGTTCTGTCCCTTGGACTTCCAGTGGAGACTAGGCTGCTTGGAAAAACCGCACAGACTCTGAGATTTTTCAGCAGAGGGGTGGAGCGGTAAAGGCCTTGACCCCAAAGGCAAGGCTTTTCTGCGACCGCCAGGTTGGGGAGTTCCGAGAATGTGCCAACAGACGGCGGAATACTTGGTTCCCTGCTCCACGGAGTCCCAGTTCCCTTACCTGTGGTCTGCAGCCCTCCGCTGCACCCACGGGATGGCGATCCTTGGGGACCCAGGAGCGGACGAAATGGGCGTTCCCAGCCGCAGTTGCAACCCCCGAGAGCACAACTGGGAACCCCTCCCCATCCCCACCATGAGCCGACCCCCGCCCCGCACCTCCAGGGTTAGCCCCGCCCCTGCCGCGCTCCCTGCGTGTTCCCAGCTGCAGTGGCGACCCCCGGGAGCACAACTGGGACCGACCCCCACCTAAAGCCATCGGAATCTCGACCCACGCAGCCCGGGTTTACCCAGTCCCGGGTGCGCTCCCGGGGCGTTTTCAGCCTCAGTGTCCACCTCCGAGAGCACAACTGGGAAGCCCGCCCCCACCCCCGCCAGAAGCCGACCCCCGCCCCACGCCGCCCGCGTTCGCCCCGCCCCTGCACGGTCCAGGTACCTTCCCAGCTTCTAGCGTTCACGCCCGGGTAGGAGCAGGATGTAGGAGTATGGGAGATGTGTCTGGAGCCTGACAGCCTCAGCTCCGCTCTGGCCTGCCCTTTGGACCTAGGAGCCAGGCCAACTTGCAGAGGGCTTAGGGCCCCATTGTATGCAAACTACCAAGGCCTACCGCAAGGAGAGCTCTGTCCGAGGGAATGGAAGCGCCCCAGGCTGCATTCCCAAGCTGTTGTTTAGCCGCCCAGACTCAGCGCAGCACAGGGGTAATCAGGCTCTCTGTGCCCGCAGCTTCACACACAGGTGTGTCTCCGTAGGAATCAAGAAAGATCCTGACAGAGTGAGGTTCATTAGAGCTATACTAAAGAGCAAAGGCTTGTCCATGTGGTCTTCCCTTCCCCTGTGCCTTTGGCTCTCCAGGCTCGGCCCCAGCTCCGTGGAAACAACCCCTGAGAAAATATCTTCAAGATCCACTTTTCCCAGTGTCTGGGAACCGGGGTTCATAGGAGGAGAGAAAAGCACGCCTCCATAGGGAACGAAAAGGCAGTCCACCTGCCTGTGTTTTGAAGCCTCTACTTGGAAGGAATGGGTTAACTTCTCCTAAAGGAGACCTCCAGATCTGCTCAGAAGTCGGTAATTCCAGAGGCAGGGTACTAGTTCCTGACTGCCCTTTGCTAGCCTTGCAAAGATATTCCTAGATTCTAGAGTTATTTTCCATGAAGGAGCAGGCTTCGGGAATGTGTCAGACGGGACTGGCTCCTTATTGACCTCAGCTCAGCTATTGCCTTTCCATTCAAACTAGGACAAGGCCCTACTTTATGAAGGGTAAGGGTCTTCTTCTTTGCAAACTGCCAAGGGCTACAGCAATGAGACCTCTGTCAAGGTGAGGGAAGCCTAAGAGGATGGATTCTCAAGCAGGTGCTTTGCCACAAAGCATCAGCACCCCACGGAGAGAATCAAGCTCCCTGTGCAACAATGTTGGGAGTGTAGCTTCACACACAGAGTTGTCTCTATAGGAGCCAAGAATGTTCCTGAGAGATTAGGTTCACTAAACCTCTCCTACAGAGCATAGACCTGTCCATGTGGTTTTGCCTTCCCCTGTGAGTTGGGTCCTCGAGGTCCGCCACACCTCCGGGGAAACTGTCCCTGAGAAAAGATCTCCAGGAACCGCTTCGCTAAGGCTGGGAAATGCTGTTCACATGAAGTAAGGCAAGCGAATCTCCTGCAGAGAAAAAGAGGCCTTACAGTCCCTGGAGGAGCAGGCTGCCAGAATGTGTGAAACCTGACTGTTGCCTTACTGGCCTCAGCTCCACCATTGCCTGTTCATCCGAGCTAGCATCCAGGCCTACTTGGAAAAGCGTTTGGGTGCAGATTTCTACAAAGTGCCAAGGGCTACAGCAGTGAGAATTATCTCGGTGGTAAGGGAGAGCATTTTATGGATTCTCAAGCTGTTTTCTGAATGACAGCGTCAAAATGAACAGAGAGAATCAGGCTCTCTCTGCCCCTATGTTAGGTACACAGCTTCACACACAGAGGTGTCTCTGTAGGAGCCAAGAATGCTCCTGAGAGATGAGGTTCACTAGAGGTCTGCTACAGAGCATAGACCTGTCCATGTGGTCTTGCCTTCCCCTGTGCCTTTGGGCCCCGGGCTCGGCCCCAGCTCCGTGGAAACAACCCCTGAGAAAATATCTTCAAGATACGCTTTTCCCAGAGGCTGGGAACTGGGGTTCATAGGAGGAGAGAAAAGCAAGCCTCCTTCGGGCACGAAAGGCAGCCAACCTGCCTGTGTTTTGAAGCCTCTATTTGGAAGGAATGGGTTAGCTTCTCCTAAAGGAGACCTCCAGATCTGCTCAGAAGTCGGTAATTCCAGAGGCAGGGTGCTGGTTCCTGACTGCCCTTTGCCAGCCTTGCAAAGACATTCCAACATTCTAGAGTTATATTCCATGAAGGAGCAGGCTTCGGGAATGTGTCAGAGGGGACTGGCTCCTTATTGGCCTCAGCTCAGCTATTGCCTTTCCATCCAAACTAGGACAAGGGCCTACTTTATGAAGGGTAAGGGTCTTCTTCTTTGAAACTGCCAAAGGCTACAGCAATGAGACCTCTGTCAAAGCGAGGGAAGCCTAAGAGGATGGATTCTCAAGCAGGTGCTTTACTACAAAGCATCAGCACCCCACGGAGAGAACCAAAATCCCTGTTCCCCAATGTTGGGAGTGTAGCTTCACACACAGAGTTGTCTCTATAGGAGCCAAGAATGTTCCTGAGAGATTAGGTTCACTAAACCTCTCCTACAGAGCATAGACCTCTCCATGTGGTTTTTCCTTCCCCTGTGAGTTGGGTCCCCGAGGTCCGCCACACCTCCGGGGAAACTGTCCCTGAGAAAAGATCTCCAGGAACCGCTTCGCTGAGGCTGGGAAACGCTGTTCACAGGAAGTAAGGCAAGCGAATCTCCTGCAGAGAAAAAGAGGCCTTACTGTCCCTGGAGGAGCAGGCTGCCAGAGTGTGTGAAACCTGACTGTTGCCTTGCTGGCCTCAGTTCCACCATTGCCTGTTCCTCCGAACTAGGACCCAGGCCTATTTGGAGAAGCGTTTGGGTGCGGATTTCTACAAAGTGCCAAGGGCTACAGCAGTGAGAATTCTCTCAGCGGTAAGGGAGTGCATTTTATGGATTCTCAAGCTGTTTTCTGAACGACAGGGTCAAAATGAACTGAGAGAATCAGGCTCTCTGTGCCCCTATGTTAGGTACGCAGCTTCACACACAGAAGTGTCTCTATAGGAGCCAAGAATGTTCCTGAGAGATGAGGTTCACTAGAAGTCTGCTACAGAGCATAGACCTGTCCATATGGTTTTGCCTTGCCCTGTGAGTTGGGTCCCTGAGGTCCGCCCCAGCTCAGGGGAAGGAGCCCCTGAGAAAAGATCTCCAGGGACCACTATTCCCCCAGGCTGGCAAACGCAGTTCACAGGAGGTAACACAAGCGAGCCTCCTGCAAGGCACAACAGGCCTTAGTCTCCCTGGAGGATCAGGCTGCCAGAATGTGTGAGACCTGACGGGTGCCTTACTGGCCTCAGCTCCGCCATTGCGTGCTTCTCCGAACTAGGACCCAGGCCTACTAGGAGAAGGGTTTGGGTATGGATTTCTAAATACTGCCAAGGGGTATAGCAATGAGAACTGTGTCACGTGTAAGGAAGAGCATTGTATGGATTTTCAAGCTGTTGTTTGAACGACAGCTTCAAAGCTGCACAGAGAGAATCAGACTCTGTGTCTCCATGTTCGGTACACAGCTTCACAGACAGGGGTGTCTCCATAGGAAACAAGAACGTTCCTGACAGAGTGAAGTTCACTAGAGCTCTCCTAGAGAGCAAAGACTTGTCCATGTGGTTTTTCTTCCACTGTGCGTTTGGGGCTCCAGGCTCGGCCCCAGCTCCGTGGAAACAACCCCTGAGAAAAGATCTTCAAGATCCGCTTTTCCCAGAGGCTGGGATGTGGGGTTCATAGGAGGCGGGAAAAGCAGGCCTCCTTCAGAGAGCAAGAGGCAGCCAAGCGGCCTGCGTTTGGAAGCCTCAATTTGGAAGAATGGGTTAGCTTCCCCTAAGGGAGACCTCCAGATCTGTTCAGAAGTCGGTAATTCCAGAGGCAGGGTTCAGGCTCCTGACTGCCCTTTGCCAGCCTTGCAGAGACATTCCTAGATTACAGCGTTATTTTCCATGAAGGAGCAGGCTTCGGGAATATGTCAGACTTGACTGGCGCCTTATTGGCCTCAGCTCAGCTCTTGCCTTTCCTTTCAAACTAGGACAAGGGCCCACTTTATGAAAGGTAAGGGTCCTCTTCTTTCCAAACTGCCAAGGGCTACAGCAATGAGACCTCTGTCAAGGCGAGGGAAGCGTAAGCTGATGGATTCTCAAGAAGGTGCTTTGCCACAAAGCATCAGCATCCCACGGAAAGAATCTGGCTCCCTTTGCCCCTACGTTGCGTGTGTAGCTACACGCACAGAGGTGTCTCGATAGGAGCCAAGAATGTTCCTGAGAGAGGAGGTTCACTGTTGGGGGCCAGAGTGAGGCACTCCGCCCATGGCAAAGGTCATGAGGAAGGAGGCTCGACATACGCAAAGTTGGGATCGAGCCTCAGGAGTCCCCCTGGAAATCCTCGAGCATCTACCCCCATAACCAGAGCCTGCCTACCTTACTACTTTGTGCTCTCACCTACACCTCTGACTTTACGGGGGGCTGTCCCCCACCACCTCTTTCGGAGAAGGAGTTAACCTAGAGCTCCAGTTGATAAAAACCCCTGGGTGTGACAAGAGTGTTTTAACCTACAAACTCCTCTGAAGGTTCTCTAGCCTGCCTGACAGGCTTGTCCGGCCACATGTGATTGCTCACAGCCTCCCAACCATGAGAGGCACGAGATGCTTTAAACCTTCTAAAAACAGGTTCCTTAGAAAAGTTAGAAAATTATTAGTATAAGTATAATGGGCTGATTAGAAATCATATTGGTGAAGGGTTTTTCATTTGTTGAGCTGATGTTTACTGCTAAGTCTCCACATCCCCTGCCCTTATACACATTAATGAATATATAGAAGAAATAAGTATTAACCTTTGATATAAATCACGTTAGACCTTAGGCTAAGTAAATTCTTTCCTTAACTAAAACCCACTACACCCTCACCCTATAGGAATGTGACTTTATTTGGGTGGCGTCTGTTTTAAGAATAATCACCCCTGGAGAAATAAGTGTCCTGGTTGACTGACCGCTGTCACAAGGAGAGGGTCGTAAATTGTCAGCAGGCCCCCCGGCCAGAAGATGATGTAACACCCCTAAGACCTCTGTATACTTTTGTATGAAGCACCTGACTTTGATAAAAGTCAGGACTGCTGACCCCACGTGACTTTGGCATAACATCTCAGTGTATAAAAGTAGACCATGGAAAATAAAGAATTGGGATCAGTTTCTCGAAATACTGGTCTCCCCATGTCTCTCTCTCTCTCTCACTCTGGTTGAGTCTCCATCTGGAGCGCGGAACCCACCAAGCTTACTAATTTTGCCTGGGCTTCTAAGATCCGACCGGGGAGGCCTCAGTGTCTCCTCTCCTTCGGGAGAACGGAAGGACGCCTGCGGCCTACGTAAGTGGTGCAAGCTTCTTGTCTTGAAGTTTTATTGGTCCCCCGCGTAAACCAAGCTACTCAGCCTCTTTTCTCCACTGAATTTTCCTACTGAGCTATCCTCATTTTATTACTCTTTATATCCTTAATTAACGTTTAATAAAGCAGTTGTTCCCTGACCCTCGCCTACGCCGTCTCTGCTTCGAATACCCTGGATCAGCTGGGGCTGGACCCCGGCAGTTCACTAGAGATCTCCTACAGAGCATAGACCTGTCCATTTGGTTTTGCCTTCCCCTGTGAGTTGGGTCCCCGAGGTCCGCCGCAACTCCGGGGAAACAGCCCCTGAGAAAAGATCTCCAGGAACTGCTTTCCGCCCAGGCTGGGAAACGCTGTTCACAGGAAGTAAGGCAAGCGAGCCTCCTGAAGGGAAATAGAGGCCTTACTGTCCCTGGAGGAGCAGGCTGCCAGAGTGTGTGACACCTGACTGGTGCCTTACTGGCCTCAGCTCCGCTATTGCATGTTCATCTGAACTTGAACCCAGGCCTACTTGGAGAAGTTTTTGTGTGCCAATTTCCAGAAACTGCGAAGGGCTACAGCAATGATAACTCTCTCAGTGGTAAGGGAGAGCATTGTGTGGATTCTCAATTTGTTGTTTGAACGACAGCGTCAAAGCTGCACAGAGAGAATCAGGTCTCTGTGTCTCTATGTTGGCAATGCAGCTTCCCACACAGAGATGTCCCCATTGGAGCCAAGAACATTCCCCATAGACTGAGGTTCACTAGAGCACTCCTAGAGAGCAAAGACTTATCCATGTGGTTTTCCCTTCCCCTGTGCGTGTGGGTCTCTGGGATCAGCCCCTGCTCCTTGGAAACAGCCTCTGAGAAAAGATCTCCAAGAACCTCTTATCACCCAGGCTGGAAAGTGGAGTTCACAGGAGGTGGGATAAGCAAGCTTCCTTCGGCAAGAAGAGACAGCCAACCGCCCTGTGTTTGGAAGCCTATATTTGCAAGGAATGGGTTAGTTTCTCCTGACCGAGACCGCCAGATGTGCTGAGAAGATAGAAATTCCAGAGGCAGGGTCGAGGTTCCTGACTGCCCTGTGCCAGCCTTGCAAAGACATTCCCAGATTCTAACGTTATTTTCCATGAAGGAGCAGGCATCGGGAATATGTCAGACTTGACTGGCGCCTTACTGGCCTCAGCTCAGCTACTGCCTTTCCATTCAAACAAGGACAAGGGCCTACTTGGTGAAGGGTAAGGGTCTGCTTCTTTCCAAACTGCCAAAGACTACAGCAATGAGACCTCTGTCAAGGTGAGGGAAGCCTATGCGGATGGATTCTTAGCAGGTGCTTTGCCACAAAGCATCAGCACCCACGGAGAGAATCAGACTCCCTTTGCCACTATGTTGGGTGTGTAGCTTCATGCACAGAGGTGTCTCTGTAGAAGCCAAGAATGTTCCTGAGAGATGAGGTTCACTAGAGCTCTCCTACAGAGCATAGACCTGTCCATGTGGTTTTGTCTTCCCCTGTGAGCTGGGCCCCCGAGGTCCGACCCAGCTCCAGGGAAACAGCCCCTGAGAAAAAATCTCCAGGAACAGCTTTGCGCCCAGGCTGGGAAATGCAGTTCACAGGAGGCAAGGCAAGCGAGCTTCCTACAGGGAAAAAGAGGCCTTACTGCTACTGGACGATCAGGCTGCAAGAGTGTGTGAGACCTCACTTGTGCCTTACTGGCCTCAGCTCCGCCGTTGCCTGTTATTCCGAGCTAGGACCCAGGCCTACTTGGAGAAGGGTTTGGGTGCGGATTTCTACAAACTGTCAAGGACGACAGCAATGAGAATTCTCTTAGCAGTAAGGGAGAGCATTGTATGGATTCTCAAGCTGTTGTTTGAATGACAGCTTCAAAGCTACACAGAGAGAATCAGGCTCTCTGTTCCCCTATTTTGGCTGTGCAGCTTCACACACAGAATTTGACTCTGATGGAGCCAGAAATATTCCTGAAAGACTTAGGCTCACCAAAGCTGTCCTCCAGAGCAAAGACATTGGATGTGGTTTTGCCTTCCCTTGTCAGTATGGGTCCCCTAGCTTGGCCCCAGCTCCGGGGATACAGCCTCTGAAAAAAATCTTCCAAGAAGCGATTTTCCTCCAGGCTGTTAAGCGAAATTCGCAGTTTGCAAGTTAAGGAAGCCTGCTTCGTGGAAGAGCAAGCAGCCAACTGGCCCTGTGTTAGGAAGCCTGTATTTGAAAGGAATGGGTTAGCTTCTACAGCGGGAGAACCTCAGATCTGCTCAGGGGACTGAAATACTAGAGTCAGGCTCGAGGTTCTCCCTTGTCCTTTGCGCACCTTGCAAAGACATTCCTAGCCTCTAGCGTTAGTGTCCCTGTAGTAGCAGGCTGCAGGGGCGTGTGATAAATGACTGCCGCGTTCCTGTCCTCAGCTCCGCTATTGACTTTCTATTCGAACTAGAACCCAGGCCTACTTTGAGAGGGGTTAGGGTCCAGTGTTTCCAAACTGCCAAGGGCTACGGCAATGCGAGCTCTGTCAGAGGTAAGAAAAGAGCAATTGGTTGGATTCTTCAGCTGCTGCGTGGCTGCACAGCTTCCGCGCCGCATGGAGAGCATGAGGCTCCTTGTGGCCCTATTTTGGGTATGCAGCAACATGCACACAGAATGTTTGTGTTCAATTATGTACAGGCTTATGAACACTAGAGCTCTCCTACAGAGCAAAGACCACTCAGTGGGCTCCAAGAGATACCTGTCGCGACTCGAGAAGAGAGTGGAGTCCTTTGCTTCCCCTCGAGATGAGGCCTGACTCCCCGGGTGAGTATGGAATGCAACCCCAAATCCCTGTCGCCTATGGAGAGGAACATTAAGTCCTGGATACAAGCCTAGATGAGGTCTAGTTTGCCCTTCAGTGAATGGAGCCCAATCCACAGCTCTCCCTGGCAACTCGAATGGAAGATTAGACTTCCTGGGCCAACACAAGAGGAAGCCTGAATTCCCCGTCGTAACTCGAGAATCCCACCGTGACTCGAGAAAAACCACGTGCTTCCCTCGTCATCGCAAGATGAGGCCCTTTGTCCGCTACAGCATCTCAAGAGAAGTCCCACGTTCCATCCTGAAGTGCGAAACGGTACTTGGCACCCTTGATGCGACCCCAAAAGTTCCGCGACATACCAGACTCACTCAAGGGGAACACCGAGGTTCCCAGCACCACTTCATCTGAGCCCCTTCTCCTCTCCTGATTGCGACAGGAGGGTCGACTCCCCTTCTCTGTCTGCAAGGGGTTCCCGACCTTACGGGCGTACCTCAGGATGAGGCCGGTCTCATGAGGAAGTTCGAGACATAGCCTCGTGGGTGGTGCCACATGTCAAAAAACCCCAATTTCACGGTCCACTCTTGAAAAGAACCCGATGCCAGCACACCTCTTTGAAGGAAAACCTGTGGATGAAGGCACAACACGAAGGGGCACTGACACCCGCGTGCATCGTCCAGAAAAACCCGCAGGTCCCACAGACATTTCGACAAGTGGCCTGTCACCCTGTAAACAAATCGAAAGGCAAACGAAGGTCCATTCCTCAAGAGAACACTAGGTGTGACTCTCTTGTCCCTATTCTGCAGGGACCATGGGATCCGAGTCAGAAACGGAGAGCAAGCCTGAGGTTCCTGCGTCCACTCGAGATGAAGCCCTCTTCCATTGCACCACAACCAGTGGAGTCCCGAGAGGCCCCTACCAACTCCACAGTATCCCTGAGTTCTCAGAGGCACAAAAAGAAGCTCCCTGAGGTCACAGGCACAAGTCGAGGGACCCCTGGGTTTTCTGCCGTGACTCGAGAAAGACCTCGAGAGTGCTTCAAAATGTGTTGAGTCGCGATTCCCCTACCATGACTCGAGAGCCATGACACGCTACCCCTCGCCAGGCGCATGGAGACCTGACTAACCTGGCACTGCACGAGAGGCTCCATGAGTTCCTCATCGTACCTCGTGAGGAAACCCACACTGGCGCGGCAGCTCGAGGAAACACATGAGACACCCCGGTCATCGCGAGATGAGGGCCTTATTTTCCTGCATGGCATGGAGACCAATCACGAGTCCTCTCTCCAAACTGAAGAGGAGGCTGGACTCCCTTGAAGCCGCTCAGGGGGCTCCAAGAGATCCGCGTCACGACTCGAGAGGAGAGCGGAGTCCTTGGCTTCCCCTCGAGACGAGGCCTGACTCCCCGGGGGAGCCTGGAATGCAACCCCGAGATCCCCGCCTATCCTGGAGAGGAATATTAGGTCCCGGACACACGCCTAGGTGAGGTCTCTTGGCCCCGCAATGACTCGAGCGCAACCCCCAGCTTTCCCTCGCAACTCGAGGGGAAGATTGGGCTTCCCAGGGCCAACCCAAGAGGAAGGCTGAGATCCCCATCGTAACTCGAGAATCCCGCTGCAACTCGAGAAAAACCACGTGGTTCCCACCTCTTGGCAAGATGAGGCCCTTGCCCGGGACGGCGTCTCAAGGGAAGTCCCCTGTTCCGCCCTGAAGGGTGAAACGGTCCTTGACAGCCTACCTGCGACACCCAAAAGTTCCTCGACACGCCGTGTTCCCTCGAGGGGAACACCGAGTGTCCCGGCACTGCTTCATCTGAGACCCTTCTCCCCTCCGGAACGCGACAGGAGAGTCGATTCCCCTGCGTGGTCTGGAAGGGGTTCCCGGCCTTCCCGGCACACCTCAGGATGAGGCCGGTCTCACGAGGAAATTCGAGACGAGCCACGTGGGTGGTGACACATGCCGAACGCCCCCGATTCCCCGGTCCGCTCTTGAGAAGGACCCGAGGCCAAGACCCCTCTTCGAAGGCAACCCTGTGGGTGAAGGCACAACACGAAGAGGCACTGCCACCCCCGTGCATCGTCCGCAAAGACCCGCGGGTTCCACACACAGCTCGACGAGGGGCCTGAGACCCCCTGAGCAACTGGAGAGGCCAGCGGGGTTCCCTTCCTCAGACAAGACTAGGCCTGACTCTCCTGTCCCAACTCTGCAGGGACCCTGCGGTCGGAGTCCGAAACGGAGAGGAAGCCTGAGGTTCCTGCCTCCCCTCGAGGTGAGGCCCTCTTCCGTTGCGCCAGACCCAGCTGAGTCCCGAGGGGCCCCGCCACCTCCACAGGATCCCTCGCCTCTCAGAGGCACCCTGGCAAGTTCCCTAAGGTCCCCGTCAGAAGGCGAGGGAAACGAGGGTTTCCCGCTGCCCCCCGAGAAAGACCTCGAGAGTCCTTCTTCAACGCGTCTCGAGGCCCTATTCCCCTCCCGTGACTCGAGAGCCATGACTCGATCCCCATCGCCACCGCATGGAGACCTGACTTCCCTGGCGCCGCACGAGAGGCTCCCTGAGATCCTCGTAGTGCCTCGTGAGAAACCTCCCACGGGCACCGCAGCTCGAGGAAACCCCTGAGACGCCCCCGTCCTCGCGAGCTGAGGGCCTTCTTTTCCTGCATGGCCTGCAGAGCAATCCCGGTTCCTGTCTCCAAACTGAAGAGCAGGCTGGACTCCCTTGAGGCCGCTCAGGGTGCTCCCAGAGACCCGCGTCGCGACTCGAGAGGAGGGCGGAGTCCTTGGCTTCCCCTCGAGACGAGGCCTGACTCCCCAGGGGAGCCTGGAATGCAACCCCGAGATCCCTGCCTTCCCTGGAGAGGAATATTAGGTTCCGGACACACGCCTAAGTGAGGTCTCTTCGGCCCTGCAGTGACTCGAGCGCAACCCCCAGCTTTTCCTCTCACTCAAGGGGAAGATTGGGCTTCCCAGGGCCAACCCAAGAGGAAGCCTGAGATCCCCGTCGTAACTCGAGAATCCCGCCGCAACTCGAGGAAAACCACGTGGTTCCAACGTCTTTGCAAGATGAGCCTCTTGCCCGCTATGGCGTCTCAAGGGAAGTCCCAGTTTCAGTCCTGAAGTGCAAAACAGTACCTGACACCTTTCATGCGACCCCCAGAAGTTCCCCGACACACCGGGTTCCCTCTAGGGAAACACTGGGTCCCGACACCACTTCATCTGAGCCCCTTCTCCCCTCCTGATGGCGACAGGAGTGTCGATTCCCCTGCGTGGTCTGGAAGGGATTCCCGGCCTTCCCGGCGCATCTCAGGATGAGGCCGTCCGCACGAGGAAATTCGAGATGAGCCACGGGGGTGGTGCCACATGCCTATCGACCTCGATTTCCCGGTCCCCTCTGAGAAGAACCCATTGCACGGACACCTCTTCGAAGGCAACCCTGTGGGTGAAGGCACAACACGAAGGGGCACTGACACTCCCGTGCATCGTCCAGAAACACCCGTGGGTTCCACACACAGCTCGAAGAGGGGCCTGAGACCCCCTGAGCAACTCGAGAGGCAAGCGGAGTTCCCTTCCTCAGACAAGACGAGGCCTAACTCTCCGCTCCCATCTCTGCAGGGACCCTGAGGTCGGAGGGTCGGAGTCAGAAACAGAGAGGAAGCCTGAGGTTCCTGCCTCCCCTCGAGATGAGGCCCTCTTCCATTGCGCCAACCACAGCGGAGTCCCGAGAGGCCCCTGCTGATCCAGGGTATTCGAAGGAGAGACGGCTAGGCGAGGGTCAGGGAATAACTGCTTAATTACACTTAATTAAGGATACAAAGAGTAATAGAATAAGGATAGCTCAGTGAGGAAATTCAGTGGAGAAAAGTGGCTGAAATAAGGATAGCTCAGTAGGAAAATTCAGTGGAGAAAAGAAGCTGAGTGGCTTGGTTTACGCGGAAAATCATTATAACCCGTGACACCAGGTTAGCTCTGACCACGGAGGCCGCAGGCGCCCTCTCGAATAGCGGAAGGTGCCCCACCTTAGACACCCTCTCGAGTGGGTCTTAGAAGCCCAGGCAAATAAATGGTCGCAGACGACATCTGCGCTCCAGATGGAGGCTCAGCTGGAATTTGGGAGAGAGAGTGACATGGGGAGACCAAGTTTCAGTGAACAAGGCCCGCACTTTATTTTCCAAAGTAGTTTTTATACCTTAAGGTATGCATAGAGGATAATGGGGGAAGGGGTAGAGTCATGCAGCAAGCCAGGCTTTCTTCCTGCAAACTTATCATATGCAAAAGTTCAGGTGATTGACATCATCTTCTGGCCCAGAGGCCTGTTAACATTTTAAGAAACTTATCTTTCTCTAAAGGTGATTATTCCAAAGTCAGGCGCCAGCCTTCCAAAAAGCATTGGACAAAGCTGCATTTTACATTTCTATACACCCATTATATCAATCAATACACTGCCAAGGACACAGTAGGTAAGGAGTATGAAGACTTAGCAGCAAACTGGCTCAACAAGTGAAAAAACCCTTCACCAATACAATTTCTAATTAATCTTTTAACTACTCAAAGGAATCTGTGTTTAGGCAGTTTAGAACATCTCCTGCCTCTCACAGTTGGGAGGCTCTGAACAATCACATGTGGCCGGAAAAACCCATTCAGGCAGGCTAGAGGATTTCCAAAGGAGTTTGTAGGTTAAACACTGTCACACCCAGGAATTATTAACTGGAGCTGTAAGCTAACTCTTTTTCCAGAGAGAGGTAGTGGGGGACAGCCCCCCGTAAAGTCAGAGGTGTAGGTGAAAGCACAAAGCAGAAAGTAGGCAGACTCTGGTTTGGGGGTAGATGCTCGAGAATTTCCAGGGGGACTCCTGAGGCTCGATCCCGCCTTTGCGTATGCCAAGCCTCCTTCCTCATGACCTTTGTCATGGGCGGAGTGCCTCACGCTGGCTCCCGGCAGTGATAGAATTCCAGTTGAGCTATTCCAGATCCTCACTCAATATGCAATATGCCGGCTCCCAGCATCTCCCCCTTTTTTATTTCTTAAAACAGCCAGATGCAGCTCAGTCGCGAGCTTCTGAATGTTCTGCCGAAGAATCCTGACAACACAAGGAAGAATGATTATGAGAAGATTAGACAGAATGTTTTTTCCAGAAATAAAAGTTAGAGAAGGTGTGAAAAAAGTCATTAGCTGCTCCAGCGGCGGTAAAATCCAGTCGAGAGTGTTTCAGGGTCTGGATTTGATTACGAAGTTTCCCTAAGTCCAGGCCAATGTCAGAGCTGTTCCAAACACCTGAGATATGATTTTTGATTTTTTCCCATTCATAATCTGTCTCATTTACCTTTAAAGATGTCATGCATATCCACCGGTAATCAGCGTGGCAAGACAAAGCCATTTTCAGTTTTAAAGCCTGTAAATCAGTCCCAATATGCATTATTGCCTCTTCTAAGGCGTCTACTCTCATCTCTAATTTCTTATCTATAGCTTCCTGTGTTGTTAGAGTTAGTGAAACATTTTTAGACATGGTATCAACATATTGGGCAGTATGCACTTGTTGAGTCAATGATATTGCTGCCACAGTAACAGAAGTAATTGCGGTTATTAAAGCTGATATTCCTAAAATAAGTAAGCCCACAAATCGTCGCAATCGCATTAAATCCTGAAGTTGTTGTAACACGGCAAGACTATAGTTATATCAATAAGTGGTTACATTATAAGATAAGGTGGACGTTGTAACACTTACAAAGGAGCAAACATTATATTGAGGGTTTAAACAAGATGAGAGCATACATTATTCACAGGTCACTACATTGGGTCCACCAGTGGCCCCGCTAACTCCACAGCATCCCTCACCTCTCAGGGGCACTCTGGGAAGTTCCCTCAGGTCCCCTGCAGAAGTCGAGGGAAATGAGGGTTTCCTGCCACCACTCGAGAAAGACCTCGATAGTCCTTCTTCAAAGTGTCTTGAGGCCCTTGTCCCCTCTCTGGACTAGAGAGCAATGATGCGCTCCCCCTCACCTCGCGCATGCAGACCTGGCTTACCTGGCGCCGAATGAGAGGCTCCCTGAGATCCTCGTCGTGCCTCCGGAGAAAACCCCCACGGGCGCCGCAGCTCGAGGAAACCCCTGAGACGCCCCCGTCCTCGCGAGCTGAGGGACTTCTTTTCCTGCCTGGCCTGGAGAGCAATCCCGAGTCCTCTCTCCAAACTGAAGAGTAGGATGGATTCCCTTGAGGCGACTCAGTGGGCTCCAAGAGATCTGCGTCGCGGCTCGAGAGGAGAGCGCAGTCCTTTGCTTCCCCTCGAGGCGAGGCCTGACTCCCCGGGGGAGTCTGGAGTGCAATCCCGAGATCCTTGTCTTCCCTTGAGAGGACTATTAGGTCCTTCACACACGCCTAGATGAGGTCTGTTTGGCCTTGCAGTGATTCGAGCACAACATCCAGCTTTCCCTCGCAACTCGAAGGGAAGTTTGGGCTTCCCAGGGCTAACACAAGAGGAAGCCTGAGATCCACGTCGTAACTCGAGAATCCCGCCGCAACTCGATAAAAACCACGTGGTTCCATCGTCTTCGCAGCATGAGGCCCTTGCCCGCCACAGCGTCTCAAAAGAAGTCCCACGTTCCTACTGAAGTGCAAAACGGTACTTGGCACCCATGATGGCACCCCCAAAGTTCCCCAACATACAGGCCTCACTCGAGGGTAACACCCATGTTCCCCGCACCACATCATTTGAGCCCCTTCTCCCCTCCTGATTGCAACAGGAGTGTCTTTTCTCCTGCTTTGTGTGGAAGGGGTTACCGATCTTCCCAGCGCACATCAGGATGAGGCCTGTCTCACGAGGAAATTGGAGATGTAGCCTCGTGGGTGGTGCCACATGCGGAAAGACCCCATTTCCCGGTCAGCTATTAATAAGAACCCGATGCCCGTACACGTCTTGGAATGCATGCCGTAGGATGAAGGCACAACAAGGAGGGACCCTGAACACCCGTGCATCTTTTGGAAAATTCTGCAGGTTCCACATACAGCTCGACAAGTGACCTGTTACCTCGTGAACAACTCGAGAGGCAAGCTAAGTTTCATTTCTCCACAGAATACGAGGCCTGACTCTCCTGTCCCAACTCTGCAGGAATCCTGAGATCGGAGTCTGAAATGGAGAGGAACCCTGAGGTTCCTTCCTCAACACGAGATGAGGCCCTCTTGTATTATAACACACCCAGTGGAGTCCCGAGAGGCCCCTTCCAACTCCACAGTATCAGTGTCTTCTCAGAGGCACCCTGAGCAACTCCCTGAGGTCACCGGCACAAGTCGAGGGAACACAGGGTATCCTGCCGCAACCCGAGAAAGACCTCAAGAGTCCGTCTTCAACGCGTCTTGAGGACGGATACCCCTACCATGACTCGAGAGCAATGACACGCTCCCCCTCGCCATGCGCATGGACACCTGGCTTCCCTGGCGCCACATGAGAGGCTCCCTGAGCTCCCCGTCATACCTCGTGAGAAACCCCACACTGGCGCCGCAGCTCGGGAAAACCCACCGTCATCGCGAGATTGGGGACTTCTTTTCCTGCCTGACCTGGAGAGCAATCCCTGGTCTTTTCTCCTAACTTCACAGGAGGCTTTACTCTCTTTAGGCCACTCAATGGGCTCCAAGAGATACCTGACGCGACTTGAGAGGAGAGCAGAGTACTTTGTTTCCCCTCGAGACGAGGCCTTACCTCGGGTGAGTCTGGAATGCAACCCCGAGATCCCTGTTGCCCCTGGAGAGGAACATTATGTCCTGGACAAAAGCCTAGATGAGGTCTATTTTGCCCTACAGTGACTCGAGAGCAACACCCATCTCTCCCTTGCAATTCGAATGGAAGATTGGTCTTCATTGGGCCAACACAAGAGGAAGTCTGAATTTCACGTTGTAACTCGAGAATCCCACCGCAACTCTTAAAAACCACGTGGTTCCCCATTCATCGCAATATGAGGCCTTTGCCCGCTACAGAGTCTCAAGAGAAGTCCCATGTTTCGTCATAAAGTTCGAAATGCTACTTGGCACCCTTGATGCGACCCCAAAAGTTCCCCAATATACCGGTCTCACTCCAAGGGAACACCGAAGTTCTTGGCACCACTTCATTTGAGCCCCTTCTCCGCTCCTGATCACGGCAGGAAGGTCGATCCCCCTGCTTTGTCTAGAAGGCGTTCCCGACCTTCATGGCGCACATCAGGATGAGGCCAGTCTCACGAAGAAATTCGAGACGTAGCCTCGTGTTGGTGCCACGTGCCAAAAGACCCCGATTTCTCGGTCTTGCTCTTGATAAGAACCCGATGCCCGGACACCTCTTCTAAGGCAACCCTGTGGATGAAGGCACTACACGAGGGGGCACTGGCAACCCTGTTCATCGTCCGGAAAACCCTGCAGGATCCACATACAGCTCCACAACTGGCCTGTCACCCCTTAAACAATGAGAGAGGAAAGCGGAGTTCCCTTCCTCAGACAAGACGAGGCCTGAGTATCCAATCCCAACTCTGCAGGCACGCTTCGATCTGAGTCAGAAATGGAGAGGAAATCTGAGGTTCCTGCCTCAACCCGAGATGAGGCCCTCTTCCATTAAAACAAACCCAGTGGAGTCCCGAGAGGCCCCTCCCATCTCCACAGTATCCCTGACTTCTCATAGGCATTCTGAGAAGCTCCTTGAGGCCATCGGCAAAAGTCGAGGGAAATAAGGGTTTCCTGCCACAACCGAAGAAATACCTCGAGAGTCCTTCTTCAATGTGTCTTGAGGTCAGATTCCCCTACCATAGCTCGAGAGCAATAATGCGCTCCCCCTCGCCACGCACATGGAGACCTGACTTCCCTGGCGCCACACGAGAGGCTCCCTGAGCTCCCCGTCGTACCTCGTGTGAAACCCCACACTGGTGCCGCAGTTCGAGAAAACCCACAAGATCCCTCCGTCGTCGCGAGATGAGGGCCATCTTTTCCTGCATGGCCTGGAGAGCAGTCCCAAGTCCTCTCTCCAAACTTCACAGGAGGCTTGACTCCCTTTAGGCCACAAAGTGGGCTCCAAGAGGTGCCCGTCGCGACTCGAAAGGAGAGCAGTGTCCTTGGCTTCCCCTCGAGATGAGGCCTGACTCCCCGGGTGAGTCGAGAATGCAATGCTGAGATCGCTTTCGCCCCAGCAGAGGAACATTAGGTCCTGGACACAAGCCTAGATGAGGTCTATTTGGCCCTGCAGTGTCTCGAGAGCAATCCCCAGTTCTAACTCACAATTCGAATGAAAACTGGACTTCCCTGGGCCAGTTGAAGAGGAAGCCTGAATTCCCGGTTGTAACTCGAGAATCCCGCCCCAACTCAAGAAAAACCACTTGGTTCCCCCGTCATCGAAAGATGAGGCCCTTGCCCGCTACAGCATCTCAAGAGAAGTCCCACGTTCCGTATTGAAGAGTGAAAAGTTACTTGGAACCCTTGATGCGACCCCAAAAGTTCCCCGACATACCAGTCTCACTTGAGGAGAACACCGAGGTTCCCGGCACCACTTCATCTGAGACTCTTCTCCCCTCTTGATCGCGACAGGAGGTTCGATTCCCCTGCTTTGTCTGGAAGGCGTTCCCGACCTTCCTGGCGCACATCAAGATGAGGCCAGTCTCACGAGGAAATTCGAGACATAGCCTCGTGGGTGGTGCGGCATGCCAAAAGACCCCGATTCCCTGGTCCGCTCTTGATAAGAACCCGATGGCAGAACCCAACTCGAAGGCAATCCTGTGGAACAAGGCACAACACGAAGGGGCAGTGACACCCCGGTGCATCGTCCAGAAAAACCCACAAGTTCCACATACAAATCGACAAGTGGCCTGTCACCCCATGAACAACGCGAGAGTCAAGCGGAGTTCCATTCCTCCACACAAGACGAGGCCTGACTCTCCTGTCCCAACTCTGCAGGGACTCTGCGATCCGAGTCAGATCCGGCGCATTCGAAGCCAGGAGAGGAACCCTGAGGTTCCTGCCTCAACTTGTCATGAGGCCCTCTTCCATTGCACCAAACCCAGTGGAGTTCCGAGAGGCCCCTCCCAACTCCACAGTGACCCTGACTTCTCAGAGGCACGCTGAGAAGCTTCCTGAGGTCACTGGCACAAGTCGATGGAACCCAGGGTTTCCTGCTGCAACGCAAGAAAGACCTCGAGAGTCCTTCTTTAACACGTTTTCAGGCCCAATTCCCCTACCATGACTCGAGAACAATGACGGGCTCCCTCTCACCACGTGCATAGAGACCTGACTGCCCTGGCACCACATGAGAGGCTCACTGAGCTCCCAGTCTTACTTCGTGAGAAACCCCACACTAGCGCCACAGCTCGAGAAAACCTACGAGACGCCCCAGTCATCGGGAGATGAGGGCCTTCATTTCCTGCATTGCCTGGAGAGCAATCCCGTGTCCTCCCTCCATACACCAGAGGAGGTTTGACTCCCTTTAAGCCACTCAGTAGGCTCCAAGACATACCCGTCGGACTCGAGAGGAGAGCAGAGTCCTTTGCTTCCCCTCGAGACGAGGCCTGACTCCAGGGTGAGTCTGGAATGCAACCCCGAGATTCCTGTCGCCCCTTGACATGAACATTAGGTCCTGCACACAAGCCTTGGTGGGGTCTCTTTTGCCTTCAGTGACTAGAGCGCACCTCCAGCTCTTCCTCGAATCTCGAATGGAAGATAAGACTTTTGTGGGCCAACACAAGAGGAAGCATGAATTCCCTGTGGTAACTCAAATATCCCACCGCAACTAGAGAAAAACCAAGTGGTTCCCCAGTCATTCCAAGATGAGGCCCTTGCCCGCTGGAGCACCCCAAGAGAATTCCCACGTTCCAATTTGAAGAGCGAAACGGTACTTGGAACGCGTTATGCGACCCCAAAAGTTACCCGACATACCTGTCTCACTTGAGGGAAACACCGAGGTTCCCAGCAGCACTTCATCTGAGCCACTTCTCCCCTCCTGATCGCCACAGGAGGGTCGATTCCTCTGCTTTGTCTGGAAGGGTTTCATGACCTTCGCGGCACACCTCAGGATGAGGCCGGTTTCATGAGGAAATTCGAGACTAGCCACGTGGGTGGTGCCAAATGCTGAACGACCCCGATTTCCCAGTCCGCACTTCATAAGAACACGATGCCCGGACACCTCTTCGAAGGCAACCCTGTGGATGAAGACACAAAACGAAGGGTCACTGACACCCCCATGCATCGTCTGGAAAAACCTGCAGATTCCACACACAGTTTGACAAGGGGCCTGAAACCCCATGAACAACTCGAGAGGCAAGCGGAGTTCCATTCCTCAGAAAAGACATAGCCTGACTCTCCTGTCCCAACTCTGCAGGGACACTACGATCAGAGTCAGAATTGGAGAGGAAGCCTGAGGTTCCTGCCTCCACTCGAGATGAGGCCCTCTTCCATTGCGACAAACCCAGTGGAGTCCCGAGAGGTCCCACCAACTCCACAGCGATTCTCACTTCTCTGAGGCACCCTGGGAAGTTCCCTCAGGCCCCGGAAGAAGTCAGGGGAAACGAGGGTTTCCCGCTGCAACCCAAGAAAGACATCGAGAGTCCTTCTTCAACGCGTCTTGAGGCCCTAGTCCCCTCCCATGACTCGAGAACAATGACGCGCTCCTTCTCGCCACGTGCAAGGAGACATGACTTCCCTGGCGCCGCACGAGAGGCTCACTGAGATCCTCGTCGTGCCTCGGGAGAAAACCCCCACGGGTGCCGCAGCTCGAGGAAACCGCTGAGATGCCCCCGTCCTCGCGAGCAGAGGGCCTTCTTTTCCTGCCTGGCCTGGAGAGCAATCAAGAGTCCTCTCTCAAAAGTGAAGAGGAGGCTGGACTCCCTTGAGGCCACTCAGGGGGCTCCAAGAGACCCGCGTCGCGACTCGAGAGGAGAGCGGAGTCCTTTGTTTCCCCTCGAGGCGAGGCCTGACTCCCCGGGGGAGCATGGGATGCAACCCCGAGATCCCTGCCTTCCCTGGAGAGGAATATTAGGTCCCGGACACACGCCTAGGTGAGGTCTCTTCGGCCCTGCAGTGACTCGAGTGCAACCCACAGCTTTCCCTCGCAACCCGAGGGGAAGATTGGGCTTCCCAGGGCCAACCCAAGGGGAAGGCTGAGATCCCCGTCGTAACTCGAGAATGCTGCCGCAACTCGAGAAATCCCACGTCGTTCCCACCTCTTGGCAAGATGAGGCCCTTGCCCGCGACGGCGTCTCAAGGGAAGTCCCCTGTTCCGCCCTGAAGGGCGAAACGGTCCCTGACAGCCTTCCTGCGACCCCCAAAAGTCCCCCGACACACCGGGGTCCCCCGAGGGGAACACCGAGGGTCCCGGCACCGCTTCCTCTGAGCCCCTTCTCCCCTCCTGATCGCGACAGGAGAGGCGATTCCCCTGCGTGATCTGGAAGGGGTTCCCGGCCTTCCCGGCGCACCTCAGGATGAGGCCGGTCTCACGAGGAAATTCGAGGCGAGCCACGTGGGTGGTGCCACATGCCGAACGCCCCCGATTCCCCGGTCCGCCCTTGAGAAGGACCCGAGGCCCGGACCCCTCTTCGAAGGCAACCCTGTGGGTGAAGGCACAACACGAAGGGGCACTGCCACCCCCGTGCATCGTCCGCAAAGACCCGCGGGTTCCACACACAGCTCGACGAGGGGCCTGAGACCCCCTGAGCAACTCGAGAGGCCAGCGGGGTTCCCTTCCCCAGACAAGACGAGGCCTGACTCTCCTGTCCCAACTCTGCAGGGACCCTGCGGTCGGAGTCCGAAACGGAGAGGAAGCCTGAGGTTCCTGCCTCCCCTCGAGGTGAGGCCCTCTTCCGTTGCGCCAGACCCAGCTGAGTCCCGAGGGGCCCCGCCACCTCCACAGGATCCCTCGCCTCTCAGAGGCACCCTGGGAAGTTCCCTAAGGTCCCCGGCAGAAGGCGAGGGAAACGAGGGTTTCCCGCCGCCCCCCGAGAAAGACCTCGAGAGTCCTTCTTCAACGCGTCTCGAGGCCCTAGTCCCCTCCCGTGACTCGAGAGCCAGGACGCGCTCCCCCTCGCCACGCGCATGGAGACCTGACTTCCCTGGTGCCGCACGAGAGGCTCCCTGAGATCCTCGTCGTGCCTCGGGAGAAAACCCCCACGGGCGCCGCAGCTCGAGGAAACCCCGGAGACGCCCCCGTCCTCGCGAGCTGAGGGCCTTCTTTTCCTGCATGGCCTGGAGAGCAATCCCGGGTCCTCTCTCCAAACGGAAGAGGAGGCTGGACTCCCTTGAGGCCGCTCAGGGGGCTCCAAGAGACCCGCGTCGCGACTCGAGAGGAGAGCGGAGTCCTTGGCTTCCCCTCGAGACGAGGCCTGACTCCCCGGGGGAGCCTGGAATGCAACCCCGAGATCCCTGCCTTCCCTGGAGAGGAATATTAGGTCCCGGACACACGCCTAGGTGAGGTCTCTTCGGCCCTGCAGTGACTCGAGCGCAACCCCCAGCTTTCCCTCGCAACCCGAGGGGAAGATTGGGCTTCCCAGGGCCAACCCAAGGGGAAGGCTGAGATCCCCGTCGTAACTCGAGAATCCCGCCGCAACTTGAGAAAAACCACGTGGTTCCCACCTCTTGGCAAGATGAGGTCCTTGCCCGCGACGGCGTCTCAAGGGAAGTGCCCTGTTCCGCCCTGAAGGGCGAAACGGTCCCTGACAGCCTTCCTGCGACCCCCAAAAGTCCCCCCACACGCCGGGTTCCCCCGAGGGGAACACCGAGGGTCCCGGCACCGCTTCCTCTGAGCCCCTTTCTCCCCTCCTGATCGCGACAGGAGAGTCGATTGCCCTGCGTGGTCTGGAAGGGGTTCCCGGCCTTCCCCGCGCACCTCAGGAGGAGGCCGGTCTCACGAGGAAATTCGAACCGAGCCACGTGGGTGGCGCCACATGCCGAACGACCCCGATTCCCCGGTCCGCTCTTGAGAAGGACCCGAGGCCCGGACCCCTCTTCAAAGGCAACCCTGTGGGTGAAGGCACAACACGAAGGGGCACTGCCACCCCCGTGCATCGTCCGCAAAGACCCGCGGGTTCCACACAGCTCGACGAGGGGCCTGAGACCCCCTGAACAACTCGAGAGGCAAGCGGGGTTCCCTTCCTCAGACAAGACGAGGCCTGACTCTCCGCTCCCAACTCTGCAGGGACCCTGAGGTCGGAGGGTCGGAGTCAGAAACAGAGAGGAAGCCTGATGTTCCTGCCTCCCCTCGAGATGAGGCCCTCTTCCATTGCGCCAACCCCAGCGGAGTCCCGAGAGACCCCGCTAACTCCACAGCATCCCTCACCTCTCAGAGGCACCCTGGGAAGTTCCCTCAGGTCCCCGGCAGAAGTCGAGGGAAATAAGGGTTTCCCGCCGCCACTCGAGAAAGACCTCGATAGTCCTTCTTCAAAGTGTCTTGAGGCCCTTGTCCCCTCTCTGGACTAGAGAGCAATGATGCGCAACCCCTCGCCTCGCGCATGCAGACCTGGCTTCCCTGGCGCCGCACGAGAGGCTCCCTGAGATCCTCGTCGTGCCTCGGGAGAAAACCCCCATGGGCGTCGCAGCTTGAGGAAACCCCTGAGACGCCCCCGTCCTCGCGAGCTGAGGGCCTTCTTTTCCTGCCTGGCCTGGAGAGCAATCCCGAGTCCTCTCTCCAAACGGAAGAGTAGGATGGATTCCCTTGAGGGGACTCAGTGGGCTCCAAGAGATCCGCGTCGGGGTTCTAGCGGAGAGCGCAGTCCTTTGCTTCCCCTCGAGGCGAGGCCTGACTCCCCGGGGGAGTCTGGAGTGCAATCCCGAGATCCTTGTCTTCCCTTGAGAGGACTATTAGGTCCTGGACACACGCCTAGTTGAGGACTCTTTGGCCTTGCAGTGGTTCGAGCACAACATCCAGCTTTCCCTCGCAACTCGAAGGGAAGTTTGGGCTTCCCAGGGCCAACACAAGAGGAAGCCTGAAATCCACGTCGTAACTCGAGAATCCCGCCACAACTCGAGAAAAACCACGTGGTTCCATCGTCTTCACAGCATGAGGCCCTTGCCCGCCACAGCGTCTCAAAAGAAGTCCCACGTTCCTACTGAAGTGCAAAACGGCACTTGGCACCCATGATGGCACCCCCAAAGTTCCCCAACATACAGGCCTCACTCGAGGGTAACACCCATGTTCCCCGCACCACATCATTTGAGCCCCTTCTCCCCTCCTGATTGCAACAGGAGTGTCTTTTCTCCTGCTTTGTGTGGAAGGGGTTACCGATCTTCCCAGCGCACATCAGGATGAGGCCTGTCTCACGAGGAAATTGGAGATGTAGCCTCGTGGGTGGTGCCACATGCGGAAAGACCCCATTTCCCGGTCAGCTATTAATAAGAACCCGATGCCCGTACACTTCTTGGAATGCATCCCGTAGGATGAAGGCACAACAAGGAGGGACCCTGAACACCCGTGCATCTTTTGGAAAATTCTGCAGGTTCCACATACAGCTCGACAAGTGACCTGTTACCTCGTGAACAACTCGAGAGGCAAGCTAAGTTTCATTTCTCCACAGAATACGAGGCCTGACTCTCCTGTCCCAACTCTGCAGGAATCCTGAGATCGGAGTCTGAAATGGAGAGGAACCCTGAGGTTCCTTCCTCAACACGAGATGAGGCCCTCTTGTATTATACCACACACAGTGGAGTCCCGAGAGGCCCCTCCCAACTCCACAGTATCAGTGTCTTCTCAGAGGCACCCTGAGCAACTCCCTGAGGTCACCGGCACAAGTCGAGGGAACACAGGGTATCCTGCCGCAACCCGAGAAAGACCTCAAGAGTCCTTCTTCAACGCGTCTTGAGGACGGATTCCCCTACCATGACTCGAGAGCAATGACACGCTCCCCCTCGCCATGCGCATGGACACCTGACTTCCCTGGCGCCACATGAGAGGCTCCCTGAGCTCCCCGTCATACCTCGTGAGAAACCCCACACTGGCGCCGCAGCTCGGGAAAACCCACCGTCATCGCGAGATTGGGGACTTCTTTTCCTGCCTGACCTGGAGAGCAATCCCTGGTCTTTTCTCCAAACTTCACAGGAGGCTTTACTCCCTTTAGGCCACTCAATGGGCTCCAAGAGATACCTGTCGCGACTTGAGAGGAGAGCAGAGTACTTTGTTTCCCCTCGAGACGAGGCCTTACTTCGGGTGAGTCTGGAATGCAACCCCGAGATCCCTGTTGTCCCTGGAGAGGAACATTATGTCCTGGACAAAAGCCTAGATGAGGTCTATTTTGCCCTACAGTGACTCGAGAGCAACACCCATCTCTCCCTTGCAATTCGAATGGAAGATTAGTCTTCATTGGGCCAACACAAGAGGAAGTCTGAATTTCCCGTTGTAATTCGAGAATCCCACCACAACTCTTAAAAACCACGTGGTTCCCCATTCATCGCAATAAGAGGCCTTTGCCCGCTACAGAGTCTCAAGAGAAGTCCCATGTTTCGTCATAAAGTTCGAAATGCTACTTGGCACCCTTGATGCGACCCCAAAAGTTCCCCAATATACCGGTCTCACTCCATGGGAACACCGAAGTTCCTGGCATCACTTCATTTGAGCCCCTTCTCCGCTCCTGATCACGGCAGGAAGGTCGATCCCCCTGCTTTGTCTAGAAGGGGTTCCCGACCTTCATGGCGCACCTCAGGATGAGGCCAGTCTCAGGAAGAAATTCGAGACATAGCCTCGTGTTGGTGCCACGTGCCAAAAGACCCCGATTTCTCGATCTTGCTCTTGATAAGAACCCGATGCCCGGACACCTCTTCTAAGGCAACCCTGTGGATGAAGGCACTACACGAAGGGGCACTGGCAATCCTGTTCATCGTCCGGAAAACCCCGCAGGATCCACATACATCTCCACAACTGGCCTGTCACCCCTTAAACAATGAGAGAGGCAAGCGGAGTTCCCTTCCTCAGACAAGACGAGGCCTGAGTATCCAATCCCAACTCTGCAGGCACACTTCGATCTGAGTCAGAAATGGAGAGGAAACCTAAGGTTCCTGCCTCAACCCGAGATGAGGCCCTCTTCCATTAAAACAAACCCAGTGGAGTCCCGAGAGTCCCCTCCCATCTCCACAGTATCCCTGACTTCTCATAGGCATTCTGAGAAGCTCCTTGAGGCCACCGGCAAAAGTCGAGGGAAATAAGGGTTTCCTGCCACAACCGAAGAAAGACCTCGAGAGTCCTTCTTCAATGTGTCTTGGGGTCAGATTCCCCTACCATAGCTCGAGAGCAATAATGCGCTCCCCCTCGCCACGCACATGGAGACCTGACTTCCCTGGAGCCACACGAGAGGCTCCCTGAGCTCCCCGTCGTACCTCGTGTGAAACCCCACACTGGCGCCGCAGCTCGAGAAAACCCACAAGATCCCTCCGTCATCGCGAGATGAGGGCCATCTTTTCCTGCATGGCCTGGAGAGCAGTCCCAAGTCCTCTCTCCAAACTTCACAGGAGGCTTGACTCCCTTTAGGCCACAAAGTGGGCTCCAAGAGATGCCCGTCGCGACTCGAAAGGAGAGCGGAGTCCTTTGCTTCCCTTCGACATGAAGCCTGACTCCCTGGGTGAGTCTGGAATGCAAACCTGAGATCCCTGTGGCCCTTGGAGAGGAACATTAGGTCCTGGACACAAGCCTAGATGAGGTCTCCTTTGCCCTGCAGGGACTCGAGCGCAACCCCCAGCTCTCCCTCGCAACTCAAATGGATGATTGGACTTCCCTGGCCCAACACAAGAGGAAGCCTGAAATCCCCGTCGTAACTCGAGAATCCCGCCGCAACTCGAGAAAAACCACGTGGCTCCCCCGTCATCGCAAGATGAGGCCCTTGGCCGCTACAGCGTATCAAGAGAAGTCCCACGTTCCATCCTGAAGTACAAAACGGTACTTGGCACCCTTGATGCGACCCCCAAAGTTCCCTGACATACCGGTCTCACTCGAGGGAAACACCAAAGTTCACGGCACCACTTCCTGTGAGCCCCTTCACCCCTCCTGATCGCGACAGAAGGGTCGATTCCCATGTTTTGTCTGCAAGGGGTTCCCGACGTTCCCCGCGAACCTCCGGATGAGGCCGGTCTCATGAGGAAATTCGAAAAGTAGCCTCATGGTTGGTGCCATATGCTGAAAGATCCCGAATTCCCGGTCCACTCTAGATAAGAACCTGACGCCCAGACATCTCTTCGAAGGCAACCCTGTGGATGAAGGCACAACACGAAGGGACACTGACATCCCCATGCATCGTCTGGAAAAACCCGCCGATTCCACTCACAGCTCCAAATGTGGACTGTCACCTCGTGAACAACTCGAGAGGCAAGTGAAGTTGCATTCCTTCACACATGACGAGGCCTTACTCTCCTGTCCCAACTCTTCAGGGACCCTGCAATTGGAGTCAGAAATGGAGAGGAACCCTGAGGTTCCTGCCTCAACTAGAGAAGAGGCCCTCTTCCATTGAACCAAACTCAGTGGTGTCCCGAGAGGCCCCTCCCAACACCACAGTATCCCTGAATTCTCAGAGGCTCCCTGAGAAGCTACCTGAGGTCACTGGCACAAGTCGAGGGAACCCAGAGTTTCCTGAAGTAACCCGAGAAAGACTTGGAGAGTCCTTTTTCAACGTCTCTTGATGCCCGATTCCCCTACCATGACTCCAGAGCAAGGACGCGCTCCCCTCGCCACAAGCAGGAAAACTGACTTCCCTAGTACCACACAAGAGGCTCCCTGAGTACCCCATCGTACCTCGTGAGAAAACCCACAGTGGCGCCAAGGTTCGAGAAAAACCACAAGATGCCCCTGTCAAGGAGAAATGGGGGCCTTCTTTTCCTGCCTGACCTGGAGAGCAATTCCTGGTCCTCTCTCCAAACTTCACAGGAGTATTGACTCCCTTTAGGCCACTCAGTTGGGTCCAAGAAATACCCGGTGCGACTCGAGAGGAGAGCGGAGTCCTTTGCTTCCCTGGAGACGAGGCCTGACTCCCCGGGTGAGTTTGGAATGCAACCCCGAGATCCATGTCACCCCTGGAGTGGAACATTATGTCCTAGACACAAGCCTAGATGAGGTCTATTTTGCCCTACAGTGACTCGAGCAACCTCCATCTCTCCCTCACAATTTGAATGGAAGATTGGTCTTCCCACGGTCAACACAAGAGGAAGTCTGAATTTCCCATCGTAATTCGAGAATTCAGCCTCAAGTCTTAAAAACCATGTGGTTCCCCCTTCATCGCAATATGAGGCCCTTGCCAGCTAGAGTCTCAAGAGAAGTCCCACGTTCCATCTTAAAGTTCGAAATGCTACTTGGCACCCTTGATGTGACCCCAAAGTTCCCCAACATACCGGTCTCACTCCAGGGGAACGCCGAAGTTCCCGGTGTCTCCAGGGAAGTCCCATGTTCCGCCCTGAAGGGCGAAACGGTACTTGACACCCTTGATGCGACCGCAAAAGTTCCCCGACACGCTGGGTTCCCTCGAAGGGAACACCGAGGGTCCCGGCACCACTTCATCTGAGCCCCTTCTCCCCTCCTGATCGCGACAGGAGAGTCGATTCCCCTGCTTTGTCTGGAAGGGGTTCCCGGCCTTCCTGGCGCACCTCAGGATGAGGCCGGTCTCAGGAGGAAATTCGAGACTAGCCACATGTGAGGTGCAACGTGCCGAACGACTCCGATTTTCCGGTCCGCTCTTGATAAGAACCCGATGCCCGGACACCTCTTCGAAGGCAACCCTGTGGGTGAAGGCACAACACGAGGGGGCACTGACACCCCCGTGCATCATCCGGAAAAACCTGCAGGGTCTACACACAGCTCGACAAGGGGCCTGAGACTCCCGGAACAACTCGAGAGGCAACCAGAATTCCATTCCTCAGACAAGACGAGGCATGTCTCTCCTGTCCCAACACTGCAGGGACCGTGCAGTCGGAGTCCGAATCCGAGAGGAAGCCTGAGGTTCCTGCCTCTCCTCGAGATGAGGCCCTCTTCCATTGCGCCGAACCCAGCAGAGTCCCGAGAGGCCCTGCAAACTACACAGCATCCCTCACCTCTCAGAGGCACCCTGGGAAGTTCCCTAAGGTCCCCTGCAGAAGTCGAGGGAAACGAGGGTTTCCCGCCGCAACCCGAGAAAGACCTCGAGAGTCCTTCTTCAACGCCTCTTGAGGACCTAGCCGTTTCCCATGACTCGAGAGTGATGACCAGCTCCCCCTCGCCATGCGCATGTAGACCTGACTTGCCTGGCGCCGCACTAGAGGCTCCCGTAGGTCCTCGTCATGCCTCGTGAGAAAACCCCCATGGGCGCAGCAGCCTGAGGAAACCCATGAGACGACCCCATCATCGCGAGATGAGGGCCTTCTTTTCTTGCCTGGCCTGGAGAGCAATCCCGAGTCCTCTCTCCAAACTGAAGAGGAGGCTCGACACCCTTGAGTCCACTCAGTGGGCTCCAAGAGATCCGTGTCGCGACTTGAGAGGAAAGCGGAGTCTTTGCTTCCCCTCCAGGCGAGTCCTGACCCCCCGGGGTAGTCTGGAATGGAAACCCGTGATCCCTGTCTTCCCTTGAGAGGAATATTAGGTCCTGGACACACGCCTCGACGAGGTCTCTTTGGCCCTGTAGTGACTCGAGCAGAACCCCCAGCTTTCCATCGCAACTCGAATTGAAGATTGGGCTTCCCAGGGCCAACCCAAGAGGAAGCCTGAAATTCCTGTCGTTTTTGAGAATCCCAATGCAACTCGAGAAAAACGACGTGGTTCCAACGTCTTCACAGGATGAGGCCCTTGCCCGCTACAGCGTCTCCAGGGAAGTCCCATGTTCCGTCCTGAAGTGGGAAACGGTACTTGGCTCCCTTGATGCGACCCCTAAAGTTACCTGAAACGCCGGGTTCCCTCGAGTGGAACACCGAGGGTCCCGGCACCACTTCATCTGAGCCCCATCTCCCCTCCTGATTGCGACAGGAGAATCGATTCCCCTGCTTTGTGTGGAAGGTGTTCCCGGCCTTCCCGGCGCACCTCAGGATGATGCTGGTCTCACGAGGAAATTCGAGATGAGCCACGTGGGTGGTGCCACATGCCGAATGACCCCGATTTCCCGGTCCGCTCTTGAAATGAACCCGATGCCCGGACACCTCTTTGAAGGAAACCCTGTGGGGGAAGGCACCAAACGAAGGGGCACTGACACCCCCATGCATCTTCTGGAAACACCCGCAGGTTCCACACACAGCTTCTCAAGGGCCCTGAGACCCCCTGAACGACTCGAGAGGCAAGCAGAGTTCCGTTACTCAGACAAGACGAGGCCTGACTCTCCTGTCCCAACTCTGCAGGGACCCTGCGGTCGGAGTCAGAAATGGAGAGGAAGCCTGAGGTTCCTGCCTCCAATCGAGATGAGGCACTCTTTCATTTCGTCAAACCTAGTGGAGTCCCGAGAGGCCCCTCTAACTCCTCAGTATCCCTCACCTCTCAGAGGCACCTGGGAAGTTCCCTAAGGTCCCCTGTAGAGGTCGATGGAAACGAGTGTTTCCCGCCCCAACCCAAGAAAGACCTTGAGAGTCCTTCTTAAATGCCTCTTGAGGCCCTAGTCCCTCCCATGACTCGAGAGCAATGACGAGATCTGCCTGGCCACACGCATGGAGTCAGGCTTCTCTGGCGCCGCACGAGAGGCTCCCTGAACTCCCCATCATATCTCGTGAGAAACCCCACATTGGCGCCGCAGCTCGAGAAAACCCATGAGACGCCCCCGTCATCACGAGAGGAGGGCCATCTTTAACTGCATGGTATGCAGATCAAGCGTGAACCTTCTGTCCAAGCTACACAGGACGCTTGACTACCTTTAGGCCACTCATTGGGCTCCAAGAGTTACTCGTCCCGACTCGAGAGCATAGTGGAGTCCTTTGCTTCCACTCGAGATGAGGCGTGACCCACCGGGTGAGACTGGAATGCGACCCCGATATCCCTGTCGCCCCTGGAGAGGAACATTACGTCCTGGACCCAAGCCTAGATGAGGACTCTTTGCCCTGAAGTGACTCGAGAGCAACCCCCAGCTCTCTCTGGCAAGTTGAATGGAAGATTGGACTTTCTGGGCCAACACAAGAGGAAGCCTGAATTCCCCATTGTAACTCGAGAATCCCGCCTCAACTCGAGAAAAACCACGTGTTTCACTCGTCATCGCAATATGAGGCCCTTGCCCGCTAGAGCATCTCCAGAGAATTCCCACGTTCCGTCTTGAAGTGCGAAACTGTACTTGGCACCCTTGATGCGACCTCAAAAGTGCCGTGACATACCGGTCTCACTCGAGGGGACCACCGAGGTTCCCGGCACCACTTCATCTGAGCCCCTTCTCCCCTTCTGATTGCGACCGGTGGGTCGATTCCCCTGCTTTGTCTGCAAGGGGTTCCCGACCTTCCCGGCGCACCTCAGGATGAGGCCGGTCTCCCGAGGAAATTCGAGACGTAGCCTCGTGGGTGGTACCACATGCTGAAAGACCCCAATTTTCCGGTACGCTCTTGAAAAGAACCCGATGCCCGGAAACCTCTTTGAAGGCAACCCTGTGGATGAAGGCACAACACGAAGGGGCACTGACACCCCCGTGCATCGTCCGGAAAAACCCGCAGGTTCCACACTCAGCTCAACAAGTGGCCTGTCACTCCGTGAACAACTCGAAAGGCAAGGGGAAATCCATTCCTCCACGGAAGACGAGGCGTGACTCTCTTGTCCATACTCTGCAGGTACCCTGCGACCCGAGTCAGATATGGAGAGGACCCCTGAGGTTCCTGCCTCCATTCGAGATGAGGCCCTCTTCGATTGCACCAAACCCAGTTGAGTAATGAAAGGCCCCTCCCAAATCCACAGTGTCCCTGACTTCTCAGAGGCACCCTTAGAAGTTGCCTGAGGTCACCGACACAAATGAAGGGAACCCAGGGTTCCCTGCCGCAACCCGAGAAAGACCTCAAGAGTCCTTCTTCAATGCGTCTTGAGGCCCGATTCGCCTACTATGACTCGAGAGCAATCACGCACTCCCCTTCACCACATGCACGGAGACCTGACGTCCCTAGCACCACACGAGAGGCTCTCTGAGCTCCCCGTTGTACCTCGTGAGAAATCTGATACTGGCGCCGCAGCTGGAGAAAACCCACGAGATGCCCCCATCATCGCGAGATGAGGGCCTTTTTTCCTGCATGGCCAGGAAAACAATCCCGAGTCATCTCCAAACTCCATAGGAGGCTTCACTCCCTTTACGCCACACAGTGGGCTCCAAGAGATACCCGTCGCGACTCGACAGGAGAGCGGAGTCCTTTTTTTCCCCTCAAGACGAGGCCTGACTCTCCGGGTGAGTCGAGAATGCAACCCTGAGATCCCTGTTGGCCCAGTAGTGGAACACTAGGTCCTGGACACAAGCGTAGATGAGGTCTATTTTGCCCTGCAGTGACTGGAGAGCAATCCCCAGTTCTAACTTGCAACTCGAATGGAATACTGGATTTTCCTGGCGCCATACAAGAGGCTCCATGAGATCCCCGTGGTACTTCATGAGACACCCCACACTGGCGCCACAGCTCGAGAATACCCACGAGACGCCACCGTCATCTCGAGATGAGGGCCTTCTTTTCCTGCATGGCCTGGAGTCCAATCCCGAGTCCTCTCTCCAAACTCCACAGGAGGCTTGACTCCCTTTAGTACACACAGTGGGCTCCAAGAAATACCCATCGCGACTCGAGACGAGAGCGGAATTCTTTGCTTACCCTCGAGGTGAGAACTGACTCCCCGGATGAGTCTGGAATGCAAACCCGAGATCCCTGTCGCCCCTGGAGAGCAACGTTAGATCCTGGACACAAGCCTAGATTAGGTCTCTTTTGCCCTGCAGTGACTCTAGCGCAATCCCCAGCTCCCCCTCGCAACCCGAATGGAAGATTGGATTTCAAGGCCAACAAGAGGAAGCCTAAATTCCCGGTCATAACTCGAGAATCCCGCCGCAACTCCAGCAAAACCACGTGGTTCTCCCGTCATCGCAAGATGAGGCCCTTGCCCGCTACAGCGTTTCAAAAGATGTCCCAGGTTCCGTCTTGAAATGCGAAACGGTACTTGGCACCCTTGATGCGACCCCAAAAGTCCCCCAACACGCCGGTCTCACTCAAGGGGAACACCGAGGTTCCCGGCACCACTTCATTTAAGCCCCTTCTCCCCTCCTGATCGTGACCGGTGGGTCGATTCCCCTGCTTTGTCTGCAAGGGGGCCCGACCTTCCCTGCACAACTCAGGATGAGGCCGGTCTCATGGGGAAATTCGATTGGTAGCTTTGTGGACAGTGCCACTTGCTGAAAGACTCCAATTTCCCGGTCCGCTCTTGATAAGAATCCGATGCTCGGACACCTCTTGGAAGGCAGCCTTGAGTATGAAGGTACAACACGAAGGGGCACTAACACACCTGTGCATCATCCGGAAAAACGGGCAGGTTACACACACAGCTCGACAAGTGGCCTGTCACCTCGAGAACAACTCGAGAGGCAAGAGGAGTCCCATCCTCCAGAAAAGACGAGGCCTGACTCTCCTGTACCAACATGCAGGGACCTTGCGATCTGAGTCAGAAATGGAGAGGAACACTGAGGTTCCTGCTTCAACTCGAGATGAGTCCCTCTTACATTCCACCAAATGCAGAGGAGTCTCGAGAGGCCCCTCCAAACTGCACAGTATCCCTGACTTCTCAGAGGCACTCTGAGAAGCTCCCTGAGGTCGCAGGCACAAGTCAAGGGAACCCTGGGTTTTATGCAGTGACCCGAGAAAGACCTCGAGAGTCCTTCTTCAACCCGTCTTGAGGCCCGATTACCCTACCATGACTCGAGAGCAATGACGAGCTCCCCCTAGCCATCTCATGGGGACCTGACTTCCCTGGCGCCATACGAGAGGCTCCCTGAGCTCCCTCTCGTACCTCGTCAGAAACCCGGCACTAGCGCAGCAGTCTAGAAAACCCACGAGACGCCACCATCATCGCGAGATGAGGGCCTTCTTTTCCTGCATGGCCTGGAGAGGAATCCCGAGTCCTCTATCCAAACACCACAGGAGGCTTGACTCCCTTTAGGGCACACAGTGGGCTCCAAGAGATACCCATCGCGACTCAAAAGGACAGCGGAGTTCTTTGCTTCCCCTCGAGACGAGGCCTGATTCCCCGGGTGAGTCTGGTATTCAACCCCAAGATCACTGTCTGCCCTAGGGACGAGCATTAAGTCCTGGACACAAGCCTAGATGAGGTCTATTTTGCCCTGCAGTGACTCGAGAGCAATCCCCAGCTCTCCCTTTAAACTCGAATGGAAGATAGGACTTCCCTGGCCCAACACATGAGGAAGACTGTATTCCCCGTCGAAACTCGAGAATCCCGCCACAACTCGAGAAACGCCACGTGGTTCCCCCGTCATCCCAAGATGAGGCCCTTGCCCCCTACAGCGTCTCAAGAGAAGTCCCACATTCCGTCTTGAAGTGCGAAACGGTATTGGCACCCTTGATGCGCCCTCAAATGTTCCTCGACACACCAGTCTGTCTCGAGGAGAACACCGAGGTTCCCGGCACCACTACATCTGGGCCCCTTCTCCCCTCCTGATCGCGACAGGAGGGTCGATTCCCCTGTTTTGTCTTGAAGGGGTTCCCACCTTTCCCGGTGCATCTCAGGATGAGGCCGGTCTCACGAGGATATTCGAGACATAGCCACGTGGATGGTGACACATGCCAAAAGACCCCGATTTCCCGGTCCGCTCTTGATAAGATCCTGATGCCCGGACACCTCTTTGAAGATAACCCTTTTGATGAAGGCACAACACTTAGGGGCACTGACACCCCTGGGTATCGTCCGGAGAAACCCGCAGGTACCACACACAGCTCGAGAAGTGACCTGTCACCCCGTGAACAACTGGAGAGGCAAGCAGAGTTCCATTCCTCGACACAAGACGAGGCCTGACTCCCCGGGTGAGTCTGGAATGCAACCCCGAGATCCCTGTTGCCCCTGGAGAGAAAAACTCGGTCCTGGACACAAACCTAGATGAGCTCTATTTTGCCCTGCAGTGACTCGAGAGCAATCTCCAGCTCTCACTTGCAACTCGAATGGAAGATTGGACTTCCCTGGGCCAACACAAGAGGAAACCTGTATTCCCCATCGTAACTCAAGAATCCTGCCGCAACTCGAGAAAAAACACGTGGGTCCCCCGTCAGCGCTAGATGAGGCCCTTGCCCACTACAGCATCTCAAGAGAAGTCCCAGGTTCCGTCTTGAAGTGCGAAACGGTACTTGGCACCCTTGATGCAACCAGAAAAGTTACCCGACTTTCACTCAAGGAGAGCACCGAGGTTCCCGGCACTACTTCATCTGAGCCCTTTCTCTCCTCCTGATCCCGAAAGTAGGGTCGATTCCCCTGCTTTGTTTGGAATGGGTTCCCGGACTTTCCTGCGCGCCTCAGGATGAGGCCGGTCTCACGAGAAAATTCGAGACCTAGCCTAGTGGGTGGTGCAACATGCTGAAAGACCCCAATTTCCCGGTCCGCACTTGAGGAGAACACGATGCCCGGACACCTCTTCGAAGGCAACCCTGTGGATGAAGGCACAACAGGAAGGAGCACTGACGCCCCCGTGCATCTCCGAAAAACCCGCAGGTTCCACACACATCACGAAAAGTGGTGTTATCCTTGAACAACTTGAGATGTAAGCGGAGTTCCATTCCTCCGCAGAACACGAGACCTGACACTCCTGAGCAAACTCAACAGGGACCCTGCGATCTGAGTCAGATCCGGCCTCCAGGAAGTCAGGAGCAGAACCCTGAGGTTCCTGCCTCAACTCGAGATGAGGCCCACTTCCATTGCACCAAACCCAGAGGAGGCCCGAGAGGCCTCTCCCAAATCCACAGTATCCCTGACTTCTCAGAGGCACCCTGAGACGCTCCCTGAGGTCACCGGCACAAGTCAAGGGAACCCAGGGTTTCCTGCCGCAACCCGTAAAAGACCTCGAGAGTCCTTCTTCAACGCGTCTTGAGGCCCGATTCCCCTACCCTGACTTGAGAGCAATGACGCGCTCCCCCTTGCCCCGCCCATGGAGACCTGACTTCCCTGTTGCCACACGAGAGGCTACCTGAACTCCCCGTCGTACCTCGTGAGAAACCCCACACTGGCGCCGCAGCTCGAGAAAACCCACGAGACGCCCCCGTCATCTCGAGATGTGGGCCTTCTTTTCCTGCATGGCCTGGAGAGCAATCCTGAGTCCTCTCTCCAAACTGAAGAGGAGGCTTGACTCCCTTTAGACCACTCAGTGGGCTCCAAGAGATATGCGTCGCAACTCGAGAGGATAGCCGAGTCCTTTGCTTCCCCTCGAGACGAGGCCTAACTCCCCGGGTGAGTCTGTAATGCAAACCCGAGATCCCTGTCGCCCTTGGAGAGGATCATTGGGTCCTGAACACAAGGCTAGATGAGGTCGCTTTTGCCCTGCAGTAACTCGAGAGCACTCCCCAGCTTTCCCTCGCAACCCGAATGGAAGATTGGACCTCCCTGGGCCAACACAAGAGGAAGCCTGAATTCCCAGGAGTAATTCGAGAATTCCGCCTCAACTTGAGAAAAACCACGTGGTTCCCCCGTCATTGCAAGATGAGGCCCTTGCCCGCTCCAGCGTCTCAAGAGTAGTCCCACGTTCTGTCTTCAAGTGCGAAATGATATTTGGCACCCTTAATGCTACCCCAAAAGTTCCCTGACATACGGGTCGCACTAGAGGGGAACACCGAGGTTCCTGGCACCACATCATCTGAGCCCCTTCTCCCATCCTGATCGCGAAAGGAGGGTCAATTCCCCTGCTTTGTCTGCAAGGGTTCCCGACCTTCTCCACGCACCTCAGATGAGGCTGTCTCACGAGGAAATTCGAGACGTAGCCTCGATGGTGGTGCCACATGCCGAAAGACCGCGATTTCCCGATCCGCTCTTGATAAGAACGCGATGCCCAGACACCTATTCGAAGATAGTGTGGATGAAGGCACAACACGAAGGGGCACTGACACCCCCGTGCATCGTCCGGAAAAGACCGCAGGTTACTCATACAGCTCAACAAGTGCGTGTCACCCAGTGAACAACTCGAGAGGCAAGCGGAGGTCCATTCCTGCACACAAGACAAGGCCTGACTCACCTCTCCCAACTATGCAGGGGGCTGCGATCGGAATCAGAAATGGAGAGGAACCCTGAGGTTCCTGCCTCCCCTCGAGATGAGGCCCCCTTCCATTTCACCAAACCCAGTGGAGTCCCGAGAGGTCTTTCCCAACTCCACAGTATCCCTGACTTCTCAGAGGCACCCGGAGAATCTCCCTGAGGTCACCGGCACAAGTCGAGGGAACCCAGGTATTCTTGCCAAGACCCGAGAGAGATCTTGAGAGTCCTTCAACGCGTCTAGAGGCCTGATTCCCCTACCATGACTCGAGAGCAATGACGCGCTCCCCCTCGCCACACGCATCGAGACCTAACTTCCCTGGCGCCACACAAGAGGCTCCCTGAGCTCCCCGTCGTACCTCCTGAGAAACCAACACAGGCGCTGCAGCTCGGTAAAACCACCGAGACCCCCCCCCCCGTCATCGTGAGATGAGGGCCTTCTTTTCCTGCATGTCCTGGAGTGCAATCCCGAGTCCTCTCTCCAAACTCCAGAGGAGGCTTGACTCCCTTTAGTCCACTCAGTGGGCTCCAAGAAATACCCGTCGCGACTCGAGAAGAGAGAGAAGTCCTTTGTTTCCCCTCGAGAGGACGCCTGACTCCTGGGTGAGTCTAGAATGCAACCCCAAGATCCCAGTCATCCCTTGAGAGGAACATTAGGTCCTAGACACAAGCCTGGATGAGGTTTCTTTTGCCCTGCAGTGACTCGAGCGCAACCCCCAGCTCTCCCTCGCAACTCGAATGGAAGATTGGGCTTCCCTGGGCCAACACAAGAGGAAGCCAGAAATCCCCTTCGTAACTCGAGAATCCCGCCGCAACTCGAGAAAAACCACGTGTTTCCAACGTCATCCCAAGATGAGGCCCTTGCTGCTATGGCGTCTCAAGAAAAGAACCACGTTCCGTCTTGAAGTGCGAAACGGTACTTTGTACCCTTGATGCGACACCAAATGTTCCCGGACACGCCGGTCTCACTCGACAGGAACACCAAGGTTCCCGCACCACTTCATCTGAGCACCTTCTCCCCTCCTGTTCGAGACAGGAGGGTCTATTCCCCTGCTTTGTTTGGAAGGGGTTCCCCACATTCCCGGCGCACCTAAGGATGAGGCCGGTCTCACGAGTAAATTTGAGACATAGCGTCGTGGGTGGTGTCACAGGCCGAAATACCCCGATTTCCCGGCCCACTCTTGAGAAGAACCCGATGCCCGGACACCTATTCGAAGGCAACCCTGTGGACGAAGGCACAAAACGAAGGGTCACTGACACTCCCGTGCATCATTCGGTAAAAGCCGCAGGATCCACACACAGCTCGACAAGAGGCCTGTCATCCCATGAACAACTCGAGAGGCAAGCAGAGTTCCATTCCTGCACTCAAGATGAGGCCTGACTCTCCGGTCCCAACTCTGAAGGGACCCTGCGATCGGAGTCCGAAATGGAGAGGAACCCTGAGGTTCCTGACTCCACTCGAGATGAGGCCCTCTTCCATTACACCAAAAACAGTGGAGGCCGGAGAGGCCCCTCCCAAATCCACAGTATCGCAACTTCTCAGAGGCACCCTTAGAAGCTCCCTGAGGTCACTGGCACAAGTCGAAGGAACACAGGGTTTCCTGACGCAACCCGAGAAAGACCTCGAAAATCCTCCTTCAACGCATCTTGAATCCCGATTCCCCTACCATGACTCGAGAGCAATGACGCGTTCCCCCTCGCCACTCGCATGGAGACTTGACTTCCCTGGCGCCACACGAGAGGCTCCCTGAGCTCCCCGTCATACCTAGTGAGAAATCCCACACTGGCTCCCCAGCTCCAGAAAACCCACGAGACGCCTCCGTCATCGCGAGATGAAGGCCTTCTTTTCCTGCATGGCCTGGAGAGCAATCTCGAGGCCTCTCTTCAAACTCCACAGGAGGCCTGACTCCCTTTAGGCCACTCTGTGGGCTAAAAGAGATACCCGTTGAACTCGAGAGGAGAGCGGAGTCCTTGGCTTCCCCTCGAGACGAGGCCTGACTCCCCGGGGGAGCCTGGAATGCAACCCCGAGATCCCTGCCTTCCCTGGAGAGGAATATTAGGTCCCGGACACACGCCTAGGTGAGGTCTCTTCGGCCCTGCAGTGACTCGAGCGCAACCCCCAGCTTTCCCTCGCAACCCGAGGGGAAGATTGGGCTTCCCAGGGCCAACCCAAGGGGAAGGCTGAGATCCCCGTCGTAACTCGAGAATGCCGCCGCAACTCGAGAAAAACCACGTGGTTCCCACCTCTTGGCAAGATGAGGCCCTTGCCCGCGACGGCGTCTCAAGGGAAGTCCCCTGTTCCGCCCTGAAGGGCGAAACGGTCCCTGACAGCTTTCCTGCGGCCCCCAAGAGTCCCCCGGCACGCCGGGTTCCCCCGAGGGGAACACCGAGGATCCCGGCACCGCTTCCTCTGAGCCCCTTCTCCCCTCCTGATCGCGACAGGAGAGGCGATTCCCCTGCGTGGTCTGGAACGGGTTCCTGGCCTTCCCGGCGCACCTCAGGATGAGGCCGGTCTCACGAGGAAATTCGAGACGAGCCACGTGGGTGGTGCCACATGCCGAACGCCCCCGATTCCGCAGTCCGCTCTTGAGAAGGACCCGAGTCCCGGACCCCTCTTCGAAGGCAACCCTGTGGGTGAAGGCACAACACGAAGGGGCACTGCCACCCCCGTGCATCGTCCGCAAAGACCCGCGGGTTCCACACACAGCTCGACGAGGGGCCTGAGACCCCCTGAGCAACTCGAGAGGCCAGCGGGGTTCCCTTCCTCAGACAAGACGAGGCCTGACTCTCCTGTCCCAACTCTGCAGGGACCCTGCGGTCGGAGTCCGAAACGGAGAGGAAGCCTGAGGTTCCTGCCTCCCCTCGAGGTGAGGCCCTCTTCCGTTGCGCCAGATCCAGCGGAGTCCCGAGGGGCAACGCCACCTCCACAGGATCCCTCGCTTCTCAGAGGCACGCTGGGAAGTTCCATAAGGTCCCAGGCAGAAGGCGAGGGAAACGAGGGTTTCCCGCCGCCCCCCGAGAAAAACATCGAGAGTCCTTCTTCAACGCGTCTCGAGGCCCTAGTCCCCTCCCGTGACTCGAGAGCCAGGACGCGCTCCCCCTCGCCACGCTCATGGAGACCTGACTTCCGTGGCGCCACACGAGACGCTCCCTGAGCTCCCCGTCGTACCTCGTGTGAAAACCCACACTGGCGCCGCAGCTCGTGAAAACCCACAAGATCCCTCCGTCATCGCGAGATGAGGGCCATCTTTTCCTGCATGGCCTGGAGAGCAGTCCCAAGTCCTCTCTCCAAACTTCACAGGAGGCTTGACTCCCTTTAGGCCACAAAGTGGGCTCCAAGAGGTGCCCGTCGCGACTCGAAAGGAGAGCGGAGTCCTTTGCTTCCCTTCGACATGAGGCCTGACTCCCTGGGTGAGTCTGGAATGCAAACCTGAAATTCCTGTGGCCCTTGGAGAGGAACATTAGGTCCTGGACACAAGCCTAGATGAGGTCTCCTTTGCCCTGCAGTGACTCGAGCGCAACCCCCAGCTCTCCCTCGCAACTCGAATGGATGATTGGACTTCCCTGGCCCAACACAAGAGGAAGCCTGAAATCCCCGTCGTAACTCGAGAATCCCGCCGCAACTCGAGAAAAACCACGTGGCTCCCCCGTCATCGCAAGATGAGGCCCTTGGCCGCTACAGCGTATCAAGAGAAGTCCCACGTTCCATCCTGAAGTACAAAACGGTACTTGGCACCCTTGATGCGACCCCCAAAGTTCCCTGACATACCGGTCTCACTCGAGGGAAACACCAAAGTTCACGGCACCACTTCCTGTGAGCCCCTTCACCCCTCCTGATCGCGACAGAAGGGTCGATTCCCATGTTTTGTCTGCAAGGCGTTCCCGACGTTCCCCGCGAACCTCCGGATGAGGCCGGTCTCATGAGGAAATTCGAAAAGTAGCCTCATGGTTGGTGCCATATGCTGAAAGATCCCGAATTCCCGGTCCACTCTAGATAAGAACCTGACGCCCGGACATCTCTTCGAAGGCAACCCTGTGGATGAAGGCACAACACGAAGGGACACTGACATCCCCATGCATCGTCTGGAAAAACCCGCAGATTCCACTCACAGCTCCAAATGTGGACTGTCACCTCGTGAACAACTCGAGAGGCAAGTGAAGTTGCATTCCTTCACACAAGACGAGGCCTTACTCTCCTGTCCCAACTCTTCAGGGACCCTGCAATTGGAGTCAGAAATGGAGAGGAACCCTGAGGTTCCTGCCTCAACTAGAGAAGAGGCCCTCTTCCATTGAACCAAACTCAGTGGTGTCCCGAGAGGCCCCTCCCAACACCACAGTATCCCTGAATTCTCAGAGGCTCCCTGAGAAGCTACCTGAGGTCACTGGCACAAGTCGAGGGAACCCAGAGTTTCCTGAAGTAACCTGAGAAAGACTTGGAGAGTCCTTTTTCAACGTCTCTTGATGCCCGATTCCCCTACCATGACTCCAGAGCAAGGACGCGCTCCCCTCGCCACAAGCAGGAAAACTGACTTCCCTAGTACCACACAAGAGGCTCCCTGAGTACCCCATCGTACCTCGTGAGAAAACCCACACTGGCGCCGCAGTTCGAGAAAAACCACAAGATGCCCCCGTCAAGGAGAGATTGGGGCCTTCTTTTCCTGCCTGACCTGGAGAGCAATTCCTGGTCCTCTCTCCAAACTTCACAGGAGGATTGACTCCCTTTAGGCCACTCAGTTGGGTCCAAGAAATACCCGGTGCGACTCGAGAGGAGAGCGGAGTCCTTTGCTTCCCTGGAGACGAGGCCTGACTCCCCGGGTGAGTTTGGAATGCAACCCCGAGATCCATGTCACCCCTGGAGTGGAACATTATGTCCTAGACACAAGCCTAGATGAGGTCTATTTTGCCCTACAGTGACTCGAGAGCAACCTCCATCTCTCCCTCACAATTTGAATGGAAGATTGGTCTTCCCACGGTCAACACAAGAGGAAGTCTGAATTTCCCATCGTAATTCGAGAATTCAGCCTCAAGTCTTAAAAACCATGTGGTTCCCCCTTCATCGCAATATGAGGCCCTTGCCAGCTAGAGTCTCAAGAGAAGTCCCACGTTCCATCTTAAAGTTCGAAATGCTACTTGGCACCTTTGCTGCGACCCCAAAGTTCCCCAACATACCGGTCTCACTCCAGGGGAACACCGAAGTTCCCAGTGTCTCCAGGGAAGTCCCATGTTCCGCCCTGAAGGGCGAAACGGTACTTGACACCCTTGATGCGACCGCAAAAGTTCCCCGACACGCTGGGTTCCCTCGAGGGGAACACCGAGGGTCCCGGCACCACTTCATCTGAGCCCCTTCTCCCCTCCTGATCGCGACAGGAGAGACGATTCCCCTGCTTTGTCTGGAAGGGGTTCCCGGCCTTCCTGGCGCACCTCAGGATGAGGCCGGTCTCAGGAGGAAATTCGAGACTAGCCACGTGTGAGGTGCCACGTGCCGAACGACTCCGATTTTCCGGTCCGCTCTTGATAAGAACCCGATGCCCGGACACGTCTTCGAAGGCAACCCTGTGGGTGAAGGCACAACACGAAGGGGCACTGACACCCCCGTGCATCATCCGGAAAAACCCGCAGGGTCTACACACAGCTCGACAAGGGGCCTGAGACTCCCGGAACAACTCCAGAGGCAACCAGAATTCCATTCCTCAGACAAGACGAGGCATGACTCTCCTGTCCCAACCCTGCAGGGACTGTGCAGTCGGAGTCTGAAACCGAGAGGAGGCCTGAGGTTCCTGCCTCCCCTCGAGATGAGGCCCTCTTCCATTGCGCCGAACCCAGCAGAGTCCCGAGAGGCCCTGCCAACTACACAGCATCCCTCACCTCTCAGAGGCACCGTGGGAAGTTCACTAAGGTCCCCTGCAGAAGTCGAGGGAAACGAGGGTTTCCCGCCGCAACCCGAGAAAGACCTCGAGAGTCCTTCTTCAACGCCTCTTGAGGACCTAGCCGCTTCCCATGACTCGAGAGTGATGACCAGCTCCCCCTCGCCATGCGCATGGAGACCTGACTTCCCTGGCGCCGCACGAGAGGCTCCCTGAGGTCCTCGTCGTGCCTCGTGAGAAAACTCCCATGGGCGCAGCAGCCTGAGGAAACCCATGAGACGCCCCCGTCATCGCGAGATGAGGGCCTTCTTTTCCTGCCTGGCCTGGAGAGCAATCCCGAGTCCTCTCTCCAAACTGAAGAGGAGGCTCGACACCCTTGAGTCCACTCAGTGGGCTCCAAGAGATAGGTGTCGCGAATTGAGAGGAAAGCGGAGTCCTCTGCTTCCCCTCGAGGCGAGGCCTGACTCCCCGGGGGAGTCTGGAATGCAAACCCGAGATCCCTGTCTTCCCTTGAGAGGAATATTAGGTCCTGGACACACGCCTCGATTAAGTCTCTTTGGCCCTGTAGTGACTCGAGCAGAACCCCCAGCTTTCCCTCGCAACTCCAGGGGAAGATTGGGCTTCCCAGGGCCAACCCAAGGGGAAGGCTGAGATCCCCGTCGTAACTCGAGAATGCCGCCGCAACTCGAGAAAAACCACGTGGTTCCCACCTCTTGGCAAGATGAGGCCCTTGCCCGCGACGGCGTCTCAAGGGAAGTCCCCTGTTCCGCCCTGAAGGGCGAAACGGTCCCTGACAGCTTTCCTGCGGCCCCCAAGAGTCCCCCGGCACGCCGGGTTCCCCCGAGGGGAACACCGAGGATCCCGGCACCGCTTCCTCTGAGCCCCTTCTCCCCTCCTGATCGCGACAGGAGAGGCGATTCCCCTGCGTGGTCTGGAACGGGTTCCTGGCCTTCCCGGCGCACCTCAGGATGAGGCCGGTCTCACGAGGAAATTCGAGACGAGCCACGTGGGTGGTGCCACATGCCGAACGCCCCCGATTCCGCAGTCCGCTCTTGAGAAGGACCCGAGTCCCGGACCCCTCTTCGAAGGCAACCCTGTGGGTGAAGGCACAACACGAAGGGGCACTGCCACCCCCGTGCATCGTCCGCAAAGACCCGCGGGTTCCACACACAGCTCGACGAGGGGCCTGAGACCCCCTGAGCAACTCGAGAGGCCAGCGGGGTTCCCTTCCTCAGACAAGACGAGGCCTGACTCTCCTGTCCCAACTCTGCAGGGACCCTGCGGTCGGAGTCCGAAACGGAGAGGAAGCCTGAGGTTCCTGCCTCCCCTCGAGGTGAGGTCCTCTTCCGTTGCGCCAGATCCAGCGGAGTCCCGAGGGGCAACGCCACCTCCACAGGATCCCTCGCTTCTCAGAGGCACGCTGGGAAGTTCCATAAGGTCCCAGGCAGAAGGCGAGGGAAACGAGGGTTTCCCGCCGCCCCCCGAGAAAAACATCGAGAGTCCTTCTTCAACGCGTCTCGAGGCCCTAGTCCCCTCCCGTGACTCGAGAGCCAGGACGCGCTCCCCCTCGCCACGCTCATGGAGACCTGACTTCCGTGGCGCCACACGAGACGCTCCCTGAGCTCCCCGTCGTACCTCGTGTGAAAACCCACACTGGCGCCGCAGCTCGTGAAAACCCACAAGATCCCTCCGTCATCGCGAGATGAGGGCCATCTTTTCCTGCATGGCCTGGAGAGCAGTCCCAAGTCCTCTCTCCAAACTTCACAGGAGGCTTGACTCCCTTTAGGCCACAAAGTGGGCTCCAAGAGGTGCCCGTCGCGACTCGAAAGGAGAGCGGAGTCCTTTGCTTCCCTTCGACATGAGGCCTGACTCCCTGGGTGAGTCTGGAATGCAAACCTGAAATTCCTGTGGCCCTTGGAGAGGAACATTAGGTCCTGGACACAAGCCTAGATGAGGTCTCCTTTGCCCTGCAGTGACTCGAGCGCAACCCCCAGCTCTCCCTCGCAACTCGAATGGATGATTGGACTTCCCTGGCCCAACACAAGAGGAAGCCTGAAATCCCCGTCGTAACTCGAGAATCCCGCCGCAACTCGAGAAAAACCACGTGGCTCCCCCGTCATCGCAAGATGAGGCCCTTGGCCGCTACAGCGTATCAAGAGAAGTCCCACGTTCCATCCTGAAGTACAAAACGGTACTTGGCACCCTTGATGCGACCCCCAAAGTTCCCTGACATACCGGTCTCACTCGAGGGAAACACCAAAGTTCACGGCACCACTTCCTGTGAGCCCCTTCACCCCTCCTGATCACGACAGAAGGGTCGATTCCCATGTTTTGTCTGCAAGGCGTTCCCGACGTTCCCCGCGAACCTCCGGATGAGGCCGGTCTCATGAGGAAATTCGAAAAGTAGCCTCATGGTTGGTGCCATATGCTGAAAGATCCCGAATTCCCGGTCCACTCTAGATAAGAACCTGACGCCCGGACATCTCTTCGAAGGCAACCCTGTGGATGAAGGCACAACACGAAGGGACACTGACATCCCCATGCATCGTCTGGAAAAACCCGCAGATTCCACTCACAGCTCCAAATGTGGACTGTCACCTCGTGAACAACTCGAGAGGCAAGTGAAGTTGCATTCCTTCACACAAGACGAGGCCTTACTCTCCTGTCCCAACTCTTCAGGGACCCTGCAATTGGAGTCAGAAATGGAGAGGAACCCTGAGGTTCCTGCCTCAACTAGAGAAGAGGCCCTCTTCCATTGAACCAAACTCAGTGGTGTCCCGAGAGGCCCCTCCCAACACCACAGTATCCCTGAATTCTCAGAGGCTCCCTGAGAAGCTACCTGAGGTCACTGGCACAAGTCGAGGGAACCCAGAGTTTCCTGAAGTAACCTGAGAAAGACTTGGAGAGTCCTTTTTCAACGTCTCTTGATGCCCGATTCCCCTACCATGACTCCAGAGCAAGGACGCGCTCCCCTCGCCACAAGCAGGAAAACTGACTTCCCTAGTACCACACAAGAGGCTCCCTGAGTACCCCATCGTACCTCGTGAGAAAACCCACACTGGCGCCGCAGTTCGAGAAAAACCACAAGATGCCCCCGTCAAGGAGAGATTGGGGCCTTCTTTTCCTGCCTGACCTGGAGAGCAATTCCTGGTCCTCTCTCCAAACTTCACAGGAGGATTGACTCCCTTTAGGCCACTCAGTTGGGTCCAAGAAATACCCGGTGCGACTCGAGAGGAGAGCGGAGTCCTTTGCTTCCCTGGAGACGAGGCCTGACTCCCCGGGTGAGTTTGGAATGCAACCCCGAGATCCATGTCACCCCTGGAGTGGAACATTATGTCCTAGACACAAGCCTAGATGAGGTCTATTTTGCCCTACAGTGACTCGAGAGCAACCTCCATCTCTCCCTCACAATTTGAATGGAAGATTGGTCTTCCCACGGTCAACACAAGAGGAAGTCTGAATTTCCCATCGTAATTCGAGAATTCAGCCTCAAGTCTTAAAAACCATGTGGTTCCCCCTTCATCGCAATATGAGGCCCTTGCCAGCTAGAGTCTCAAGAGAAGTCCCACGTTCCATCTTAAAGTTCGAAATGCTACTTGGCACCTTTGATGCGACCCCAAAGTTCCCCAACATACCGGTCTCACTCCAGGGGAACACCGAAGTTCCCGGTGTCTCCAGGGAAGTCCCATGTTCCGCCCTGAAGGGCGAAACGGTACTTGACACCCTTGATGCGACCGCAAAAGTTCCCCGACACGCTGGGTTCCCTCGAGGGGAACACCGAGGGTCCCGGCACCACTTCATCTGAGCCCCTTCTCCCCTCCTGATCGCGACAGGAGAGACGATTCCCCTGCTTTGTCTGGAAGGGGTTCCCGGCCTTCCTGGCGCACCTCAGGATGAGGCCGGTCTCAGGAGGAAATTCGAGACTAGCCACGTGTGAGGTGCCACGTGCCGAACGACTCCGATTTTCCGGTCCGCTCTTGATAAGAACCCGATGCCCGGACACGTCTTCGAAGGCAACCCTGTGGGTGAAGGCACAACACGAAGGGGCACTGACACCCCCGTGCATCATCCGGAAAAACCCGCAGGGTCTACACACAGCTCGACAAGGGGCCTGAGACTCCCGGAACAACTCCAGAGGCAACCAGAATTCCATTCCTCAGACAAGACGAGGCATGACTCTCCTGTCCCAACCCTGCAGGGACCGTGCAGTCGGAGTCTGAAACCGAGAGGAGGCCTGAGGTTCCTGCCTCCCCTCGAGATGAGGCCCTCTTCCATTGCGCCGAACCCAGCAGAGTCCCGAGAGGCCCTGCAAACTACACAGCATCCCTCACCTCTCAGAGGCACCGTGGGAAGTTCACTAAGGTCCCCTGCAGAAGTCGAGGGAAACGAGGGTTTCCCGCCGCAACCCGAGAAAGACCTCGAGAGTCCTTCTTCAACGCCTCTTGAGGACCTAGCCGCTTCCCATGACTCGAGAGTGATGACCAGCTCCCCCTCGCCATGCGCATGGAGACCTGACTTCCCTGGCGCCGCACGAGAGGCTCCCTGAGGTCCTCGTCGTGCCTCGTGAGAAAACTCCCATGGGCGCAGCAGCCTGAGGAAACCCATGAGACGCCCCCGTCATCGCGAGATGAGGGCCTTCTTTTCCTGCCTGGCCTGGAGAGCAATCCCGAGTCCTCTCTCCAAACTGAAGAGGAGGCTCGACACCCTTGAGTCCACTCAGTGGGCTCCAAGAGATCCGTGTCGCGACTTGAGAGGAAAGCGGAGTCCTTTGCTTCCCCTCCAGGCGAGTCCTGACCCCCCGGGGGAGTCTGGAATGGAAACCCGTGATCCCTGTCTTCCCTTGAGAGGAATATTAGGTCGTGGACACACGCTTCGATGAGGTCTCTTTGGCCCTGTAGTGACTCGAGCAGAACCCCCAGCTTTCCATCGCAACTCGAATTGAAGATTGGGCTTCCCAGGGCCAACCCAAGAGGAAGCCTGAAATTCCTGTCGTTTTCGAGAATCCCGATGCAACTCGAGAAAAACGACGTGGTTCCAACGTCTTCACAGGATGAGGCCCTTGCCCGCTACAGCGTCTCCAGGGAAGTCCCATGTTCCATCCTGAAGTGGGAAACGGTACTTGGCTCCCTTGATGCGACCCCTAAAGTTCCCTGAAACGCCGGGTTCCCTCGAGGGGAACACCGAGGGTCCCGGCACCACTTCATCTGAGCCCCATCTCCCCTCCTGATCGCGACAGGAGAATCGATTCCCCTACTTTGTGTGGAAGGTGTTCCCGGCCTTCCCGGCGCACCTCAGGATGATGCTGGTCTCACGAGGAAATTCGAGATGAGCCACGTGGGTGGTGCCACATGCCGAATGACCCTGATTTCCCTGTCCGCTCTTGAAATGAACCCGATGCCCGGACACCTCTTTGAAGGAAACCCTGTGCGGGAAGGCACAACACGAAGGGGCACTGACACCCCCATGCATCGTCCGGCAAAACCCGCATGTTCCACACTCAGCTCAACAAGTGGCCTGTCACTCCGTGAACAACTCGAAAGGCAAGGGGAAATCCATTCCTCCACAGAAGACGAGGCGTGACTCTCTTGTCCATACTCTGCAGGTACCCTGCGACCCGAGTCACATATGGAGAGGACCCCTGAGGTTCCTGCCTCCATTCGAGATGAGGCCTTCTTCGATTGCACCAAACCCAGTTGAGTAACGAAAGGCCCCTCCCAAATCCACAGTGTCCCTGACTTCTCAGAGGCACACTTAGAAGTTGCCTGAGGTCCCGACACAAATGAAGGAAACCCAGGGTTCCCTGCCGCAACCTGAGAAAGACCTCAAGAGTCCTTCTTCAATGCGTCTTGAGGCCCGATTCGCCTACTATGACTCGAGCGCAATCACGCACTCCCCTTCACCACACGCACGGAGACCTGACGTCCCTAGCACCACACGAGAGGCTCTCTGAGCTCCCCGTTGTACCTCGTGAGAAATCTGATACTGGCGCCGCAGCTGGAGAAAACCCACGAGATGCCCCCGTCATCGCGAGATGAGGGCCTTTTTTCCTGCATGGCCAGGAAAACAATCCCGAGTCATCTCCAAACTCCATAGGAGGCTTCACTCCCTTTACGCCACGCAGTGGGCTCCAAGAGATACCCGTCGCGACTCGACAGGAGAGCGGAGTCCTTTTTTTCCCCTCAAGACGAGGCCTGACTCTCCGGGTGAGTCGAGAATGCAACCCTGAGATCCCTGTTGGCCCAGTAGTGGAACACTAGGTCCTGGACACAAGCGTAGATGAGGTCTATTTTGCCCTGCAGTGACTGGAGAGCAATCCCCAGTTCTAACTTGCAACTCGAATGGAATACTGGATTTTCCTGGCGCCATACAAGAGGCTCCCTGAGATCCCCGTGGTACTTCATGAGACACCCCACACTGGCGCCGCAGCTCGAGAAAACCCACGAGACGCCACCGTCATCTCGAGATGAGGGCCTTCTTTTCCTGCATGGCCTGGAGTCCAATCCCGAGTCCTCTCTCCAAACTCCACAGGAGGCTTGACTCCCTTTAGTACACACAGTGGGCTCCAAGAGATACCCATCACGACTCGAGACGAGAGCGGAATTCTTTGCTTACCCTCGAGGTGAGAACTGACTCCCCGGATGAGTCTGGAATGCAAACCCGAGATCCCTGTCGCCCCTGAAGAGCAACGTTAGATCCTGGACACAAGCCTAGATTAGGTCTCTTTTGCCCTGCAGTGACTCTAGCGCAATCCCCAGCTCCCCCTCGCAACCCGAATGGAAGATTGGATTTCAAGGCCAACAAAAGGAAGCCTAAATTCCCGGTCATAACTCGAGAATCCCGCCGCAACTCGAGCAAAACCACGTGGTTCTCCCGTCATCACAAGATGAGGCCCTTGCCCGCTACAGCGTTTCAAAGGATGTCCCAGGTTCCGTCTTGAAATGCGAAACGGTACTTGGCACCCTTGATGCGACCCCAAAAGTCCCCCAACACGCCGGTCTCACTCAAGGGGAACACCGAGGTTCCCGGCACCACTTCATTTAAGCCCCTTCTCCCCTCCTGATCGTGACCGGTGGGTCGATTCCCCTGCTTTGTCTGCAAGGGGGCCCGACCTTCCCTGCACAACTCAGGATGAGGCCGGTCTCATGGGGAAATTCGATACGTAGCTTTGTGGGTGGTGCCACTTGCTGAAAGACTCCAATTTCCCGGTCTGCTCTTGATAAGAATCCGATGCTCGGACACCTCTTGGAAGGCAGCCTTGAGTATGAAGGTACAACACGAAGGGGCACTAACACACCTGTGCATCATCCGGAAAAACGGGCAGGTTACACACACAGCTCGACAAGTGGCCTGTCACCTCGAGAACAACTCGAGAGGCAAGAGGAGTCCCATCCTCCAGAAAAGACGAGGCCTGACTCTCCTGTACCAACATGCAGGGACCTTGCGATCTGAGTCAGAAATGGAGAGGAACACTGAGGTTCCTGCTTCAACTCGAGATGAGTCCCTCTTACATTCCACCAAATGCAGAGGAGTCTCGAGAGGCCCCTCCAAACTGCACAGTATCCCTGACTTCTCAGAGGCACTCTGAGAAGCTCCCTGAGGTCGCAGGCACAAGTCAAGGGAACCCTGGGTTTTATGCAGTGACCCGAGAAAGACCTCGAGAGACCTTCTTCAACCCGTCTTGAGGCCCGATTACCCTACCATGACTCGAGAGCAATGACGAGCTCCCCCTAGCCATCTCATGGGGACCTGACTTCCCTGGCGCCACACGAGAGGCTCCCTGAGCTCCCTCTCGTACCTCGTCAGAAACCCGGCACTAGCGCAGCAGTCTAGAAAACCCACGAGACGCCGCCATCATCGCGAGATGAGGGCCTTCTTTTCCTGCATGGCCTGGACAGGAATCCCGAGTCCTCTATCCAAACACCACAGGAGGCTTGATTCCCTTTAGGGCACACAGTGGGCTCCAAGAGATACCCATCGCGACTCAAAAGGACAGCGGAGTTCTTTGCTTCCCCTCGAGACGAGGCCTGATTCCCCGGGTGAGTCTGGTATGCAACCCCAAGATCCCTGTCGCCCCTAGGGACGAGCATTAAGTCCTGGACACAAGCCTAGATGAGGTCTATTTTGCCCTGCAGTGACTCGAGAGCAATCCCCAGCTCTCCCTTTAAACTCGAATGGAAGATAGGACTTCCCTGGCCCAACACATGAGGAAGACTGTATTCCCTGTCGAAACTCGAGAATCCCGCCACAACTCGAGAAACGCCACGTGGTTCCCCCGTCATCCCAAGATGAGGCCCTTGCCCCCAACAGCGTCTCAAGAGAAGTCCCACGTTCCGTCTTGAAGTGCGAAACGGTATTGGCACCCTTGATGCGCCCTCAAAAGTTCCTCGACACACCAGTCTGACTCGAGGAGAACACCGAGGTTCCCGGCACCACTACATCTGGGCCCCTTCTCCCCTCCTGATCGCGACAGGAGGGTCGATTCCCCTGTTTTGTCTTGAAGGGGTTCCCACCTTTCCCGGTGCATCTCAGGATGAGGCCGGTCTCACGAGGATATTCGAGACATAGCCACGTGGATGGTGACACATGCCGAAAGACCCCGATTTCCCGGTCCGCTCTTGATAAGATCCTGATGCCCGGACACCTCTTTGAAGATAACCCTTTTGATGAAGGCACAACACTTAGGGGCACTGACACCCCTGGGTATCGTCCGGAGAAACCCGCAGGTACCACACACAGCTCGAGAAGTGACCTGTCACCCCGTGAACAACTGGAGAGGCAAGCAGAGTTCCATTCCTCCACACAAGACGAGGCCTGACTCTCCTGTTCGAACTCTGCAGCGAAACTGCGATCCGAGTCAGATCTGGCCCAGGGGAAGTCAGGAGAGGAAACATGAGTTTCCTGCCTCCATTCGAGATGAGGCCTTCTTCGATTGCACCAAACCCAGTTGAGTAACGAAAGGCCCCTCCCAAATCCACAGTGTCCCTGACTTCTCAGAGGCACACTTAGAAGTTGCCTGAGGTCCCGACACAAATGAAGGAAACCCAGGGTTCCCTGCCGCAACCTGAGAAAGACCTCAAGAGTCCTTCTTCAATGCGTCTTGAGGCCCGATTCGCCTACTATGACTCGAGCGCAATCACGCACTCCCCTTCACCACACGCACGGAGACCTGACGTCCCTAGCACCACACGAGAGGCTCTCTGAGCTCCCCGTTGTACCTCGTGAGAAATCTGATACTGGCGCCGCAGCTGGAGAAAACCCACGAGATGCCCCCGTCATCGCGAGATGAGGGCCTTTTTTCCTGCATGGCCAGGAAAACAATCCCGAGTCATCTCCAAACTCCATAGGAGGCTTCACTCCCTTTACGCCACGCAGTGGGCTCCAAGAGATACCCGTCGCGACTCGACAGGAGAGCGGAGTCCTTTTTTTCCCCTCAAGACGAGGCCTGACTCTCCGGGTGAGTCGAGAATGCAACCCTGAGATCCCTGTTGGCCCAGTAGTGGAACACTAGGTCCTGGACACAAGCGTAGATGAGGTCTATTTTGCCCTGCAGTGACTGGAGAGCAATCCCCAGTTCTAACTTGCAACTCGAATGGAATACTGGATTTTCCTGGCGCCATACAAGAGGCTCCCTGAGATCCCCGTGGTACTTCATGAGACACCCCACACTGGCGCCGCAGCTCGAGAAAACCCACGAGACGCCACCGTCATCTCGAGATGAGGGCCTTCTTTTCCTGCATGGCCTGGAGTCCAATCCCGAGTCCTCTCTCCAAACTCCACAGGAGGCTTGACTCCCTTTAGTACACACAGTGGGCTCCAAGAGATACCCATCACGACTCGAGACGAGAGCGGAATTCTTTGCTTACCCTCGAGGTGAGAACTGACTCCCCGGATGAGTCTGGAATGCAAACCCGAGATCCCTGTCGCCCCTGAAGAGCAACGTTAGATCCTGGACACAAGCCTAGATTAGGTCTCTTTTGCCCTGCAGTGACTCTAGCGCAATCCCCAGCTCCCCCTCGCAACCCGAATGGAAGATTGGATTTCAAGGCCAACAAAAGGAAGCCTAAATTCCCGGTCATAACTCGAGAATCCCGCCGCAACTCGAGCAAAACCACGTGGTTCTCCCGTCATCGCAAGATGAGGCCCTTGCCCGCTACAGCGTTTCAAAGGATGTCCCAGGTTCCGTCTTGAAATGCGAAACGGTACTTGGCACCCTTGATGCGACCCCAAAAGTCCCCCAACACGCCGGTCTCACTCAAGGGGAACACCGAGGTTCCCGGCACCACTTCATTTAAGCCCCTTCTCCCCTCCTGATCGTGACCGGTGGGTCGATTCCCCTGCTTTGTCTGCAAGGGGGCCCGACCTTCCCTGCACAACTCAGGATGAGGCCGGTCTCATGGGGAAATTCGATACGTAGCTTTGTGGGTGGTGCCACTTGCTGAAAGACTCCAATTTCCCGGTCCGCTCTTGATAAGAATCCGATGCTCGGACACCTCTTGGAAGGCAGCCTTGAGTATGAAGGTACAACACGAAGGGGCACTAACACACCTGTGCATCATCCGGAAAAACGGGCAGGTTACACACACAGCTCGACAAGTGGCCTGTCACCTCGAGAACAACTCGAGAGGCAAGAGGAGTCCCATCCTCCAGAAAAGACGAGGCCTGACTCTCCTGTACCAACATGCAGGGACCTTGCGATCTGAGTCAGAAATGGAGAGGAACACTGAGGTTCCTGCTTCAACTCGAGATGAGTCCCTCTTACATTCCACCAAATGCAGAGGAGTCTCGAGAGGCCCCTCCAAACTGCACAGTATCCCTGACTTCTCAGAGGCACTCTGAGAAGCTCCCTGAGGTCGCAGGCACAAGTCAAGGGAACCCTGGGTTTTATGCAGTGACCCGAGAAAGACCTCGAGAGACCTTCTTCAACCCGTCTTGAGGCCCGATTACCCTACCATGACTCGAGAGCAATGACGAGCTCCCCCTAGCCATCTCATGGGGACCTGACTTCCCTGGCGCCACACGAGAGGCTCCCTGAGCTCCCTCTCGTACCTCGTCAGAAACCCGGCACTAGCGCAGCAGTCTAGAAAACCCACGAGACGCCGCCATCATCGCGAGATGAGGGCCTTCTTTTCCTGCATGGCCTGGACAGGAATCCCGAGTCCTCTATCCAAACACCACAGGAGGCTTGATTCCCTTTAGGGCACACAGTGGGCTCCAAGAGATACCCATCGCGACTCAAAAGGACAGCGGAGTTCTTTGCTTCCCCTCGAGACGAGGCCTGATTCCCCGGGTGAGTCTGGTATGCAACCCCAAGATCCCTGTCGCCCCTAGGGACGAGCATTAAGTCCTGGACACAAGCCTAGATGAGGTCTATTTTGCCCTGCAGTGACTCGAGAGCAATCCCCAGCTCTCCCTTTAAACTCGAATGGAAGATAGGACTTCCCTGGCCCAACACATGAGGAAGACTGTATTCCCTGTCGAAACTCGAGAATCCCGCCACAACTCGAGAAACGCCACGTGGTTCCCCCGTCATCCCAAGATGAGGCCCTTGCCCCCAACAGCGTCTCAAGAGAAGTCCCACGTTCCGTCTTGAAGTGCGAAACGGTATTGGCACCCTTGATGCGCCCTCAAAAGTTCCTCGACACACCAGTCTGACTCGAGGAGAACACCGAGGTTCCCGGCACCACTACATCTGGGCCCCTTCTCCCCTCCTGATCGCGACAGGAGGGTCGATTCCCCTGTTTTGTCTTGAAGGGGTTCCCACCTTTCCCGGTGCATCTCAGGATGAGGCCGGTCTCACGAGGATATTCGAGACATAGCCACGTGGATGGTGACACATGCCGAAAGACCCCGATTTCCCGGTCCGCTCTTGATAAGATCCTGATGCCCGGACACCTCTTTGAAGATAACCCTTTTGATGAAGGCACAACACTTAGGGGCACTGACACCCCTGGGTATCGTCCGGAGAAACCCGCAGGTACCACACACAGCTCGAGAAGTGACCTGTCACCCCGTGAACAACTGGAGAGGCAAGCAGAGTTCCATTCCTCCACACAAGACGAGGCCTGACTCTCCTGTTCGAACTCTGCAGCGAAACTGCGATCCGAGTCAGATCTGGCCCAGGGGAAGTCAGGAGAGGAAACATGAGTTTCCTGCCTCCACTCGAGATGAGGCCCTCTTCCATTGCACCGAACCCAGTGGAGTCCCAAGAGGCCCCTCCCAAATGCACAGTATCCCTGACTTCTCAGAGGCACCCTTAGACCTTCCTGAGATCACCGGCACAAGTCGAGGGAACCAAGGGTTTCCTGCCCCAACCCGTAAAAGACCTCGAGAGTCCTTCTTCAACGTGTCTTGAGGTGCGATTCCCCTACCATGACTCGAGAGCAATGACGCGCTCCCCCTAGCGACGCGCATAGAATCCTGACTTCCCTGGAGCCACAGGAGAGGCTCCCTGAGCTCCCCATTATACCTCGTGAGCAACACCACACTGGAGCCGCAGATCGAGAATACCCACGAGACGCCCCAGTCCTCACGAGATGAGGGCCTTCTTTTGCTGTATGGCCCGGAGAGCAATCCTGAGTCCTCTCTCCAAACTCCACAGGAGGATTGACTCATTTTAGGCCACACAGTGAGCTCCAAGATATACCCGTCGCGACTTGACAGGAGAGCGGTGTCCTTGGCTTCCCCTCGAGACGAGGCCTGACTCCCCGGGTGAGTTGAGAATGCAATGCTGAGATCGCTTTCGCCCCAGCAGAGAAACATTAGGTCCTGGACACAAGCCTAGATGAGGTCTATTTGGCCCTGCAGTGTCTCGAGAGCAATCCCCAGTTCTAACTCACAATTCGAATGAAAACTGGACTTCCCTGGGCCAGTTGAAGAGGAAGCCTGAATTCCCGGTTGTAACTCGAGAATCCCGCCCCAACTCAAGAAAAACCACGTGGTTCCCCCGTCATCGAAAGATGAGGCCCTTGCCCGCTACAGCGTCTCAAGAGAAGTCCCACGTTCCGTATTGAAGAGCGAAAAGTTACTTGGAACCCTTGATGCGACCCCAAAATTTCCCCGACATAAGAGTCTCACTTGAGGAGAACACCGAGGTTCCCGGCACCATTTCATCTGAGACTCTTCTCCCCTCTTGATCGCGACAGGAGGTTCGATTCCCCTGCTTTGTCTTGAAGGCGTTCCCGACCTTCCTGGCGCACATCAAGATGAGGCCAGTCTCACGAGGAAATTCGAGACATAGCCTCGTGGGTGGTGCGGCATGCCAAAAGACCCCGATTCCCCGGTCCGCTCTTGATAAGAACCCGATGGCAGAACCCAACTCGAAGGCAATCCTGTGGAACAAGGCACAACACGAAGGGGCAGTGACACCCCAGTGCATCGTCCAGAAAAAACCGCAAGTTCCACATACAAATCGACAAGTGGCCTGTCACCCCATGAACAACGCGAGAGTCAAGCGGAGTTCCATTCCTCCACACAAGACGAGGCCTGACTCTCCTGTCCCAACTCTGCAGGGACTCTGCGATCCGAGTCAGATCCGGCACATTCGAAGCCAGGAGAGGAACCCTGTGGTTCCTGCCTCAACTTGTCATGAGGCCCTCTTCCATTGCACCAAACCCAGTGGAGTTCCGAGAGGCCCCTCCCAACACCACAGTGACCCTGACTTCTCAGAGGCACGCTCAGAAGCTTCCTGAGGTCACTGGCACAAGTCGATGGAACCCAGGGTTTCCTGCTGCAACCCAAGAAAGACCTCGAGAGTCCTTCTTTAACACGTTTTCAGGCCCAATTCCCCTACCATGACTCGAGAACAATGACGGGCTCCCTCTCACCACGTGCATAGAGACCTGACTGCCCTGGCACCACATGAGAGGCTCACTGAGCTCCCAGTCTTACTTCGTGAGAAACCCCACACTAGCGCCACAGCTCGAGAAAACCTACGAGATGCCCCAGTCATCGGGAGACGAGGGCCTTCATTTCCTGCATTGCCTGGAGAGCAATCCCGTGTCCTCCCTCCAAACACCAGAGGAGGTTTGACTCCCTTTAAGCCACTCAGTGGGCTCCAAGACATACCCGTCCGACTCGAGAGGAGAGCAAAGTCCTTTGCTTCCCCTCGAGACGAGGCCTGACTCCAGGGTGAGTCTGGAATGCAACCCCGAGATTCCTGTCGCCCCTTGACATGAACATTAGGTCCTGCACACAAGCCTTGGTGGGGTCTCTTTTGCCTTCAGTGACTAGAGCGCACCTCCAGCTCTTCCTCGAATCTCGAATGGAAGATAAGACTTTTGTGGGCCAACACAAGAGGAAGCATGAATTCCCTGTGGTAACTCAAATATCCCACCACAACTAGAGAAAAACCAAGTGGTTCCCCAGTCATTCCAAGATGAGGCCCTTGCCCGCTGGAGCACCCCAAGAGAAGTCCCACGTTCCAATTTGAAGAGCGAAACGGTACTTGGAACGCGTTATGCGACCCCAAAAGTTACCCGACATACCTGTCTCACTTGAGGGAAACACCGAGGTTCCCAGCAGCACTTCATCTGAGCCACTTCTCCCCTCCTGATCGCCACAGGAGGGTCGATTCCTCTGCTTTGTCTGGAAGGGTTTCATGACCTTCGCGGCACACCTCAGGATGAGGCTGGTTTCATGAGGAAATTCGAGATTAGCCACGTGGGTGGTGCCAAATGCTGAACGACCCCGATTTCCCAGGCTGCTCTTCATAAGAACACGATGCCCGGACACCTCTTCGAAGGCAACCCTGTGGATGAAGACACAAAACGAAGGGTCACTGACACCCCCATGCATCGTCTGGAAAAAAACTGCAGATTCCACACACAGTTTGACAAGGGGCCTGAAACCCCATGAACAAATCGAGAGGCAAGCGGAGTTCCATTCCTCAGAAAAGACATAGCCTGACTCTCCTGTCCCAACTCTGCAGGGACACTACGATCAGAGTCAGAATTGGAGAGGAAGCCTGAGGTTCCTGCCTCCACTCGAGATGAGGCCCTCTTCCATTGCGACAAACCCAGTGGAGTCCCGAGAGGACCCGCCAAATCCACAGCGTCCCTCACCTCTCAGAGGCACCCTGGGAAGTTTCCTCAGGTCCCTGGCAGAAGTCGGGGGAAACGAGGGTTTCCCGCTGCAACCCGAGAAAGACATCGAGAGTCCTTCTTCAACGCGTCTCGAGGCCCTAGTCCCCTCCCATGACTCGAGAACAATGACGCGCTCCTTCTCGCCACGTGCATGGAGACATGACTTCCCTGGCGCCGCACGAGAGGCTCCCTGAGATCCTCGTCGTGCCTCGGGAGAAAACCCCCATGGGCGCCGCAGCTCGAGGAAACCCCGGAGACGCCCCCGTCCTCGCGAGCTGAGGGCCTTCTTTTCCTGCATGGCCTGGAGAGCAATCCCGGGTCCTCTCTCCAAACGGAAGAGGAGGCTGGACTCCCTTGAGGCCGCTCAGGGGGCTCCAAGAGACCCTCGTCGCGACTCGAGAGGAGAGCGGAGTCCTTGGCTTCCCCTCGAGACGAGGCCTGACTCCCCGGGGGAGCCTGGAATGCAACCCCGAGATCCCTGCCTTCCCTGGAGAGGAATATTAGGTCCTGGACACACGCCTAGGTGAGGTCTCTTCGGCCCTGCAGTGACTCGAGCGCAACCCCCAGCTTTCCCTCGCAACCCGAGGGGAAGATTGGGCTTCCCAGGGCCAACCCAAGGGGAAGTCTGAGATCCCCGTCGTAACTCGAGAATGCCGCCGCACCTCGAGAAAAACCACGTGGTTCCCACCTCTTGGCAAGATGAGGCCCTTGCCCGCGACGGCGTCTCAAGGGAAGTCCCCTGTTCCACCCTGAAGGGCGAAACGGTCCCTGACAGCCTTCCTGCGACCCCCAAAAGTCCCCCGACACGCCGGGGTCCCCCGAGGGGAACACCGAGGGTCCGGGCACCGCTTCCTCTGAGCCCCTTCTCCCCTCCTGATCGCGACAGGAGAGGCGATTCCCCTGCGTGGTCTGGAAGGGGTTCCCGGCCTTCCCGGCGCACCTCAGGATGAGGCCGGTCTCACGAGGAAATTCGAGACGAACCACGTGGGTGGGGTCACATGCCGAACGCCCCCGATTCCCCAGGTCTGCACTTGAGAAGGACCCGAGGCCCGGACCCCTCTTCGAAGGCAACCCTGTGGGTGAAGGCACAACACGAAGGGGCACTGCCACAGCCGGGCATCGTCTGCAAAGACCCGCGGGTTCCACACACAGCTCAACGAGGGGCCTGAGACCCCCTGAGCAACTCGAGAGGCCAGCGGGGTTCCCTTCCTCAGACAAGACGAGGCCTGACTCTCCTGTCCCAACTCTGCAGGGACCCTGCGGTCCGAGTCCGAAACGGAGAGGAAGCCTGAGGTTCCTGCCTCCCCTCGAGGTGAGGCCCTCTTCCGTTGCGCCAGACCCAGCGGAGTCCCGAGGGGCCCCGCCACCTCCACAGGATCCCTCACCTCTCAGAGGCACCCTGGGAAGTTCCCTAAGGTCCCCGGCAGAAGGCGAGGGAAACTAGGGTTTCCCGCCGCCCCCGGAGAAAGACCTCGAGAGTCCTTCTTCAACACGTCTCGAGGCCCTAGTCCCCTTCCGTGACTCGAGAGCCATGACTCGCTCCCCCTCGCCACGCGCATGGAGACCTGACTTCCCTGGCGCCGCACGAGAGTCTCCCTGAGATCCTCGTCGTGCCTCGGGAGAAAACCCCCACGGGCGCCGCAGTTCGAGGAAACCCCTGAGACGCCCCCGTCCTCGCGAGCTGAGGGCCTTCTTTTCCTGCATGGCCTGGAGAGCAATCCCGGGTCCTCTCTCCAAACGGAAGAGGAGGCTGGACTCCCTTGAGGCCGCTCAGGGGTCTCCAAGAGACCCGTGTCGCGACTCGAGAGGAGAGCGGAGTCCTTGGCTTCCCCTCGAGACGAGGCCTGACTCCCCGGGGGAGCCTGGAATGCAACCCCGAGATCCCTGCCTTCCCTGGAGAGAAATATTAGGTCCCGGACACACGCCTAGGTTAGGTCTCTTCAGCCCTGCAGTGACTCGAGCGCAACCCCCAGCTTTCCCTCGCAACCCGAGGGGAAGATTGGGCTTCCCAGGGCCAACCCAAGGGGAAGGCTGAGATCCCCGTCGTAACTCGAGAATCCCGCCGCAACTCGAGAAAAACCACGTGGTTCCATCGTCTTCGCAGCATGAGACCCTTGCCCGCCACAGCGTCTCAAAAGAAGTCCCACGTTCCTACTGAAGTGCAAAACGGTACTTGGCAGCCATGATGGCACCCCCAAAGTTCCCCAACTTACAGGCCTCACTCGAGGGTAACACCCATGTTCCCCACACCACCTCATTTGAGCCCCTTCTCCCCTCCTGATTGCAACAGGAGTGTCTTTTCTCCTGCTTTGTGTGGAAGGGGTTACCGATCTTCCCAGCGCACATCAGGATGAGGCCTGTCTCACGAGGAAATTGGAGATGTAGCCTCGTGGGTGGTGCCACATGCGGAAAGACCCCATTTCCCGGTCAGCTATTAATAAGAACCCGATGCCCGTACACTTCTTGGAATGCATCCCGTAGGATGAAGGCACAACAAGGAGGGACCCTGAACACCCGTGCATCTTTTGGAAAATTCTGCAGGTTCCACATACAGCTCGACAAGTGACCTGTTACCTCGTGAACAACTCGAGAGGCAAGCTAAGTTTCATTTCTCCACAGAATACGAGGCCTGACTCTCCTGTCCCAACTCTGCAGGAATCCTGATATCGGAGTCTGAAATGGAGAGGAACCCTGAGGTTCCTTCCTCAACACGAGATGAGGCCCTCTTGTATTATACCACACCCAGTGGAGTCCCTAGAGGCCCCTCCTAACTCCACAGTATCAGTGTCTTCTCAGAGGCACCCTGAGCAACTCCCTGAGGTCACCGGCACAAGTCGAGGGAACACAGGGTATCCTGCCGCAACCCGAAAAAGACCTCAAGAGTCCGTCTTCAACGCGTCTTGAGGACGGATTCCCCTACCATGACTCGAGAGCAATGACACGCTCCCCCTCGCCATGCGCATGGACACCTGGCTTCCCTGGCGCCACATGAGAGGCTCCCTGAGCTCCCCGTCATACCTCGTGAGAAACCCCACACTGGCGCCGCAGCTCGGGAAAACCCACCGTCATCGCGAGATTGGGGACTTCTTTTCCTGCCTGACCTGGAGAGCAATCCCTGGTCTTTTCTCCAAACTTCACAGGAGGCTTTACTCCCTTTAGGCCACTCAATGGGCTCCAAGAGATACCTGTCGCGACTTGAGAGGAGAGCAGAGTACTTTGTTTCCCCTCGAGACGAGGCCTTACCTCGGGTGAGTCTGGAATGCAACCCCGAGATCCCTGTTGCCCCTGGAGAGGAACATTATGTCCTGGACAAAAGCCTAGATGAGGTCTATTTTGCCCTACAGTGACTCGAGAGCAACACCCATCTCTCCCTCGCAATTCGAATGGAAGATTGGTCTTCATTGGGCCAACACAAGAGGAAGTCTGAATTTCCCATTGTAAGTCGAGAATCCCACCGCAACTCTTAAAAACCACGTGGTTCCCCATTCATCGCAATAAGAGGCCTTTGCCCGCTACAGAGTCTCAAGAGAAGTCCCATGTTTCGTCATAAAGTTCGAAATGCTACTTGGCACCCTTGATGCGACCCCAAAAGTTCCCCAATATACCGGTCTCACTCCAAGGGAACACCGAAGTTCCTGGAACCACTTCATTTGAGCCCCTTCTCCGCTCCTGATCACGGCAGGAAGGTCGATCCCCCTGCTTTGTCTAGAAGGGGTTCCCGACCTTCATGGCGCACCTCAGGATGAGGCCAGTCTCACGAAGAAATTCGAGACGTAGCCTCGTGTTGGTGCCACGTGCCAAAAGACCCCGATTTCTCGGTCTTGCTTTTGATAAGAACCCGATGCCCGGACACCTCTTCTAAGGCAACCCTGTGGATGAAGGCACTACACGAGGGGACACTGGCAACCCTGTTCATCGTCCGGAAAACCCCGCAGGATCCACATACAGCTCCACAACTGGCCTGTCACCCCTTAAACAATGAGAGAGGAAAGCGGAGTTCCCTTCCTCATACAAGACGAGGCCTGAGTATCCAATCCCAACTCTGCAGGCACGCTTCAATCTGAGTCAGAAATGGAGAGGAAACCTGAGGTTCCTGCCTCAACCCGAGATGAGACCCTCTTCCATTAAAACAAACCCAGTGGAGTCCCGAGAGGCCCCTCCCATCTCCACAGTATCCCTGACTTCTCATAGGCATTCTGAGAAGCTCCTTGAGGCCACCGGCAAAAGTCGAGGGAAATAAGGGTTTCCTGCCACAACCAAAGAAAGACCTCGAGAGCCTTCTTCAATGTGTCTTGGGGTCAGATTCCCCTACCATAGCTCGAGAGCAATAATGCGCTCCCCCTCGCCATGCACATGGAGACCTGACTTCCCTGGCGCCACACGAGAGGCTCCCTGAGCTCCCCGTCGTACCTCGTGTGAAACCCCACACTGGCGCCGCAGCTCGAGAAAACCCACAAGATCCCACCGTCATCGCGAGATGAGGGCCATCTTTTCCTGCATGGCCTGGAGAGCAGTCCCAAGTCCTCTCTCCAAACTTCACAGGAGGCTTGACTCCCTTTAGGCCACAAAGTGGGCTCCAAGAGGTGCCCGTCGCGACTCGAAAGGAGAGCGGAGTCCTTTGCTTCCCTTCGACATGAGGCCTGACTCCCTGGGTGAGTCTGGAATGCAAACCTGAGATCCCTGTGGCCCTTGGAGAGGAACATTAAGTCCTGGACACAAGCCTAGATGAGGTCTCCTTTGCCCTGCAGTGACTCGAGCGCAACCCCCAGCTCTCCCTCGCAACTCGAATGGATGATTGGACTTCCCTGGCCCAACACAAGAGGAAGCCTGAAATCCCCGTCGTAACTCGAGAATCCCGCCGCAACTCGAGAAAAACCACGTGGCTCCCCCGTCATCGCAAGATGAGGCCCTTGGCCGCTACAGCGTATCAAGAGAAGTCCCACGTTCCATCCTGAAGTACAAAACGGTACTTGGCACCCTTGATGCGACCCCCAAAGTTCCCTGACATACCGGTCTCACTCGAGGGAAACACCAAAGTTCACGGCACCACTTCCTGTGAGCCCCTTCACCCCTCCTGATCGCGACAGAAGGGTCGATTCCCATGTTTTGTCTGCAAGGGGTTCCCGACGTTCCCCGCGAACCTCCGGATGAGGCCGGTCTCATGAGGAAATTCGAAAAGTAGCCTCATGGTTGGTGCCATATGCTGAAAGATCCCGAATTCCCGGTCCACTCTAGATAAGAACCTGACGCCCGGACATCTCTTCGAAGGCAACCCTGTGGATGAAGGCACAACACGAAGGGACACTGACATCCCCATGCATCGTCTGGAAAAACCCGCAGATTCCACTCACAGCTCCAAATGTGGACTGTCACCCCGTGAACAACTCGAGAGGCAAGTGAAGTTGCATTCCTTCACACATGACGAGGCCTTACTCTCCTGTCCCAACTCTTCAGGGACCCTGCAATTGGAGTCAGAAATGGAGAGGAACCCTGAGGTTCCTGCCTCAACTAGAGAAGAGGCCCTCTTCCATTGAACCAAACTCAGTGGTGTCCCGAGAGGCCCCTCCCAACACCACAGTATCCCTGAATTCTCAGAGGCTCCCTGAGAAGCTACCTGAGGTCACTGGCACAAGTCGAGGGAACCCAGAGTTTCCTGAAGTAACCCGAGAAAGACTTGGAGAGTCCTTTTTCAACGTCTCTTGATGCCCGATTCCCCTACCATGACTCCAGAGCAAGGACGCGCTCCCCTCGCCACAAGCAGGAAAACTGACTTCCCTAGTACCACACAAGAGGCTCCCTGAGTACCCCATCGTACCTCGTGAGAAAACCCACACTGGCGCCGCAGTTCGAGAAAAACCACAAGATGCCCCCGTCAAGGAGAGATGGGGGCCTTCTTTTCCTGCCTGACCTGGAGAGCAATTCCTGGTCCTCTCTCCAAACTTCACAGGAGTATTGACTCCCTTTAGGCCACTCAGTTGGGTCCAAGAAATACCCGGTGCGACTTGAGAGGAGAGCGGAGTCCTTTGCTTCCCTGGAGACGAGGCCTGACTCCCCGGGTGAGTTTGGAATGCAACCCCGAGATCCATGTCACCCCTGGAGTGGAACATTATGTCCTAGACACAAGCCTAGATGAGGTCTATTTTGCCCTACAGTGACTCGAGCAACCTCCATCTCTCCCTCACAATTTGAATGGAAGATTGGTCTTCCCACGGTCAACACAAGAGGAAGTCTGAATTTCCCATCGTAATTCGAGAATTCAGCCTCAAGTCTTAAAAACCATGTGGTTCCCCCTTCATCGCAATATGAGGCCCTTGCGAGCTAGAGTCTCAAGAGAAGTCCCACGTTCCATCTTAAACTTCGAAATGCTACTTGGCACACTTGATGTGACCCCAAAGTTCCCCAACATACCGGTCTCACTCCAGGGGAACACCGAAGTTCCCGGTGTCTCCAGGGAAGTCCCATGTTCTGCCCTGAAGGGCGAAACGGTACTTGACACCCTTGATGCGACCGCAAAAGTTCCCCGACACGCTGGGTTCCCTCGAGGGGAACACCGAGGGTCCCGGCACCATTTCATCTGAGCCCCTTCTCCCCTCCTGATCGCGACAGGAGAGTCGATTCCCCTGCTTTGTCTGGAAGGGGTTCCCGGCCTTCCTGGCGCACCTCAGGATGAGGCCGGTCTCAGGAGGAAATTCGAGACTAGTCACGTGTGAAGTGCCACGTGCCGAACGACTCCGATGTTCTGGTCTGCTCTTGATAAGAACCCGATGCCAGGACACGTCTTCGAAGGCAACCCTGTTAGTGAAGGCACAACACGAAGGGGCACTGACACGCCTGTGCATCATCCGGAAAAACCCGCAGGGTCTACACACAGCTCGACAAGGGGCCTGAGACTCCCGGAACAACTCGAGAGGCAACCAGAATTCCATTCCTCAGACAAGACGAGGCATGACTCTCCTGTCCCAACCCTGCAGGGACCGTGCAGTCGGAGTCCGAAACCGAGAGGAAGCCTGAGGTTCCTGCCTCCCCTCGAGATGAGGCCCTCTTCCATTGCGCCGAACCCAGCAGAGTCCCGAGAGGCCCTGCCAACTACACAGCATCCCTCACCTCTCAGAGGCACCGTGGGAAATTCACTAAGGTCCCCTGCAGAAGTCGAGGGAAATGAGGGTTTCCCGCCGCAACCCGAGAAAGACCTCGAGAGTCCTTCTTCAACGCCTCTTGAGGACCTAGCCGTTTCCCATGACTCGAGAGTGATGACCAGCTCCCCCTCGCCATGCGCATGGGGACCTGACTTCCCTGGCGCCGCACAAGAGGCTCCCTGAGGTCCTCGTCGTGCCTCGTGAGAAAACCTCCATGAGCGCAGCAGCCTGAGGAAACCCATGAGACTCCCCCGTCATCGCGAGATGAGGGCCTTCTTTTCCTGCCTGGCCTGGAGAGCAATCCCGGGTCCTCTCTCCAAACTGAAGAGGAGGCTCGACACCCTTGAGTCCACTCATTGGGCTCCAAGAGATCCGTGTCACGACTTGAGAGGAAAGCGGAGTCCTTTGCTTCCCCTCCAGGCGAGTCCTGACCCCCCGGGGGAGTCTGGAATGGAAACCCGTGATCCCTGTCTTCCCTTGAGAGGAATATTAGGTCGTGGACACACGCTTCGATGAGGTCTCTTTGGCCCTGTAGTGACTCGAGCAGAACCCCCAGCTTTCCATCGCAACTCGAATTGAAGATTGGGCTTCCCAGGGCCAACCCAAGAGGAAGCCTGAAATTCCTGTCGTTTTCGAGAATCCCGATGCAACTCGAGAAAAACGACGTGGTTCCAACGTCTTCACAGGATGAGGCCCTTGCCCTCTATAGCGTCTCCAGGGAAGTCCCATGTTCCGTCCTGAAGTGGGAAACGGTACTTGGCTCCCTTGATGCGACCCCTAAAGTTCCCTGAAACGCCGGGTTCCCTCGAGTGGAACACCGAGGGTCCCGGCACCACTTCATCTGAGCCCCATCTCCCCTCCTGATCGTGACAGGAGAATCGATTCCCCTACTTTGTGTGGAAGGTGTTCCCGGCCTTCCCGGCGCACCTCAGGATGATGCTGGTCTCACGAGGAAATTCGAGATGAGCCACGTGGGTGGTGCCACATGCAGAATGACCCCGATTTCCCGGTCCGCTCTTGAAATGAACCCGATGCCCGGACACCTCTTTGAAGGCAACCCTGTGGGGGAAGGCACAAAACGAAGGGGCACTGACACCCCCATGCATCTTCTGGAAACACCCGCAAGTTCCACACACAGCTTGTCAAGGGCCCTGAGACCCCCTGAACGACTCGAGAGGCAAGCAGAGTTCCGTTACTCAGACAAGACGAGGCCTGACTCTCCTGTCCCAACTCTGCAGGGACCCTGCGGTCGGAGTCAGAAATGGAGAGGAAGCCTGAGGTTCCTGCCTCCAATCGAGATGAGGCCCTCTTTCATTTCGTCAAACCTAGTGGAGTCCCGAGAGGCCCCTCTAACTCCTCAGTATCCCTCACCTCTCAGAGGCACCTGGGAAGTTCCCTAAGGTCCCCTTAGAGGTCGATGGAAACGAGTGTTTCCCGCCCCAACCCAAGAAAGACCTTGAGAGTCCTTCTTAAATGCCTCTTGAGGCCCTAGTCCCTCCCATGACTCGAGAGCAATGACGCGATCTGCCTGGCCACACGCATGGAGTCAGGCTTCTCTGGCGCCGCACGAGAGGCTCCCTGAACTCCCCATCATATCTCGTGAGAAACCCCACACTGGCGCCGCAGCTCGAGAAAACCCATGAGACGCCCCCGTCATCACGAGAGGAGGGCCATCTTTAACTGCATGGTATGCAGATCAAGCGTGAACCTTCTGTCCAAGCTACACAGGACGCTTGACTCCCTTTAGGCCACTCATTGGGCTCCAAGAGTTACGTGTCCCGACTCGAGAGGAGAGTGGAGTCCTTTGTTTCCACTCGAGACGAGGCGTGACCCACCGGGTGAGACTGGAATGAGACCCCGATATCCCTGTCGCCCCTGGAGAGGGACATTACGTCCTGGACCCAAGCCTAGATGAGGACTCTTTGCCCTGAAGTGACTCGAGAGCAACCCCCAGCTCCCTCTGACAAGTTGAATGGAAGATTGGACTTCCTGGGCCAACACAAGAGGAAGCCTGAATTCCCCATTGTAACTCGAGAATCCCGCCTCAACTCGAGAAAAACCACGTGTTTCCCTCGTCATCGCAATATGAGGCCCTTGCCCGCTACAGCATCTCCAGAGAATTCCCACGTTCCGTCTTGAAGTGCGAAACTGTACTTGGCACCCTTGATGCGACCTCAAAAGTGCCGTGACATACTGGTCTCACTCGAGGGGACCACCGAGGTTCCCGGCACCACTTCATCTGAGCCCCTTCTCCCCTTCTGATTGCGACCGGTGGGTCGATTCCCCTGCTTTGTCTGCAAGGGGTTCCCGAGCTTCCTGGCGCACCTCAGGATGAGGCCGGTCTCCCGAGGAAATTCGAGACGTAGCCTCGTGGGTGGTACCACATGCTGAAAGACCCCAATTTTCCGGTACGCTCTTGAAAAGAACCCGATGCCCGGAAACCTCTTTGAAGGCAACCCTGTGGATGAAGGCACAACACGAAGGGGCACTGACACCCCCGTGCATCATCCGGAAAAACCCGCAGGTTCCACACACAGCTCAACAAGTGGCCTGTCACTCCGTGAACAACTCGAAAGGCAAGGGGAAATCCATTCCTCCACAGAAGACGAGGCGTGACTCTCTTGTCCATACTCTGCAGGTACCCTGCGACCCACGTCAGATATGGAGAGGACCCCTGAGGTTCCTGCCTCCATTCGAGATGAGGCCCTCTTCAATTGCACCAAAACCAGTTGAGTAACGAAAGGCCCCTCCCAAATCCACAGTGTGCCTGACTTCTCAGAGGCACCTTTAGAAGTTGCCTGAGGTCACCGACACAAATCAAGGGAACAAAGGGTTCCCTGCCGCAACCCGAGAAAGACCTCAAGAGTCCTTCTTCAATGCGTCTTGAGGCCCGATTCGCCTACTATGACTCGAGAGCAATCACGCACTCCCCTTCACCACACGCACGGAGACCTGACGTCCCTAGAACCACACGAGAGGCTCTCTGAGCTCCCCGTTGTACCTCGTGAGAAATCTGATACTGGCGCCGCAGCTGGAGAAAACCCACGAGACGCCCCCGTCATCGCGAGATGAGGGCCTTTTTTCCTGCATGGCCAGGAAAACAATCCCGAGTCATCTCCAAACTCCATAGGAGGCTTCACTCCCTTTACGCCACGCAGTGGGCTCCAAGAGATACCTGTCGCGACTCGACAGGAGAGCGGAGTCCTTTTATTCCCCTCAAGACGAGGCCTGACTCCCCGGGTGAGTCGAGAATGCAACCCTGAGATCCCTGTTGGCCCAGTAGTGGAACACTAGGTCCTGGACACAAGCGTAGATGAGGTCTATTTTGCCCTGCAGTGACTGGAGAGCAAACCCCAGTTCTAACTTGCAACTCGAATGGAATACTGGATTTTCCTGGCGCCATACAAGAGGCTCCCTGAGATCCCCATTGTACTTCATGAGACACCCCACACTGGTGCCGCAGCTCGAGAAAACCCACGAGACGCCACCGTCATCACGAGATAAGGGCCTTCTTTTCCTGCTTGGGCTGGAGTCCAATCCGGAGTCCTCTCTCCAAACTCCACAGGAGGCTTGGCTCCCTTTAGTACACACAGTGGGCTCCAAGAGATACCCATCGCGACTCGAGACGAGAGCGGAATTCTTTGCTTACCCTCGAGGTGAGAACTGACTCCCCGGATGAGTCTGGAATGCAAACCCGAGATCCCTGTCGCCCCTGGAGAGCAACGTTAGATCCTGGACACAAGCCTAGATTAGGTCTCTTTTGCCCTGCAGTGACTCTAGCGCAATCCCCAGCTCCCCCTCGCAACCCGAATGGAAGATTGGATTTCAAGGCCAACAAAAGGAAGCCTAAATTCCCGGTCATAAGTCGAGAATCCCGCCGCAACTCGAGCAAAACCACGTGGTTCTCCCGTCATCGCAAGATGAGGCCCTTGCCCGCTACAGCGTTTCAAAAGATGTCCCAGGTTCCGTCTTGAAATGCGAAACGGTACTTGGCACCCTTGATGTGACCCCAAAAGTCCCCCAACACGCCGGTCTCACTCAAGGGGAACACCGAGGTTCCCGGCACCACTTCATTTAAGCCCCTTCTCCCCTCCTGATCGTGACCGGTGGGTCGATTCCCCTGCTTTGTCTGCAAGGGGGCCCGACCTTCCCTGCACAACTCAGGATGAGGCCGGTCTCATGGGGAAATTCGATACGTAGCTTTGTGGGTGGTGCCACTTGCCGAAAGACTCCAATGTCCCGGTCCGCTCTTGATAAGAATCCGATGCTCGGACACCTCTTGGAAGGCAGCCTTGAGTATGAAGGTACAACACGAAGGGGCACTAACACACCTGTGCATCATCCGGAAAAAAGGGCAGGTTACATACACAGCTCGACAAGTGGCCTGTCACCTCAAGAACAACTCGAGAGGCAAGAGGAGTCCCATCCTCCAGAAAAGACGAGGCCTGACTCTCCTGTACCAACATGCAGGGACCTTGCGATCTGAGTCAGAAATGGAGAGGAACACTGAGGTTCCTGCTTCAACTCGAGATGAGTCCCTCTTACATTCCACCAAATGCAGAGGAGTCTCGAGAGGCCCCTCCAAACTGCACAGTATCCCTGACTTCTCAGAGGCACTCTGAGAAGCTCCCTGAGGTCGCAGGCACAAGTCAAGGGAACCCTGGGTTTTATGCAGTGACCCGAGAAAGACCTCGAGAGTCCTTCTTCAACCCGTCTTGAGGCCCGATTACCCTACCATGACTCGAGAGCAATGACGAGCTCCCCCTAGCCATCTCATGGGGACCTGACTTCCCTGGCGCCACACGAGAGGCTCCCTGAGCTCCCTCTCGTACCTCGTCAGAAACCCGGCACTAGTGCGGCAGTCCAGAAAACCCACTAGACGCCGCCATCATCGTGAGATGAGGGCCTTCTTTTCCTGCATGGCCTGGAGAGGAATCCCGAGTCCTCTATCCAAACACGACAGGAGGCTTGACTCCCTTTAGGGCACACAGTGGGCTCCAAGAGATACCCATCGCGACTCAAAAGGACAGCGGAGTTCTTTGCTTCCCCTCGAGACGAGGCCTGATTCCCCGGGTGAGTCTGGTATGCAACCCCAAGATCCCTGTCGCCCCTAGGGACGAACATTAAGTCCTGGACACAAGCCTAGATTAGGTCTATTTTGCCCTGCAGTGACTCGAGAGCAATCCCCAGCTCTCCCTTTAAATTCGAATGGAAGATAGGACTTCCCTGGGCCAACACATGAGGAAGACTGTATTCCCCGTCGAAACTCGAGAATCCCGCCACAACTCGAGAAACGCCACGTGGTTCCCCCGTCATCCCAAGATGAGGCCCTTGCCCCCTACAGCGTCTCAAGAGAAGTCCCACGTTCCGTCTTGAAGTGCGAAACGGTATTGGCACCCTTGATGCGCCCTCAAAAGTTCCTCGACACACAAGTCTGACTCGAGGAGAACACCGAGGTTCCCGGCACCACTACATCTGGGCCCCTTCTCCCCTCCTGATCGCAACACGAGGTTCGATTCCCCTGCTTTGTCTGGAAGGCGTTCCCGCCCTTCCTGGGAAGTTCCCTAAGGTCCCCAGCAGAAGGCGAGGGAAACGAGGGTTTCCCGCCGCCCCCCGACAAAGACCTGAGAGTCCTTCTTCAACGCGTCTCGAGGCCCTAGTCCCCTCCCGTGACTCGAGAGCCAGGACGCGCTCCCCCTCGCCACGCGCATGGAGACCTGACTTCCCTGGCGCCGCACGAGAGGCTCCCTGAGATCCTCGTCGTGCCTCGGGAGAAAACCCCCATGGGCGCCGCAGCTCGAGGAAACCCCTGAGACGCCCCCGTCCTCGCGAGCTGAGGGCCTTCTTTTCCTGCATGGCCTGGAGCGCAATCCCGGTCCTCTCTCCAAACGGAAGAGGAGGCTGGACTCCCTTGAGGCCACTCAGGGGGCACCAAGATATCCGCGTCGCGACTCGGGAGGAGAGCGGAATCCTTTGCTTCCCCTCGAGGCGAGGCCTGACTCCCCGGGGGAGCATGGGATGCAACCCCGAGATCTTGTCTTCCCTGGAGAGGAGCATTAGGTCCTGGACACACGCCTAGATGAGGTCTCTTTGGCCCTGCAGTGACTCGAGCGCAACACCCAGCTTTCCCTCGCAACCCGAGCGGAAGATTGGGCTTCCCAGGGCCAACCCAAGGGGAAGGCTGAGATCCCCGTCGTAACTCGAGAATCCCGCCGCAACTCGAGAAAAACCACGTGGTTCCCACCTCTTGGCAAGATGAGGCCCTTGCCCGCGACGGCGTCTCAAGGGAAGACCCTGTTCCGCCCTGAAGGGCGAAACGGTCCCTGACAGCCTTCCTGCGACCCCCAAAAGTCCCCCGACACGCCGGGGTCCCCCGAGGGGAACACCGAGCGTCCCGGCACCGCTTCCTCTGAGCCCCTTCTCCCCTCCTGATCGCGACAGGAGAGGCGATTCCCCTGCGTGGTCTGGAAGGGGTTCCCGGCCTTCCCGGCGCACCTCAGGATGAGGCCAGTCTCACGAGGAAATTCGAGACGAGCCACGTGGGTGGTGCAACATGCCGAACGCCCCCGATTCCCCGGTCCGCTCTTGAGAAGGACCCTAGGCCCGGACCCCTCTTCGAAGGCAACCCTGTGGGTGAAGGCACAACACGAAGGGGCACTGCCACCCCCGTGCATCGTCCGCAAAGACCCGCGGGTTCCACACACAGCTCGACGAGGGGCCTGAGACCCCCTGAGCAACTCGAGAGGCCAGCGGGGTTCCCTTCCTCAGACAAGACGAGGCCTGACTCTCCTGTCCCAACTCTGCAGGGACCCTGCGGTCGGAGTCCGAAACGCAGAGGAAGCCTGAGGTTCCTGCCTCCCCTCGAGGTGAGGCCCTCTTCCGTTGCGCAAGAACCAGCGGAGTCCCGATGGGCCCCGCCACCTCCACAGGATCCCTCGCCTCTCAGAGGCACCCTGGGAAGTTCCCTAAGGTCCCCGGCAGAAGGCGAGGGAAACGAGGGTTTCCCGCCGCCCCCCGAGAAAGACCTCGAGAGTCCTTCTTCAACGCGTCTCGAGGCCCTAGTCCCCTCCCGTGACTCGAGAGCCAGGACGCGCTCCCCCTCGCCACGCGCATGAAGACCTGACTTCCCTGACGCCACACGAGAGGCTCCCTGAGATCCTCGTCGTGCCTCGGGAGAAAACCCCCACGGGCGCCGCAGCTCGAGGAAACCCCTGAGACGCCCCCGTCCTCGCGACCTCAGGGCCTTCTTTTCCTGCATGGCCCGGAGAGCAATCCCGGGTCCTGTCTCCAAACGGAAGAGGAGGCTGGACTCCCTTGAGGCCGCTCAGGGGGCTCCAAGAGACCCGCGTCGCGACTCGAGAGGAGAGCGGAGTCCTTGGCTTCCCCTCGTTACGAGGCCTGACTCCCCGAGGGAGCCTGGAATGCAACCCCGAGATCCCTGCCTTCCCTGGAGAGGAATATTAGGTCCCGAACACACGCCTAGGTGAGGTCTCTTCGGCCCTGCAGTGACTCGAGCACAACCCCCAGCTTTCCCTCGCAACCCGAGGGGAAGATTGGGCTTCCCAGGGCCAACCCAAGGGGAAGGCTGAGATCCCCGTCGTAACTCGAGAATCCCGCCGCAACTCGAGAAAAACCACGTGGTTCCCACCTCTTGGCAAGATGAGGCCCTTGCCCGCCACGGCGTCTCAAGGGAAGTCCCCTGTTCCGCCCTGAAGGTCGAAACGGTCCCTGACAGCCTTCCTGCGACCCCCAAGAGTCCCCCGACAAGCCGGGTTCCCCCGAGGGGTACACCGAGGGTCCCGGCACCGCTTCCTCTGAGCCCCTTCTCCCCTCCTGATCGCGACAGGAGAGGCGATTCCCCTGCGTGGTCTGGAACGGGTTCCTGGCCTTCCCGGCGCACGTCAGGATGAGGCCGGTCTCACGAGGAAATTCGAGATGAGCCACGTGGGTGTGGCCACATGCCGAACGCCCACGATTCCGCAGTCCGCTCTTGAGAAGGACCCGAGGCCAGGACCCCTCTGCGAAAGCAACCCTGTGGGTGAAGGCACAACACGAAGGGGCACTGCCACCCCCGGGCATCGTCCGAAAAGACGCGCGGGTTCCACACACAGCTCGACGAGGGGCCTGAGACCCCCTGAGCAACTCGAGAGGCCAGCGGGGTTCCCTTCCTCAGACAAGACGAGGCCTGACTCTCCTGTCCCAACTCTGCAGGGACCCTGCGGTCGGAGTCCGAAACGGAGAGGAAACCTGAGGTTCCTGCCTCCCCTCGAGGTGAGGCCCTCTTCCTTTGCGCCAGACCCAGCGGAGTCCCGAGGGGCCCGCCACCTCCACAGGATCCCTCGCCTCTCAGAGGCACCCTGGGAAGTTCCCTAAGGTCCCTGGCAGAAGGCCAGGGAAACGAGGGTTTCCCGCCGCCCCCCGAGAAAGACCTCGAGAGTCCTTCTTCAACGCGTCTCGAGGCCCTCGTCCCCTCCCGTGACTCGAGAGGCATGACGCGCTCCCCCTCGCCACGCGCATGCAGACCTGACTTCCCTGGCGCCGCACGAGAGGGTCCCTGAGATCCTCGTCGTGCCTCGGGAGAAAACCCCCACGGGCGCCGCAGCTCGAGGAAACCCCTGAGACGCCCCCGTCCTCGCGAGCTGAGGGCCTTCTTTTCCTGCATGGCCTGGAGAGCAATCCCGGGTCCTCTCTCCAAACGGAAGAGGAGGCTGGACTCCCTTGAGGCCGCTCAGGGGGCTCCAAGAGACACGCGTCGCGACTCGAGAGGAGAGTGGAGTTCTTGGCTTCCCCTCGAGACGAGGCCTGACTCCCCGGGGGAGCCTGGAATGCAACCCCGAGATCCCTGCCTTCGCTGGAGAGGAATATTAGGTCCCGGACACAGGCCTATGTGAGGTCTCTTCGGCCCTGCAGTGACTCGAGCGCAACCCCCAGCTTTCCCTGGCAACCCGAGGGGAAGATTGGGCTTCCAGGGCCAACCCAAGGGGAAGGCTGAGATCCCCGTCATAACTCGAGAATGCCGCCGCAACTCGAGAAAAACCACGTGGTTCCCACCTCTTGGCAAGATGAGGCCCTTGCCCGCGACGGCGTCACAAGGGAAGTCCCCTGTTCCGCCCTGAAGGGCGAATCGGTCCCTGACAGCCTTCCTGCGACCCCCAAGAGTCCCCCGACATGCCAGGTTCCCCCGAGGGGAACACCGAGGGTCCCGGCACCGCTTCCTCTGAGCCCCTTCTCCCCTCCTGATCGCGACAGGAGAGTCGATTCCCCTGCGTGGTCTGGAAGGGGTTCCCGGCCTTCCTGGCGCACCTCAGGATGAGGCCGATCTCAGGAGGAAATTCGAGTCTAGCCACGTATGAGGTGCCACGTGCCGAACGACCCCGATTTTCCGGTACGCTCTTGATAAGAACCCGATGCCCGGACACCTCTTCGAAGGCAACCCTGTATGTGAAGGCACAACACGAAGGGGCACTGACACCCCCGTGCATCATCCGGAAAAACCCGCATGGTCTACACACAGCTCGACAAGGGGCCTGAGACTCCCGGAACAACTCGAGAGGCAACCAGAATTCCATTCCTCAGACAAGACGAGGCATGACTCTCCTGTCCCAACACTGCAGGGACCGTGCAGTCGGAGTCCGAAACCGAGAGGAAGACTGAGGTTCCTGCCTCCCCTCGAGATGAGGCCCTCTTCCATTGCGCCGAACCCAGCAGAGTCCCGAGAGGCCCTGCAAACTACACAGCATCCCTCACCTCTCAGATGCACCCTGGGAAGTTCCCGAAGGTCCCCTGCAGAAGTCGAGGGAAACGAGGGTTTCCCGCCGCAACCCGAGAAAGACCTCGAGAGTCCTTCTTCAATGCCTCTTGAGGACCTAGCCGCTTCCCATGACTCGAGAGTGATGACCAGCTCCCCCTCGCCATGCGCATGGAGACCTGACTTCCCTGGCGCCGCACGAGATGCTCCCTGAGATCCTCGTCGTGCCTCGTGAGAAAACCCCCATGGGCGCAGCAGCCTGAGGAAACCCATGAGACGCCCCCGTCATCGCGAGATGAAGGCCTTCTTTTCCTGCCTGGCCTGGAGAGCAATCCCGAGTCCTCTCTCCAACCTGAAGAGGAGGCTCGACACCCTTGAGTCCACTCAGTGGGCTCCAAGAGATCCGTGTCGCGACTTGAGAGGAAAGCGGAGTCCTTTGCTTCCCCTCCAGGGGAGTCCTGACTCCCCGGGGGAGTCTGGAATGGAAACCCGGGATCCCTGTCTTCCCTTGAGAGGAATATTAGGTCCTGGACACACGCCTCGATGAGGTCTCTTTGGCCCTGTAGTGACTCGAGCAGAACCCCCAGCTTTCCCTCGCAACTCCAGGGGAAGATTGGGCTTCCCAGGGCCAACCCAAGAGAGACCTGAAATTCCTGTCGTTTTCGAGAATCCCGATGCAACTCAAGAAAAACGACGTGGTTCCTACGTCTTCACAGGATGAGGCCCTCGCCCGCTACAGCTTCTCCAGGGAAGTGCCATATTCCGTCCTGAAGTGGGAAACAGAACTTGGCTCCCTTGATGCGACCCCTAAAGTTCCCTGAAACGCCGGGTTCCCTCGAGTGGAACACCGAGGGTCCCGGCACCACTTCATCTGAGCCCCATCTCCCCTCCTGATCGCGACAGGAGAATCGATTCCCCTACTTTGTGTGGAAGGTGTTCCCGGCCTTCCCGGCGCACCTCAGGATGATGCTGGTCTCACGAGGAAATTCGAGATGAGCCACGTGGGTGGTGCCACATGCCGAATGACCCCGATTTCCCGGTCCGCTCTTGAAATGAACCCGATGCCCGGACACCTCTTTGAAGGCAACCCTGTGGGGGAAGGCACAAAACGAAGGGGCACTGACACCCCCATGCATCTTCTGGAAACACCCGCAGGTTCCACACACAGCTTGTCAAGGGCCCTGAGACCCCCTGAACGACTCGAGAGGCAAGCAGAGTTCCGTTACTCAGACAAGACGAGGCCTGACTCTCCTGTCCCAACTCTGCAGGGACCCTGCGGTCGGAGTCAGAAATGGAGAGGAAGCCTGAGGTTCCTGCCTCCAATCGAGATGAGGCCCTCTTTCATTTCGTCAAACCTAGTGGAGTCCCGAGAGGCCCGTCTAACTCCTCAGTATCCCTCACCTCTCAGAGTCACCTGGGAAGTACCCTAAAGTCCCCTGTAGAGGTCGAGGGAAATGAGTGTTTCCCGCCCCAACCCAAGAAAGACCTTGAGAGTCCTTCTTAAATGCCTCTTGAGGCCCTAGTCCCTCCCATGACTCGAGAGCAATGACGCGATCTGCCTGGCCACACGCATGGAGTCAGGCTTCTCTGGCGCTGCACAAGAGGATCCCTGAACTCCCCATCATATCTCGTGAGAAACCCCACACTGGCGCCGCAGCTCGAGAAAACCCATGAGACGCCCCCGTCATCACGAGAAGGGGGCCATCTTTAACTGCATGGTATGAAGATCAAGCGTGAACCTTCTGTCCAAGCTACACAGGACGCTTGACTCCCTTTAGGCCACTCATTGGGCTCCAAGAGTTACGTGTCGGACTCGAGAGGATAGTGGAGTCCTTTGCTTCCACTCGAGACGAGGCGTGATCCACCGGGTGAGACTGGAATGCGACCCCGATATCCCTGTCGCCCCTGGAGAGGAACATTACGTCCTGGACCCAAGCCTAGATGAGGACTCTTTGCCCTGAATTGACTCGAGATCAACCCCCAGCTCTCACTGACAAGTTGAATGGAAGATTGGACTTCCTGGGCCAACACAAGAGGAAGCCTGAATTCCCCGTCGTAACTCGAGAATCCCGCCGCAACTCGAGAAAAACCCGTGTTTCCCTAGTCATCGCAATATGAGGCCCTTGCCCGCTACAGCATCTACAGAGAATTCCCACGTTCCGTCTTGAAGTGCGAAACTGTACTTGGCACCCTTGATGCGACCTCAAAAGTGCCGTGACATACCGGTCTCACTCGAGGGGACCACCGAGGTTCCCGGCACCACTTCATCTGAGCCCCTTCTCCCCTTCTGATAGCGAGCGGTGGGTCGATTCCCCTGCTTTGTCTGCAAGGGGTTCCCGAGCTTCCCGGCGCACCTCAGGATGAGGCCGGTCTCCCGAGGAAATTCGAGACGTAGCCTCGTGGGTGGTACCACATGCTGAAAGACCCCAATTTTCCGGTACGCTCTTGAAAAGAACCCGATGCCCGGAAACCTCTTTGAAGGCAACCCTGTGGATGAAGGCACAACACGAAGGGGCACTGACACCCCCGTGCATCGTCCGGAAAAACCCGCAGGTTCCACACTCAGCTCAACAAGTGGCCTGTCACTCCGTGAACAACTCGAAAGGCAAGGGGAAATCCATTCCTCCATAGAAGACGAGGCGTGACTCTCTTGTCCATACTCTGCAGGTACCCTGCGACCCGAGTCAGAAATGGAGAGGACCCCTGAGGTTCCTGCCTCCATTCGAGATGAGGCCCTCTTCGATTGCACCAAACCCAGTTGAGTAACGAAGGGCCCCTCCCAAATCCACAGTGTCCCTGACTTCTCAGAGGCACCCTTAGAAGTTGCCTGAGGTCACCGACACAAATCAAGGGAACCCAGGGTTCCCTGCTGCAACCCGAGAAAGACCTCAAGAGTCCTTCTTCAATGCTTCATGAGGCCCGATTCGCCTACTATGACTCGAGAGCAATCACGGACTCCCCTTCACCACACGCACGGAGACCTGACGTCCCTAGCACCACACGAGAGGCTCTCTGAGCTCCCTGTTGTACCTCGTGAGAAATCTGATACTGGCGCCGCAGTTGGAGAAAACCCACGAGATGCCCCCGTCATGGCGAGATGAGGGCCTTTTTCACTGCATGGCCAGGAAAACAATCCCGAGTCATCTCTCCAAACTCCACAGGAGGCTTCACTCCCTTTACGCCACGCAGTGGGCTCCAAGAGATACCCGTCGCGACTCGACAGGAGAGCGGAGTCCTTTTTTTCCCCTCAAGACGAGGCCTGACTCTCCGGGTGAGTCGAGAATGCAACCCTGAGATCCCTGTTGGCCCAGTAGTGGAACACTAGGTCCTGGACACAAGCGTAGATGAGGTCTATTTTGCCCTGCAGTGACTGGAGAGCAATCCCCAGTTCTAACTTGCAACTCGAATGGAATACTGGATTTTCCTGGCACCACACAAGAGGCTCCGTGAGATTCCCCTGGTACTTCATGAGACACCCCACACTGGCGCCGCAGCTCGAGAAAACCCACGAGACGCCACCGTCATCTCGAGATGAGGGCCTTCTTTTCCTGCATGGCCTGGAGTCCAATCCCGAGTCCTCTCTCCAAACTCCACAGGAAGCTTGACTCCCTTTAGTACACACAGTGGGCTCCAAGAGATACCCATCGCGACTCGAGACGAGAGCGGAATTCTTTGCTTACCCTCGAGGTGAGAACTGACTCCCCGGATGAGTCTGGAATGCAAACCCGAGATCCCTGTCGCCCCTGGAGAGCAACGTTAGATCCTGGACACAAGCCTAGATTAGGTCTCTTTTGCCCTGCAGTGACTCTAGCGCAATCCCCAGCTCCCCATCGCAACCCGAATGGAAGATTGGATTTCAAGGCCAACAAGAGGAAGCCTAAATTCCTGGTCATAACTCGAGAATCCCGCCGCAACTCGAGCAAAACCACTTGGTTCTCCCGTCATCGCAAGATGAGGCCCTTGACCTCATCTTGCGTTTCAAAAGATGACCCAGGTTCCGTCTTCAAATGCGAAACGGTTCTTGGCACCCTTGATGCGACCCCAAAAGTACCCCAACACGCCGGTCTCACTCAAGGGGAACACCGAGGTTCCCGGCACCACTTCATTTAAGCCCCTTCTCCCCTCCTGATCGTGACCGGTGGGTCGATTCCCCTGCTTTGTCTGCAAGGGGGCCCGACCTTCCCTGCACAACTCAGGATGAGGCCGGTCTCATGGGGAAATTTGATACGTAGCTTTGTGGGTGGTGCCACTTGCTGAAAGACTCCAATTTCCCGGTCCGCTCTTGATAAGAATCCGATGCTCGGACACCTCTTGGAAGGCAGCCTTGAGTATGAAGGTACAACACGAAGGGGCACTAACACACCTGTGCATCATCCGGAAAAACGGGCAGGTTACACACACAGCACGACAAGTGGCCTGTCACCTCGAGAACAACTCGAGAGGCAAGAGGAGTCCCATCCTCCAGAAAAGACGAGGCCTGACTCTCCTGTACCAACATGCAGGGACCTTGCGATCTGAGTCAGAAATGGAGAGGAACACTGAGGTTCCTGCTTCAACTCGAGATGAGTCCCTCTTACATTCCACCAAATGCAGAGGAGTCTCGAGAGGCCCCTCCAAACTGCACAGTATCCCTGACTTCTCAGAGGCACTCTGAGAAGCTCCCTGAGGTCGCAGGCACAAGTCAAGGGAACCCTGGGTTTTATGCAGTGACCCGAGAAAGACCTCGAGAGTCCTTCTTCAACCCATCTTGAGGCCCGATTACCCTACCATGACTCGAGAGCAATGACGAGCTCCCCCTAGCCATCTCATGGGGACCTGAATTCCCTGGCGCCACACGAAAGGCTCCCTGAGCTCCCTCTCGTACCTCGTCAGAAACCCGGCACTAGCGCAGCAGTCTAGAAAACCCACGAGACGCCGCCATCATCGCGAAATGAGGGCCTTCTTTTCCTGCATGGCCTGGAGAAGAATCCCGAGTCCTCTATCCAAACACCACAGGAGGCTTGACTCCCTTTAGGGCACACAGTGGGCTCCAAGAGATACCCATCGCGACTCAAAAGGACAGCGGAGTTCTTTGCTTCCCCTCGAGACGAGGCCTGATTCCCCGGGTGAGTCTGGTATGCAACCCCAAGATCCCTGTCGCCCCTAGGGACGAACATTAAGTCCTGGACACAAGCCTAGATGAGGTCTATTTTGCCCTGCAGTGACTCGAGAGCAATCCCCAGCTCTCCCTTTAAACGCGAATGGAAGATAGGACTTCCCTGGCCCAACACATGAGGAAGACTGTATTCCCCGTCGAAACTCGAGAATCCCGCCACAACTCGAGAAACGCCACGTGGTTCCCCCGTCATCCCAAGATGAGGCCCTTGCCCCCAACAGCGTCTCAAGAGAAGTCCCACGTTCCGTCTTGAAGTGCGAAACGGTATTGGCACCCTTGATGCGACCACAAAAGTTCCTCGACACACCAGTCTGACTCGAGGAGAACACCGAGGTTCCCGGCACCACTACATCTGGGCACCTTCTCCCCTCCTGATCGCGACAGGAGGGTCGATTCCCCTGTTTTGTCTTGAAGGGGTTCCCGCCTTTCCCGGTGCATCTCAGGATGAGGCCGGTCTCACGAGGATATTCGAGACATAGCCACGTGGATGGTGACACATGCCGAAAGACCCCGATTTCCCGGTCCGCTCTTGATAAGATCCTGATGCCCGGACACCTCTTTGAAGATAACCCTTTTGATGAAGGCACAACACTTAGGGGCACTGACACCCCTGGGTATCGTCCGGAGAAACCCGCAGGTACCACACACAGCTCGAGAAGTGACCTGTCACCCCGTGAACAACTGGAGAGGCAAGCAGAGTTCCATTCCTCCACACAAGACGAGGCCTGACTCTCCTGTTCGAACTCTGCAGCGAAACTGCGATCCGAGTCAGATCTGGCCCAGGGGAAGTCAGGAGAGGAAACATGAGTTTCCTGCGTCCACTCGAGATGAGGCCCTCTTCCATTGCACCGAACCCAGTGGAGTCCCGAGAGACCCCTCCCAACTGCTCAGTATCCCTGACTCCTCAGAGGCACCCTTAGACCTTCCTGAGATCACCGGCACAAGTCGAGGGAACCAAGGGTTTCCTGCCCCAACCCGTAAAAGACCTCGAGAGTCCTTCTTCAACGCGTCTTGAGGTGCGATTCCCCTACCATGACTCGAGAGCAATGACGCGCTCCCCCTAGCCACGCGCATAGAAACCTGACTTCCCTGGCGCCACAGGAGAGGCTCCCTGAGCTCCCCATTATACCTCGTGAGCAACACCACACTGGAGCCGCAGCTCGAGAATACCCACGAGACGCCCCAGTCCTCACGAGATGAGGGCCTTCTTTTGCTGTATGGCCTGGAGAGCAATCCTGAGTCCTCTCTCCAAACTCCACAGGAGGCTTGACTCATTTTAGGCCACACAGTGAGCTCCAAGATATACCCGTCGCGACTTGACAGGAGAGCGGTGTCCTTGGTTTCCCCTCGAGACGAGGCCTGACTCCCCGGGTGAGTCGAGAATGCAATGCTGAGATCGCTTTCGCCCCAGCAGAGGAACATTAGGTCCTGGACACAAGCCTAGATGAGGTCTATTTGGCCCTGCAGTGTCTCGAGAGCAATCCCCAGTTCTAACTCACAATTCGAATGAAAACTGGACTTCCCTAGGCCAGTTGAAGAGGAAGCCTGAATTCCCGGTTGTAACTCGAGAATCCCGCCAAAACTCAAGAAAAACCACGTGGTTCCCACGTCATCGAAAGATGAGGCCCTTGCCCGCTACAGCGTCTCAAGAGAAGTCCCACGTTCCGTATTGAAGAGCGAAAAGTTACTTGGAACCCTTGATGCGACCCCAAAATTTCCCCGACATACCAGTCTCACTTGAGGAGAACACCGAGGTTCCCGGCACCACTTCATCTGAGACTCTTCTCCCCTCTTGATCGCGACAGGAGGTTCGATTCCCCTGCTTTGTCTGGAAGGCGTTCCCGACCTTCCTGGCGCACATCAAGATGAGGCCAGTCTCACGAGGAAATTCGAGACATAGCCTCGTGGGTGGTGCGACATGCCAAAAGACCCCGATTCCCTGGTCCGCTCTTGATAAGAACCCGATGGCAGAACCCAACTCGAAGGCAATCCTGTGGAACAAGGCACAACACGAAGGGGCAGTGACACCCCAGTGCATCGTCCAGAAAAACCCGCAAGTTCCACATACAAATCGACAAGTGGCCTGTCACCCCATGAACAACGCGAGAGTCAAGCAGAGTTCCATTCCTCCACACAAGACGAGGCCTGACTCTCCTGTCCCAACTCTGCAGGGACTCTGCGATCCGAGTCAGATCTGGCGCATTCGAAGCCAGGAGAGGAACCCTGTGGTTCCTGCCTCAACTTGTCATGAGGCCCTCTTCCATTGCACCAAACCCAGTGGAGTTCCGAGAGGCCCCTCCCAACTCCACAGTGACCCTGACTTCTCAGAGGCACGCTGAGAAGCTTCCTGAGGTCACTGGCACAAGTCGATGGAACCCAGGGTTTCCTGCTGCAACCCAAGAAAGACCTCGAGAGTCCTTCTTTAACACGTTTTCAGGCCCAATTCCCCTACCATGACTCGAGAACAATGACGGGCTCCCTCTCACCACGTGCATAGAGACCTGACTGCCCTGGCACCACGTGAGAGGCTCACTGAGCTCCCAGTCTTACTTCGTGAGAAACCCCACACTAGCGCCACAGCTCGAGAAAACCTACGAGACGCCCCAGTCATCGGGAGATGAGGGCCTTCATTTCCTGCATTGCCTGGAGAGCAATCCCGTGTCCTCCCTCCAAACACCAGAGGAGGTTTGACTCCCTTTAAGCCACTCAGTGGGCTCCAAGACATACCCGTCCGACTCGAGAGGAGAGCAGAGTCCTTTGCTTCCCCTCGAGATGAGGCCTGACTCCAGGGTGAGTCTGGAATGTAACCCCGAGATTCCTGTTGCCCTTTGACATGAACATTAGGTCCTGCACACAAGCCTTGGTGGGGTCTCTTTTGATTTCAGTGACTAGAGCGCACCTCCAGCTCTTCCTCGAATCTCGAATGGAAGATAAGACTTTTGTGGGCCAACACAAGAGGAAGCATGAATTCCCTGTGGTAACTCAAATATCCCACCGCAACTAGAGAAAAACCAAGTGGTTCCCCAGTCATTCCAAGATGAGGCCCTTGCCCGCTGGAGCACCCCAAGAGAAGTCCCACGTTCCAATTTGAAGAGCGAAACGGTACTTGGAATGCGTTATGCGACCCCAAAAGTTATCCGACATACCTGTCTCACTTGAGGGAAACAACGAGGTTCCCAGCAGCACTTCATCTGAGCCACTTCTCCCCTCCTGATCGCCACAGGAAGGTCGAATCCTCTGCTTTGTCTGGAAGGGTTTCATGACCTTCGCGGTACACCTCAGGATGAGGCCGGTTTCATGAGGAAATTCGAGACTAGCCACGTGGGTGGTGCCAAATGCTGAACGACCCCGATATCCCGGTCCACTCTTCATAAGAACACGATGCCCGGACACCTCTTCGAAGGCAACCCTGTGGATGAAGATACAAAACGAAGGGTCACTGACAACCCCATGCATCGTCTGGAAAAACCTGCAGATTCCACACACAGTTTGACAAGGGGCCTGAAACCCCATGAACAACTCGAGAGGCAAGCGGAGTTCCATTCCTCAGAAAAGACACAGCCTGACTCTCCTGTCCCAACTCTGCAGGGACACTACGGTCAGAGTCAGAATTGGAGAGGAAGCCTGAGGTTCCTGCCTCCACACGAGATGAGGCCCTCTTCCATTGCGACAAACCCAGTGGAGTCCCGAGAGGCCCCGCCAACTCCACAGCGTCCCTCACCTCTCAGAGGCACCCTGGGAAGTTCCCTCAGGTCCCCGGCAGAAGTCGGGGGAAACGAGGGTTTCCTGCTGCAACCCGAGAAAGACATCGAGAGTCCTTCTTCAATGCGTCTTGAGGCCCTCGTCCCCTCCCATGACTCGAGAACAATGACGCGCTCCTTCTCGCCACGTGCATGGAGACATGAATTCCCTGGCGCCGCACGAGAGGCTCCCTGAGGTCCTCATCGTGCCTCAGGAGAAAACCCCCACGGGTGCCGCAGCTCGAGGAAACCCCTGAGATGCCCCCGTCCTCGCGAGGTGAGGGCCTTCTTTTCCTGCCTGGCCTGGAGAGCAATCACGAGTCCTCTCTCAAAAGTGAAGAGGAGGCTGGACTCCCTTGAGGCCACTCAGGGGGCACCAAGATATCAGCGTCGGGACTCGGGAGGAGAGCGGAGTCCTTTGCTTCCCCTCGAGGCGAGGCCTGACACCCCTGGGGAGCATGGGATGCAATCCCGAGATCCTTGTCTTCCCTGGAGAGGAGCATTAGGTCCTGGACACACGCCTAGATGAGGTCTCTTTGGCCCTGCAGTGACTCGAGCGCAAACCCCAGCTTTCCCTCGCCACTAGAATAGAAGGTTGGGCTACCCAGGGCCGACACAAGAGGAAGCCTGTAATCCCCTGTCGTAACACGAGAATCCCGCCGCAACTCGAGAAAAACAACGTGGTTCCCACCTCTTCGCAAGATGAGGCCCTTGCCCGTTACGGCGTCTCAAGGGAAGTCCCCTGTTCCGCCCTGAAGTGCGAAACGGGACCTGACAGCCTTGATGCGACCCCCAAAAGTTCCCCGATACGCCGGGTTCCCTCGAGGGGAACACCGAGGGTCCCGGCACCGCTTCCTCTGAGCCCCATCTCCCCTCCTGATCGCGACAGGGGATTCGATTCCTCTGCGTGGTCTGGAAGGGGTTCCTGGCCTTCCCGGCGCACCTCAGGATGGGGCCGGTCTCACGAGGAAATTCGAGACGAGCCACGTGGGTGGCGCCACTTGCCGAACGCCCCCGATTCCCCGGTCCGCTCTTGAGAAGGACCCGAGGCCTGGACCCCTCTTCGAAGGCAACCCTGTGGGTGAAGGCACAACACGAAGGGGCACTGCCACCCCCATGCATCGTCCGCAAAGACCCGCGGGTTCCACACACAGCTCGACGAGGGGCCTGAGACCCCCTGAACAACTCGAGAGGCAAGCGGGTTTCCCTTCCTCAGACAAGACGAGGCCTGACTCTCCTGTCCCAACTCTGCAGGGACCCTGCGGTCGGAGTCCGAAACGGAGAGAAAGACTGAGGTTCCAGCCTCCCCTCGAGGTGAGGCCCTCTTCAGTTGCGCAAAACCCAGCGGAGTCCTGAGAGGCCCCGCCAACTCCACAGCATCCCTCATCTGTCAGAAGCACACTGGGAAGTTCCCTAAGGTCACCGGTAAACTTTTATTGCACAAGGTCCCTATGAAAAGGCCCACGCAGCAGGACAGCCACAGATTCTGTCTGCCATTAAAGGGCAGTAAGGTGCCCTCCCCACTTCTTTGCTGCCTTGGCGGCCACCAGGGTGCAATTCGCGTACCCTTCCCTTTCCCTTCCTAGCAGGTGCTCCAGGGCCCGCTGGCCTACAAAGTGCCAGAAGCAGGGCTGGGCCAGCCGGCCAGAATTCAGGGTTCTGTCCCTTGGACTTCCAGCGGACACTAGGCTGCTTGGGAAAACCGCGCAGACTCTGAGGTTTTTCAGCAGAGGGGTGGAGCAGTAAAGGCCTTGACCCCAAAGACGAGGCCTTTCTGTGACCGCCAGGTTGGGGAGCTCTGAGACTGTGCCAACACAGGGCGGAATACATGGTTCCCTGCTCCAGGCAGTCCCCGTGCCCTTACCTGTGTTCCGCACCCCTCCGCTGTGGCCAATGGATGCCGATCCTTGGGGATCCAGGAGTTCACGAAATGGGCATTCCCAGCCGCAATGGCGACCCCCAACAGCACATCTGGAAAGCCCTCCCCCATCCCCGCCAGGAGCCGACCCCCACTGCGAACGGAACCCCACCCCGCCCCGCGCCGCCAGGTTTCGCCCCGGCCCTGCCGGGCTCCCGGCGGGTTCCCAGCCATATTGGCGACCGGGAGCACAACAGGGACCGACCCCCCACCCACAGCGAGCGGAATCTCGACCTGTGCAGCCCAGGTTTAGCCCACCCTGGCTGCGCTCCCGGCGCATTTCCAGCTGCAGTGGCCATCTCCGAGAGCACAACTGGGAAGCCCTCCCCTACCCCCGCCAGGAGCCGACACCCGCCCTGCGCCGCCCGGGTTCGCCCCGCCCCTGCCGCGCTCCAGGGGCGCTGCCCACCTTCACCAGTGGCTCTCCGTGAGCCCCGTCCCCACGCCCGGTTCCAGGAGAGGCTCTCGGACCTCGCTGCTGCCGCCAGGTCAAACATGAGGACAATACATACACCCCACAGAGACAATCCAAGCTGTCTATGATTTAGGGATAAAACGAGGACTACAGAAAGGCAAGATGACCTGACCTAGGAGGGCCATGATATTCTATAGAACCAGACAAAGTTGGTTACCAAGGAAACTTTTTTCCTTGGAACCCGGAAAGCTGGTTCTTTGCATATGCAATGACCAACAATTAGCTTGTTACCCAAGCCTGCCTTACTGCCACCCACATCCCCCCACTCCCCAGAAGACTGGCTCAAAGAAATATTTTAAATCTCAGGCGGAAACCTGGAAGATGTCTTGTCTGTCTGTTTGGATTAAGGTATGTGTCAGTGTGAGCCCTGTGTTTTTTGATAATATTGCTCAAGTTCTGTGTTCTGATTTCAGTGGTCTCAAGACAAGGCAGCCCTTCCAAGTCAAACTGCTGGAAATACAAGAAAACATTGACCTAAATGAATGTCAGAGTCCCATGAACTGGGAACTAGTCAATATTAAATATCTAGTATTTTTGGTTTTGCTCCTCCATTATAGACATGTCTAAGAGTCAACAACATTAAGCACATGTTCATAGTGCCTAGGTTTCTTTTGAGGTAAAAATTGCTCTATTGTTATATCTGTCACAAGCTTGTCAGCAAGAAACTACCTGGAAACGACAACAACAAAAGTAAAAAATGTAAATGTGATATGAGCTTTTAGACAAACTCTTTACAATAATTATACTCTAAAATATCTGCCTCTCATAGTCTTGATTGAAGGCAGAGGAGAAGGGGATGACAGAGGATAAGATGGTTGGATGGCATCACTGACTCGATGGACATGAGTTTGAGCAAGCCCCTGGAGCTGGTGACGGACACGGAAGCCTGGCCTCCTTCAGGCCACGGGGTCCCAAAGAGTCAGACACGACTGAGCAACTGAACTGAACTGAACTAACAAACGTTTCTCCAGGTGTTTTGGTTACCCGAGTTTCTATCCTTGTGACGACAGTGTATTGAATAGCTAGGTCATTTCCAAATAAATGAAAGTTCTGAAACATTCACGACTTGAAAGGACCTCCCTTTTACACAGAAACAAAAGAGTTTTTTGACTCTGCATGAATAGTGACTGGCACCATCCGAACATATTAAATGTAAGAAAGCAATTTTTTTAGTTTTGTTTTGTTTTGTTCTGTTCTTGCAGGAAGCGGGGTGGGCGCTATTATCACTGATAGGTATGCTCACCAATCTATCAAATGCCAATATAAGAGTGAGTTCTTGGTTGCTGAAGGGAAATGTATGACTTGTTATTACAAGAATGTATGGAATGCAATCACACTTTAAGAAGGAAAACGAAGTAGTTCTGTCTTACAGGTGGCATTTTCAGGACGGGAGAAGCAAAGGAATGGGTACAGAATGGGATAAGGAGGTTGTAGGGAAAGTAGGCCCCCAGAAAAGAGTTTTGTGCCTAGCACAAGTTTTCTTGAGATGTTGAACTGCCTTTGCTAATGGAGTTTAAGTTTCTTTACCTCTTAAGTGATCTCTTCTAGGTTGACCTAGAACAGAAATCTTTTGTTAGCTTTGGCTAAGAGGAGAAGTATTGTTTCACGATGACATATGTGATCCTACCTGACTGTTCTCATCCCCTTTGATATCTATGCACTGCTGCTGCTGCAGCTGCTAAGTGGTTCAGTTGAGGCCGACCCTGTGCCACGCCATAGGTGGCAGCCCACCAGGCCCCGCAGTCCCTGGGGTTTTCTAGGCAAGAACACTGGAGTGGGTTGCCATTTCCTCCTCCTATGCATGAAAGTGAAAAGTGAAAATGAAGTCGCTCAGTGGTGTCCGACTCTTAGCCACCCCATGGACTGCAGCCTACCAGGCTCCTCCGTCCTTGGGATTTTCCAGGAGTGGGGTGCCATTGCCTTCTCCCATATCTATGCACAAGCCTGCCTAAATAATTGACTTCTAGCCAACTTTGGGATGCCCATGACCACCCACCCTTACCAGGCAACAGCGAAGAGAAAAACACTTACCACAGGAGGTTCTGATAAGGAACAAGGAACTAACAAGCTCCCACCTACCAGGAATCTGCAGAGGTCAACAAGAGGTCAGCAAGAGATGAGAGACTGCAGTCCAGAGGTCCTAGCTACTTCCATCTAGCAACAAACACCCAGCATAGTCAAAACGATTTCAATGTTAAAGAATAAATAAATAAATAAATAAAAGGACAGAAGTTCTTTGAACACATGTCTGAATTTAGGGGTGAGGCATTACATATGTGTCCCAGGATAATCTTAAAGTGTCAGAAAGTAAAGAAATTAAAGACAACTCTCAAGCTGTCCAAACTGATAAAAATGAATGATTACACAGTTTTATCTGAATACATTAGCAGATAATAATCTGAAAAGGAATTTTAAAAAATTCCCTTTCAATAATATCAACATGAATAAAACACTTTGCCATGGATGTAACGAGGATGACAAGACTGGCACACTGGAAATTATACACCCTGGCTGAAAACTATCCTGAATACATGGACAGATATTCCATAACGATGGAAAGACTTAAGATGGCAATACCATGGAATGCATCTTCAATCTGAAATGAAGATTTGATATGATTTGATCGCTCAGAGCTTTTGTGTCATCAAGTGTTATTAAAGTATTAAAGAGATAGAGAAAGCTGCTGACTTAGACTCGAGGCGGGGTGGGGGGGGTAGTAAGAGTACCCCCTGCTGGTCTTTAGCCAGATATTCTACAGGCACTAGCAGTCAGCTAAGGAAAGAAAGGAACTGTTTCAGGGAATGGCACCAGGCCCCTCCCCCACGACATGCATTGAGATAATATTGGCAGCAGGTGAGTCATCCCGGGCCAAAACTTGATTGACATGAATCTTGAAGAAAGGCAGTATTGCAGGCAAATATATCATTTCCTTAACATAGATAAGGAGAACAAGCTAGGAGGAAAACATGCTGTTTTGTTCAAATCGCTTCTGAGCCTTTTGGGGGAACCGACCTGAAGCCAGAGTCTAGCGGAAATACATAGGATATTTACCTCGCTTAAGACAAACATTTTCTTAGGAAAAAATGCATTGCTTAGCTCAAGGTTTGTCTGCGAAATTCTTACACATCAGGAGATGGCTCCGAGCTGGGTTTCCACACACAAGAACATCCATGCAAAGGACAAGCCTGCACAGCCCATCTGCCCCGCTCCCGCACAGCCAGCAGCATTTCCAAGTGACCTCCTAAGGCCTTCCCCAAAATAAAGGGGCACCTCTGGGTTTCCTGTTTCCCTCACTTCGAACACTTTTCTTAAAAAAAAAAAAAATCCTGCACACTTCTTGATAGAATGCCACAGTGCAAGGAATACAGTCCTTCAATATTTAAACCTCCATTTGCAAAACACTTGGAGCTTGGTTTTGTTTTGTTTTGTTTTTTAATTACACCACCACATAATTTAAAGCTTTTACACGTTCTAATTATTCAGTTCCAAAACACCAAACTTTTATTGCACAGGGTCCTCATGAAAAGGCCCACGCAGCTGGACAACCACAGATTCTGCCATGAAAGGGCAGCAAGGTGCCCACCCCCTTCTTTGCTGCCTGGGCGGCCACCAGGGTTTGAAATCCATGCACCCTACTAAGTTTCTAGGGTGCAATCCGTGGACCCTTCCCTTTCCCATCCCAGCAGGTGCTCAAGGGCCCGCTGGCTTACAAAGTGCCAGAAGCAGGGCTGGGCCAGCCGGCCAGAGTTCAGTGTTCTGTCCCTTGGACTTCCAGCGGAGACTAGGCTGCTTGGAAGAACCGCGCAGACTCTGAGATTTTTCAGCAGAGGGGTGGAGCGGTAAAGGCCTTGACCCAAAGGCAAGGCTTTTCTGCAACCGCCAGGTTGGGGAGCTCCGAGAATGTGCCAACAGACGGTGGAATACTTGGTTCCCTGCTCCACGCAGTCCCAGTTCCCTTACCTGTGGTCCGCAGCCCTCCGCTGCACCCACGGGATGGCGATGCTTGGGGACCCAGGAGCGGACGAAATGGGCGTTCCCAGCCGCAGTTGCAACCCCCGAGAGCACAACTGGGAACCCCTCCCCATCCCCCCCATGAGCCGACCCCCGCCCCGCGCCGCCAGGGTTAGCCCCGCCCCTGCCGCGCTCCCTGCGCGTTCCCAGCCGCAGTGGCGACCCCCGGGAGCACAACTGGGACCGACCCCCACCTAAAGCCATCGGAATCTCGACCCACGCAGCCCGGGTTTACCCAGTCCCGGGTGCGCTCCCGGGCGTTTTAAGCCTCAGTGTCCACCTCCGAGAGCACAACTGGGAAGCCCGCCCCCACCCCCGCCAGAAGCCGACCCCCGCCCCACGCCGCCCGCGTTCGCCCCGCCCCTGCACGATCCAGGTACCTTCCCAGCTTCTAGCGTTCACGCCCGGGTAGGAGCAGGATGTAGGAGTATGGGAGATGCGTCTGGAGCCTGACAGCCTCAGCTCTGCTCTGGCCTGCCCTTTGGACCTAGGAGCCAGGCCAACTTGCAGAGGGCTTAGGGCCCCATTGTATGCAAACTACCAAGGCCTACCGCAAGGAGAGCTCTGTCCGAGGGAAGGGAAGCGCCCCAGGCTGCGTTCCCAAGCTGTTGCTTGGCAATGCAGACTCAGCGGTAAACGGAGTGAATCAGGGTCCTAGTGCCCCTGTCTTGGGGAGGAAGCTCCACAGCCAGAGTGTTCCTCCCTTTGTGCCCAGAAAGCGCCTGCCAGACTGGGCTTCCCTGGAGCTCTGTTGCAGATCAGAGACGTGTGGATGTGTTTTGGGGCCTTGACATGTGCGTTTGGGCTCCCTAGCACAGCCCCAGCGTAGGGGAACCAGCCCCTGAGCAAAGAGCTCCAGGCAGTGCTTTGTGCCCAGGCCTGGATGCCCAGTCCCAGCACGCGGGAGAGATGAGTTAGGCTGCCGGCGGGTCCTTGCAAGCCTGTATTGGAAAGGACCGAGTGAGCTTCCACACCGGCGGAGCTGCAGACCTGCGCCCAGGCACGATAGGACAGAGCCCCTGTCGAGAGGCTGCTCTGCCTGGGTGAGCCTCGCCAAGCCCTTCCCAGCTTCTAGCGTTTGCACCTGCAAAGGAGCAGGCTGCGGGAGTGTGGGCGACATGACTGGCTCCTGACTGGCCTCAGCTCCGCTCTTGCCTTCCCTTTGGACCTAGGAGCCAGGCCTCCTTGCAGACGGCTTAGGGCACGGGGGTGTGCAAACTGCGAAAGCCTCCCGCAAGGAGACCTCTGTCTGAGGGAAGGGAAATGCCCCAGGTTGCATTCCCAAGCTGTTGCTTGGTAGCCCAGACTCAGCGCTGAACGGAGGGAATCAGGGTCCCAGTGCCCCTGTCATGGGGAGGGAGCTCCACAGCCAGAGTGTTCCTCCGTTTGTGTTCAGAAACCGCCTTACAGACTGGGCTTCCCCGGAGCTCAGCTCCAGAGCAGAGTCGTGTGCATGTGGTTTGGGGCCTTCCCCTGTGCCTTTGGGCTCCCTAGCACAGTCCCAGTGCAGGGGAACCAGCCCCTGAGCAGAGAGCTCCAGGCAGTGCTCTGTGCCCTGGATTGGAAGCCCACTCCCAGCACGCGGGAGAATAGAGTCAGGCCGCCATCGGGTGCTTGCAAGCCTGTATTGGGAAGGACCGAATGAGCTTCCACTCCGGCGGAGCTCCAGATCTGCGCCCAGGCGCGATATCGCAGAGCCCAGGCCTAGAGGCTGCTCTGCCTGGGCGAGCCTCGCCAAGCCCTTCCCAGCTTCTAGCTTTCGCGCAGGGGAAGGAACAGACTGCGGAAGTGGGGGAGACGTGACTGGCGGGCGCCTTACTGGCCTCAGCTCCGCTCTTCCCTTCCCTTTGAACCTATGATCCATGCCTACTTGCAGAGGGCTTAGGGACCGAAGGAGAGCTCTGTCAGAGGGAAGGGAAGCGCCCCAGGCTGCATTCCCAAGCTGTTGTTTAGCCGCCCAGACTCAGCGCTGCACAGGGGTAATCAGGCTCTCTGTGGCCGCAGCTTCACACACAGGTGTGTCTCCGTAGGAATCAAGAAAGATCCTGACAGAGTGAGGTTCATTAGAGCTATACTAAAGAGCAAAGGCTTGTCCATGTGGTCTTGCCTTCCCCTGTGCCTTTGGCTCTCCAGGCTCGGCCCCAGCTCCGTGGAAACAACCCCTGAGAAAATATCTTCAAGATACGCTTTTCCCAGAGGCTGGGAACTGGGGTTCATAGGAGGAGAGAAAAGCAAGCCTCTTTCGGGCATGAAAGGCAGCCAACCTGCCTGTGTTTTGAAGCCTCTATTTGGAAGGAATGGGTTAGCTTCTCCTAAAGGAGACCTCCAGATCTGCTCAGAAGTCGGTAATTCCAGAGGCAGGGTACTGGTTCCTGACTGTCCTTTGCTAGCCTTGAAAGATATTCCTAGATTCTAGAGTTATTTTCCATGAAGGAGCAGGCTTCGGGAATGTGTCAGACGGGACTGGCTCCTTATTGACCTCAGCTCAGCTATTGCCTTTCCATTCAAACTAGGACAAGGCCCTACTTTATGAAGGGTAAGTGTCTTCTTCTTTGCAAACTGCCAAGGGCTACAGCAATGAGACCTCTGTCAAGGTGAGGGAAGCCTAAGAGGATGGATTCTCAAGCAGGTGCTTTGCCACAAAGCATCAGCACCCCACGGAGAGAATCAAGCTCCCTGTGCACCAATGTTGGGAGTGTAGCTTCACACACAGAGTTGTCTCTATAGGAGCCAAGAATGTTCCTGAGAGATTAGGTTCACTAAACCTCTCCTACAGAGCATAGACCTGTCCATGTGGTTTTGCCTTCCCCTGTGAGTTGGGTCCTCGAGGTCCGCCACACCTCCGGGGAAACTGTCCCTGAGAAAAGATCTCCAGGAACCGCTTCGCCGAGGCTGGGAAATGCTGTTCACATGAAGTAAGGCATGCGAATCTCCTGCAGAGTAAAAGAGGCCTTACAGTCCCTGGAGGAGCAGGCTGCCAGAGTGTGTGAAACCTGACTGTTGCCTTACTGGCCTCAGCTCCGCCATTGCCTGTTCATCCGAGCTAGCACCCAGGCCTACTTAGAAAAGCGTTTGGGTGCAGATTTCTACAAAATGCCAAGGGCTACAGCAGTGAGAATTCTCTCAGTGGTAAGGGAGAGCATTTTATGGATTCTCAAGCTGTTTTCTGAACGACAGCATCAAAATGAACAGAGAGAATCAGGCTCTCTGTGCCCCTATGTTAGGTACGCAGCTTCACACACAGAGGTGTCTCTGTAGGAGCCAAGAATGCTCCTGAGAGATGAGGTTCACTAGAGGTCTGCTACAGAGCATAGACCTGTCCATGTGGTCTTGCCTTCCCCTGTGCCTTTGGGCCCCGGGCTCGGCCCCAGCTCCGTGGAAACAACCCCTGAGAAAATATCTTCAAGATACGCTTTTCCCAGAGGCTGGGACCTGGGGTTCATAGGAGGAGAGAAAAGCAAGCCTCCTTCGGGCACGAAAGGCAGCCAACCTGCCTGTGTTTTGAAGCCTCTATTTGGAAGGAATGGGTTAGCTTCTCCTAAAGGAGACCTCCAGATCTGCTCAGAAGTCGGTAATTCCAGAGGCAGGGTGCTGGTTCCTGACTGCCCTTTGCCAGCCTTGCAAAGACATTCCAACATTCTAGAGTTATATTCCATGAAGGAGCAGGCTTCGGGAATGTGTCAGAGGGGACTGGCTCCTTATTGGCCTCAGCTCAGCTATTGCCTTTCCATTCAAACTAGGACAAGGGCCTCCTTTATGAAGAGTAAGGGTCTTCTTCTTTGAAACTGCCAAGGGCTACAGCAATGAGACCTCTGTCAAGGCGAGGGAAGCCTAAGAGGACGGATTCTCAAGCAGGTGCTTTACTACAAAGCATCAGCACCCCAAGGAGAGAACCAAGATCCCTGTTCCCCAATGTTGGGAGTGTAGCTTTACACACAGAGTTGTCTCTATAGGAGCCAAGAATGTTCCTGAGAGATTAGGTTCACTAAACCTCTCCTACAGAGCATAGACCTGTCCATGTGGTTTTTCCTTCCCCTGTGAGTTGGGTCCCCGAGGTCTGCCACACCTCCGGGGAAACTGTCCCTGAGAAAAGATCTCCAGGAACCGCTTCGCTGAGGCTGGGAAACGCTGTTCACATGAAGTAAGGCAAGCGAATCTCCTGCAGAGAAAAAGAGGCCTTACTGTCCCTGGAGGAGCAGGCTGCCGGAGTGTGTGAAACCTGACTGTTGCCTTGCTGGCCTCAGTTCCACCATTGCCTGTTCCTCCGAACTAGGACCCAGGCCTATTTGGAGAAGCGTTTGGCTGCGGAATTCTTCAAAGTGCCAAGGGCTACAGCAGTGAGAATTCTCTCAGTGGTAAGGGAGAGCATTTTATGGATTCTCAAGCTGTTTTCTGAACGACTGCGTCAAAATGAACTGAGAGAATCAGGCTCTCTGTGCCCCTATGTTAGGTACGCAGCTTCACACACAGAAGTGTCTCTATAGGAGCCAAGAATGTTCCTGAGAGATGAGGTTCACTAGAAGTCTGCTACAGAGCATAGACCTGTCCATATGGTTTTGCCTTGCCCTGTGAGTTGGGTCTCCGAGGTCCGCCCCAGCTCAGGGGAAGGAGCCCCTGAGAAAAGATCTCCAGGGACCGCTATTCCCCCAGGCTGGCAAACGCAGTTCACAGGAGGTAACGCAAGCGAGCCTCCTGCAAGGCACAACAGGCCTTAGTGTCCCTGGACGATCAGGCTGCCAGAGTGTGTGAGACCTCACTGGTGCCTTACTGGCCTCAGCTCCGCCATTGCATGTTCCTCCGAATTAGGACCCAGGCCTACTAGGAGAAGGGTTTGGGTATGGATTTCTAAATACTGCCAAGGGGTATAGCAATGAGAACTGTGTCACGGGTAAGGAAGAGCATTGTATGGATTTTCAAGCTGTTGTTTGAACGACAGCTTCAAAGCTGCACAGAGAGAATCAGACTCTGTGTCTCCATGTTCGGTACACAGCTTCACAGACAGGGGTGTCTCCATAGGAAACAAGAACGTTCCTGACAGAGTGAGGTTCACTAGAGCTCTCCTAGAGAGCAAAGACTTGTCCATGTGGTTTTTCTTCCCCTGTGCGTTTGGGGCTCCAGGCTCGGCCCCAGCTCCGTGGAAACAACCCCTGAGAAAAGATCTTCAAGATCCGCTTTTCCCAGAGGCTGGGATGTGGGGTTCATAGGAGGCGGGAAAAGCAGGCCTCCTTCAGAGAGCAAGAGGCAGCCAAGCGGCCTGCGTTTGGAAGCCTCAATTTGGAAGAATGGGTTAGCTTCCCCTAAGGGAGACCTCCAGATCTGTTCAGAAGTCGGTAATTCCAGAGGCAGTGTGCAGGGTGCTGACTGCCCTTTGCCAGCCTTGCAAAGACATTCCTAGATTCTACAGTTATCTTCCTGAAGAAGCAGGCTTTGGGAATATGTCAGACTTGACTGGAGCCTTATTGGCCTCAGCTCAGCTATTGCCTTTCCATTCAAAGTAGGACAAGGCCCTACTTTATGAAGGGTAAGGGTCTTCTTCTTTCCAAACTGCCGAGGGCTACAGCAATGAGACCTCCGTAAATGCGAGGGAAGCATAAGCGGATGGATTATCAGGAAGGTTCTTTGCCACCAAGCATCAGCACCCCACGGAGGGAATCAGGCTCCGTTTGCCCCTATGTGGGGTGTGTAGATTCACACACAGTGGTGTCTCTACAGGAGCCAAGAATGTTCCTGAGAGATGAGGCTCACAAGAGCTCTCCTACAGAGTGCTCACCTGTACATGTGGTTTCGCCTTCCCCTGTGAGTTGGGTCCCCGAGGTCCGCCCCAGCTCCGAGAAAACAGCCTCTGAGTAAAGATCTCCAGGAACCGCTTTTCGCCCAGGCTGGGAAAAGCTGTTCACAGGAAGTAAGGCAAGTGAGCCTCCTGCAGAGAAAAAGAAGCCTTACTGTCCCTGGAGGAGCAGGCTGCCAGAGTGTGTGAAAACTGACTGGTGCCATACTGGTCTTAGCTCCGCCATTGCTTGTTCCTCCGAACTGGGACTCAGGCCTACTTGGAGAAGGGTTTAGGTGCAGATTTCTACAAACTGCCAAGGGCTACTGCAATGAGAACTCTCTCAGAGGTAAGGGCGAGAACTGTATGGATTCTCAAGCTGTTTTCTGAACGACAGCATTAAACCTGCACAGAGAGAATCAGGCTCTCTGCCGCCATGTTGGGTACGCAGTTTCACACACAGAGGTGTCCGCATAGGAGCCAAGAACGTTCGTCAAAGACTGAGGTTCACTAGAGCTCTCTTAGAAAGCAAAGACTTGTTCATGTGGTTTTGCCTTCCCCTGTATGTGTGGGTCTCTGGGCACAACCCCAGCTCCGTGGAAACAACCCCTGAGCAAAGATCTCCAAGAATCTGCTTTTCCCCCATGCTGGGAACCAGGGATCATAGGAGGCAGGAAAAGCAAGCCTCCTTCAGGCAAGAAGAGGCAGCCAACCGGCCTGTGTTTGGAAGCCTCTATTTGCAAGGAATGGGTTAGCTTCTCCAGAAGGAGACCTCCAGATCTGCTCAGAAGATAGATATTCCAGAGGCAGGGTCGAGGTTCCTGACTTCCCTTTGCCAGCCTTGCAAAGACATTCCTAGATTCTAGCAATATTTTCCATGAAGGAGCAGGCATCGGGAATATGTCAGAGTTGACAGGTGCCTTACTGGCCTCAGCTCAGCTATTGCCTTTCCTTTCAAACTAGGATCAGGGCCTACTTGGTGAAGGGTAAGGGTCTGCTTCTTTCCAAAGTGCCAAGAGACACAGCAATGAGACCTCTGTCAAGGCGAGGGAAGCGTAAGCGGATGGATTCTCAAACAGGTATTTGCCACAAAGCATCAGCACCCCACAGAGAGAATCAGGCTCCCTTTGCCCCTATGTTCGGTGTGTAGCTTTACACACAGAGGTGTCTCTGTACGAGCCAAGAATGTTCCTAAGAGATGAGACACACTAACGTCTCCTACAGAGCATAGACCTGTCCATGTGGTTTTTCCTTCCCCTGTGAGATGGGTCCCCGAGGTCCACCCCAGCTCTGGGGATAGAGCCCCTGAGAAAAGATCTCCAGGAACCGCTTTTTGCCCAGGCTGGGAAACGCAGTTCACAGGAGGCAAGGCAAGTGAGCCTCCCGCAGGGAAAAATAGGCCTTACTGTCCCTGGAGGAGCAGGCTGCCAGAGTGTGTGACACCTGACTGGTGCCTTACTGACCTCAGCTCCGCCATTGCATGGCCATCCAAACCAGGACCCAGGCCTACTTGGAGAAGGGTTTGGGTGCGGATTTGTAAAAACTGCCAAGGGCTACTGCAATGAGAAGTCTCTCAGAGGTAAGGGAGAGCATTGTATGGATTCTCAAGCTGTTGCTTGAACGACAGCTTCAAAGCTGCAAAGAGAGAATCAGGCCCTGTGTGCCCCCTTGTTGGGTACGCAGCTCCACACACAGAGGTATCCCCGTAGAATCCAAGACTTTCCTCACATACTGAGGTTAACTAGAGTTCTCCTACAGAGCAAAGACTTGTCCATGTGGTTTTGCCTTCCTCTGTGCGTGTGGGTCTCCGGGCTCAGCTCCAACTCCGTTGAAATAGCCCCTGAAAAAAGATCTCCAAGAACCACTTTTCCCCCAGGCGGGAAGCGGAGTTCACAGGAAGCGGAACAAGCAAGCCTCCTTCGGGCAAGTAGAGGCAGCCAACTAGCCTGTGTTTGGAAGCCTCTCTTTGGAAGGAATGGTTAGCTTCTCCAAAAGAAGACCTCCAGATCTGCTCAGAAGACAGAAATTCCAGAGGCAGGGTCGAGGTTCCTGACTGTCCTTTGCCAGCCTTGCAAAGACATTTCTAGATTCTAGCGTTATTTTCCATGAAGGAGCAGGCTTCAGGAATATGTCAGACTTGACTGGCGCCTTACTGGCCTCAGCTCAGCTATCGCCTTTCCGTTCAAACTAGGACAAGAGCCTACTTGGTGAAGGGTAAGGGTCTGCTTCTTTCCAAACTGCCAAAGGCTACAACAAAGAGACCTCTGTCAAAGAGAGGGAAGTGGAAGCGGATGGATTCTCAAACAGGTGCTTTGCCACAAAGCATCTGCACCCCACGGAGAGAATCAGGCTGCATTTGCCCCTATGTTGGGTGTGTAGCTTCAAACACAGAGGTGTCTCTATAGGAGCCAAGAATGTTCCTGGGAGATAAGGTTCACTAGAGCTCTGCTATGGAGCATAGACCTGTCCATATGGTTTTGCCTTCCCCTGTGAGTTGGGTTCCCGATGTTCGCCCCAGCTCCGAGGAAGAAACCCCTGAGAAAACACCTCCAGGAACTACTTTTCGTCCAGACTGGGAAACGCAGTTCACAGAAGGCAAGGCAAGCGAGCCTCCTGCAGAGAAAAAGAGGCCTTACTGCCCCTGGAGGAGCAGGCTGCCAGAGTGTGTGAGACCTGACTGGTGCCTTACTGGCCTCAGCTCCGCCATTGCATGTTCCTCCGAACTAGGACCCAGGACTACTTGGAGAAGGGTTTGGGTGCGGATTTCTAAAAACTGCCAAGGGCTACAGCAATGAGAACTCTGTCACGGGTAAGGAAGAGCATTGTATGGATTTTCAAGGTGTTTTTTGAACGACATCTTTAAAGCTACACAGAGAGAATCAGGCTCTCTGTGCCCCCATGTTGGGTACGCAGCTTCACACATAGGGGTGTCTCCATATGAATCAAGAATGTTCATGACAGAGTGAAGTTCACTAGAGCTCTCCTAGAGAGCAAAGACTTGTCCATGTGGTTTTTCTTCGCCTGTGAGTTTGGGTCTCCAGGCTTAGCCCCAGCTCCGTGGAAACAACCCCTGAGAAAAGATCTTCAAGATCCGCTTTTCCCAGAGCCTGGGAAGCTGGGTTCATAGGAGGCAGGAAAATCAAGCCTCCTTCGGGCACGAAGAGGCAGCCGACCGGCCTGTTTCTGGAAGTCTCAATATGGAATGAATGAGTTAGATTCTCCTAAAGGAGACCTCCAGATCTGCTCAGAAATCGGTAATTCCAGAGGCAGGGTGCAGGCTCCTGACTGCCCTTTGCCAGCCTTGCAGAGACATTCCTAGATTCCAGCGTTATTTTCCATGAAGGAGCAGGCTTCGGGAATATGTCAGACTTGACTGGCGCCTTATTGGCCTCAGCTCAGCTCTTGCCTTTCCTTTCAAACTAGGACAAGGGCCCACTTTATGAAAGGTAAGTGTCCTCTTCTTTCCAAACTGCCAAGGGCTACTGCAATGAGACCTCTGTCAAGGCGAGGGAAGCGTAAGCTGATGGATTCTCAAGCAGGTGCTTTGCCACAAAGCATCAGCACCCCACGGAAAGAATCTGGCTCCCTTTGCCCCTACGTTGCGTGTGTAGCTACACACACAGAGGTGTCTCGATAGGAGCCAAGAATGTTCCTGAGAGAGGAGGTTCACTGTTGGGGGCCAGAGTGAGGCACTCCGCCCATGGCAAAGGTCATGAGGAAGGAGGCTCGACATACGCAAAGGTGGGATCGAGCCTCAGGAGTCCCCCTGGAAATCCTCGAGCATCTACCCCCATAACCAGAGCCTGCCTACCTTACTACTTTGTGCTCTCACCTACACCTCTGACTTTACGGGGGGCTGTCCCCCACCACCTCTTTCGGAGAAGGAGTTAACCTAGAGCTCCAGTTGATAAAAACCCCTGGGTGTGACAAGAGTGTTTTAACCTACAAACTCCTCTGAAGGTTCTCTAGCCTGCCTGACAGGCTTGTCCGGCCACATGTGATTGCTCACAGCCTCCCAACCATGAGAGGCACGAGATGCTTTAAACCTTCTAAAAACAGGTTCCTTAGAAAAGTTAGAAAATTATTAGTATAAGTATAATGGGCTGATTAGAAATCATATTGGTGAAGGGTTTTTCATTTGTTGAGCTGATGTTTACTGCTAAGTCTCCACATCCCCTGCCCTTATACACATTAATGAATATATAGAAGAAATAAGTATTAACCTTTGATATAAATCACGTTAGACCTTAGGCTAAGTAAATTCTTTCCTTAACTAAAACCCACTACACCCTCACCCTATAGGAATGTAACTTTATTTGGGTGGCGTCTGTTTTAAGAATAATCACCCCTGGAGAAATAAGTGTCCTGGTTGACTGACCGCTGTCACAAGGAGAGGGTCGTAAATTGTCAGCAGGCCCCCCAGCCAGAAGATGATGTAACACCCCTAAGACCTCTGTATACTTTTGTATGAAGCACCTGACTTTGATAAAAGTCAGGACTGCTGACCCCACGTGACTTTGGCATAACATCTCAGTGTATAAAAGTAGACCATGGAAAATAAAGAATTGGGATCAGTTTCTCGAAATACTGGTCTCCCCATGTCTCTCTCTCTCTCTCACTCTGGTTGAGTCTCCATCTGGAGCGCGGAACCCACCAAGCTTACTAATTTTGCCTGGGCTTCTAAGATCCGACAGGGGAGGCCTCAGTGTCTCCTCTCCTTCGGGAGAATGGAAGGACGCCTGCGGCCTACGTAAGTGGTGCAAGCTTCTTGTCTTGAAGTTTTATTTGTCCCCCGCGTAAACCAAGCTACTCAGCCTCTTTTCTCCACTGAATTTTCCTACTGAGCTATCCTCATTTTATTACTCTTTATATCCTTAATTAACGTTTAATTAAGCAGTTGTTCCCTGACCCTTGCCTACGCCGTCTCTGCTTCGAATACCCTGGATCAGCTGGGGCTGGACCCCGGCAGTTCACTAGAGATCTCCTACAGAGCATAGACCTGTCCATTTGGTTTTGCCTTCCCCTGTGAGTTGGGTCCCCGAGGTCCGCCGCAACTCCGGGGAAACAGCCCCTGAGAAAAGATCTCCAGGAACTGCTTTCCGCCCAGGCTGGGAAACGCTGTTCACAGGAAGTAAGGCAAGCGAGCCTCCTGAAGGGAAATAGAGGCCTTACTGTCCCTGGAGGAGCAGGCTGCCAGAGTGTGTGACACCTGACTGGTGACTTACTGGCCTCAGCTCCGCTATTGCATGTTCATCTGAACTTGAACCCAGGCCTACTTGGAGAAGTGTTTGTGTGCCAATTTCCAGAAACTGCGAAGGGCTACAGCAATGATAACTCTCTCAGTGGTAAGGGAGAGCATTGTGTGGATTCTCAATTTGTTGTTTGAACGACAGCGTCAAAGCTGCACAGAGAGAATCAGGTCTCTGTGTCTCTATGTTGGCTATGCAGCTTCCCACACAGAGATGTCCCCATTGGAGCCAAGAACATTCCCCATAGAGTGAGGTTCACTAGAGCACTCCTAGAGAGCAAAGACTTATCCATGCGGTTTTCCCTTCCCCTGTGCATGTGGGTCTCCGGGATCGGCCCCTGCTCCTTGGAAACAGCCTCTGAGAAAAGATCTCCAAGAACCTCTTATCCCCCAGGCTGGGAAGCGGAGTTCGCAGGAGGTGGGATAAGCAAGCTTCCTTCGGCAAGAAGAGACAGCCAACCGGCCTGTGTTTGGAAGCCTATATTTGCAAGGAATGGGTTAGTTTCTCCTGACCGAGACCGCCAGATGTGCTGAGAAGATAGAAATTCCAGAGGTAGGGTCGAGGTTCCTGACTGCCCTTTGCCAGCCTTGCAAAGACATTCCCAGATTCTAACGTTATTTTCCATGAAGGAGCAGGCATCGGGAATATGTCAGACTTGAGTGGCGCCTTACTGGCCTCAGCTCAGCTACTGCCTTTCCATTCAAACAAGGACAAGGGCCTACTTGGTGAAGGGTAAGGGTCTGCTTCTTTCCAAACTGCCAAGGACTACAGCAATGAGACCTCTGTCAAGGTGAGGGAAGCCTATGCGGATGGATTCTTAGCAGGTGCTTTGCCACAAAGCATCAGCACCCACAGAGAGAATCAGACTCCCTTTGCCACTATGTTGGGTGTGTAGCTTCATGCACAGTGGTGTCTCTGTAGAAGCCAAGAATGTTCCTGAGAGATGAGGTTCACTAGAGCTCTCCTACAGAGCATAGCCCTGTCCATGTGGTTTTGTCTTCCCCTGTGAGTTGGGCCCCCGAGGTCCGACCCAGCTCCAGGGAAACAGCCCCTGAGAAAAAATCTCCAGGAACAGCTTTGCGCCCAGGCTGGGAAATGCAGTTCACAGGAGGCAAGGCAAGCGAGCCTCCTGCAGGGAAAAAGAGGCCTTACTGCTCCTGGACGATCAGGCTGCAAGAGTGTGTGAGACCTCACTTGTGCCTTATTGGCCTCAGCTCCGCCATTGCCTGTTGTTCCGAGCTAGGCCCAGGCCTACTTGGAGAAAGGTTAGGGTGCGGATTTCTACAAACTGTCAAGGACGACAGCAATGAGAATTCTCTTAGCAGTAAGGGAGAGCATTGTATGGATTCGCAAGCTGTTGTTTGAATGACAGCTTCAAAGCTACACAGAGAGAATCAGGCTCTCTGTTCCCCTATTTTGGCTGTGCAGCTTCACACACAGAATTTGACTCTGTTGGAGCCAGAAATATTCCTGAAAGACTTAGGCTCACCAAAGCTGTCCTCCAGAGCAAAGACATTGGATGTGGTTTTGACTTCCCTTGTCAGTATGGGTCCCCTAGCTTGGCCCCAGCTCCGGGCATACAGCCTCTGAAAAAAATCTTCCAAGAAGCGATTTTCCTCCAGGCTGTTAAGCGGAATTCGCAGTTTGCAAGTTAAGGAAGCCTGCTTCGTGGAAGAGCAAGCAGCCAACTGGCCCTGTGTTAGGAAGCCTGTATTTGAAAGGAATGGGTTAGCTTCTACAGCGGGAGAACCTCAGATCTGCTCAGGGGGCTGAAATACTAGAGTCAGGGTCGAGGTTCTCCCTTGTCCTTTGCGCACCTTGCAAAGACATTCCTAGCTTCTAGCGTTAGTGTCCCTGTAGTAGCAGGCTGCAGGGGCGTGTGATAAATGACTGCCGCGTTCCTGTCCTCAGCTCCGCTATTGACTTTCTATTCGAACTAGAACCCAGGCCTACTTTGAGAGGGGTTAGGGTCCAGTGTTTCCAAACTGCCAAGGGCTACAGCAATGCGAGCTCTGTCAGAGGTAAGAAAAGAGCAATTGGTTGGATTCTTCAGCTGCTGCGTGGCTGCACAGCTTCCGCGCCGCATGGAGAGCATGAGGCTCCTTGTGGCCCTATTTTGGGTACGCAGCAACATGCACACAGAGTGTCTGTGTTCACTTATGTACAGGCTTATGTACACTAGAGCTCTCCTACAGAGCAAAGACCACTCAGTGGGCTCCAAGAGATACCTGTCGCGACTCGAGAAGAGAGTGGAGTCCTTTGCTTCCCCTCGAGATGAGGCCTGACTCCCCGGGTGAGTATGGAATGCAACCGCAAATCCCTGTCGCCTATGGAGAGGAACATTAAGTCCTGGATAGAAGCCTAGATGAGGTCTAGTTTGCACTTCAGTGAATGGAGCCCAATCCCCAGCTCTCCCTGGCAACTCAAAGGGAAGATTAGACTTCCTGGGCCAACACAAGAGGAAGCCTGAATTCCCCGTCGTAACTCGAGAATCCCACTGCAACTCGAGAAAAACCACGTGCTTCCCTCGTCATCGCAAGATGAGGCCCTTTGTCCGCTACAGCATCTCAAGAGAAGTCCCACGTTCCATCCTGAAATGCGAAACGGTACTTGGCACCCTTGATGCGACCCCAAAAGTTCCGCGACATACCAGACTCACTCAAGGGGAACACCGAGGTTCCCGGCACCACTTCATCTGAGCCCCTTCTCCTCTCCTGATTGCGACAGGAGGGTCGACGCCCTTATCTGTCTGCAAGGGGTTCCCGACCTTCCAGGCGCACCTCAGGATGAGGCCGGTCTCATGAGGAAGTTCGAGACGTAGCCTCGTGAGTGGTGCCACATGCCGAAAGACCCCAATTTCACGGTCCACTCTTGAAAAGAACCCGATGCCAGTACACCTCTTTGAAGGAAAACCTGTGGATGAAGGCACAAGACGAAGGGGCACTGACACCCGCGTGCATCGTCCAGAAAAACCCGCAGGTCCCACAGACATTTCGACAAGTGGACTGTCACCCTGTAAACAACTCGAAAGGCAAACGAAGGTCCACTTCCTCAACAGAAGACTAGGTGTGACTCTCTTGTGCCTACTCTGCAGGGACCATGGGATCCGAGTCAGAAACGGAGAGGAAGCCTGAGGTTCCTGCGTCCACTCGAGATGAGGCCCTCTTCCATTGCACCACACCCAGTGGAGTCCTGAGAGGCCCCTACCAACTCCACAGTATCCCTGAGTTCTCACAGGCACAATGAGAAGCTCCCTGAGGTCACAGGCACAAGTTGAGGGAACCCTGGGTTTTCTGCCGCGACTCGAGAAAGACCGCGAGAGTGCTTCAAAATGTCTTGAGTCGTGATTCCCCTACCATGACTCGAGAGCCATGACACGATCCCCCTTGCCACGCGCATGGAGACCTGACCTCCCTGGCGCCGCACGAGAGGCTCCCTGAGATCCTCGTCGTGCTCGGGAGTAAACCCCCACGGGCTCCGCAGCTGGAGGCAACCCAAGAGACGCACCCATTCTCGCGAGCTGAGGGCCTTCTTTTCCTGCATGGCCTGGAGAGCAATCCCGGGTCCTCTCTCCAAACGGAAGAGGAGGCTGGACTCACTTGAGGCCGCTCAGGAGGCTCCAAGAGACCGCGTCGCGACTCGAGAGGAGAGCGGGGTCCTTGGCTTCCCCTCGAGACGAGGCCTGACACCCCGGGGGAGCCTGGAATGCAACCCCGAGATCCCTGCCTTCCCTGGAGAGGAATATTACGTCCCGGACACATGCCTAGGTGAGGTCTCTTCGGCCCTGCAGTGACTCGAGTGCAACCCCCAGCTTTCCCTCGCAACCCGAGGGGAAGATTCGGCTTCCCAGGGTCAACCCAAGGGGAAGGCTGAGATCCCCGTCGTAACTCGAGAATGCCGCCGCAACTCGAGAAAAACCACGTGGTTCCCACCTCTTGGCAAGATGAGGCCGTTTCCCGCCACGGCGTCTCAAGGGAAGTCCCCTGTTCCACACTGAAGGGCGAAACGGTCCCTGACAGCCTTCCTACGACCCCCAAAAGTGCCCCAACACGCCGGGTTCCCCCGAGGGGAAGACCGAGGGTCCCGGCACCGCTTCCTCTGAGCCCCTTCTCCCCTCCTGATCGCGACAGGAGAGGCGATTCCCCTGCGTGGTCTGGAAGGGGTTCCCGGCCTTCCCGGCGCACCTCAGGATGAGGCCGGTCTCACGAGGAAATTCGAGACGAGCCACGTGGGTGGGGCCACATGCCGAACGCCCCCGATTCCCCGGTCCGCTCTTGAGAAGGAACCGAGGCCCGGACCCCTCTTCGAAGGCAACCCTGTGGGTGAATCAACAACACGAAGGGGCACTGCCACCCCCGTGCATCGTCCGCAAAGACCCGCGGGTTCCACACACAGCTCGACGAGGGGCCTGAGACCCCCTGAGCAACTCGAGAGGCCAGCGGGTTTCCCTTCCTCAGACAAGACGAGGCCTGACTCTCCTGTCCCAACTCTGCAGGGACCCTGCGGTCGGAGTCCGAAACGGAGAGGAAGCCTGAGGTTCCTGCCTCCCCTCGAGGTGAGGCCCTCTTCCGTTGCGCCAGACCCAGCGGAGTCCCGAGGGTCCCCGCCACCTCCACAGGATCCCTCGCCTCTCAGAGGCACCCTGGGAAGTTCCCTAAGGTCCCCGGCAGAAGGCGAGGGACACGAGGGTTTCCCGCCGCCCCCCGAGAAAGACCTCGAGAGTCCTTCTTCAACGCGTCTCGAGGCCCTAATCCCCTCCCGTGACTCGAGAGCCATGACGCGCTCCCCCTCGCCACGCGCATGGAGACCTGACTTCCCTGGCGCCGCACGAGAGGCTCCCTGAGATCCTCGTCGTGCCTCGGGAGAAAACACCCACGGGCGCCGCAGCTCGAGGAAACCCCTGAGACGCCCCCGTCCTCGCGAGCTGAGGGCCTTCTTTCCCTGCATGGCCTGCAGAGCAATCCCGGGTCCTCTCTCCAAACGGAAGAGGAGGCTGGACTCCCTTGAGGCCGCTGAGGGGGCTCCAAGAGACCCGCGTCGCGACTCGAGAGGAGAGCGGAGTCCTTGGCTTCCCCTCGAGACGAGGCCTGACTCCCCGGGGGAGCCTGGAATGCAACCCCGAGATCCCTGCCTTCCCTGGAGAGGAATATTAGGTCCCGGACACACGCCTAGGTGAGGTCTCTTCGGCCCTGCAGTGACCCGAGCGCAACCCCCAGCTTTCCCTCGCAACTCGAGGGGAAGATTGGGCTTCACAGGGCCAACCCAAGAGGAAGCCTGAGATTCCCGTCGTAACTCGAGAATCCCGCCGCAACTCGAGAAAAACCACGTGGTTCCCACCGCTTGGCAAGATGAGGCCCTTGCCCACGACGGTGTCTCAAGGGAAGTCCCCTGTTCCGCCCTGAAGGGCGAAACGGTCCCTGACAGCCTTCCTCTGACCCCCAAAAGTCCCCCGCCACGCCGGGTTCCCTCGAGGGCAACACCAAGGGTCCCGGCACCGCTTCATCTGAGCCCCTTCTCCCCTCCTGATCGCGACAGGAGAGTCGATTCCCCTGCGTGGTCTTGAAGGGGTTCCCGGCCTTCCCGGCGCACCTCAGCATGAGGCCGGTCTCACGAGGAAATTCGAGACGAGCCACGTGGGTGGTGCCACATGCCGAACGCCCCCGATTCCCCGGTCCGCTCTTGAGAAGGACCCGAGGCCCGGACCCCTCTTCGAAGGCAACCCTGTGGGTGAAGGCACAACACGAAGGGGCACTGCCACCCCCGTGCATCGTCCGCAAAGACACGCGAGTTCCACACACAGCTCGACGAGGGGCCTGAGATCCCCTGAGCAACTCGAGAGGCCAGCGGGGTTCCCTTCCTCAGACAAGACGAGGCCTGACTCTCCTGTCCCAACTCTGCAGGGACCCTGCGGTCGGAGTCCGAAACAGAGAGAAAACCTGAGGGTCCTGTCTCCCCTCGAGGTTAGGCCCTCTTCCATTGCACCAAACCCAGATGAGTCGCTAGAGGCCCCTCCCAACTGCACAGTATCCCTGAATTCTCAGAGGCACCTTGAGAATCTACCTGAGGTCACCGGCTCAAGTCCAGGGAACCCAGGGTTTCCTGCTGCGACCCGAGAAAGACCTTGAGAGTCCTTCGGCGCGTCTTGAGGCCCGATTCCCCTACCATGACTCGAGAGCAAAGACCCGCTCCCCATCGCCATGCGCATGGAGACCTGACTTCCCTGACTCCTGAAGAGAGTCTCCCTGAGCTCCCCGTCATACCTCTTCGGAAACCCCATTCAGGCACCGCAGCTCGAGAAAACCCACGATACGCCCCCGTCATCACGAGATGAGGGACTTGTTTCCTGCCTGGCATGGAGAGCAAAACCGAGTCCTCTCTCCAGACTCCACAGGAGGCTTGACTCTCTTTAGGCCTCTCAGTTGGCTCCAAGAGATACCTGTCAGGACCTGAAGGGAGAGCAGAGTCCTTTGCTTCCCCTCGAGACGAGGCCTGACTCCCCGTGTGAGTCTGGAATGTAACCCCGAGTTCCTGTCACACCTGGAGAGGAAAACTCGGTCCTGGACACAAGTCTAGATGAGGTCTATTTTGCACTGCAGTTACTAGAGAGCAGTCGCCAGCTCTCCCTCGCAAATCGAATGGAAGATTGGACTTCCCTGGGCCAATAAAATTGGAAGCCTGAATTCGACATCGTTACTCGAGAATCCCGCCGAAACTCGAGAAAATCCACGTGGTTCCCCCATCAGCGCTAGATGAGGCCCTTGCCCGCTACAGCGACTCAAGAGAAGTCCCACTTTCTGTCTTGAAGTGCGAAACGGTACTTGGCACCCTTGATGCAATCTCAAAATTCCCCGACATACCGGACTCACTCGAAAGGAACACCGAGGTTCCCGGAACCACTTCATTTGAGCTCCTTCTCCCCTCGTGATCGCGACAGGAGTGTCGATTCCCCTGCTATGTCTGGAAGGGGTTCCCGACCTTTCCAGCACGCCTAAGGATGAGGCAGGTCTCACGAGGAAATTCGAGACGTAGCCTCGTGGGTGGTGCCACAAGCCGAAAGACCCCGATTTCCCGGTCTACTCTTGATAAGAACGCGATGCCCTGACACCTTTACGAAGGAAAGCCTGTGGATGAAAGCACAACACGAAGGGGCACTGACACCCCCGTGCATCGTCCAGAAAAACCAGCAGGTTACAAACACAGTTCAACAAGTGGTCTGTCACCCCGTGAACAACTCGACAGGCAAGTGGAGTTCCATTCCTCCACACAAGACGAGACCTGATTTTCTGTACCAACTCTGCAGGGAAACTGCGATCCGAGTCAGTACCGGCGACAGGAAACCCAGGAGAGGAAACATGAGGTTCCTGCCTCCACTCGAGATGAGGCTCTCATCCATTGCACCAAACCCAGTGGAGTCCAGAGAGGCCTCTCCCAACTCCACAGTACCCCTGACTTCTCAGAGGCACCCGGAGAAGCTCCATGAGGTCACCGGCACATGTCGAGGGAACCCAGGGTTTCCTGCCACAATGGGAAAAAGACCTCGAGAGTCCTACTTCAACGTGTCTTGAAGCCCGAATCTGCTTCCATGGCTCTATAGAAATGACACGCACCCCCTCGCCACGCACATGGAGACCTGACTTCCCTGGCGCCATAAGAGAGGCTCCCTGAGCTCCCTGTCGTACCTCGTGAGAAACCCCACACTGACGCCGCAGCTTGAGAAAACTCACCATACGCCCCTGTCATCGCGAGATGAGGGCCTTCTTTTCCTGCATGGCCTGGAGAGGAATCCCGAATCCTCTTTCCAAACTCCACAGGAGGCTTGACTCCCTTTAGGCCACTTAGTGGGCTCCAAGAGATACCCGTCGCGACTCGAGAGGAGAATTGAGTCCTTTGCTTCCCCTCGAGACAAGGCCTGACTCACCAGGTGGGTCTGGAATGCAACCCCGAGATCCCTGTCTCCCCTGGAGAGGAACATTAGGTCCTGGAAACAAGCCTAGATGAGGTCTCTTTTGCCCTTCTGTAACTCGAGAGCAATCCCCCGCTCTCCCTGACAACTCGAATGGAAGATTGGACTTCCCTGGGCCAACACAAGAGGAAGCCTGAATTCCCCTTCGTAACTCGAGAATCCCGCCGCAACTCGAGAAAAAGCACTTGGTTCCCTCGTCATCACAAGATGAGGCCCTTGCCCGCTACAGCTTCTCAAGAAAAGTCCCATGTTCCGTCTTGAAGTGCAAAACGATACTTGACACCCTTGATGTGACCCCAAAAGTTCCCCGAAATATCAGTCTCACTCGAGGTGAACACCGAGGTTCCCGGCACCAGTTTATCTGAGCCCCTTCTCCCCTCCTGTTCGTGATAGGAGGGTCACTTCCCCTGCTTTGTTTGTAAGGGGTTCCCGACCTTCACGGGGCACTTCAGGATGAGGCCAGTCTCACGAGGAAATTCGAGACGTAGCTCGCGGGTGGTACCACATGCCAAAAGACTATGATTTCCCGGTACGCTCTTGATAAGAACCCGATGCCTGGACACCTCTTCGAAGGCAACCCTGTGGATGAAGGCACAACACAAAGGGGCACTGACACCCTCGTGCATCGTCCGGAAAAACCCGCAGGTTCCACATACAGCTCAACAAGTGGCTTGTCACCCCTGAAGAACTCGAGAGGCAAGTGGGGTTTCATTCCTCTACACAAGACGATGCCTGACTCTCCTGTCCCAACTCTGCAGGGACTTTGCGATCCGAATCAGACCAGCGCCAGTGAAGTCACGAGAGGAACGCTGAGGTTCCTGCCTCCACTCGAGATTAGGACCTCTTCCATTGCACGAAACCCAGTGGAGTCCCGAGAGACGCGTCCCAGCTCCACAGTATCCCTGACTTCTCAGAGGCACCCTGAGAAGCTCCCTGAGGTCACCAGCACAATTCGAGTGAGCCCAGGGTTTACTGCCGCCACCAAAGAAAGAACTCAAGAGTCCTTCTTCAACGCATTTTGAGGCCTGATTCCCCTACCATGACTCGAGGGCAATGACGCGCTCCCTCTGCTACACTCATGAAGCCCTGACTTCCCTGGCGCCACATGAGAGGCTCTCTGAGCTCCCCGTCACACCTCGTGAGAAACCAAACACTGGCGCCACAGATAGAGAAAACCCACGAGACGCCCCTATTTTCGCGAGATGACGGCCTTCTTTTCTAGCATGGCCTGGAGAGCAATCCCGAGTCCTCTCTCCAAACTCCACAGTAGGCTTGACTCCCTTTTGGTCACTCAGTGGACTCCAAGACATACCCGTCGCGACTCGAGAGGAGAGCGGGGTCTTTTCCTTCCCTTCGAGGCGAGGCCTGACTCCTCGGGTGTGTCTGATATGTGAACCGGAGATCCCTGTCGCCCCTGGAGAGAAACATTAGGTCCTGGACACAAGCCTAGATGAGGTCTCTTTTTTCCTGCAGTGACTCGAGAGCAATCCCCAACTCTCCCTCGCAACTCGAATGGAAGACTGGACTTCCCTGGGCCAACAGAAGAGGAAGCCTGAATTTCCCGTTGTAACTCAAGAATCCCGCCACAACTCGAGAAAAACCATGTCGTTCCCTCTTCATCGCAAGATGCGGCCATTGCCACTACAGCTTCTCAAAAGAAGTCTTACGTTCCATCTTGAAGTGCGATACGGTACTTGGCACCTTTGATGCGACCCCAAAAGTTCCCCAACACACTGGTCTCACTGAAGGGGAACACCGAGGTTCCCGGCATCACCTCATCTGTGCCCCTTCTCCCCTCCTGATCGAGACAGGAGGGTCGATTCCCCTGCTTTGTCTGCAAGGGCTTCCGACCTTCCCGGCGCACCTCAGGATGAGGCCGGTCTCACTAGGAAATTCGAGACGTAGCCTGGTGGGTGGTGCCACATGCGGAAAGACCCCGATTTCCCGGTCCGCTCTTAATAAGAACCCGATGCCAGCACACCTCTTCGAAAGCAAACCTGTGGATGAATGCACAACACGAAGGGGTACTGACATCCCCATGCATAGTACGGAAAAACACGCAGATTCCAAACACAGATCGACAAGTGTCCTGTCATCCCTTGAAGAACTAGAGAGGCATGCGGAGTTCCGTTCCTCCACACAGGAGAAGGCCTGACTCTCCTTTCCCAACTCTGCAGGGACCGTGCGATCGGAGTCAGAAATGTAGATGAAACCTGACGTTCCTGCATCAACTCGAAATGAGGCCCTCTTCCATTGCGCCATACCCAGTGGAGTCCCGAGAGGCCCCTAAAACTCCACAGTATCCCTGATTCTCAGAGGCACCCTCAGAAGCTCTCTGCGGTTACTGGCACAAGTCGAGTGAACCCAGGGTTTCCTGCTGCATTCTGAGAAAGACCTTGAGAGTCCTTCTTTACCGCGTCTTGAGGCCCGATACCCTACCATGACTGGAGAGCAATGACGCATTCCCCTCGCCACGCCCATTGAAACCTAACTTCCCTGGCGTCACACGAGAGGCTCCCTGCGCTCCCCGTCCTACCTCATGAAAACCCCACACTGGCACCGCCGCTCGAGAAAACTCATGAGACGCCCCCATCATCGTAAGATGAGGGCCTTCTTTTCCTACATGACCTAGAGAGCAATCCCGAGTCCACTCTCCAAACTCCACTGGAGGCCTGACTCCCTTTAGGCCACTCAGTAGCCTCCAAGAGATACACGTCGCTACTCTAGAGGAGAGCAGAGTCCGTTGCTTCCCCTCGAGCCGAGGCCTGACTACTTGGGTGAGTCTGGAATGGGATCCCGAGATCCGTGTTGCCCCTGTAGAGGAAAACTCGGTCCTGGACACAAGCCTAAATGAGGTCTTTTTTGTCCTGCATTGACTCAAGTGCAATCCCCAGCTCTCCCTCGCAACTCGAATGGATGATTGGACTTCCTTGGGCCAACACAAGAGGAAGCCTGTATTCCCCATTGTAATTCGAGAATCCCGCGGCAACTGGAGGAAAACAACGTGGCTCCTCCGTCATCGAAATATGAGGCCCCTGTCAGCTATAGCGTCTCCAGCGAAGTCCCATGTTCCGTCTTGAAGTGTGAAACGGTACTTGGCACCCTTGATGCGACCCCCAAATTTCCCTGACACCCCGGTCTCACTCGAGGAGAACATGGAGGTTCCCAGCACCGCTTCAGCTGAGCCTCTTCTCCCCTCCTGATGGCGACAGGAGGGTCGATTCCCCTGCTTTGTCTGGAAGGGGTTCCCAGACTTCCCGGCGAACCTCAGGATGAGGCCAGTCTCACGAGGGAAGTCGAGACGTAGCCTCGTGGGTTGTGCCACATGCCGAAAGACCCCGATTTCCTGGTCCGCTATTGATAAGATCCCGATGCCCGGTCACCTCTTCGAAGGTAACCCTGTGGATGAAGGCACAACACGAAGGGGCACTGACACCCCTGTGCATCGTCCCCCAAAACCGCAGGTTCCACATACAACTCGACAGGTGGCCTGTCATCCCGTGAACAACTCGAGAGGCAAGCGGAGTTCCATTACTCCACACAAGACGAGGTCTGACTCTCCTGTCACAACTCTGCAGGGACCCTGCTATCCGAGTCAGAAATGGAGAGGAACCCTGACGTTACTGCCTCAATCCGAGATTAGGTCCTCTTCAATTGCACCAGTCCCTGTGATGTCCCGAGAAGCCCCTCTCAACTCCACAGTATCCCTGACTTCTCAGAGGAACCCCGCTAAGCTCCCTGAGGTCATGGGCACAAGTCGAGGGAACCCAGGGTTTCCTGCCACACCCCGAGAAAGACCTCGAGAGTTCTTCTTCGAAGCGTCTTGAGGCTTGATTCCCCTACCATGACTCGAGAGCAATGAGGCGCTCCCCCACGCCACGTCCATGGAGACCTGACTTCCGTGGCACCACAGGAGTCTCCCTGAGCTCCCCGTCCTATCTCGTGAGAAACCCCAACCAGGCACTGCACCTTGAGAAAACCCACGAGACGCCCCCGTCATCGCGAGATGAGGGCCTTCTTTTCCTGCATGGCCTAGAGAGCAATCCCGAGTCCTCTCTCCAAACTCCACAGGAGGCTTAACTCCATTTAGGCCACGCTTGGGCTCCAAGGGATACCCGTCGCGACTCGAGAGGAGAGCGGAGTCCATTCATTCCCTTCAAGACGAGGCCTGACTCCCCGGGTGAGTCTGGAATGCAACCCCGAGATCCCTGTTGCCCCTGGAGAGAAAAACTCGGTCCTGGACACAAACCTAGATGAGCTCTATTTTGCCCTGCAGTGACTCGAGAGCAATCTCCAGCTCTCACTTGCAACTCGAATGGAAGATTGGACTTCCCTGGGCCAACACAAGAGGAAACCTGTATTCCCCATCGTAACTCAAGAATCCTGCCGCAACTCGAGAAAAAACACGTGGGTCCCCCGTCAGCGCTAGATGAGGCCCTTGCCCACTACAGCATCTCAAGAGAAGTCCCAGGTTCCGTCTTGAAGTGCGAAACGGTACTTGGCACCCTTGATGCAACCAGAAAAGTTACCCGACTTTCACTCAAGGAGAGCACCGAGGTTCCCGGCACTACTTCATCTGAGCCCTTTCTCTCCTCCTGATCCCGAAAGTAGGGTCGATTCCCCTGCTTTGTTTGGAAAGGGTTCCCGGACTTTCCTGCGCGCCTCAGGATGAGGCCGGTCTCACGAGAAAATTCGAGACGTAGCCTAGTGGGTGGTGCAACATGCTGAAAGACCCCAATTTCCCGGTCCGCACTTGAGGAGAACACGATGCCCGGACACCTCTTCGAAGGCAACCCTGTGGATGAAGGCACAACAGGAAGGAGCACTGACGCCCCCGTGCATCTCCGATAAACCCGCAGGTTCCACACACATCACGAAAAGTGGTGTTATCCTTGAACAACTTGAGATGTAAGCGGAGTTCCATTCCTCCGCAGAACACGAGACCTGACACTCCTGAGCAAACTCAACAGGGACCCTGCGATCTGAGTCAGATCCGGCCTCCAGGAAGTCAGGAGCAGAACCCTGAGGTTCCTGCCTCAACTCGAGATGAGGCCCACTTCCATTGCACCAAACCCAGAGGAGTCCCGAGAGGCCTCTCCCAAATCCACAGTATCCCTGACTTCTCAGAGGCACCCTGAGACGCTCCCTGAGGTCACCGGCACAAGTCAAGGGAACCCAGGGTTTCCTGCCGCAACCCTAGAAAGACATCGAGAGTCCTTTTTCAACCCGTCATGAGGCCCGATTCCCCTACCCTGACTTGAGAGCAATGACGCGCTACCCCTTGCCCCGCCCATGGAGACCTGACTTCCCTGTTGCCACACGAGAGGCTACCTGAACTCCCCGTCGTACCTCGTGAGAAACCCCACACTGGCGCCACAGCTCGAGAAAACCCACGAGACGCCCCCGTCATCTCGAGATGTGGGCCTTCTTTTCCTGCATGGCCTGGAGAGCAATCCCGAGTCCTCTCTCCAAACTGAAGAGGAGGCTTGACTCCCTTTAGACCACTCAGTGGGCTCCAAGAGATACGCGTCGCAACTCGAGAGGATAGCCGAGTCCTTTGCTTCCCCTCGAGACGAGGCCTAACTCCCCGGGTGAGTCTGTAATGCAAACCCGAGATCCCTGTCGCCCTTGGAGAGGATCATTGGGTCCTGAACACAAGGCTAGATGAGGTCGCTTTTGCCCTGCAGTAACTCGAGAGCACTCCCCAGCTTTCCCTCGCAACCCGAATGGAAGATTGGACCTCCCTGGGCCAACACAAGAGGAAGCCTGAATTCCCAGGAGTAATTCGAGAATTCCGCCTCAACTTGAGAAAAACCACGTGGTTCCCCCGTCATTGCAAGATGAGGCCCTTGCCCGCTCCAGCGTCTCAAGAGTAGTCCCACGTTCTGTCTTCAAGTGCGAAATGATATTTGGCACCCTTAATGCTACCCCAAAAGTTCCCCGACATACGGGTCGCACTAGAGGGGAACACCGAGGTTCCTGGCACCACTTCATCTGAGCCCCTTCTCCCCTCCTGATCGTGAAAGGAGGGTCAATTCCCCTGCTTTGTCTGCAAGGGGTTCCCGACCTTTTCCACGCACCTCAGATGAGGCTGTCTCACGAGGAAATTCGAGACGTAGCCTCGATGGTGGTGCCACATGCCGAAAGACCGCGATTTCCCGATCCGCTCTTGATAAGAACGCGATGCCCAGACACCTATTCGAAGATAGTGTGGATGAAGGCACAACACGAAGGGGCACTGACACCCCCGTGCATCGTCCGGAAAAGACCGCAGGTTACTCATACAGCTCAACAAGTGCGTGTCACCCAGTGAACAACTCGAGAGGCAAGCGGAGGTCCATTCCTGCACACAAGACAAGGCCTGACTCACCTCTCCCAACTATGCAGGGGGCTGCGATCGGAATCAGAAATGGAGAGGAACCCTGAGGTTTCTGCCTCCCCTCGAGATGAGGCCCCCTTCCATTTCACCAAACCCAGTGGAGTCCCGAGAGGTCTTTCCCAACTCCACAGTATCCCTGACTTCTCAGAGGCACCCGGAAAATCTCCCTGAGGTCACCGGCACAAGTCGAGGGAACCCAGGTATTCTTGCCAAGACCCGAGAGAGATCTTGAGAGTCCTTCAACGCGTCTAGAGGCCTGATTCCCCTACCATGACTCGAGAGCAATGACGCGCTCACCCTCGCCACACGCATCGAGACCTAACTTCCCTGGCGCCACACAAGAGGCTCCCTGAGCTCCCCGTCGTACCTCCTGAGAAACCAACACAGGCGCTGCAGCTCGGTAAAACCACCGAGACCCCCCCCCCGTCATCGTGAGATGAGGGCCTTCTTTTCCTGCATGTCCTGGAGTGCAATACCGAGTCCTCTCTCCAAACTCCAGAGGAGGCTTGACTCCCTTTTGTCCACTCAGTGGGCTCCAAGAAATACCCGTCGCGACTCGAGAAGAGAGAGAAGTCCTTTGTTTCCCCTCGAGAGGACGCCTGACTCCTGGGTGAGTCTAGAATGCAACCCCAAGATCCCAGTCATCCCTTGAGAGGAACATTAGGTCCTAGACACAAGCCTGGATGAGGTTTCTTTTGCCCTGCAGTGACTCGAGCGCAACCCCCAGCTCTCCCTCGCAACTCGAATGGAAGATTGGGCTTCCCTGGGCCAACACAAGAGGAAGCCAGAAATCCCCTTCGTAACTCGAGAATCCCGCCGCAACTCGAGAAAAACCACGTGTTTCCAACGTCATCCCAAGATGAGGCCCTTGCTGCTATGGCGTCTCAAGAAAAGAACCACGTTCCGTCTTGAGGTGCGAAACGGTACTTTGTACCCTTGATGCGACACCAAATGTTCCCGGACACGCCGGTCTCACTCGACAGGAACACCGAGGTTCCCGCACCACTTCATCTGAGCACCTTCTCCCCTCCTGTTCGAGACAGGAGGGTCTATTCCCCTGCTTTGTTTGGAAGGGGTTCCCCACATTCCCGGCGCACCTAAGGATGAGGCTGGTCTCACGAGTAAATTTGAGACATAGCGTCGTGGGTGGTGTCACAGGCCGAAATACCCCGATTTCCCGGCCCACTCTTGAGAAGAACCCGATGCCCGGACACCTATTCGAAGGCAACCCTGTGGACGAAGGCACAAAATGAAGGGTCACTGACACTCCCGTGCATCATTCGGTAAAAGCCGCAGGATCCACACACAGCTCGATAAGAGGCCTGTCATCCCATGAACAACTCGAGAGGCAAGCAGAGTTCCATTCCTGCACTCAAGACGAGGCCTGACTCTCCGGTCCCAACTCTGAAGGGACCCTGCGATCGGAGTCCGAAATGGAGAGGAACCCTGAGGTTCCTGACTCCACTCGAGATGAGGCCCTCTTCCATTACACCAAAAACAGTGGAGGCCCGAGAGGCCCCTCCCAAATCCACAGTATCGCGACTTCTCAGAGGCACCCTTAGAAGCTCCCTGAGGTCACTGGCACAAGTCGAGGGAACACAGGGTTTCCTGACGCAACCCGAGAAAGACCTCGAAAATCCTCCTTCAACGCATCTTGAATCCCGATTCCCCTACCATGACTCGAGAACAATGACGCGTTCCCCCTCGCCACTCGCATGGAGACATGACTTCCCTGGCGCCACACGAGAGGCTCCCTGAGCTCAACGTCATACCTCGTGAGAAATCCCACACTGGCTCCCCAGCTCCAGAAAACCCACGAGACGCCTCCGTCATCGCGAGATGTGGGCCTTCTTTTCCTGCATGGTCTGGAGAGCAATCTCGAGGCCTCTCTTCAAACTCCACAGGAGGCCTGACTCCCTTTCGGCCACTCTGTGGGCTAAAAGAGATACCCGTTGAACTCGAGAGGAGAGCGGAGTCCTTGGCTTCCCCTCGAGACGAGGCCTGACTCCCTGGGGGAGCCTGGAATGCAACCCCGAGATCCCTGCCTTCCCTGGAGAGGAATATTAGGTCCCGGACACATACCTAGGTGAGGTCACTTCGGCCCTGCAGTGACTCGAGCGCAACCCCCAGCTTCCCCTCCCAACCCGAGGGGAAGATTGGGCTTCCCAGGGCCAACCCAAGGGGAAGGCTGAGATCCCCATCGTAACTCGAGAATCCCGCCGCAACTCGAGAAAAACCACGTGGTTCCCACCTCTTGGCAAGATGAGGCCCTTGCCCGCGACCGCGTCTCAAGGGAAGTTCCCTGTTCCGCCCTGAAGGGCGAAACGGTCCCTGACAGGCTTTCTGCGACCCCCAAGAGTCCCCCGACACGCCGGGTTCCCCAGAGGGGAACACCGAGGGTCCCGGCACCACTTCCTCTGAGCCCCTTCTCCCCTCCTGATCGCGACAGGAGAGGCGATTCCCCTGCGTGGTCTGGAAGGGGTTCCCGGCCTTCCCGGCGCACCTCAGGATGAGGCCGGTCTCACGAGGAAATTCGAGACGAGCCACGTGGATGGTGCCACATGCCGAACGCCCCCGATTCCCCGGTCCGCTCTTGAGAAGGACCCGAGGCCCGGACCCCTCTTCGAAGGCAACCCTGTGGGTGAAGGCACAACACGAAGGGGCACTGCCACCCCCGTGCAGCGTCCGCAAAGACCCGCGGGTTCCACACACAGCTCGACGAGGGGCCTGAGACCCCCTGAGCAACTCGAGAGGCCAGCGGGGTTCCCTTCCTCAGACAAGACGAGGCCTGACTCTCCTGTCCCAACTCTGCAGGGACCCTGCGGTGGGAGTCCGAAACGGAGAGGAAGCCTGAGGTTCCTGCCTCCCCTCGAGGTGAGGCCCTCTTCTGTTGCGACAGACCCAGCGGAGTCCCGAGGGGCCCCGCCACCTCCACAGGATCCCTCGCCTCTCAGAGGCACCCTGAGAAGTTCCCTAAGGTCCCCGGCAGAAGGCGAGGGACACGAGGGTTTCCCGCCACCCCCCGAGAAAGACCTCGAGAGTCCTTCTTCAACGCGTCTCGAGGCCCTTGTCCCCTCCCTTGACTCGAGAGCCAGGACGCGCTCCCCCTCGCCACGCGAATGGAGACCTGACTTCCCTGGCGCCGCACGAGAGGCTCCCTGAGATCCTCGTCGTGCCTCGGAAGAAAACCCCCACGGGCGCCGCAGCTCGAGGAAACCCCTGAGACGCCCCCGTCCTCGCGAGCTGAGGGCCTTCTTTTCCTGCATGGCCTGGAGAGCAATCCCGGGTCCTCTCTCCAAACGGAAGACGAGGCTGGACTCCCTTGAGGCACTCAGGGGGCTCCAAGAGACCCGCGTCGCGACTCGAGAGGAGAGCGGAGTCCTTGGCTTCCCCTCGAGACGAGGCCTGACTCCCCGGGGGAGCCTGGAATGCAACCCCGAGATCCCTGCCTTCCCTGGAGAGGAATATTAGGTCCCGGACACACGCCTAGGTGAGGTCTCTTCGGCCCTGCGGTGACTCGAGCGCAACCCGCAGCTTTCCCTCGCAACCCGAGGGGAAGATTGGGCTTTCCAGGGCCAACCCAAGGGGAAGGCTGAGATCCCCGTCGTAACTCGAGAATGCCACCGCAACTCGAGAAAAACCACGTGGTTCCCACCTCTAGGCAAGAGGAGGCCCTTGCCCGTGACGGCGTCTCAAGGGAAGTCCCCTGTTCCGCCCTGAAGGGCGAAACGGTCCCTGACAGCCTTCCTGCGACACCCAAGAGTCCCCCGACACGCCGGGGTCCCCCGAGGGGAACACCGAGGGTCCCGGCACCGCTTCCTCTGAGCCCCTTCTCCCCTCCTGATCGCGACAGGAGAGGCGATTCCCCTGAGAAGTCTGCAACGGTTTCCTGGCTTTCCCGGCGAAGCTCAGTATGAGGCCGCTCTCACGAGGTTATTCGAGACGAGCCACGTGGGTGGTGCCACATGCCGAACGCCCCCGATTCCCCGGTCCGCTCTTGAGAAGGACCTGAGGCCAGGACCCCTCTTCGAAGGCAACCCTGTGGGTGAAGGCACAACACGAAGGGACACTGACATCCCCATGCATCGTCTGGAAAAACCCGTCGATTCCACTCACAGCTCCAAATGTGGACTGTCACCTCGTGAACAACTCGAGAGGCAAGTGAAGTTGCATTCCTTCACACAAGACGAGGCCTTACTCTCCTGTCCCAACTCTTCAGGGACCCTGCAATTGGAGTCAGAAATGGAGAGGAACCCTGAGGTTCCTGCCTCAACTAGAGAAGAGGCCCTCTTCCATTGAACCAAACTCAGTGGTGTCCCGAGAGGCCCCTCCCAACACCACAGTATCCCTGAATTCTCAGAGGCTCCCTGAGAAGCTACCTGAGGTCACTGGCACAAGTCGAGGGAACCCAGAGTTTCCTGAAGTAACCCGAGAAAGACTTGGAGAGTCCTTTTTCAACGTCTCTTGATGCCCGATTCCCCTACCATGACTCCAGAGCAAGGACGCGCTCCCCTCGCCACAAGCAGGAAAACTGACTTCCCTAGTACCACACAAGAGGCTCCCTGAGTACCCCATCGTACCTCGTGAGAAAACCCACAGTGGCGCCGCAGTTCGAGAAAAACCACAAGATGCCCCCGTCAAGGAGAGATGGGGGCCTTCTTTTCCTGCCTGACCTGGAGAGCAATTCCTGGTCCTCTCTCCAAACTTCACAGGAGTATTGACTCCCTTTAGGCCACTCAGTTGGGTCCAAGAAATACCCGGCGCGACTCGAGAGGAGAGCGGAGTCCTTTGCTTCCCTGGAGACGAGGCCTGACTCCCCGGGTGAGTTTGGAATGCAACCCCGAGATCCATGTCACCCCTGGAGTGGAACATTATGTCCTAGACACAAGCCTAGATGAGGTCTATTTTGCCCTACAGTGACTCGAGAGCAACCTCCATCTCTCCCTCACAATTTGAATGGAAGATTGGTCTTCCCACGGTCAACACAAGAGGAAGTCTGAATTTCCCATCGTAATTCGAGAATTCAGCCTCAAGTCTTAAAAACCATGTGGTTCCCCCTTCATTGCAATATGAGGCCCTTGCCAGCTAGAGTCTCAAGAGAAGTCCCACGTTCCATCTTAAAGTTCGAAATGCTACTTGGCACCCTTGATGCGACCCCAAAGTTCCCCAACATACCGGTCTCACTCCAGGGGAACACCGAAGTTCCCGGTGTCTCCAGGGAAGTCCCATGTTCCGCCCTGAAGGGCGAAACGGTACTTGACACCCTTGATGCGACCGCAAAAGTTCCCCGACACGCTGGGTTCCCTCGAGGGGAACACCGAGGGTCCCGGCACCACTTCATCTGAGCCCCTTCTCCCCTCCTGATCGCGACAGGAGAGACGATTCCCCTGCTTTGTCTGGAAGGGGTTCCCGGCCTTCCTGGCGCACCTCAGGATGAGGCCGGTCTCAGGAGGAAGTTCGAGACTAGCCACGTGTGAGGTGCCACGTGCCGAACGACTCCGATTTTCCGGTCCGCTCTTGATAAGAACCCGATGCCCGGACACGTCTTCGAAGGCAATCCTGTGGGTGAAGGCACAACACGAAGGGGCACTGACACCCCCGTGCATCATCCGGAAAAACCCGCAGGGTCTACACACAGCTCGACAAGGGGCCTGAGACTCCCGGAACAACTCGAGAGGCAACCAGAATTCCATTCCTCAGACAAGACGAGGCATGACTTTCCTGTCCCAACCCTGCAGGGACCGTGCAGTCGGAGTCCGAAACCGAGAGGAAGCCTGAGGTTCCTGCCTCCCCTCGAGATGAGGCCCTCTTCCATTGCGCCGAACCCAGCAGAGTCCCGAGAGGCCCTGCCAACTACACAGCATCCCTCACCTCTCAGAGGCACCGTGGGAAGTTCACTAAGGTCCCCTGCAGAAGTCGAGGGAAACGAGGGTTTCCCGCCGCAACCCGAGAAAGACCTCGAGAGTCCTTCTTCAACGCCTCTTGAGGACCTAGCCGTTTCCCATGACTCGAGAGTGATGACCAGCTCCCCCTCGCCACGCGCATGGAGACCTGACTTCCCTGGCGCCGCACGAGAGGCTCCCTGAGGTCCTCGTCGTGCCTCGGGAGAAAACCCCCACGGGCGCCGCAGCTCGAGGAAACCCCTGAGACGCCCCCGTCCTCGCGAGCTGAGGGCCTTCTTTTCCTGCATGGCCTGGAGAGCAATCCTGGGTCCTCTCTCCAAACGGAAGAGGAGGCGGGACTCCCTTGAGGCCGCTCAGGGGGCTCCAAGTGACCCACGTCGCGACTCGAGAGGAGAGCGGAGTCCTTGGCTTCCCCTCGAGACGAGGCCTGACTCCCCGGGGGAGCCTGGAATGCAACCCCGAGATCCCTGCCTTCCCTGGAGAGGAATATTACGTCCCGGACACACGCCTAGGTGAGGTCTCTTCGGCCCTGCAGTGACTCGAGCGCAACCCCCAGCTTTCCCTCGCAACCTGAGGGGAAGATTGGGCTTCCCAGGGCCAACCCAAGGGGAAGGCTGAGATCCCCGTCGTAACTCGAGAATCCCGCCGCAACTCGAGAAAAACCTCGTGGTTCCATCGTCTTCGCAGCATGAGGCCCTTGCCCGCCACAGCGTCTCAAAAGAAGTCCCACGTTCCTACTGAAGTGCAAAACGGTACTTGGCAGCCATGATGGCACCCCCAAAGTTCCCCAACTTACAGGCCTCACTCGAGGGTAACACCCATGTTCCCCGCACCACCTCATTTGAGCCCCTTCTCCCCTCCTGATTGCAACAGGAGTGTCTTTTCTCCTGCTTTGTGTGGAAGGGGTTACCGATCTTCCCAGCGCACATCAGGATGAGGCCTGTCTCACGAGGAAATTGGAGATGTAGCCTCGTGGGTGGTGCCACATGCGGAAAGACCCCATTTCCCGGTCAGCTATTAATAAGAGCCCGATGCCCGTACCCTTCTTGGAATGCATCCCGTAGGATGAAGGCACAACAAGGAGGGACCCTGAACACCCGTGCATCTTTTGGAAAATTCTGCAGGTTCCACATACAGCTCGACAAGTGACCTGTTACCTCGTGAACAACTCGAGAGGCAAGCTAAGTTTCATTTCTCCACAGAATACAAGGCCTGACTCTCCTGTCCCAACTCTGCAGGAATCCTGAGATCAGAGTCTGAAATGGAGAGGAACCCTGAGGTTCCTTCCTCAACACGAGATGAGGCCCTCTTGTATTATACCACACCCAGTGGAGTCCCTAGAGGCACCTCCTAACTCCACAGTATCAGTGTCTTCTCAGAGGCACCCTGAGCAACTCCCTGAGGTCACCGGCACAAGTCGAGGGAACACAGGGTATCCTGCCGCAACCCGAGAAAGACCTCAAGAGTCCGTCTTCAACGCGTCTTGAGGACGGATTCCCCTACCATGACTCGAGAGCAATGACACGCTCCCCCTCGCCATGCGCATGGACACCTGACTTCCCTGGCGCCACATGAGAGGCTCCCTGAGCTCCCCGTCATACCTCGTGAGAAACCCCACACTGGCGCCGCAGCTCGGGAAAACCCACCGTCATCGCGAGATTGGGGACTTCTTTTCCTGCCTGACCTGGAGAGCAATCCCTGGTCTTTTCTCCAAACTTCACAGGAGGCTTTACTCCCTTTAGGCCACTCAATGGGCTCCAAGAGATACCTGTCGCGACTTGAGAGGAGAGCAGAGTACTTTGTTTCCCCTCGAGACGAGGCCTTACCTCGGGTGAGTCTGGAATGCAACCCCGAGATCCCTGTTGCCCCTGGAGAGGAACACTATGTCCTGGACAAAAGCCTAGATGAGGTCTATTTTGCCCTACAGTGACTCGAGAGCAACACCCATCTCTCCCTCGCAATTCGAATGGAAGATTGGTCTTCATTGGGCCAACACAAGAGGAAGTCTGAATTTCCCGTTGTAAGTCGAGAATCCCACCGCAACTCTTAAAAACCACGTGGTTCCCCATTCATCGCAATAAGAAGCCTTTGCCCGCTACAGAGTCTCAAGAGAAGTCCCATGTTTCGTCATAAAGTTCGAAATGCTACTTGGCACCCTTGATGCGACCCCAAAAGTTCCCCAATATACCGGTCTCACTCCAAGGGAACACCGAAGTTCCTGGCACCACTTCATTTGAGCCCCTTCTCCGATCCTGATCACGGCAGGAAGGTCGATCCCCCTGCTTTGTCTAGAAGGGGTTCCCGACCTTCATGGCGCACCTCAGGATGAGGCCAGTCTCACGAAGAAATTCGAGACGTAGCCTCGTGTTGGTGCCACGTGCCAAAAGACCCCGATTTCTCGGTCTTGCTCTTGATAAGAACCCGATGCCCGGACACCTCTTCTAAGGCAACCCTGTGGATGAAGGCACTACACGAGGGGGCACTGGCAACCCTGTTCATCGTCCGGAAAACCCCGCAGGATCCACATACAGCTCCACAACTGGCCTGTCACCCCTTAAACAATGAGAGAGGCAAGCGGAGTTCCCTTCCTCAGACAAGACGAGGCCTGAGTATCCAATCCCAACTCTGCAGGCACGCTTCGATCTGAGTCAGAAATGGAGAGGAAACCTGAGGTTCCTGCCTCAACCCGAGATGAGACCCTCTTCCATTAAAACAAACCCAGTGGAGTCCCGAGAGGCCCCTCCCATCTCCACAGTATCCCTGACTTCTCATAGGCATTCTGAGAAGGTCCTTGAGGCCACCGGCAAAAGTCGAGGGAAATAAGGGTTTCCTGCCACAACCGAAGAAAGACCTCGAGAGTCCTTCTTCAATGTGTCTTGGGGTCAGATTCCCCTACCATAGCTCGAGAGCAATAATGCGCTCCCCCTCGCCACGCACATGGAGACCTGACTTCCCTGGCGCCACACGAGAGGCTCCCTGAGCTCCCCGTCGTACCTCGTGTGAAACCCCACACTGGCGCCGCAGCTCGAGAAAACCCACAAGATCCCTCCGTCATCGCGAGATGAGGGCCATCTTTTCCTGCATGGCCTGGAGAGCAGTCCCAAGTCCTCTCTCCAAACTTCACAGGAGGCTTGACTCCCTTTAGGCCACAAAGTGGGCTCCAAGAGGTGCCCGTCGCGACTCGAAAGGAGAGCAGAGTCTTTTGCTTCCCTTCGACATGAGGCCTGACTCCCTGGGTGAGTCTGGAATGCAAACCTGAGATCCCTGTGGCCCTTGGAGAGGAACATTAGGTCCTGGACACAAGCCTAGATGAGGTCTCCTTTGCCCTGCAGTGACTCGAGCGCAACCCCCAGCTCTCCCTCGCAACTCGAATGGATGATTGGACTTCCCTGGCCCAACACAAGAGGAAGCCTGAAATCCCCGTCGTAACTCGAGAATCCCGCCGCAACTCGAGAAAAACCACGTGGCTCCCCCGTCATCGCAAGATGAGCCCCTTGGCCGCTACAGCGTATCAAGAGAAGTCCCACGTTCCATCCTGAAGTACAAAACGGTACTTGGCACCCTTGATGCGACCCCCAAAGTTCCCTGACATACCGGTCTCACTCGAGGGAAACACCAAAGTTCACGGCACCACTTCCTGTGAGCCCCTTCACCCCTCCTGATCGCGACAGAAGGGTCGATTCCCATGTTTTGTCTGCAAGGGGTTCCCGACGTTCCCCGCGAACCTCCGGATGAGGCCGGTCTCATGAGGAAATTCGAAAAGTAGCCTCATGGTTGGTGCCATATGCTGAAAGATCCCGAATTCCCGGTCCACTCTAGATAAGAACCTGACGCCCGGACATCTCTTCGAAGGCAACCCTGTGGATGAAGGCACAACACGAAGGGACACTGACATCCCCATGCATCGTCTGGAAAAACCCGCCGATTCCACTCACAGCTCCAAATGTGGACTGTCACCCCGTGAACAACTCGAGAGGCAAGTGAAGTTGCATTCCTTCACACATGACGAGGCCTTACTCTCCTGTCCCAACTCTTCAGGGACCCTGCAATTGGAGTCAGAAATGGAGAGGAACCCTGAGGTTCCTGCCTCAACTAGAGAAGAGGCCCTCTTCCATTGAACCAAACTCAGTGGTGTCCCGAGAGGCCCCTCCCAACACCACAGTATCCCTGAATTCTCAGAGGCTCCCTGAGAAGCTACCTGAGGTCACTGGCACAAGTCGAGGGAACCCAGAGTTTCCTGAAGTAACCCGAGAAAGACTTGGAGAGTCCTTTTTCAACGTCTCTTGATGCCTGATTCCCCTACCATGACTCCAGAGCAAGGACGCGCTCCCCTCGCCACAAGCAGGAAAACTGACTTCCCTAGTACCACACAAGAGGCTCCCTGAGTACCCCATCGTACCTCGTGAGAAAACCCACAGTGGCGCCGCAGTTCGAGAAAAACCACAAGATGCCCCCGTCAAGGAGAGATGGGGGCCTTCTTTTCCTGCCTGACCTGGAGAGCAATTCCTGGTCCTCTCTCCAAACTTCACAGGAGTATTGACTCCCTTTAGGCCACTCAGTTGGGTCCAAGAAATACCCGGTGCGACTCGAGAGGAGAGCGGAGTCCTTTGCTTCCCTGGAGACGAGGCCTGACTCCCCGGGTGAGTTTGGAATGCAACCCCGAGATCCATGTCACCCCTGGAGTGGAACATTATGTCCTAGACACAAGCCTAGATGAGGTCTATTTTGCCCTACAGTGACTCGAGAGCAACCTCCATCTCTCCCTCACAATTTGAATGGAAGATTGGTCTTCCCACGGTCAACACAAGAGGAAGTCTGAATTTCCCATCGTAATTCGAGAATTCAGCCTCAAGTCTTAAAAACCATGTGGTTCCCCCTTCATCGCAATATGAGGCCCTTGCCAGCTAGATTCTCAAGAGAAGTCCCACGTTCCATCTTAAACTTCGAAATGCTACTTGGCACCCTTGATGCGACCCCAAAGTTCCCCAACATACCGGTCTCACTCCAGGGGAACACCGAAGTTCCCGGTGTCTCCAGGGAAGTCCCATGTTCCGCCCTGAAGGGCGAAACGGTACTTGACACCCGTGATGCGACCGCAAAAGTTCCCCGACACGCTGGGTTCCCTCGAGGGGAACACCGAGGGTCCCGGCACCACTTCATCTGAGCCCCTTCTCCCCTCCTGATCGCGACAGGAGAGTCGATTCCCCTGCTTTGTCTGGAAGGGGTTCCCGGCCTTCCTGGCGCACCTCAGGATGAGGCCGGTCTCAGGAGGAAATTCGAGACTAGCCACGTGTGAGGTGCCACGTGCCGAACGACTCCGATTTTCCGGTCCGCTCTTGATAAGAACCCGATGCCCGGACACGTCTTCGAAGGCAATCCTGTGGGTGAAGGCACAACACGAAGGGGCACTGACACCCCCGTGCATCATCCGGAAAAACCCGCAGGGTCTACACACAGCTCGACAAGGGGCCTGAGACTCCCGGAACAACTCGAGAGGCAACCAGAATTCCATTCCTCAGACAAGAAGAGGCATGACTCTCCTGTCCCAACCCTGCAGGGACCGTGCAGTCGGAGTCCGAAACCGAGAGGAAGCCTGAGGTTCCTGCCTCCCCTCGAGATGAGGCCCTCTTCCATTGCGCCGAACCCAGCAGAGTCCCGAGAGGCCCTGCCAACTACACAGCATCCCTCACCTCTCAGAGGCACCGTGGGAAGTTCACTAAGGTCCCCTGCAGAAGTCGAGGGAAACGAGGGTTTCCCGCCGCAACCCGAGAAAGACCTCGAGAGTCCTTCTTCAACGCCTCTTGAGGACCTAGCCGTTTCCCATGACTCGAGAGTGATGACCAGCTCCCCCTCGCCATGCGCATGGGGACCTGACTTCCCTGGCGCCGCACGAGAGGCTCCCTGAGGTCCTCGTCGTACCTCGTGAGGAAACCCACACTGGCGCGGCAGCTCGAGGAAACACATGAGACGCCCCCGTCATCGCGAGATGAGGGCCTTATTTTCCTGCATGGCATGGAGACCAATCACGAGTCCTCTCTCCAAACTGAAGAGGAGGCTCGACACCCTTGAGTCCACTCAGTGGGCTCCAAGAGAACCGTGTCATGACTTGAGAGGAAAGCGGAGTCCTTTGCTTCCCCTCCAGGCGAGTCCTGACCCCCCGGGGGAGTCTGGAATGGAAACCCGTGATCCCTGTCTTCCCTTGAGAGGAATATTAGGTCCTGGACACACGCCTCGATGAGGTCTCTTTGGCCCTGTAGTGACTCGAGCAGAACCCCCAGCTTTCCATCGCAACTCGAATTGAAGATTGGGCTTCCCAGGGCCAACCCAAGAGGAAGCCTGAAATTCCTGTCGTTTTCGAGAATCCCGATGCAACTCGAGAAAAACGACGTGGTTCCAACGTCTTCACAGGATGAGGCCCTTGCCCGCTATAGCGTCTCCAGGGAAGTCCCATGTTCCGTCCTGAAGTGGGAAACGGTACTTGGCTCCCTTGATGCGACCCCTAAAGTTCCCTGAAACGCCGGGTTCCCTCGAGTGGAAAACCGAGGGTCCCGGCACCACTTCATCTGAGCCCCATCTCCCCTCCTGATCGCGACAGGAGAATCGATTCCCCTACTTTGTGTGGAAGGTGTTCCCGGCCTTCCCGGCACACCTCAGGATGATGCTGGTCTCACGAGGAAATTCGAGATGAGCCACGTGGGTGGTGCCACATGCCGAATGACCCCGATTTCCCGGTCCGCTCTTGAAATGAACCCGATGCCCGGACACCTCTTTGAAGGAAACCCTGTGGGGGAAGGCACAAAACGAAGGGGCACTGAAACCCCCATGCATCTTCTGGAAACACCCGCAGGTTCCACTAACAGCTTGTCAAGGGCCCTGAGACCCCCTGAACGACTCGAGAGGCAAGCAGAGTTCCGTTACTCAGACAAGACGAGGCCTGACTCTCCTGTCCCAACTCTGCAGGGACCCTGCGGTCGGAGTCAGAAATGGAGAGGAAGCCTGAGGTTCCTGCCTCCAATCGAGATGAGGCCCTCTTTCATTTCGTCAAACCTAGTGGAGTCCCGAGAGGCCCCTCTAACTCCTCAGTATCCCTCACCTCTCAGAGGCACCTGGGAAGTTCCCTAAGGTCCCCTTAGAGGTCGATGGAAACGAGTGTTTCCCGCCCCAACCCAAGAAAGACCTTGAGAGTCCTTCTTAAATGCCTCTTGAGGCCCTAGTCCCTCCCATGACTCGAGAGCAATGACGCGATCTGCCTGGCCACACGCATGGAGTCAGGCTTCTCTGGCGCCGCACGAGAGGCTCCCTGAACTCCCCATCATATCTCGTGAGAAACCCCACACTGGCGCCGCAGCTCGAGAAAACCCATGAGACGCCCCCGTCATCACGAGAGGAGGGCCATCTTTAACTGCATGGTATGCAGATCAAGCGTGAACCTTCTGTCCAAGCTACACAGGACGCTTGACTCCCTTTAGGCCACTCATTGGGCTCCAAGAGTTACGCGTCCCGACTCGAGAGGATAGTGGAGTCCTTTGCTTCCACTCGAGACGAGGCGTGACCCACCGGGTGAGACTGGAATGCGACCCCGATATCCCTGTCGCCCCTGGAGAGGAACATTACGTCCTGGACCCAAGCCTAGATGAGGACTCTTTGCCCTGAAGTGACTCGAGAGCAACCCCCAGCTCTCTCTGGCAAGTTGAATGGAAGATTGGACTTCCTGGGCCAACACAAGAGGAAGCCTGAATTCCCCATTGTAACTCGAGAATCCCGCCTCAACTCGAGAAAAACCACGTGTTTCCCTCGTCATCGCAATATGAGGCCCTTGCCCGCTACAGCATCTCCAGAGAATTCCCACGTTCCGTCTTGAAGTGCGAAACTGTACTTGGCACCCTTGATGCGACCTCAAAAGTGCCGTGACATACCGGTCTCACTCGAGGGGACCACCGAGGTTCCCGGCACCACTTCATCTGAGCCCCTTCTCCCCTTCTGATTGCGACCGGTGGGTCGATTCCCCTGCTTTGTCTGCAAGGGGTTCCCGAGCTTCCTGGCGCACCTCAGGATGAGGCCGGTCTCCCGAGGAAATTCGAGACGTAGCCTCGTGGGTGGTACCACATGCTGAAAGACCCCAATTTTCCGGTACGCTCTTGAAAAGAACCCGATGCCCGGAAACCTCTTTGAAGGCAACCCTGTGGATGAAGGCACAACACGAAGGGGCACTGACACCCCCGTGCATCATCCGGAAAAACCCGCAGGTTCCACACTCAGCTCAACAAGTGGCCTGTCACTCCGTGAACAACTCGAAAGGCAAGGGGAAATCCATTCCTCCACAGAAGACGAGGCGTGACTCTCTTGTCCATACTCTGCAGGTACCCTGCGACCCGAGTCAGATATGGAGAGGACCCCTGAGGTTCCTGCCTCCATTCGAGATGAGGCCCTCTTCAATTGCACCAAACCCAGTTGAGTAACGAAAGGCCCCTCCCAAATCCACACTGTGCCTGACTTCTCAGAGGCACCCTTAGAAGTTGCCTGAGGTCACCGACACAAATCAAGGGAACCCAGGGTTCCCTGCCCCAACCTGAGAAAGACCTCAAGAGTCCTTCTTCAATGCGTCATGAGGCCCGATTCGCCTACTATGACTCGAGAGCAATCACGCACTCCCCTTCACCACACGCACGGAGACCTGACGTCCCTAGCACCACACGAGAGGCTCTCTGAGCTCCCCGTTGTACCTCGTGAGAAATCTGATACTGGCGCCGCAGCTGGAGAAAACCCACGAGATGCCCCCGTCATCGCGAGATGAGGGCCTTTTTTCCTGCATGGCCAGGAAAACAATCCCGAGTCATCTCCAAACTCCATAGGAGGCTTCACTCCCTTTACGCCACGCAGTGGGCTCCAAGAGATACCTGTCGCGACTCGACAGGAGAGCGGAGTCCTTTTTTTCCCCTCAAGACGAGGCCTGACTCTCCGGGTGAGTCGAGAATGCAACCCTCAGATCCCTGTTGGCCCAGTAGTGGAACACTAGGTCCTGAACACAAGCGTAGATGAGGTCTATTTTGCCCTGCAGTGACTGGAGAGCAATCCCCAGTTCTAACTTGTAACTCGAATGGAATACTGGATTTTCCTGGCGCCATACAAGAGGCTCCCTGAGATCCCCGTGGTACTTCATGAGACACCCCACACTGGTGCCGCAGCTCGAGAAAACCCACGAGACGCCACCGTCATCTCGAGATGAGGGCCTTCTTTTCCTGCGTGGCCTGGAGTCCAATCCCGAGTCCTCTCTCCAAACTCCACAGGAGGCTTGACTCCCTTTAGTACACACAGTGGGCTCCAAGAGATACCCATCGCGATTCGAGACGAGAGCGGGATTCTTTGCTTACCCTCGAGGTGAGAACTGACTCCCCGGATGAGTCTGGAATGCAAACCCGAGATCCCTGTCGCCCCTGGAGAGCAACGTTAGATCCTGGACACAAGCCTAGATTAGGTCTCTTTTGCCCTCCAGTGACTCTAGCGCAATCCCCAGCTCCCCATCGCAACCCGAATGGAAGACTGGATTTCAAGGCCAACAAAAGGAAGCCTAAATTCCCGGTCATAACTCGAGAATCCCGCCGCAATTCGAGCAAAACCACGTGGTTCTCCCGTCATCCCAGGATGAGGCCATTGCCCGCTACAGCGTTTCAAAAGATGTCCCAGGTTCCGTCTTGAAATGCGAAACGGTACTTGGCACCCTTGATGCGACCCCAAAAGTCCCCCAACACGCCGGTCTCACTCAAGGGGAACACCGAGGTTCCCGGCACCACTTCATTTAAGCCCCTTCTCCCCTCCTGATCATGACCGGTGGGTCGATTCCCCTGCTTTGTCTGCAAGGGGGCCCGACCTTCCCTGCACAACTCAGGATGAGGCCGGTCTCATGGGGAAATTCGATACGTAGCTTTGTGGGTGGTGCCACTTGCTGAAAGACTCCAATTTCCCGGTCCGCTCTTGATAAGAATCTGATGCTCGGACACCTCTTGGAAGGCAGCCTTGAGTATGAAGGTACAACACGAAGGGGCACTAACACACCTGTGCATCATCCGGAAAAACGGGCAGGTTACACACACAGCTCGACAAGTGGCCTGTCACCTCGAGAACAACTCGAGAGGCAAGAGGAGTCCCATCCTCCAGAAAAGACGAGGCCTGACTCTCCTGTACCAACATGCAGGGACCTTGCGATCTGAGTCAGAAATGGAGAGGAACACTGAGGTTCCTGCTTCAACTCGAGATGAGTCCCTCTTACATTCCACCAAATGCAGAGGAGTCTCGAGAGGCCCCTCCAAACTGCACAGTATCCCTGACTTCTCAGAGGCACTCTGAGAAGCTCCCTGAGGTCGCAGGCACAAGTCAAGGGAACCCTGGGTTTTATGCAGTGACCCGAGAAAGACCTCGAGAGTCCTTCTTCAACCCGTCTTGAGGCCCGATTACCCTACCATGACTCGAGAGCAATGACGAGCTCCCCCTAGCCATCTCATGGGGACCTGACTTCCCTGGCGCCACACGAGAGGCTCCCTGAGCTCCCTCTCGTACCTCGTCAGAAACCCGGCACTAGCGCGGCAGTCCAGAAAACCCACGAGACGCCGCCATCATCGCGAGATGAGGGCCTTCTTTTCCTGCATGGCCTGGACAGGAATCCCGAGTCCTCTATCCAAACACCACAGGAGGCTTGACCCCCTTTAGGGCACACAGTGGGCTCCAAGAGATACCCATCGCGACTCAAAAGGACAGCGGAGTTCTTTGCTTCCCCTCGAGACGAGGCCTGATTCCCCGGGTGAGTCTGGTATGCAACCTCAAGATCCCTGTCGCCCCTAGGGACGAGCATTAAGTCCTGGACACAAGCCTAGATGAGGTCTATTTTGCCCTGCAGTGACTCGAGAGCAATCCCCAGCTCTCCCTTTAAACTCGAATGGAAGATAGGACTTCCCTGGCCCAACACATGAGGAAGACTGTATTCCCCGTCGAAACTCGAGAATCCCGCCACAACTCGAGAAACGCCACGTGGTTCCCCCGTCATCCCAAGATGAGGCCCTTGCCCCCTACAGCGTCTCAAGAGAAGTCCCACGTTCCGTCTTGAAGTGCGAAACGGTATTGGCACCCTTGATGCGCCCTCAAAAGTTCCTCGACACACCAGTCTGACTCGAGGAGAACACCGAGGTTCCCGGCACCACTACATCTGGGCCCCTTGTCCCCTCCTGATCGCGACAGGAGGGTCGATTCCCCTGTTTTGTCTTGAAGGGGTTCCCACCTTTCCCGGTGCATCTCAGGATGAGGCCGGTCTCACGAGGATATTCGAGACATAGCCACGTGGATGGTGACACATGCCGAAAGACCCCGATTTCCCGTCCACTCTTGATAAGATCCTGATGCCCGGACACCTCTTTGAAGATAACCCTTTTGATGAAGGCACAACACTTAGGGGCACTGACACCCCTGGGTATCGTCCGGAGAAACCCGCAGGTACCACACACAGCTCGAGAAGTGACCTGTCACCCCGTGAACAACTGGAGAGGCAAGCAGAGTTCCATTCCTCCACACAAGACGAGGCCTGACTCTCCTGTTCGAACTCTGCAGCGAAACTGCGATCCGAGTCAGATCTGGCCCAGGGGAAGTCAGGAGAGGAAACATGAGTTTCCTGCCTCCACTCAAGATGAGGCCCTCTTCCATTGCACCGAACCCAGTGGAGTCCCGAGAGACCCCTCCCAACTGCACAGTATCCCTGACTTCTCAGAGGCACCCTTAGACCTTCCTGAGATCACTGGCACAAGTCGAGGGAACCAAGGGTTTCCTGCCCCAACCCGTAAAAGACCTCGAGAGTCCTTCTTCAACGCGTCTTGAGGTGCGATTCCCCTACCATGACTCGAGAGCAATGACGATCTCCCCCTAGCCATCTCATGGGGACCTGACTTCCCTGGCGCCACACGAGAGGCTCCCTGAGCTCCCTCTCGTACCTCGTCAGAAACCCGGCACTAGCGCGGCAGTCCAGAAAACCCACGAGACGCCGCCATCATCGCGAGATGAGGGCCTTCTTTTCCTGCATGGCCTGGACAGGAATCCCGAGTCCTCTATCCAAACACCACAGGAGGCTTGACTCCCTTTAGGGCACACAGTGGGCTCCAAGAGATACCCATCGCGACTCAAAAGGACAGCGGAGTTCTTTGCTTCCCCTCGAGACGAGGCCTGATTCCCCGGGTGAGTCTGGTATGCAACCCCAAGATCCCTGTCGCCCCTAGGGACGAGCATTAAGTCCTGGACACAAGCCTAGATGAGGTCTATTTTGCCCTGCAGTGACTCGAGAGCAATCCCCAGCTCTCCCTTTAAACTCGAATGGAAGATAGGACTTCCCTGGCCCAACACATGAGGAAGACTGTATTCCCCGTCGAAACTCGAGAATCCCGCCACAACTCGAGAAACGCCACGTGGTTCCCCCGTCATCCCAAGATGAGGCCCTTGCCCCCTACAGCGTCTCAAGAGAAGTCCCACGTTCCGTCTTGAAGTGCGAAACGGTATTGGCACCCTTGATGCGCCCTCAAAAGTTCCTCGACACACCAGTCTGACTCGAGGAGAACACCGAGGTTCCCGGCACCACTACATCTGGGCCCCTTGTCCCCTCCTGATCGCGACAGGAGGGTCGATTCCCCTGTTTTGTCTTGAAGGGGTTCCCACCTTTCCCGGTGCATCTCAGGATGAGGCCGGTCTCACGAGGATATTCGAGACATAGCCACGTGGATGGTGACACATGCCGAAAGACCCCGATTTCCCGTCCACTCTTGATAAGATCCTGATGCCCGGACACCTCTTTGAAGATAACCCTTTTGATGAAGGCACAACACTTAGGGGCACTGACACCCCTGGGTATCGTCCGGAGAAACCCGCAGGTACCACACACAGCTCGAGAAGTGACCTGTCACCCCGTGAACAACTGGAGAGGCAAGCAGAGTTCCATTCCTCCACACAAGACGAGGCCTGACTCTCCTGTTCGAACTCTGCAGCGAAACTGCGATCCGAGTCAGATCTGGCCCAGGGGAAGTCAGGAGAGGAAACATGAGTTTCCTGCCTCCACTCAAGATGAGGCCCTCTTCCATTGCACCGAACCCAGTGGAGTCCCGAGAGACCCCTCCCAACTGCACAGTATCCCTGACTTCTCAGAGGCACCCTTAGACCTTCCTGAGATCACCGGCACAAGTCGAGGGAACCAAGGGTTTCCTGCCCCAACCCGTAAAAGACCTCGAGAGTCCTTCTTCAACGCGTCTTGAGGTGCGATTCCCCTACCATGACTCGAGAGCAATGACGCGCTCCCCCTAGCCATGCACATAGAAACCTGACTTCCCTGGCGCCACAGGAGAGGCTCCCTGAGCTCCCATTATACCTCCTGAGCAACACCACACTGGAGCCGCAGCTCGAGAATACCCACGAGACGCCCCAGTCCTCACGAGATGAGGGCCTTCTTTTGCTGTATGGCCTGGAGAGCAATCCTGAGTCCTCTCTCCAAACTTCACAGGAGGCTTGACTCATTTTAGGCCACACAGTGAGCTCCAAGATATACCCGTCGCGACTTGACAGGAGAGCAGTGTCCTTGGCTTCCCCTCGAGATGAGGCCTGACTCCCCGGGTGAGTCGAGAATGCAATGCTGAGATCGCTTTCGCCCCAGCAGAGGAACCTTAGGTCCTGGACACAAGCCTAGATGAGGTCTATTTGGCCCTGCAGTGTCTCGAGAGCAATCCCCATTTCTAACTCACAATTCGAATGAAAACTGGACTTCCCTGGGCCAGTTGAAGAGGAAGCCTGAATTCCCGGTTGTAACTCGAGAATCCCGCCCCAACTCAAGAAAAACCACGTGGTTCCCCCGTCATCGAAAGATGAGGCCCTTGCCCGCTACAGCGTCTCAAGAGAAGTCCCACGTTCCGTATTGAAGAGCGAAAAGTTACTTGGAACCCTTGATGCGACCCCAAAAGTTCCCCGACATACCAGTCTCACTTGAGGAGAACACCGAGGTTCCCGGCACCACTTCATCTGAGACTCTTCTCCCCTCTTGATCGCGACAGGAGGTTCGATTCCCCTGCTTTGTCTGGAAGGCGTTCCCGACCTTCCTGGCGCACATCAAGATGAGGCCAGTCTCACGAGGAAATTCGAGACATAGCCTCGTGGGTGGTGCGGCATGCCAAAAGACCCCAATTCCCTGGTCCGCTCTTGATAAGAACCCGATGGCAGAACCCAACTCGAAGGCAATCCTGTGGAACAAGGCACAACACGAAGGGGCAGTGACACCCCAGTGCATCGTCCAGAAAAAACCGCAAGTTCCACATACAAATCGACAAGTGGCCTGTCACCCCATGAACAACGCGAGAGTCAAGCGGAGTTCCATTCCTCCACACAAGACGAGGCCTGACTCTCCTGTCCCAACTCTGCAGGGACTCTGCGATCCGAGTCAGATCCGGCACATTCGAAGCCAGGAGAGGAACCCTGTGGTTCCTGCCTCAACTTGTCATGAGGCCCTCTTCCATTGCACCAAACCCAGTGGAGTTCCGAGAGGCCCCTCCCAACTCCACAGTGACCCTGACTTCTCAGAGGCACGCTGAGAAGCTTCCTGAGGTCACTGGCACAAGTCGATGGAACCCAGGGTTTCCTGCTGCAACCCAAGAAAGACCTCGAGAGTCCTTCTTTAACACGTTTTCAGGCCCAATTCCCCTACCATGACTCGAGAACAATGACGGGCTCCCTCTCACCACGTGCATAGAGACCTGACTGCCCTGGCACCACATGAGAGGCTCACTGAGCTCCCAGTCTTACTTCGTGAGAAACCCCACACTAGCACCACAGCTCGAGAAAACCTACGAGACGCCCCAGTCATCGGGAGATGAGGGCCTTCATTTCCTGTTTTGCCTGGAGAGCAATCCCGTGTCCTCCCTCCAAACACCAGAGGAGGTTTGACTCCCTTTAAGCCACTCAGTGGGCTCCAAGACATACCCGTCCGACTCGAGAGGAGAGCAGAGTCCTTTGCTTCCCCTCGAGACGAGGCCTGACTCCAGGGTGAGTCTGGAATGCAACCCCGAGATTCCTGTCGCCCCTTGACATGAACATTAGGTCCTGCACACAAGCCTTGGTGGGGTCTCTTTTGCCTTCAGTGACTAGAGCGCACCTCCAGCTCTTCCTCGAATCTCGAATGGAAGATAAGACTTTTTGGGCCAACACAAGAGGAAGCATGAATTCCCTGTGGTAACTCAAATATCCCACCGCAACTCGAGAAAAACCAAGTGGTTCCCCAGTCATTCCAAGATGAGGCCCTTGCCCGCTGGAGCACCCCAAGAGAAGTCCCATGTTCCAATTTGAAGAGAGAAACGGTACTTGGAACGCATTATGCGACCCCAAAAGTTACCCGACATACCTGTCTCACTTGAGGGAAACACCGAGGTTCCCAGCAGCACTTCATCTGAGCCACTTCTCCCCTCCTGATCGCCACAGGAGGGTCGATTCCTCTGCTTTGTCTGGAAGGGTTTCATGACCTTCGCGGCACACCTCAGGATGAGGCCGGTTTCATGAGGAAATTCGAGACTAGCCACGTGGGTGGTGCCAAATGCTGAACGACCCCGATTTCCCAGGCCGCTCTTCATAAGAACACGATGCCCGGACACCTCTTCGAAGGCAACCCTGTGGATGAAGACACAAAACGAAGGGTCACTGACACCCCCATGCATCGTCTGGAAAAAACAGTTTGACAAGGGGCCTGAAACCCTATGAACAACTCGAGAGGCAAGCGGAGTTCCATTCCTCAGAAAAGACATAGCCTGACTCTCCTGTCCCAACTCTGCAGGGACACTACGATCAGAGTCAGAATTGGAGAGGAAGCCTGAGGTTCCTGCCTCCACTCGAGATGAGGCCCTCTTCCATTGCGACAAACCCAGTGGAGTACCAAGAGGCCCCGCCAAATTCACAGCGTCCCTCACCTCTCAGAGGCACCCTGGGAAGTTTCCTCAGGTCCCCGGCAGAAGTCGGGGGAAACGAGGGTTTCCCGTTGCAACCCGAGAAAGACCTCGAGAGTCCTTCTTCAACGCGTCTCGAGGCCCTGGTCCCCTCCCATGACTCGAGAACAATGACGCGCTCCTTCTCGCCACGTGCATGGAGACATGACTTCCCTGGGGCCGCACGAGAGGCTCCCTGAGATCCTCGTCGTGCCTCGGGAGAAAACCCCCACGGGTGCCGCAGCTCGAGGAAACCCCTGAGATGCCCCCGTCCTCGCGAGGTGAGGGCCTTCTTTTCCTGCCGGGCCTGGAGAGTAATCACGAGTCCTCTCTCAGAAGTGAAGAGGAGGCTGGACTCCCTTGAGGCCACTCAGGGGGCTCCAAGAGACCCGCGTCGCGACTCGGGAGGAGAGCGGAATCCTTTGCTTCCCCTCGAGGCGAGGTCTGACTCCCCGGGGGAGCATGGAATGCAACCCCGAGATCCCTGCCTTCCCTGGAGAGGAGTATTAGGTCCCGGACACACGCCTAGGTGAGGTCTCTTCGGCCCTGCAGTGACTCGAGCGCTACCCCCAGTTTTCCCTCGCAACCCGAGGGGAAGATTGGGCTTCCCAGGGCCAACCCAAGGGGAAGGCTGAGATCCCCGTCGTAACTCAAGAATCCCGCCGAAACTCGAGAAAATCCACGTGGTTCCCACCTCTTGGCAAGATGAGGCCCTTGCCCGCCACGGCGTCTCAAGGGAAGTCCCCTGTTCCGCCCTGAAGGGAGAAACGGTCCCTGACAGCCTTCCTGCGACCCCCAAGAGTCCCCCGACACGCCGGGTTCCCCCGAGGGGAACACCGAGGGTCCCGGCACCGCATCCTCTGAGCCCCTTCTCCCCTCCTGATCGCGACACGAGAGGCGATTCAACTGCGTTGTCTGGAAGGGGTTCCCGGCCTTCCTGGCGCACCTCAGGATGAGGCCGGTCTCACGAGGAAATTCAAGACGAGCCACGTGGGTGGGGAAACATGCCGAACGCCCCCGATTCCCCGGTCCGCTCTTGAGAAGGACCCGAGGCCCGGACCCCTCTTCGAAGGCAACCCTGTGGGTGAAGGCACAACACGAAGGGGCGCTGCCACCCCCTTGCATCGTCCGCAAAGACCCGCGGGTTCCACACACAGCTCGCCGAGGGGCATGAGACCCCCTGAGCAACTCGAGAGGCCAGCGGGGTTCCCTTCCTCAGACAAGACGAGGCCTGACTCTCCTGTCCCAACTCTGCAGGGACCCTGCGGGCGGAGTCCGAAACGGAAAGGAAGCCTGAGCTTCCTGCCTCCCCTCGAGGTGAGTCCCTCTTCCGTTGCGCCAGACCCAGTGGAGTCCCGAGGTGCCCCACCACCTCCACAGGATCCCTCGCCTCTCAGAGGAACCCTGGGAAGTTCCCTAAGGTCCCCAGCAGAAGGCGAGGGAAACGAGGGTTTCCCGCCGCCCCCCGAGAAAGACCTCGAGAGTCCTTCTTCAACGCGTCTCGAGGCCCTAGTTCCCTCCCGTGACTCGAGAGCCATGACGCGCTCCCCCTCGCCACGCGCATGGAGACCTTACTTCCCTGGCACCGCACGAGAGGCTCCCTGAGATCCTCGTCGTGCCTCGGGAGAAAACCCCCACGGGCGACGCAGCTTGAGGAAACACCTGATACGCCCCCGTCCTCGCAAACTGAGAGCCTTCTTTTCCTGCATGTCCCGGAGAGCAATCCCGGGTCCTCTCTCCAAACGGAAGAGGAGGCTGGACTCCCTTGAGGCCGCTCAGGGGGCTCCAAGAGACCCGCGTCGCGACTCGAGAGGAGAGCGGAGTCCTTGGATTCCCCTCGAGACGAGGCCTGACTCCCCGGGGGAGCCTGGAATGCAACCCCGAGATCCCTGCCTTCCCTGGAGAGGAATATTAGGTCCCGGACACACGCCTAGGTGAGGTCTCTTCGGCCCTGCAGTGACTCGAGCGCAACCCCCAGCTTTCCCTCGAAACCCGAGGGGAAGATTGGGCTTCCCAGGGCCAACCCAAGGGGAAGGCTGAGATCCCCGTCATAACTCGAGAATCCCGCCGCAACTCGAGAAAACCACGTGGTTCCCAACTCTTGGCAAGATGAGGCCCTTGCCCGCGACGGCGTCTCAAGGGAAGTCCCCTGTTCCGCCCTGAAGGGCGAAACGGTCCCTGACAGCCTTCCTGCGACCCCCAAGAGACCCCCGACACGCCGGGTTCCCCCGACGGGAACACCGAGGGTCCCGGCACCGCTTCCTCTGAGCCCCTTCTCCCCTCCTGATCGCGACAGGAGAGGCGATTCCCCTGCGTGGTCTGGAAGGGGTACGCGGCCTTCCCGGCGCACCTCAGAATGAGGCCGGTCTCACGAGGAAATTCGAGACGAGCCACGTGGGTGGTGCCACATGCCGAACGCCCCCGATTCCCCGGTCCGCTCTTGAGAAGGACCCGAGGCCCGGACCCCTCTTCGAAGGCAACCCTGTGGGTGAAGGCACAACATGAAGGGGCACTGCCACCCCCATGCATCGTCCGCAAAGACCCGAGGGTTCCACACACAGCTCGACGAGGGGCCGGAGACCCCCTGAGCAACACGAGAGGCCAGCGGGGTTCCCTTCCTCAGACAAGACGATGCCTGACTCTCCTGTCCCAACTCTGCAGGGACCCTGTGGTCGGAGTCCGAAACGGAGGGGAAGCCTGAGGTTCCTGCCTCCCCTCGAGGTGAGGCCCTCTTCCATTGCGACAAACCCAGTGGAGTCCCGAGAGGCCCCGCCAAATCCACAGCGTCCCTCACCTCTCAGAGGCACCCTGGGAAGTTTCCTCAGGTCCCCGGCAGAAGTCGGGGGAAACGAGGGTTTCCCGCTGCAACCCGAGAAAGACATCGAGAGTCCTTCTTCAACGCGTCTTGAGGCCCTAGTCCCCTCCCATGACTCGAGAACAATGACGCGCTCCTTCTCGCCACGTGCATGGAGACATGACTTCCCTGGCGCCGCACGAGAGGCTCCCTGAGATCCTCGTCGTGCCTCGGGAGAAAACCCCAACGGGTGCTGCAGCTCGAGGAAACCCCTGAGATGCCCCCTTCCTCGCGAGGTGAGGGCCTTCTTTTCCTGCCTGGCCTGGAGTGTAATCACGAGTCCTCTCTCAAAAGTGAAGAGGAGGCTGGACTCCCTTGAGGCCACTCAGGGGGCACCAAGATATCCGCGTTGCGACTCGGGAGGAGAGCGGAGTCCTTTGCTTCCCCTCGAGGCGAGGCCTGACTCCCCGGGGGAGCATGGGATGCAACCCCGAGATCCTTGTCTTCCCTGGAGAGGAGCATTAGGTCCTGGACACACGCCTAGATGAGGTCCCTTTGGCCCTGCAGTGACTCGAGCGCAACCCCCAGCTTTCCCTCGCCACTAGAATACAAGATTGGGCTACCCAGGGCCGACACAAGAGGAAGCCTGTAATCCCCCGTCGTAACACGAGAATCACGCCGCAACTCGAGAAAAACCACGTGGTTACCACCTCTTCGCAAGATGAGGCCCTTGCCCGTGACGGAGTCTCAAGGGAAGTCCCCTGTTCCGCCCTGAAGTTCGAAACGGGACCTGACAGCCTTCATGGGACGCCAAAAGTTCCCCGACATGCCTGGTTCCCTCGAGGGGACCACCGAAGGTCCCGGCACCGCTTCCTCTGAGCCTCTTCTCCCCTCCTGATCGCGACAGGAGAGGCGATTCCCCTGCGTGGTCTGGAAGGGGTTCCCGGCCTTCCCGGCGCACCTCAGGATGAGGCCGGTCTCACGAGGAAATTCGAGACGAGCCACGTGGGTGGGGCCACATGCCGAACGCCCCCGATTCCCCTGTCCGCTCTTGAGAAGGACCCGAGGCCCAGACCCCTCTTCGAAGGCAACCCTGTGGGTGAAGGCACAACACGAAGGGGCACTGCCACCCCCGTGCATCGTCCGCAAAGACCCGCGGGTTCCACACACAGCTCGACGAGGGGCCTGACACACCCTGAGCAACTCGAGAGGCCAGCGGGGTTCCCTTCCTCAGACAAGACGAGGCCTGACTCTCCTGTCCCAACTCTGCAGGGACCCTGCGGTCGGAGTCCGAAACGGAGAGGAAGCCTGAGGTTCCTGCCTCCCCTCGAGGTGAGGCCCTCTTCCATTGCGCCAGACCCAGCGGAGTCCCGAGGGGCCCCGCCACCTCCACAGGATCCCTCGACTCTCAGAGGCACCCTGGGAAGTTCCCTAAGGTCCCCGGCATAAGGCGAGGGACACGAGGGTTTCCCGCCGCCCCCCGAGAAAGACCTCGAGAGTCCTTGTTCAACGCGTCTCGAGGCCCTAGTCCCCTCCCGGGACTCGAGAGCCAGGATGCGCTCCCCCTCGCCACGTGCATGGAGACCTGACTTCCCTGGCGCCGCAAGAGAAGCTCCCTGAGATCCTCGTCGTGCCTCGGGAGAAAACCCCCACGGGCGCCGCAGCTCGAGGAAACCCCTGAGACGCCCCCGTCCTCGCGAGCTGAAGGCCTTCTTTTCCTGCATGGCCTGGAGAGCAATCCCGGGTCCTCTCTCCAAACGGAAGAGGAGGCTGGACTCCCTTGAGGCCACTCAGGGGGCTCCAAGAGACCCGCGTCGCGACTCGAGAGGAGAGCGGAGTCCTTGGCTTCCCCTCGAGACGAGGCCTGACTCCCCGGGGGAGCCTGGAATGCAACCCCGAGATCCCTGGCTTCCCTGGAGAGGAATATTAGGTCCCGGACACACGCCTAGGTGAGGTCTCTTCGGCCCTGCAGTGACTCGAGCGCAACCACCAGCTTTCCCCCGCAACCCGAGGGGAAGTTTGGGCTTCCCAGGGCCAACCCAAGGGGAAGGCTGAGATCCCCGTCGTAACTCGAGAATGCCGCCGCAACTCGAGAAAAACCACGTTGTTCCCACCTCTTGGCAAGATGAGGCCCTTGCCCGCCACGGCGTCTCAAGGGAAGTCCCCTGTTCCACCCTGAAGGGCGAAACGGTCTCTGACAGCCTTCCTGCGACCCCCAAAAGTCCCCCGACACGCCGGGGTCCCCCGAGGGGAACACCGAGGGTCCCGGCACCGCTTCCTCTGAGCCCGTTCTCCCCTCCTGATCGCGACAGGAGAGGCGATTCCACTGTGTGGTCTGGAAGGGGTTCCCGGCCTTCCCGGCGCACCTCAGGATGAGGCCGGTCTCACGAGGAAATTCGAGACGAGCCACGTGGGTGGTGCCACATGCCGAACGCCCCCGATTCCACGGTCCGCCCTTGAGAAGGACCCGAGGCCCGGACCCCTCTTCGAAGGCAACCCTGTGGGTGAAGACACAACACGAAGGGGCACTGCCACCCCCGTGCATCGTCCGCAAAGACCCGCGGGTTCCACACACAGCTCGACGAGGGGCCTGAGACCCCCTGAGCAACTCGAGAGGCCAGCGGGGTTCCCTTCCTCAGACAAGACGAAACCTGACTCTCCTGTCCCAACTCTGCAGGGACCCTACGGTCGGAGTCCGAAACGGAGAGGAAGCCTGAGGTTCCTGCCTCCCCTCGAGGTGAGGCCCTCTTCAGTTGCGCCAGACCCAGCGGAGTCCCGAGGGGCCCCGCCACCTCCACAGGATACCTCGCCTCTCAGAGGCACCCTGGGAAGTTCCCTAAGGTCCCCGGCAGAAGGCGAGGGACACGAGGGTTTCCCGCCGCCCCCCGAGAAAGACCTCGAGAGTCCTTCTTCAACGAGTCTCGAGGCCCTAGTCCCCTCCCGTGACTCGAGAGCCAGGACGCGCTCCCCCTCGCCACGCGCATGGAGACCTGACTTCCCTGGCGCCGCACGAGAGGCTCCCTGAGATCCTCGTCGTGCCTCAGCATAAAACCCACACGGGCGCCGCAGCTCGAGGAAACACCTGAGACGCCCCCGTCCTCGCGAGTTGAGGGCCTTCTTTTCCTGCATGGCCTGGAGAGCAATCCCGGGTCCTCTCTCCAAACGGAAGAGGAGGCTGGACTCCCTTGAGGCCGCTCAGGGGGCTCCAAGAGACCCGCGTCGCGACTCGAGAGGAGAGCGGAGTCCTTGGCTTCCCCTCGAGACGAGGCCTGACTCCCCGGGGGAGCCTGGAATGCAACCCCGAGATCCCTGCCTTCCCTGGAGAGGAATATTAGGTCCCGGACACACGCCTAGGTGAGGTCTCTTTGGCCCTGCAGTGACTCGAGCGCAACCCCCAGCTTTCCCCCGCAACCCGAGGGGAAGATTGGGCTTCCCAGGGCCAACCCAAGGGGAAGGCTGAGATCCCCGTCGTAACTCAAGAATGCCGCCGCAACTCGAGAAAAACCACGTGGTTCCCACCTCTTGGCAAGACGAGGCCCTTGCCCGCGACGGCGTCTCAAGGGAAGTCCCCTGTTCCGCCCTGAAGGGCGAAACGGTCCCTGACAGCCTTCCTGCGACCCCCAAAAGTCCCCAGACACGCCGGTGTCCCCCGAGGGGAACACCGAGGGTCCCGGCACCGCTTCCTCTGAGCCCCTTCTCCCCTCCTGATCGCGACAGGAGAGGAGATACCCCTGCGTGGTCTGGAAGGGGTTCCCGGCCTTCCCGGCGCACCTCAGGATGAGGCCGGTCTCACGAGGAAATTCGAGACGAGCCACGTGGGTGGGGCCACATGCCGAACGCCCCCGATTCCCCGGTCCGCTCTTGAGAAAGACCCGAGGCCCGGACCCCTCTTCGAAGGCAACCCTGTGGGTGAAGGCACAACACGAAGGGGCACTGCCACCCCCGGGCATCGTCCGCAAAGTCCCGCGGGTTCCACACACAGCTCGACGAGGGGCCTGAGACCCCCTGAGCAACTCGAGAGGCCAGCGGGGTTCCCTTCCTCAGAAAAGACGAGGCATGACTCTCCTGTCCCAACTCTGCAGGGACCCTGCGGTCGGAGTCCGAAACGGAGAGGAAGCCTGAGGTTCCTGCCTCCCCTCGAGGTGAGGCCCTCTTCCGTTGCGCCAGACCCAGCGGAGTCCCGAGGGGCCCCGCCACCTCCACAGGATCCCTCGCCTCTCAGAGTCACCCTGGGAAGTTCCCTAAGGTCCCCGGCAGAAGGCGAGGGAAACGAGGGTTTCCCGCCGCCCCCCGACAAAGACCTCGAGAGTCCTTCTTCAACGCTTCTTGAGGCCCTAGTCCCCTCCCGTGACTCGAGAGCCAGGACGCGCTCCCCCTCGCCACGTGCATGGAGACCTGACTTCCCTGGCGCCGCATGAGAGGCTCCCTGAGATCCTCGTCGTGCCTCGGGAGAAAACCCCCACGGGCGCCGCAGCTCGAGGAAACCCCTGAGACGCCCCCGTCCTCGCGAGCTGAAGGCCTTCTTTTCCTGCATGGCCTGGAGAGCAATCCCGGGTCCTCTCTCCAAACGGAAGAGGAGGCTGGACTCCCTTGAGGCCGCTCAGGGGGCTTCAAGAGACCCGCGTCGCGACTCGTGAGGAGAGCGCAGTCCTTGGCTTCCCCTCGAGACGAGGCCTGACTCCCCGGGGGAGCCTGGAATGCAACCCCGATATCCCTGCCTTCCCTGGAGAGGAATATTAGGTCCCGGACACACGCCTAGGTAAGGTCTCTTCGGCCCTGCAGTGACTCGAGCGCAACCCCCAGCTTTCCCTCGCAACCCGAGGGGAAGTTTGGGCTGCCCAGGGCCAACCCAAGGGGAAGGCTGAGATCCCCGTCGTAACTCGAGAATGCCGCCGCAACTCGAGAAAAACCACGTGGTTCCCACCTCTTGGCAAGATGAGGCCCTTGCCCGCGATGGCGTCTCAAGGGAAGTCCCCTGTTCCGCTCTGAAGGGCGAAACGGTCCCTGACAGCCTTCCTGCGACCCCCAAGAGTCCCCCGACACGCCGGGGTCCCCCGAGGGGAACACCGAGGGTCCCGGCACCGCTTCCTCTGAGCCCCTTCTCCCCTCCTGATCGCGACAGGAGAGGCGATTCCCCTGCGTGGTCTGGAAGGGGTTCCCGGCCTTCCCGGCGCACCTCAGGATGAGGCCGGTCTCACGAGGAAATTCGAGACGAGCCACGTGGGTGGGGCCACATACCGAACGCCCCCGACTCCCCGGTCCGCTCTTGAGAAGGACCCGAGGCCCGGACCCCTCTTCGAAGGCAACCCTGTGGGTGAAGGCACAACACGAAGGGGCACTGCCACCCCCGTGCAGCGTCCGCAAAGACCCGCGGGTTCCACACACAGCTCGACGAGGGGCCTGAGACCCCCTGAGCAACTCGAGAGGCCAGCGGGGTTCCCTTCCTCAGAAAAGACGAGGCCTGACTCTCCTGTCCCAACTCTGCAGGGACCCTGCGGTCGGAGTCCGCAACGGAGAGGAAGCCTGAGCTTCCTGCCTCCCCTCGAGGTGAGGCCCTCTTCCGTTGTGCCAGACCCAGCGGAGTCCCGAGGGGCCCCGCCACCTCCACAGGATCCCTCGCCTCTCAGAGGCACCCTGGGAAGTTCCCTAAGGTCCCCGGCAGAAGGCGAGGGACACGAGGGTTTCCCGCCGGCCCCCGAGAAAGACCTCGAGAGTCCTTCTTCAACGCGTCTCGAGGCCCTAGTCCCCTCCCGTGACTCGAGAGCCAGGACGCGCTCCCCCTCGCCACGCGCATGGAGACCTGACTTCCCTGGCGCCGCACGAGAGGCTCCCTGAGATCCTCGTCGTGCCTCGGGAGAAAACCCCCACGTGCGCCGCAGCTCGAGGAAACCCCTGAGACGCCCCCGTCCTCGCGAGCTGAGGGCCTTCTTTTCCTGCATGGCCTGGAGAGCAATCCCGGGTCCTCTCTCCAAACGGAAGAGGAGGCTGGACTCCCTTGAGGCCGCTCAGGGGGCTCCAAGAGACCCGCGTCGCGACTCGAGAGGAGAGCGCAGTCCTTGGCTTCCCCTCGAGACGAGGCCTGACTCCCCGGGGGAGCCTGGAATGCAACCCCGAGATCCCTGCCTTCCCTGGAGAGGAATATTAGGTCCCGGACACACGCCTATGTGAGGTCTCTTCGGCCCTGCAGTGACTCGAGCGCAACCCCCAGCTTTCCCCCGCAACCCGAGGGGAAGTTTGGGCTGCCCAGGGCCAACCCAAGGGGAAGGCTGAGATCCCCGTCGTAACTCGAGAATGCCGCCGCAACTCGAGAAAAACCACGTGGTTCCCCCGCTTGGCAAGATGAGGCCCTTGCCCGCAACGGCGTCTCAAGGGAAGTCCCCTGTTCCGCCCTGAAGGGCGAAACGGTCCCTGACAGCCTTCCTGCGACCCCCAAGTGTCCCCCGACACGCCGGGGTCCCCCGAGGGGAACACCGAGGGTCCCGGCACCGCTTCCTCTGAGCCCCTTCTCCCCTCCTGATCGCGACAGGAGAGGCGATTCCCCTGCGTGGTCTGGAAGGGGTTCCCGGCCTTCCCGGCGCACCTCAGGATGAGGCCGGTCTCACGAGGAAATTCGAGACGAACCACGTGGGTGGGGCCACATGCCGAACGCCCCCGATTCCCCGGTCCGCTCTTGAGAAGGACCCGAGGCCCGGACCCCTCTTCGAAGGCAACCCTGTGGGTGAAGGCACAACACGAAGGGGCACTGCCACCCCCGGGCATCGTCCGCAAAGACCCGCGGGTTCCACACACAGCTCGACGAGGGGCCTGAGACCCCCTGAGCAACTCGAGAGTCCAGCGGGGTTCCCTTCCTCAGACAAGACGAGGCCTGACTCTCCTGTCCCAACTCTGCAGGGACCCTGCGGTCGGAGTCCGAAACGGAGAGGAAGCCTGAGGTTCCTGCCTCCCCTCGAGGTGAGGCCCTCTTCCGTTGCGCCAGACCCAGCGGAGTCCCGAGGGGCCCCACCACCTCCACAGGATCCCTCGCCTCTCAGAGGCACCCTGGGAAGTTCCCTAAGGTCCCCGGCAGAAGGCGAGGGACACGATGGTTTCCCGCCGCCCCCCGAGAAAGACCTCGAGAGTCATTCTTCAACGCGTCTCGAGGCCCTAGTCCCCTCCCATGACTCGAGACCCAGGATGCGCTCCCCCTCGTCACGCGCATGGAGACCTGACTTCCCTGGCGCCGCACGAGGGGCTCCCTGAGATCCTCGTCGTGCCTCGGGAGAAAACCCCCACGGGCGCCGCAGCTCGAGGAAACCCCTGAGACGCCCCCGTCCTCGCGAGCTGAGGGCCTTCTTTTCCTGCATGGCCAGGAGAGCAATCCCGGGTCCTCTCTCCAAACGGAAGAGGACGCTGGACTCCCTTGAGGCCGCTCAGGGGGCTCCAAGAGACCCGCGTCGCGACTCGAGAGGACAGCGGAGTCCTTGGCTTCCCCTCGAGACGAGGCCTGACTCCCCGGGGGAGCCTGGAATGCAACCCCGAGATCCCTGCCTTCCCTGGAGAGGAATATTAGGTCCCGGACACACGCCTAGGTGATGTCTCTTCGGCCCTGCAGTGACTCGAGCGCAACCCCCAGCTTTCCCCCGCAACCCGAGGGGAAGTATGGGCTGCCCAGGGCCAACCCAAGGGGAAGGCTGAGATCCCCGTCGTAACTCGAGAATGCCGCCGCAACTCGAGAAAAACCACGTGGTTCCCACCTCTTGGCAAGATGAGGCCCTGGCCCGCGACGGCGTCTCAAGGGAAGTCCCCTGTTCCGCCCTTAAGGGCGAAACGGTCCCTGACAGCCTTCCTGCGACCCCCAAGAGTCCCCCGACACGCTGGGGTCCCCCGAGGGGAACACCGAGGGTCCCGGCACCGCTTCCTCTGAGCCCCTTCTCCCCTCCTGATCGCGACAGGAGAGGCGATTCCCCTGCGTGGTCTGGAAGGGGTTCCCGGCCTTCCCGGCGCACCTCAGGATGAGGCCGGTCTCACGAGGAAATTCGAGATGAGCCACGTGGATGGTGACACATGCCAAAAGACCCCGATTTCCCGGTTCACTCTTGATAAGATCCCAATGCCCGGACACCTCTTTGAAGATAACCCTTTTGATGAAGGCACAACACGAAGGGGCACTGACACCCCGGGTATCGTCCGGAGAAACACGCAGGTACCACACACAGCTCGAGAAGTGACCTGTCACCCCGTAAACAACTGGAGAGGCAAGCAGAGTTCCATTCCTCCACACAAGACGAGGCCTGACTCTCCTGTTCGAACTCTGCAGCGAATCTGCGATCCGAGTCAGATCTGGCCCAGGAGAAGTCAGGAGAGGAAACATGAGTTTCCTGCCTCCACTCGAGATGAGGCCCTCTTCCATTGCACCAAACCCAGTGGAGTCCCGAGAGGCCCCTCCCAACTGCACAGTATCCCTGACTTCTCAGAGGCACCCTTAGACCTTCCTGAGATCACCGGCACAAGTCGAGGGAACCAAGGGTTTCCTGCCCCAACCCGTAAAAGACCTCGAGAGTCCTTCTTCAACGCGTCTTGAGGTGCGATTCGCCTACCATGACTCGAGAGCAATGACGCGCTCCCCCTAGCCACGCACATAGAAACCTGACTTCCCTGGCACCACAGGAGAGGCTCCCTGAGCTCCCCATTATACCTCGTGAGCAACACCACACTGGAGCCGCAGCTTGAGAATACCCACGAGACGCCCCAGTCCTCACGAGATGAGGGCCTTCTTTTGCTGTATGGCCTGGAGAGCAATCCTGAGTCCTCTCTCCAAACTCCACAGGAGGCTTGACTCATTTTAGGCCACACAGTGAGCTCCAAGATATACCCGTCGCGACTTGACAGGAGAGCGGTGTCCTTGGCTTCCCCTCGAGACGAGGCCTGATTCCCCGGGTGAGTCGAGAATGCAATGCCGAGATCGCTGTCGCCCCAGCAGAGGAACATTAGGTCCTGGACACAAGCCTAGATGAGGTCTATTTGGCCCTGCAGTGTCTCGAGAGCAATCCCCAGTTCTAACTCGCAATTCGAATGAAAACTGGACTTCCCTGGGCCAGTTGAACAGGAAGCCTGAATTCCCCGTCGTAACTCGAGAATCCCGCCCCAACTCAAGAAAAACCACGTGGTTCCCCCGTCATCGAAAGATGAGGCCCTTGCCCGCTACAGCGTCTCAAGAGAAGTCCCACGTTCCTTATTGAAGAGCGAAAAGTTACTTGGAACCCTTGATGCGACCCCAAAAGTTCCCCGACATACCATTCTCACTTGAGGAGAACACCGAGGTTCCCGGCACCACTTCATCTGAGACTCTTCTCCCCTCTTGATCGCGACAGGAGGTTCGATTCCCCTGCTTTGTCTGGAAGGCATTCCCGACCTTCCTGGCGCACATCAAGATGAGGCCAGTCTCCCGAGGAAATTCGAGACATAGCCTCGTGGGTGGTGCGGCATGCCAAAAGACCCCAATTCCCTGGTCCACTCTTGATAAGAACCCGATGGCAGAACCCAACTCGAAGGCAATCCTGTGGATCAAGGCACAACTCGAAGGGGCAGTGACACCCCGGTGCATCGTCCAGAAAAACCCGCAAGTTCCACATACAAATCGACAAGTGGCCTGTCACCCCATGAACAACGCGAGAGTCAAGCGGAGTTCCATTCCTCCACACAAGACGAGGCCTGACTCTCCTGTCCCAACTCTGCAGGGACTCTGCGATCCGAGTCAGATCCGGCGCATTCGAAGCCAGGAGAGGAACCCTGAGGTTCCTGCCTCAACTTGTCATGAGGCCCTCTTCCATTGCACCAAACCCAGTGGAGTTCCGAGAGGCCCCTCCCAACTCCACAGTGACCCTGACTTCTCAGAGGCACGCTGAGAAGCTTCCTGAGGTCACTGGCACAAGTCGATGGAACCCAGGGTTTCCTGCTGCAACCCAGGAAAGACCTCGAGAGTCCTTCTTTAACACGTCTTCAGGCCCAATTCCCCTACCATGACTCGAGAACAATGACGGGCTCCCTCTCACCACGTGCATAGAGACCTGACTGCCCTGGCACCACGTGAGAGGCTCACTGAGCTCCCAGTCTTACTTCGTGAGAAACCCCACACTAGCGCCACAGCTCGAGAAAACCTACGAGACGCCCCAGTCATTGGGAGATGAGGGCGTTCATTTCATACATTCCCTGGAGAGCAATCCCGTGTCCTCCCTCCAAACACCAGAGGAGGTTTGACTCCCTTTAAGCCACTCAGTGGGCTCCAAGACATACCCGTCCGACTCGAGAGGAGAGCAGAGTCCTTTGCTTCCCCTCGAGACGAGGCCTGACCACAAGGTGAGTCTGGAATGCAACCCTGAGATTTCTGTCGAGCCTTGACATGAACATTAGGTCCTGCACACAAGCCTTGTTGGGGTCTCTTTTGCCTTCAGTGACTAGAGCGCACCTCCAGCTCTTCCTCGAATCTCGAATGGAAGATAAGACTTTTGTGGGCCAACACAAGAGGAAGCATGAATTCCCTGTGGTAACTCAAATATCCCAACGCAACTAGAGAAAAACCAAGTGGTTCCGCAGTCATTCCAAGATGAGGCCCATGCCCGCTGGAGCACCCCAAGAGAAGTCCAACTTTCCATTTTGAAGAGCGAAACGGTACTTGGAACGCATTATGCGACCCCAAAAGTTACCCGACATACCTGTCTCACTTGAGGGAAACACCGAGGTTCCCAGCAGCACTTCATCTGAGCCACTTCTCCCCTCCTGATTGCCACAGGAGGGTCGATTCCTCTGCTTTGTCTGGAAGAGTTTCATGACCTTCGCGGCACACTTCAGGATGAGGCCGGTTTCATGAGGAAATTCGAGACAACCCACGTGGGTGGTGCCAAATGCTGAACGACCCCGATATCCAGGTCCGCTCTTCATAAGAACCCGATGCCCGGACACCTCTTCGAAGGCAACCCTGTGGATGAAGACACAAAACGAAGGGTCACTGACACCCCCGTGCATCGTCTGGAAAAACCTGCAGATTCCACACACAGTTTGACAAGGGGCCTGAAACCCCATGAACAACTCGAGAGGCAAGCGGAGTTCCATTCCTCAGAAAAGACGTAGCCTGACTCTTCTGTCCCAACTCTGCAGGCACCCTGATGTCGGAGTCCGAAACAGAAGAAGTCTGAGGTTCCTGCCTCCCCTCGAGATGAGCCCCTCTTCCATTGCGGCAAACCCAGCGGAGTCCCGAGAGGCACCGCCAACTCCACAGTATCCCTCAACTCTCAGAGACACCCTGGGAAGTTCCCTAAGGTCCCCGGCAGAAGGCGAGGGAAACGACTTTTTCCCGCCACAACCCGAGAAAGACATCGAGAGTCCCTCTTCAACGCGTCTTGAGGCCCTAGTCCCCTCCCATTACTCGAGAGCCACAACGCGCTCCTCCTCGCTACTCGCAGGGAGACCTGACTTCCCTGGCGCCGCACGAGAGGCTCCCTGAGATCCTCGCCGTGCCTCGCGAGAAAACCCCCACGGGTGCCGCAGCTCTAGGAAACCCCTGAGACGCCCCCGTCCTCACGAGGTGAAGGGCCTTCTTTTCCTGCATGGCCTGGAGAACAATCCCGAGCCCTCTCTCCAAAATGAAGAGGAGGCTTGACTCCATTGACGCCACTAGGGGTCTCCAAGAGATCCGCGTCGCGACTCGGGAGGACAGCGGAGTCCTTTGCTTCCCCTCGAGACGAGGCCTGACACCCAGGGGGATCCTGGAATGCAACCCCGAGATCCCTGCCTTCCCTGGAGAGGAACATTAGGTCCTGGACACAAGCCTAGATGAGGTCTCTTTGGCCCTGCAGTGACTCGAGCGCAACCCCCAGCTTTCCCTCGCCAATCGAATGGAACACTGGGCTTCCCAGGGCCAACAGAGGAGGAAGCCTGTAATCCCCATCGTCACTCGAGAATCCAGCCGCAACTCGAGAAAAAACACGTGGTTCCAACGTCTTCGCAAGATGAGGCCCTTGCCCACTACAGCGTCTCAAGGGAAGTCCCATGTTCCGCCCTGAAGGGCGAAACAGTACCTGACACCCTTCGTGCGACCCCCAAAAGCTCCCTGACACGCCGGGTACCCTCGAGGGAACACCGAGAGTCCCGGCACAGCTTCATATGAGCCCGTTCTCCCCTCCTGATCACGACAGGAGAGTCGATTCCCCTGCGTGGTTCAGAAGGGGTTCCCGGCCTTCCCGGTGCACCTCAGGATGAGGCCGCTCTCACAGGGAAATTCGAGACGAGCCACGTGGGTGGTGCCACATGCCAAATGCCCCCGATTCCCCGGTCCGCTTTTGAGAAGGACCCGAGGCCCGGACCCCTCTTCGAAGGCAACCCTGTGGGTGAAGGCACAACACGAAGGGGCACTGACACCCCCGTGCATCATCCGGAAAGACCCGCGGGTTCCACACACAGCTCGACCAGGGGCCTGAAAACCCCTGACAACTCGAGAGGCAAGCTGGGTTCCCTTCCTCAGACAAGACGAGGCATGACTCTCCTGTCCCAACTCTGCAGGGACCCTGTGGTCGGAGCCGAAACGGAGAGGAAGCCTGAGGTTCCTGCCTCCCCTCGAGGTGAGGCCCTCTTCCATTGCCCCAGACCCAGCAGAGTCCCGAGAGGCCCCGCCAACTCCACAGGATCCCTCGCCTCTCAGAGGCACCCTGGGAAGTTCCCTATGATCCCCGGCAGAAGGCGAGGGAAACGAGGGTTTCCCGCCGTCCCCCGAGAAAGACCTCGAGAGTCCTTCTTCAATGTGTCTCGAGGCCCTAGTCCCCTCCCGTGACTCGAGAGCCATGACGCGCTCCCCCTCGCCACGCGCATGGAGACCTGACTTCCCTGGCGCCGCACGAGAGGCTCCCTGAGATCCTCGTCGTGCCTCGGAAGAAAACTCCCACGGGCGCCGCAGCTCGAGGAAACCCCTGAGACACCCCCGTCCTGGCGAGCTGAGGGCCTTCTATTCCTGCATGGCCTGGAGAGCAATCCCGGGTCCTCTCTCCAAACTGAAGAGGAGGCTGGACTCCCTTGAGGCCACTCAGTGGGCTCCAAGAGATCCGCGTCGCCACTCAAGAGGAGAGCGGAGTCCTTGGCTTCCCCTCGAGACGAGGCCTGACTCCCCGGGGGAGACTGAAATGCAACCCCGAGATCCCTGCCTTCCCTGGAGAGGAATATTAGTTCCCGGACACACGCCTTGATGAGGTCTCTTTGGCCCTGCAGTGACTCGAGCGCTACCCCCAGATTTCCCTCGCTACTTGAATGGGAGATGGGGTTTCCCAAGTCCAACCCAAGAGGAAGCCTGAAATCCTCGTCGAAGCTCGAGAATCCCGCCGCAACTCGAGAAAAACCACGTGGTTTCAACGTCTTCGCAAGATGAGGCCCTTGCCCGGTACGGCGTCTCAAGGGAAATCCCATATTCCGTCGTGAAGTGAGACATGGTACCTGACACCCTTCATGCGACATCCAAAAGTTCCCCAACATGCCGGGTTCCGTTCAGGGGAACACTGAGAATCCCGGCACCACTTCCTCTGAGGTCCTACTCCTCTCCTGTTCGCGACAGGAGAGTTGATTCCCCTGCGTGGTCTGGAAGGGGTTCCCGGCCTGCACGGCGCCCCTCAGGATGAGGCCGGCCTCGCGAGGAAATTCGAGACAAGCCCCGTGGCTGGTGCCCCATGTTGAACGACCCTGATTTCCCTGTCCGCAGTTGAGGAGAACCCGATGCCCGGACACCTCTTCGAAGGCCACCCTGTGAGTGAAGGAACAACACAGAGGGGCACTGACACTCCCGTGCATCGTCCGGAAACACCCGCGGTTTCCACACACAGCTCCACGAGGGGACTGAGACTCCCTGAGCAACTCGAGAGGCAAGCGGAGTTCCCTTCCTCAGACAAGACGAGGCCTGACTCTCCTGCCCCAACGCTGCAGGGACACTGCTGTCGGAGTACGAAAAGGAGAGGAAGCCTGAGGGCCTGTCTCCCCTCGAGATGAGGCCCTCTTCGATTGCGCCAAACCCAGAGGAGTCCTGAGATGGCCAACCAACTTCACAGCATCCCTCACCTCTAAGAGGAACCCTGGAAGTTCCCTCAGGTCACCGGGAGAAGTCGAGGGAAACGAGGGTTTCCCGCCGCAAGCCGAGAAAGACCTCGAGAGTCCTTCTTCTACACGCCTTGATGCCCTAGTCCCCTCCCAGGACTCGGTGCTTCCAGAAACGAAAAGAAGCCCTCAGCTCGGGAGATGGGGCTTCTCAGGGTTCCTCGAGAGAGGCTCCCTGAGAACCTCGTCCTGCCTCGTGAGAAAAGCCCCACGGACGCCGCAGCTCGAGGAAACCCCTGAGAAGCCCCCATCCTCTCGAGCTGAGGGCCTTCTTTTCCTGCGTTTTCTGGAGAGCAATCCCGAGTCCTCTCTCCAAACTGAAGATTAGGCTTGACTCCCTTGAGGCCACTCAGAGGGCTCCAAGAGATCCGCGTCGTGGCTCAAGAGAAGAGCGGAGTCCTTTGCTTCCCCTCGAGGCGAGGCCTGACTCCACGGGGGACTCTGGAGTGCAACCCCGGGATCCCTGTCTTCCCTTGAGAGTACTACTAGGTCCTGGACCCACGCCTAGATGAGGTCTCTTGGGCTCTGCAGTGACTCGAGCGCAACCCCCAGCTTTCCCTCGCAACTCGAATGGAAGATAGGGCTTCCCAGGGCCAACCCAAGAGGAAGCCTGAAATCCCAGTCGTAACTAGAGAATCCCGCCGCAACTCGAGAAAAACCACGTGGTCCCAACGTCTTCGCAAGATGGGGCCCTTGCCCGCTATGGCGTATCAAGGGAAGTCTCACGTTCCGTCCTGAGTTGCGAAACGGTACCTGACACCCTTCATGCGACCTCCAAAATTTCCCAGACATGCCGGGTTCCCTCGAGGGGAACACCGAGGTTCCTGGCACCACTTCATCTGAGCCCCTTCTCCCCTCCTGATCGCGAAAGGAGGGTCGATTCCCCTGCTTTGTCTGCAAGGGGTTCCCGACCTTCTCCGCGCACCTCAGATGAGGCTGTCTCATGAGGAAATTCGAGACGTAGCCTCGATGGTGGTGCCACATGCCGAAAGACCGCGATTTCCCGATCCGCTCTTGATAAGAACGCGATGCCCAGACACCTATAAGAAGATAGTGTGGATGAAGGCACAACACGAAGGGGCACTGACAACCCCGTGCATCGTCCAGAAAAGACCGCAGGTTACTCTTACAGCTCAACAAGTGCCTGTCACCCAGTGAACAACTCGAGAGGCAAGCGGAGGTCAATTCCTGCACACAAGACGAGGCCTGACTCACCTCTCCCAACTCTGAAGTGACCCTGCGATCGGAGTCCGAAATGGAGAGGAACCCTGAGGTTCCTGACTCCACTCGAGATGAGGCCCTCTTCCATTACACCAAAAACAGTGGAGGCCCGAGAGGCCCCTCCCAAATCCACAGTATCCCGACTTCTCAGAGGCACCCTTAGAAGCTCCCTGAGGTCACCGGCACAAGTCGAGGGAACACAGGGTTTCCTGACGCAACCCGAGAAAGACCTCGAAAATCCTCCTTCAACGCGTCTTGAATCCCGATTCCCCTACCATGACTCAAGAGCAATGACGCGTTCCCCCTCGCCACTCGCATGGAGACTTGACTTCCCTGGCGCCACACGAGAGGCTCCCTGAGCTCCCCGTCATACCTCGTGAGAAATCCCACACTGGCTCCCCAGCTCGAGAAAACCCACGAGACGCCTCCGTCATCGCGAGATGAAGGCCTTCTTTTCCTGCATGGCCTGGAGAGCATCTCGAGGCCTCTCTTCAAACTCCACAGGAGGCCTGACTCCCTTTAGGCCACTCTGTGGGCTCAAGAGATACCCGTTGGGACCCAAGAGGAGAGCGGAATTCTTTGCTTCCCCTATATACCAGGCCTGACTCCTCAGGTGAGTCTGGAATGCAACCCCGAGATCCCTGTCGCCCCTGGAGAGGAACATTAGGTCCTAGACATAAGCATAGATGAGGTCTCATTTGCCCTGAAGTGACTCGAGAGCAATCCCCTGCTCTCCCTCGCACCTCGAATGGAAGAATGGACTTCCCTGGGACAACACAAGAGGAAGCCTGAATTCCCCGTCGTAATTCGAAAATCCCGCCGCAACTCGAGGAAAACCACGTGGTTCCCCCGTCATCGCAAGATGAGGCCCTTGCCAGCTACAGCGTCTCAGGAGAAGCCCCACGTTCCATCTTGAAGTTTAAAACGATAATTGGCAACCTTGATGTTACCACAAAAGTTCCCCGACACCCTGGTCTCACTCGAGGGGAACACCAAGGTTCGGTGCACCGCTTGTTCTGAGCCCCTTATCCCCTCCTGATCGCGACGGGAGGGTCGATTACCCTGCTTTGTCTGGAAGGGGTTCCGGACCTTCCCGGCGCACCTCAGGATGAGGCTGGTCTCACGAGGAAATTCGAGACGTAGCCTTGTGGTTGGTGACACACGCCGAAAGACCCCGATTTCCGTGTCTGCTCTTGATAAGAACCCAATGCTAGGACACCTCTTCGAAGGCAATCCTGTGGATGAAGGCACAAAACGAAGGGGTCTGACACCCTCGTGCATCGTTGGAAAAGCCCGCAAGTTCCACATACAGATCGACAAGTGGCCTGTCACCCCGTGAACAACTCGAGAGGCAAGAGGAGTTAAATTCCTCCACACAAGACGAGGCCTGACTCTCCTGTCCCAACTCTGCATGGACACTGAGATCCGATTCAGAAATGGAGAGGAACACTGCGGTTCCTGCCTCAACTCGAGATAAGGCCCTCTTCTACTGCACCAAACCCAGTGGAGTTCGGAGCGGCCCCTCCCAACTGCACAGTATCCCTGACTTCTCAGAGGCACCCTGAGAAGCTCCCTGAGGTCATGGGCATAAGTCGAGGGAACCCAGGGTTTCCTGCCATAACCTGAGAAAAACCTCGAGAGTCCTTCTTCACGCGTCTTGAGGCCCGATTCCCCTACCATGACTGGAGAAAAATGACGCGCTCCCCCTCGCCACGCGCATGAAGATCTGACTTCCCCGGCACCACATGAGAGGCTCCCTGAGCTCCCCATCGTACCTCGTGAAAAACCCCACACTGGCGCCGCAGCTCGAGAAAACCCACGAGACGCCCCTGTCATGGTGAAATGAGGGCCTTCTTTCCTGCATGACCTGAAGAGCAATCCCGAATCCTCTCTCCAAACTCCAAAGGAGGCTTGACTCCCTTTAGGTCACTCAGTGGGCTCCAAGAGATACTCGTCAATACTCAGGAGGAGAGCGGTGTCCTTTGATTCCCCTCGAGATGAGGCCTGACTATGAGGGTGAGTCTGGAATGCAACCCTGGATCCCTGTCGCCCCTGGAGAGGAACCTTAGGTCCTGGACAAAAGCCTAGAGGAGTTCTCTTTGGCCTTGCAGTGACTCAAGTGCAACCCCTAGCTTTCCCTTGCAACTCGAACAGAAGATTGGCCTTTCTGGGCCAACACAAGAGGAAGCCTGAATTTCCAGTCATAATGCGAGAAACCCGCCGCAAATCGAGAAAAATCATGTGGTTCCCCGTATTGCAAGATGAGGCCCTTGCCCCCTACAGCATCTCAAGAGAAGTCTCACATTCCGTCTTGAAGTGCAAAACAGTACTTGGCACCCTTGATGCGACCCCAAAAGTTGCCCTATATACCGATCTCACTAGAGGGGACACTAAAGTTCCCGGCACCACTTCATCTGAGGCCTTTCTCCTCTCCTGATCGCGACAGGAGGGTCGATTCCCATACTTTGTCTGCAAGGGGTTCCCGACGTTCCCCTCGAACCTCCGGATGAGGCCGGTCTCATGAGGAAATTCGAAAAGTAGCCTCATGGTTGGTGCCACATGCTGAAAGATCCCGAATTCCCGGTCCACTCTAGATAAGAACCTGACGCCCGGACATCTCTTCGAAGGCAACCCTGTGGATGAAGGCACAACACGAAGGGACACTGACATCCCCATGCATCGTCTGGAAAAACCCGCCGATTCCACTCACAGCTCCAAATGTGGACTGTCACCCCGTGAACAACTCGAGAGGCAAGTGAAGTTGCATTCCTTCACACAAGACAAGGCCTTACTCTCCTGGCCCAACTCTTCAGGGACCCTGCGATCGGAGTCAGAAATGGAGAGGAACCCTGAGGTTCCTGCCTCAACTAGAGAAGAGGCCCTCTTCCATTGAACCAAACTCAGTGGTGTCCCGAGAGGCCCCTCCCAACACCACAGTATCCCTGAATTCTCAGAGGCTCCCTGAGAAGCTACCTGAGGTCACTGGCACAAGTCGAGGGAACCCAGAGTTTCCTGAAGTAACCCGAGAAAGACTTGGAGAGTCCTTTTTCAACGTCTCTTGATGCCCGATTCCCCTACCATGTCTCCAGAGCAAGGACGCGCTCCCCTCGCCACAAGCACGAAAACTGACTTCCCAAGTACCACACAAGAGGCTCCCTGAGTACCCCATCGTACCTCGTGAGAAAACCCACAGTGGCGCCGCAGTTCGAGAAAAACCACAAGATGCCCCCATCAAGGAGAGATGCGGGCCTTCTTTTCCTGCCTGACCTGGAGAGCAATCCCTGGTCCTCTCTCCAAACTTCACAGGAGGATTGACTCCCTTTAGGCCACTCAGTTGGGTCCAAGAAATACCCGGTGCGACTCGAGAGGAGAGCGGAGTCCTTTGCTTCCCTGGAGACGAGGCCTGACTCCCCGGGTGAGTTTGGAATGCAACCCCGAGATCCCTGTCGCCCCTGGAGTGGAACATTATGTCCTAGACACAAGCCTAGATGAGGTCTATTTTGCCCTACAGTGACTCGAGAGCAACCTCCATCTCTCCCTCACAATTTGAATGGAAGATTGGTCTTCCCACGGTCAACACAAGAGGAAGTCTGAATTTCCCATCGTAATTCGAGAATTCAGCCTCAAGTCTTAAAAACCATGTGGTTCCCCCTTCATCGCAATATGAGGCCCTTGCCAGCTAGAGTCTCAAGAGAAGTCCCACGTTCCATCTTAAAGTTCGAAATGCTACTTGGCACCCTTGATGCGACCCAAAAGTTCCCCAACATACCGGTCTCACTCCAGGGGAACACCGAAGTTCCCGGAGTCTCCAGAGAAGTCCCATGTTCCGTCCTTAAGTGCAAAACGGTAATTGACACCCTTGATGCGACCGCAAAAGTTCGCCGACACGCCGGGTTCCCTCGAGGGGAACACCGAGGGTCCCGGCACCACTTCATCTGAGCCCCTTCTCCCCTCCTGATCGCGACAGGAGAGTCGATTCACCTGCTTTCTCTGGAAGGGGTTCCCGGCCTTCCTGGTGCACCTCAGGATGAGGCCGGTCTCAGGAGGAAATTCGAGACTAGCCATGTGTGAGGTGCCACGTGCCGAACAACCCCGATTTTCCGGTCCGCTCTTGATAAGAACCCGATGCCCGGACACCTCTTCGAAGGAAACCCTGTGAGTGAAGGCACAACACGAAGGGGCACTGACACCCCCGTGCATCATCCGGAAAAACCCGCAGGGTCTACTCACAGCTCGACAAGGGGCCTGAGACTCCCGGAACAACTCGAGAGGCAACCAGAATTCCATTCCTCAGACAAGACGAGGCATGACTCTCCTGTCCCAACACTGCAGGGACCGTGCAGTCGGAGTCAGAATCGGAGAGGAAGCCTGAGGTTCCTGCCTCCCCTCGAGATGAGGCCCTCTTCCATTGCGACGAACCCAGCAGAGTCCCGAGAGGCCCCGCCAACTCCACAGCATCCCTCACGTCTCAGAGGCACCCTGGGAAGTTCCCTATAGTCCCCTGCAGAAGTCGAGGGAAACGAGGGTTTCCCGCCGCCACCAGAGAAAGACCTCGAGAGTCCTTCTTCAACGCGTCTTGAGGCCCTAGTCGCTTCCCATGACTCGAGAGTGATGACCAGCTGCCCCTCGCCATGCGCATGGAGACATGAGTTCCCTGGCGACGCACGAGAGGCTCCCTGAGGTCCTCGTCATGCCTCGTGAGAAAACCCCCACGGGCGCTGCAGCCTGAGGAAACCCATGAGACGCCCCCGTCCTCGCGAGCTGAGGGCCTTCTTTTCCTGCCTGGCCTGGAGAGCAATCCCGAGTCCTCTCTCCAAACTGAAGAGGAGGCTCGACACCCTTGAGTCCACTCATTGGGCTCCAAGAGATCCGTGTCGCGACTTGAGAGGAAAGCGGAGTCCTCTGCTTCCCCTCGAGGCGAGGCCTGACTCCCCGGCGGAGTCTGGAATGCAAACCCGAGATCCCTGTCTTCCCTTGAGAGGAATATTAGGTCCTGGACACACGCCTCGATGAGGTCTCTTTGGCCCTGTAGTGATTCGAGCAGAACCCCCAGCTTTCCCTCGCAACTCCAGGGGAAGATTGGGCTTCCCAGGGCCAACCCAAGAGGAAGCCTGAAATCCCCGTCGTTTTCGAGAATCCAGACGCAACTCGAGAAAAACGACGTGGTTCCAACGTCTTCACAGGATGAGGCCCTTGCCCGCTACAGCGTCTCCAGGGAAGTCCCATGTTCCGTCCTGAAGTAGGAAACGGTACTTGGCTCCCTTGATGCGACCCCTAAAGTTCCCTGAAACGCCGGGTTCCCTCGAGTGGAACACCTAGAGTCCCGGCCCCACTTCATCTGAGCCCCATCTCCCCTCCTGATCGCGACAGGAGATTCGATTCCCGTGCTTTGTGTGGAAGGTGTTCCCGACCTTCCCGGCGCACCTCAGGATGATGCTGGTCTCACGAGGAAATTCGAGATGAGCCACGTGTGTGGTGCCACATGCCGAACGACCCCGATTTCCCGGTCCGCTCTTGAAATGAACCCGATACCCGGACACCTCTTTGAAGGCAACCCTGTGGGGGAAGACACAAAATGAAGGGGCAATGACACCCCCGTGCATCTTCTGGAAACACCCGCAGGTTCCACACACAGCTCGACAAGGGGCCTGAGACCCACTGAACGACTCGAGAGGCAAGCAGAGTTCCATTACTCAGAGAAGATGAGGCCTGACTCTTCTGTCCCAACCATGCAGGGACCCTGCGGTCGGAGTCAGAAATGGAGAGGAAGCTGAGGTTCCTGCCTCCAATCGAGATGAGGCCCTCTTTCATTTCGTCAAACCTAGTGGAGTCCCGAGAGGCCCCTCTAACTCCTCAGTATCCCTCACCTCTCAGAGGCACCTGGGAAGTTCACTAAGGTCCCCGGTAGAAGTCGAGGGAAACGAGTGTTTCCCACCCCAACCCAAGAAAGACCTCGAGAGTCCTTCTTAAATGCGTCTTGAGGCCCTAGTCCCTCCCATGACTCCAGAGCAATGACGCGATCTGCCTGGCCACACGCATGGAGGCCTGACTTCTCTGGCGCTGCACGAGAGTCTCCCTGATCTCCCCATCATATCTCGTGAGAAACCCCACACTGGCGCCGCAGCTCGAGAAAACCCATGAGACACTCCCGTCATCACGAGAGGAGGGCCATCTTTAACTGCATGGTATGCAGATCAAGCGTGAACCTTCTGTCCAAGCTACACAGGACGCTTGACTCCCTTTAGGCCACTCATTGGGCTCCAAGAGTTACATGTCGCGACTCGAGAGGATAGTGGAGTCCTTTGTTTCCACTCGAGACGAGGCGTGACCCACCGGGTGAGACTGGAATGCGACCCCGATATCCCTGTTGCCCCTGGAGAGCAATACTACATCCTGGACCCAAGCCTAGATGAGGACTCTTTGCCCTGAAGTGACTCGAGAGCAACCCACAGCTCTCTCTGACAAGTTGAATGCAAGATTGGACTTCCTGGGCCAACACAAGAGGAAGCCTGAATTCCCCGTCGTAACTCGAGAATCCCGCCGCAACTCGAGAAAAACCACGTGTTTCCCTCGTCATCGCAATATGAGGCCCTTGCCCGCTAGAGCATCTCCAGAGAATTCCCACATTCCGTCTTGAAGTGCGAAACTGTACTTAGCACCCTTGATGCGACCTCAAAAGTGCCGTGACATACCGGTCTCACTCGAGGGGACCACCGAAGTTCCCGGCACCACTTCATCTGAGCCCCTTCTCCCCTTCTGATCGCGACCGGTAGGTCGATTCCCCTGCTTTGTCTGCAAGGGGTTCCCTACCTTCCCGGCGAACCTCAGGATGAGGCCGGTCTCCTGAGGAAATTCGAGATGTAGCCTCGTGGGTGGTACCACATGCTGAAAGACCCCAATTTTATGGTACACTCTTGAAAAGAACCCGATGCCCGGACACATCTTTGAAGGCAACCCTGTGGATGAAGGCACAACACGAAGGGGCACTGACACCCCTCTGCATCATCCGGAAAAACCCACAGGTTCCACACACAGCTCAACAAGAGGCCTGTCACTCCATGAACAACTCGCAAGGAAAGCGGAGATCCATTCCTCCACAGAAGATCAGGCGTGACTCTCTTGTCCATACTCTGCAGGTACTCTGCGACCCGAGTCAGAAATGGAGAGGACCCCTGAGGTTCCTGCCTGCATACGAGATGAGGCCCTCTTCAATTGCACCAAACCCAGTTGAGTAACGAAAGGCCCCTCCCAAATCCACAGTGTCCCTGACTTCTCAGAGGCACCCTGAGAAGTTGCCTGAGGTCACCGACACAAATCAAGGGAACCCAGGGTTCCCTGCCGCAACCCGAGAAAGACCTCGAGAGTCCTTCTTCAATGCGTCTTGAGGCCCGATTCGCCTACTATGACTCGAGAGCAATCACGCACTCCCCTTCACCACACGCACGGAGACCTGACGTCCCTAGCACCACACGAGAGGCTCTCTGAGCTCCCCGTTGTACCTCGTGAGAAATCTGATACTGGCGCCACAGCTGGAGAAAACACACGAGACGCCCCCGTCATCACAAGATGAGGGCCTTTTTTCCTGCATGGCCAGGAAAACAATCCCGAGTCATCTCTCCAAACTCCATAGGCGGCTTCACTCCCTTTACGCCACGCAGTGGGCTCCAAGAGATACCCGTCGCGACTTGACAGGAGAGCGGAGTCCTTTTTTTCCCCTCAAGACGAGGTCTGACTCTCCGGGTGAGTCGAGAATGCAACCCTGAGGTCTCTGTCAGCCCAGTAGTGGAACAATAGGTCCTGGATACAAGCGTAGATGATGTCTATTTTGCCCTGCAGTGACTGGAGAGCAATCCCCAGCTCTAACTCGCAACTCGAATGGAATACTGGATTTTCCTGGCGCCACACAAGAGGCTCCCTAAGATCCCCGTGGTACTTCATGAGACACCCCACACTGGCGCCGCAGCTCGAGAAAACCCACGAGATGCCACCGTCATCTCGAGATGAGGGCCTTCTTTTCCTGCATGGCCTGGAGTCCAATCCCGAGTCCTCTCTCCAAACTCCACAGGAGGCTTGACTCCCTTTAGTACACACATTGGGCTCCAAGAGATACCCATCGCGACTCGAGACGAGAGCGGAATTCTTTGCTTACCCTCGAGGTGAGAACTGACTCCCCGGATGAGTCTGGAATGCAAACCCGAGATCCCTGTCGCCCCTGGAGAGCAACATTAGATCCTGGACACAAGCCTAGATTAGGTCTCTTTTGCCCTGCAGTGACTCTAGCGCAATCCCCAGCTCCCCCTCGCAACCCGAATGGAAGATTGGATTTCAAGGCCAACAAGAGGAAGCCTAAATTCCCGGTCATAACTCGAGAATCCCGCCGCATCTTGAGCAAAACCACGTGGTTCTCCCGTCATCGTAAGATGAGGCCCTTGCCTGCTACAGCGTTTCAAAAGATGTCCCAGGTTCCATCTTGAAATGCGAAACGGTACTTGGCACCCTTGATGCGACACCAAAAGTCCCCCAACACACCGGTCTCACTCAAGGGGAACACCGAGGTTCCCGGCACCACTTCATTTAAGCCCCTTCTCCCCTCCTGATCGTGACTGGTGGGTCGATTCCCCTGCTTTGTCTGCAAGGGGGCCCGACCTTCCCTGCACAACTCAGGATGAGGCCGGTCTCATGGGGAAATTCGATACGTAGCTTTGTGGGTGGTGCCGCTTGCTGAAAGACTCCAATTTCCCGGTCCGCTCTTGATAAGAATCCGATGCTCGGACACCTCTTGGAAGGCAGGCTTGAGTATGAAGGTACAACACGAAGGGGCACTAACACACCTGTGCATCATCCGGAAAAACGGGCAGGTTACATACACAGCTCGACAAGTGGCCTGTCACCTCGAGAACAACTCGAGAGGCAAGAGGAGTCCCATCCTCCAGAAAAGACGAGGCCTGACTCTCCTGTACCAACATGCAGGGACCTTGCGATCTGAGTCAGAAATGGAGAGGAACACTGAGGTTCCTGCTTCAACTCGAGATGAGTCCCTCTTACATTCCACCAAATGCAGAGGAGTCTCGAGAGGCCCCTCCAAACTGCACAGTATCCCTGACTTCTCAGAGGCACTCTGAGAAGCTCCCTGAGGTCGCAGGCACAAGTCAAGGGAACCCTGGGTTTTATGCAGTGACCCGAGAAAGACCTCGAGAGTCCTTCTTCAACCCGTCTTGAGGCCCGATTACCCTACCATGACTCGAGAGCAATGACGATCTCCCCCTAGCCATCTCATGGGGACCTGACTTCCCTGGCGCCACACGAGAGGCTCCCTGAGCTCCCTCTCGTACCTCGTCAGAAACCCGGCACTACCGCGGCAGTCTAGAAAACCCACGAGATGCCGCCATCATCGCGAGATGAGGGCCTTCTTTTCCTGCATGGCCTGGAGAGGAATCCCGAGTCCTCTATCCAAACACCACAGGAGGCTTGACTCCCTTTAGGGCACACAGTGGGCTCCAAGAGATACCCATCGCGACCCAAAAGGACAGCAGAGTTCTTTGCTTCCCCTTGAGATGAGGCCTGATTCCCCGGGTGAGTCTGGTATGCAAGCCCGAGATCCCTGTCGCCCCTAGGGACGAACATTAAGTTCTGGACACAAGCCTAGATGAGGTCTATTTTGCCCTGCAGTGACTCGAGGGCAATCCCCAGCTCTCCCTTGAAACTCGAATGGAAGATAGGACTTCCCTGGGCCAACACATGAGGAAGACTGTATTCCCGGTCGAAACTCGAGAATCCCGCCACAACTCGAGAAACGCCACGTGGTTCCCCCGTCATCGCAAGATGAGGCCCTTGCCCCCTACAGCATCTCAAGAGAAGTCCCACGTTCCGTCTTGAAGTGCGAAACGGTATTGGCACCCTTGATGCGCCCTCAAAAGTTCCTCGCCACACCAGTCTGACTCAAGGTGAACACCGAGGTTCCCAGCACCACTACATCTGGGCCCCTTCTCCCCTCCTGATCCCGACAGGAGGGTCGATTCCCCTGTTTTGTCTTGAAGGGGTTCCCGCCTTTCCCGGTGAATCTCAGGATGAGGCCGGTCTCACGAGGATATTCGAGACATAGCCTCGTGGATGGTGACACATGCCAAAAGACCCCGATTTCCCGGTCCGCTCTTGATAAGATCCCAATGCCCGGACACCTCTTTGAAGATAACCCTTTTGATGAAGGCACAACACGAAGGGGCACTGACACCCCCGGGTATCGTCCGCAGAAACCCGCAGGTACCACACACAGCTCGAGAAGTGACCTGTCACCCCGTGAACAACTGGAGAGGCAAGCAGAGTTCCATTCCTCCACACAAGACGAGGCCTGACACTCCTGTTCGAACTCTGCAGCGAAACTGCGATCTGAGTCAGATCTGGCCCAGGAGAAGTCAGGAGAGGAAACATGAGTTTCCTGCCTCCACTCGAGATGAGGCCCTCTTCCATTGCACCAAACCCAGTGGAGTCCCGAGAGACCCCTCCCAACTGCACAGTATCCCTGACTTCTCAGAGGCACCCTTAGACCTTCCTGAGATCACCGGCACAAGTCGAGGGAACCAAGGGTTTCCTGCCCCAACCCGTAAAAGACCTCGAGAGTCCTTCTTCAACGCGTCTTGAGGTGCGATTCCCCTACCATGACTCGAGAGCAATGACGCGCTCCCCCTAGCCACGCGCATAGAAACCTGACTTCCCTGGCGCCACAGGAGAGGCTCCCTGAGCTCCCCATTATACCTCGTGAGCAACACCACACTGGAGCCGCAGCTCGAGAATACCCACGAGACGCCCCAGTCCTCACGAGATGAGGGCCTTCTTTTGCTGTATGGCCTGGAGAGCAATCCTGAGTCCTCTCTCCAAACTCCACAGGAGGCTTGACTTTTTTAGGCCACACAGTGAGCTCCAAGATATACCCGTCGCAACTTCACAGGAGAGCGGTGTCCTTGGCTTCCCCTCGAGACGAGGCCTGATTCCCAGGGTGAGTCGAGAATGCAATGCCGAGATCGCTGTCGCCCCAGCAGAGGAACATTAGGTCCTGGACACAAGCCTAGATGAGGTCTATTTGGCCCTGCAGTGTCTCGAGAGCAATCCCCAGTTCTAACTCGCAATTCGAATGAAAACTGGACTTCCCTGGGCCAGTTGAAGAGGAAGCCTGAATTCCCCGTCGTCACTCTACAATCCCGCCGCAACTCGAGAAAAAACACGTGGTTCCAACGTCTTCGCAAGAAGAGGCCCTTGCCCTCTACGGCGTCTCAAGGGAAGTCCATTGTTCCGCCCTGAAGTGCGAAACGGTACCTGACACACTTCGTGAGAACCCCAAAAGTTCCCCGACACCCCGGGTTCCCTCGAAGGGAACACCGAGAGTCCCGGCACCGCTTCATCTGAGCCCCTTCTCCCCTCCTGATCACGACAGGAGAGTCGATTCCCCTGCGTGGTCCGGAAGGGGTTCCCGGCCCTTCCGGCGCACCTCAGGATGAGGCCAGTCTCACGAGGAAATTCGAGACGAGCCATGTGGGTGGTGCCACATGCCGAACGCCCCCGATTCCCCGGTCCGCTTTTGAGAAGGACCCGAGGCCCGGACCCCTCTTCGAAGGCAACCCTGTGGGTGAAGGCACAACACGAAGGGGCACTGACACCCCCGTGCATCGTCCGCAAAGACCCGCGGGTTCCACACACAGCTCGACGAGGGGCCTGAGACCCCCTGAACACCTCGACAGGCAAGCGGAGTTCCCTTCCTCAGACAAGACGATTCCTGACTCTGCTGTCCCAACTCTGCAGGGACCCTGCGGTCGGAGTCCGAAACGGAGAGGAAGCCTGAGGTTCCTGCCTTCCCTGGAGATGAGGCCCTCTTCCATTGCGCCAAACCCAGCGGAGTCTTGAGAGGCCCCGCCAACTCCACAGCATCCCTCATCTGTCTGAAGCACACTGGGAAGTTCCCTAAGGTCACCGGTAAACTTTTATTGCACAAGGTCCACATGAAAAGGCCCACGCAGCAGGACAGCCACAGATTCTGTCTGCCATTAAAGGGCAGTAAGGTGCCCTCCCCAATTCTTTGCTGCCTCGGCGGCCACCAGGGTGCAATTCGCGTACCCTTCCCTTTCCCATCCTAGCAGGTGCTCCAGGGCCCGCTGGCCTACAAAGTGCCAGAAGCAGGGCTGGGCCAGCCGGCCAGAATTCAGGGTTCTGTCCCTTGGACTTCCAGCGGACACTAGGCTGCTTGGGAAAACCGCGCAGACTCTGAGGTTTTTCAGCAGAGGGGTGGAGTGGTAAAGGCCTTGACCCCAAAGACGAGGCCTTCCTGCGACCGCCAGGTTGGGGAGCTCTGAGACTGTGCCAACACAGGGCGGAATACATGGTTCCCTGCTCCACGCAGTCCCCGTTCCCTTACCTGTGTTCCGCACCCCTCCGCTGTGGCCAATGGATGCCGATCCTTGGGGATCCAGGAGTTCATGAAATGGGCATTCCCAGCCGCAATGGCGACCCCCAACAGCACATCTGGAAAGCCCTCCCCCACCCCCGCCAGGAGCCGACCCCCGCTGAGAACGGACCCCCACCCCGCCCCGCGCCGCCAGGTTTCGCCCCGGCCCTGCTGGGCTCCCGGCGGGTTCCCAGCCACATTGGTGACCCCCGGGAGCACAACAGGGACCGACCCCCCACCCACAGCGAGCGGAATCTCGACCTGTGCAGCCCAGGTTTACCCCACCCTGGCTGCGCTCCCGGCGCGTTTCCAGCCGCAGTGGCCATCTCCGAGAGCACAACTGGGAAGCCCTCCCCTACCCCCGCTAGGAGCCGACACCCGCCCTGTGCCGCCCGGGTTCGCCCCGCCCCTGCCGCGCTCCAGGGGCGCTGCCCACCTTCACCAGCGGCTCTCAGTGAGCCCCGTCCCCACGCCCGGTTCCAGGAGAGGCTCTCGGACCTCACTGCTGCCGCCAGGTCAAACATGAGGACAATACATACACCCCACAGAGACAATCCAAGCTGTCTATGATTTAGGGATAAAACGAGGACTACAGAAAGGCAAGATGACCTGACCTAGGAGGGCCATGATATTCTATAGAACCAGACAAAGTTGGTTACCAAGGAAACTTTTTTCCTTGGAACCCGGAAAGCTGGTTCTTTGCATATGCAATGACCAACAATTAGCTTGTTACCCAAGCCTGCCTTACTGCCACCCCCATCCCCCCACTCCCCAGAAGACTGGCTCAAAGAAATATTTTAAATCTCAGGCGGAAACCTGGAAGATGTCTTGTCTGTCTGTTTGGATTAAGGTATGTGTCAGTGTGAGCCTTGTGTTTTTTGATAATATTGCTCAAGTTCTGTGTTCTGATTTCAATGGTCTCAAGACAAGGCAGCCCTTCCAAATCAAACTGCTGGAAATACAAGAAAACATTGACCTAAATGAATGTCAGAGTCCCGTGAACTGGGAACTAGTCAATATTAAATATCTAGTATTTTTGGTTTTGCTCCTCCACTATAGACATGTCTAAGAGTCAACAACATTAAGCACAACATGTTCATAGTGCCTAGGTTTCTTTTGAGGTAAAAATTGCTCTATTGTTATATCTGTCACAAGCTTGTCAGCAAGAAACTACCTGGAAACGACAACAACAAAAGTAAAAAATGTCAATGTGATATGAGCTTTTAGACAAACTCTTTACAATAATTATACTCTAAAATATCTGCCTCTCATAGTCTTGATTGAAGGCAGAGGAGAAGGGGATGACAGAGGATACGATGGTTGTATGGCATCACTGACTCGATGGACATGAGTTTGAGCAAGCCCCTGGAGTTGGTGACGGACACGGAAGCCTGGCGTCCTTCAGGCCACGGGGTCCCAAAGAGTCAGACACGACTGAGCAACTGAACTGAACTGAACTAACAAACGTTCCTCCAGGTGTTTTGGTTACCCGAGTTTCTATCCTTGTGACGACAGTGTATTGAATAGCTAGGTCATTTCCAAATAAATGAAAGTTCTGAAACATTCACGACTTGAAAGGACCTCCCTTTTACACAGAAACAAAAGAGATTTTTGACTCTCCATGAATAGTGTCTGGCACCATCCTGACATGTTAAATGTAAGAAAGCAATTGTTTTGTTTTGTTTTGTTCTGTTCTTGGGGGTGGGGGGAGGGGGGCGGGCTATAGCCAATGCCAATATAAAAGTCAGTTCTTGGTTGCTGAAGGGAAATGTATGACTTGTTATATCAAGAAAGTATGTGGAATGCAATGGCACTTAAGGAAGGAAAACGAAGTAGTTCTGTCTTACAGGTGGCCGTTTCAGGATGGGAGAAGCAAAGGAATGGGTACAGAATGGGATAAGGAGGTTGTAGGGAAAGTGGACCCCCAGAAAAGAGTTCTGTGCCTAGCACAAGTTTTCTTGAGATGTCGAACTGCCTTTGCTAATGGAGTTTAAGTTTCTTTACCTCTTAAGTGATCTCTTCTAGGTTGACCTAGAACAGAAATCTTTGGTTAGCTTTGGCTAAGTGGAGAAGTAGTGTTTCACGGTGACATATGTGATCCTTCCTGACTGTTTGCAGCCCTTTTGATATTGATGCCTTGCTTCTGCTGCTGCTGCCGCCGCCACTGCTGCTAAGTCGTTTCAGTCGTGTCCGACTCTGTGCGACCCCATAGACGGCAGCCCACCAGGCCCCGCAGTCCCTGGGGTTCTCTAGGCAAGAACACTGGAGTGGGTTGCCATTTCCTCCTCCCATGCATGAAAGTGAAAAGTGAACGTGAAGTCGCTCAGTGGTGTCCGACTCTTAACCACCCCATGGACTGCAGCCTACCAGGCTCCTCCATCCATGGGATTTTCCACACAAGAGTACTGGAGTGGGGTGCCATTGCCTTCTCCCATATCTATGCACAAGCCTGCATAAATAATTGACTTCTAGCTAGCTTTGGGATGCCAATGACCATCCACCCTTACCAGGCAACAGAGAAGAGAAAAACACTTACCACAGGAGGTCCTGGTAAGGAACAAGGAACTAACAAGCTCCCGCCAACCAGGATTCTGCAGAGGTCAACAAGAGGTCAGTAAGAGATGGAAGACTGCAGTCCAGAGGTCCTAGCAACTTCCATCTTGCAGCAGAGACCCAGCATAGTCAAAACGAATTCAATGTTGCAAAAAATAAGTAAACAAATAAAGGACAGAAGTTCTTTGAACACATGACTGAGATTAGGGGTGAGGCAGTACATGTATGGTGCCCGGAAAATCTTAAAGTATGAGAAAGGAAAGAAATTAAAGACAACTATCAAGCTGTCCAAACTGATAAAAAAGAAAGATTACACGGTTTTTTCTGTATATATTAGCAGATAATAATCTGAAAAGGAATTTAAAAAAATTCCCTTTCAATAATGTCAACATGAATACAACACTTTGCCATGGATGTAACGAGGACGACAAGACTGGCACACTGGAACTTATGCACCCTGGCTGAAAACTATCCTGAATACATGGACAGATATTCCATAACAATGGAAAGACTTAAGATGGCAATACCATGGAATGCATCTTCAATATGAAATGAAGATTTGATATGATTTGATCGCTCAGAGCTTTTGTGTCATCAATTGTTATTAAAGTATAAATGAGATAGAGAAAGCTGCTGACTTAGACTTGAGGCGGGGTGTACGCCCTGCTAGTCTCTAGCCAGATATTCTACAGGCACTAGCAGTCAGCTAAGGAAGGAAAGGCACTGTCTCAGGGAATGGCACCAGGCCCCTCCCCCACGACATGCCTTGAGGTGACATTGGCAGCAGGTGAGTCATCCTGGGCCAAAAACTGATTGACATGAATCTTGAAGAAAGGCAGTATTCCAGGCAAATATATCATTTCCTTAACATAGATTAGGAGAACAAGGTACGAGGAAAACATACTGTTTTGTTCAAGTCGCTTCTGAGCCTATTGGGGGAACCGACCTGAAGCCAGAGTCCAGCGGATATACATAGGATATTTACATCGCTTAAGACAAACATTTCCTCAGGAACAAATGCATTGCTTAGCTCAAGGTTTGTCTGCGAAATTCTTACACATCAGGAGATGGCTCCGAGCTGGGTTTCTACACACAAGAACATGAATGCAAAGGACAAGACTGCACAGCCCATCTGCCCCCCTTCCCCACAGCCAGCAGCATTTCCAAGTGACCTCCTAAGGCCTTCCCCAAAATACAGGGGCTCCTCTGGGTTTCCTGTTTCCCTCACTTCGAACACTTTTCTTAAAAAAAAAAAAAATCCTGCACACTTCTTGATAGAATGCCACAGTGCAAGGAAAACAGGCCTTCAATACTTAAACCTCCCTGTGCCAAACACTTGGGGCTTGGTTTTGTTTTGTTTTGTTTTTTAATTACACCACCACATAATTTAAACTTTTTACAATTTCTAATTATTCAGTACCAAAACACCAAACTTTTATTGCACAAGGTCCCCATGAAAAGGCCCACGCATCAGGACAGCCACAGATTCTGCCATGAAAGGGCAGCAAGGTGCCCTCCCCCCTTCTTTGCTGCCTGGGCGGCCACCAGGGTTTGAAATCCATGCACCCTACTAACTTTCTAGGGTGCAATTCGCGGACCCTTCCCTTTCTCATCCTAGCAGGTGCTCCAGGGCCCGCTGGCCTACAAAGTGCCAGAAGCAGGGCTGGCCCAGCCGGCCAGAGTTCAGGGTTCTGTCCCTTGGAGTTCCAGGGGACACTAGGCTGCTTGGGAAAACCGTGCAGACTGAGATTTTTCAGCAAAGGGGTGGAGCGGTAAAGGCCTTGACACCAAGGGCGAGGCCTTTCTGCAACCGCCAGGTTGGGGAGCTCCAAGAATGTGCCAACAGAGGGCGGAATACGTGGTTCCCTGCTCCAAGCAGTCCCAGTTCCCTGACCTGTGGCCCGCAGCCCTCCACTGCACCCACTAGATGTGGATCCTTGGGGACACAGGAGCGTAGGAAATGGGCGTTCCTAGCCGCAGTGTCAACCCCCGAGAGCACAACTGGGACCAACCCCCCACCCACAGCCATCGAAATCTCGACCCGCGCAGCCCAGGTTTACCCCGCCCCGGGTGCGCTCCCGGCGCATTTCCAGCCGCAGTGGCCACCACCGACAGCACAACTGGGAAGCCCTCCCCTACCCCCGCCAGGAGCTGAACCCCGCCCCGCACCACCCAGGTTCACCCCGCCCCTGCCGCACTCCCAGCGCGTTTCCAGCTGCAGTGGGGACCCCCGAGAGCACAACTGTTACCGCCCCCCACCCCCTCCCGACCGGATCGCCGACCCACGACGCCCGGGATCGCCCCACCCCTGGCGCGCTCCCGGCGCGTTGCCCACTTCCACCAGGGGCACCCGGTGAGCCCCGTCCCCACGCCCGGTTCCAGGAGAGGCTCTCGGACCTCGCTTCTGCCGCCAGGTCAAACACAAGGACAATACATCCACCCCACAGAGACAATCCAAGCTGTCTATGATTTAGGGATAAAACGAGGACTACAGAAAGGAAAGATGTCCTGACCTAGGAGGGCCATGAGAGTCTATAGATCCAAACAAAATTGGGTACCAAGGAAACTTTTTTCCTTGGAACCCGGAAAGCTGGTTCTTTGCATATGCAATGACCAACAATTAGCTTGTTACCCAAGCCTGCCTCGCTGCCACCCCCACTCCCCCCCCCCACCACTTCCCAGGAAAACGGCTCAAAGAAATATTTTAAATCTCAGGCGGAAAACTGGAAGATGTCTTGTCTGTCTGTCTGGATTAAGGTATATGTCAGTGTGAGCCTTGTGTTTTTTGATAATATTGCTCAAGTTCTGAGTTCTGATTTCAATGGTCTCAAGACAAGGCAGCCCTTCCAAATCAAACTGCTGGAAATACAAGAAAACATTGACCTAAATGAATGTCAGAGTCCCGTGAACTGGGAACTAGTCAATATTAAATATCTAGTATTTTTGGTTTTGCTCCTCCACTATAGACATGTCTAAGAGTCAACAACATTAAGCACAACATGTTCATAGTGCCTAGGTTTCTTTTGAGGTAAAAATTGCTCTATTGTTATATGTGTCACAAGCTTGTCAGCAAGAAAGTACCTGGAAACAGCAACAACCAATGTAAAATATGTAAATGTGATATGAGCTTTTAGATAAACTCTTAACAATAATTATACTCTAAAATATCTGCCTCTCATAGTCTTGATTGAAGGCAGAGGAGAAGGGGATGACAGAGGATAAGATGGTTGGATGGCATCACTGACTCGATGGACATGAGTTTGAGCAAGCCCCTGGAGTTGGTGATGGACACGGAAGCCTGGCGTCCTGCAGGCCACGGGGTCCCAAAGAGTCAGACTCGACTGAGCAACTGAACTGAACTGAACTTACAATCGTTCCTCCAGGTGTTTTGGTTACCTGAGTTTCTATCCTGGTGCTAAACTAAGTGACGACAGTGTATTGAATAGCTAGGTCACTTCCAAATAAATGAAACTTCTTAAACATTCACGACTTGAAAGGACCTCCCTTTTACACAGAAACAAAAGAGATTTTTGACTCTGCATGAATAGTGACTGGCACCATCCGAAAATATTAAATGTAAGAAAGCAATTTTTTTGTTTTGTTTTGTTTTGTTCTGTTCTTGCAGGAAGCGGGGTGGCCGCTATTATCACTGATAGGTATGCTCACCAATCTATCAAATGCCAATATAAGAGTCAGTTCTTGGTTGCTGAAGGGAAATGTATGACTTGTTATTACAAGAATGTATGGAATGCAATCACACTTTAAGAAGGAAAACGAAGTAGTTCTGTCTTACAGGGGGCATTTTCAGGACGGGAGAAGCAAAGGAATGGGTACAGAATGGGATAAGGAGGTTGTAGGGAAAGTAGGCCCCCAGAAAAGAGTTTTGTGCCTAGCACAAGTTTTCTTGAGATGTTGAACTGCCTTTGCTAATGGAGTTTAAGTTTACCTCTTAAGTGATCTCTTCTAGGTTGACCTAGAACAGAAATCTTTCGTTAGCTTTGGCTAAGAGGAGAAGTATTGTTTCACGATGACATATGTGATCCTACCTGACTGTTCTCATCCCCTTTGATATCTATGCACTGCTGCTGCTGCTGCTGCAGCTGCTAAGTGGTTCAGTTGAGGCCGACCCTTTGCCACGCCATAGACGGCAGCCCACCAGGCCCCGCAGTCCCTGGGGTTCTCTAGGCAAGAACACTGGAGTGGGTTGCCATTTCCTCCTCCTATGCATGAAAGTGAAAAGTGAAAATGAAGTCACTCAGTGGTGTCCGACTCTTAGCCACCCCATGGACTGCAGCCTACCAGGCTCCTCCATCCTTGGGATTTTCTAGGAGTGGGGTGCCATTGCCTTCTCCCATATCTGTGCACAAGCCTGCCTAAATAATTGACTTCTAGCCAACTTTGGGATGCCCATGACCACCCACCCTTACCAGGCAACAGAGAAGAGAAAAACACTTACCACAGGAGGTTCTGATAAGGAATAAGGAACTAACAAGCTCCCACCTACCAGGATTCTGCAGAGGTCAACAAGAGGTCAGCAAGAGATGAGAGACTGCAGTCCAGAGGTCCTAGCTACTTCCGTCTAGCAACAAACACCCAGCATAGTCAAAACGATTTCAATGTTAAAGAATAAATAAATAAAAAAATAAATAAATAAATAAATAAAAGGACAGAAGTTCTTTGAACACATGTCTGAATTTAGGGGTGAGGCATTACATATGTGTCCCAGGATAATCTTAAAGTGTCAGAAAGTAAAGAAATTAAAGACAACTATCAAGCTGTCCAAACTGATAAAAATGAATGATTACACAGTTTTATCTGTATACATTAGCAGATAATAATCTGAAAAGGAATTTTAAAAAATTCCCTTTCAATAATATCAACATGAATAAAACACTTTGCCATGGATGTAACGAGGATGACAAGACTGGCACACTGGAAATTATACACCCTGGCTGAAAACTATCCTGAATACATGGACAGATATTCCATAACGATGGAAAGACTTAAGATGGCAATACCATGGAATGCATCTTCAATCTGAAATGAAGATTTGATATGATTTGATCGCTCAGAGCTTTTGTGCCATCAACTGTTATTAAAGTATGAAAGAGATAGAGAAAGCTGCTGACTTAGACTCGAGGCGGGGTGGGGGGGGCCAGTAAGAGTACCCCCTGCTGGTCTTTAGCCAGATATTGTACAGGCACTAGCAGTCAGCTAAGGAAAGAAAGGAACTGTTTCAGGGAATGGCACCAGGCCCCTCCCCCACGACATGCATTGAGATAATATTGGGAGCAGGTGAGTCATCCCGGGCCAAAACTTGATTGACATGAATCTTGAAGAAAGGCAGTATTGCATGCAAATATATCATTTCCTTAACATAGATTAGGAGAACAAGCTAGGAGGAAAACATGCTGTTTTGTTCAAATCGCTTCTGAGTCTTTTGGGGGAACTGACCTGAAGCCAGAGTCTAGCGGAAATACATAGGATATTTACGTCGCTTAAGACAAACATTTTCTTAGGAAAAAATGCATTGCTTAGCTCAAGGTTTGTCTGCGAAATTCTTACACATCAGGAGATGGCTCCGAGCTGGGTTTCCACACACAAGAACATCCATGCAAAGGACAAGCCTGCACAGCCCATCTGCCCCTCTCCCGCACAGCCAGCAGCATTTCCAAGTGACCTCCTAAGGCCTTCCCCAAAATACAGGGGCACCTCTGGGTTTCCTGTTTCCCTCACTTCGAACACTTTTCTTAAAAAAAAAAAAAAATCCTGCACACTTCTTGATAGAATGCCACAGTGCAAGGAATACAGTCCTTCAATATTTAAACCTCCATTTGCAAAACACTTGGAGCTTGGTTTTGTTTTGTTTTGTTTTTTAATTACACCACCACATAATTTAAAGCGTTTACACGTTCTAATTATTCAGTTCCAAAACACCAAACTTTTATTGCACAGTGTCCTCATGAAAAGGCCCACGCAGCTGGACAACCACATATTCTGCCATGAAAGGGCAGCAAGGTGCCCTCCCCCCTTCTTTGCTGCCTGGGCGGCCACCAGGGTTTGAAATCCATGCACCCTACTAAGTTTCTAGGGTGCAATTCGTGGACCCTTCCCTTTCCCATCCCAGCAGGTGCTCAAGGGCCCGCTGGCTTACAAAGTGCCAGAAGCAGGGCTGGGCTAGCTGGCAAGAATTCAGTGTTCTGTCCCTTGGACTTCCAGCGGACACTAGGCTGCTTGGAAGAACCGCGCAGACTCTGAGATTTTTCAGCAGAGGGGTGGAGCGGTAAAGGCCTTGACCCCAAAGGCAAGGCCTTTCTGCGACCGCCAGTTTGGGGAGCTCCGAGAATGTGCCAACAGACGGCAGAATACTTGGTTCCCTGCTCCATGCAGTCCCAGTTCCCTTACCTGTGGTCCGCAGCCCTCCGCTGCACCCATGGGATGGCGATCCTTGGGGACCCAGGAGCGGACGAAATGGGAGTTCCCAGCCGCAGTTGCAACCCCCGAGAGCGCAACTGGGAACCCCTCCCCATCCCCCCCATGAGCCGACCCCCGCCCCGCGCCGCCAGGGTCAGCCCCGCCCCTGCCGCGCTCCCGGCGCATTTTCAGCCTCAGTGTCCACCTCCGAGAGCACAACTGGGAAGCTCGCCCCCAACCCCGCCAGAAGCCGACTCCCGCCCCACGCCTCCCGCGTTCGCCCCGCCCCTGCACGGTCCAGGTACCTTCCCAGCTTCTAGCGTTCACGCCCGGGTAGGAGGAGGATGTAGGAGTATGGGAGATGTGTCTGGAGCCTGACAGCCTCAGCTCCGCTCTGGCCTGCCCTTTGGACCTAGGAGCCAGGCCAACTTGCAGAGGGCTTAGGGCCCCATTGTATGCAAACTACCAAGGCCTACCGCAAGGAGAGCTCTGTCCAGGGGAAGGGAAGCGCCCCAGGCTGCGTTCCCAAGCTGTTGCTTGGCAATGCAGACTCAGCGGTAAACGGAGGGAATCAGGGTCCTAGTGCCCCTGTCTTGGGGAGGAAGCTCCACAGCCAGAGTGTTCCTCCCTTTGTGCCCAGAAAGCGCCTGCCAGACTGGGCTTCCCCGGAGCTCTGTTGCAGAGCAGAGACGTGTGGATGTGTTTTGGGGCCTTGACATGTGCGTTTGGGCTCCCTAGCACAGCCCCAGTGTAGGGGAACCAGCCCCTGAGCAAAGAGCTCCAGGCAGTGCTTTGTGCCAGGCCTGGATGCCCAGTCCCAGCACGCGGGAGAGATGAGTTAGGCTGCCGGCGGGTCCTTGCAAGCCTGTATTGGAAAGGACCGAGTGAGCTTCCACACCGTCGGAGCTGCAGACCTGCGCCCAGGCGCGATAGGACAGAGCCCCTGTCGAGAGGCTGCTCTGCCTGGGCGAGCCTCGCCAAGCCCTTCCCAGCTTCTAGCGTTTGCGCCTGCAAAGGAGCAGGCTGCGGGAGTGTGGGCGACATGACTGGCTCCTGAGTGGCCTCAGCTCCGCTCTTGCCTTCCCTTTGGACCTAGGAGCCAGGCCTCCTTGCAGACGGCTTAGGGCACGGGGGTGTGCAAACTGCGAAAGCCTCCCGCAAGGAGACCTCTGTCTGAGGGAAGGGAAATGCCCCAGGTTGCATTCCCAAGCTGTTGCTTGGTAGCCCAGACTCAGCGCTGAACGGAGGGAATCAGGGTCCCAGTGCCCCTGTCGTGGGGAGGGAGCTCCACAGCCAGAGTGTTCCTCCGTTTGTGTTCAGAAACCGCCTTACAGACTGGGCTTCCCCGGAGCTCAGCTCCAGAGCAGAGTCGTGTGCATGTGGTTTGGGGCCTTCCCCTGTGCCTTTGGGCTCCCTAGCACAGTCCCAGCGCAGGGGAACCAGCCCCTGAGCAGAGAGCTCCAGGCAGTGCTCTGTGCTCTGGATTGGAAGCCCACTCCCAGCACGCGGGAGAATAGAGTCAGGCCGCCGTCGGGTGCTTGCAAGCCTGTATTGGGAAGGACCGAAAGAGCTTCCACTCCAGCGGAGCTCCAGATCTGCACCCAGGCGCGATATCGCAGAGCCCCGGCCTAGAGGCTGCTCTGCCTGGGCGAGCCTCGCCAAGCCCTTCCCAGCTTCTAGCTTTTGCGCAGGGGAAGGAACAGACTGCGGAAGTGGGGGAGACGTGACTGGCGGGCGCCTTACTGGCCTCAGCTCTGCTCTTCCTTTCCCTTTGCACCTATGATCCATGCCTCCTTGCAGAGGGCTTAGGGCCCGAAGGAGAGCTCTGTCAGAGGGAAGGGAAGTGCCCCAGGCTGCATTCCCAAGCTGTTGTTTAGCCGCCCAGACTCAGCGCTGCACAGGGGTAATCAGGCTCTCTGTGGCCGCAGCTTCACACACAGGTGTGTCTCCGTAGGAATCAAGAAAGATCCTGACAGAGTGAGGTTCATTAGAGCTATACTAAAGAGCAAAGGCTTGTCCATGTGGTCTTGTCTTCCCCTGTGCCTTTGGGTCTCCAGGCTCGGCCCCAGCTCCGTGGAAACAACCCCTGAGAAAATATCTTCAAGATCCACTTTTCCCAGTGTCTGGGAACCGGGGTTCGTAGGAGGAGAGAAAAGCACGTCTCCATCGGGAACGAAAAGGCAGTCCACCTGCCTGTGTTTTGAAGCCTCTATTTGGAAGGAATGGGTTAGCTTCTCCTAAAGGAGACCTCCAGATCTGCTCAGAAGTCGGTAATTCCAGAGGCAGGGTACTGGTTCCTGACTGCCCTTTGCTAGCCTTGCAAAGATATTCCTAGATTCTAGAGTTATTTTCCATGAAGGAGCAGGCTTCGGGAATGTGTCAGACGGGACTGGCTCCTTATTGACCTCAGCTCAGCTATTGCCTTTCAATTCAAACTAGGGCAAGGCCCTACTTTATGAAGGGTAAGGGTCTTCTTCTTTGCAAACTGCCAAGGGCTACAGCAATGAGACCTCTGTCAAGGTGAGGGAAGCCTAAGAGGATGGATTCTCAAGCAGGTGCTTTGCCACAAAGCATCAGCACCCCACGAAGAGAATCAAGCTCCCTGTGCACCAATGTTGGGAGTGTAGCTTCACACACAGAGTTGTCTCTATAGGAGTCAAGAATGTTCCTGAGAGATTAGGTTCACTAAACCTCTCCTACAGAGCATAGACCTGTCCATGTGGTTTTGCCTTCCCCTGTGAGTTGGGTCCTTGAGGTCCGCCACACCTCCGGGGAAACTGTCCCTGAGAAAAGACCTCCAGGAACCGTTTCGCCGAGGCTGGGAAATGCTGTTCACAGGAAGTAAGGCAAGCGAATCTCCTGCAGAGTAAAAGAGGCCTTACAGTCCCTGGAGGAGCAGGCTGCCAGAGTGTGTGAAACCTGACTGTTGCCTTACTGGCCTCAGCTCCGCCATTGCCTGTTCATCCGAGCTAGCACCCAGGCCTACTTGGAAAAGCGTTTGGGTGCAGATTTCTACAAAGTGCCAAGGGCTACAGCAGTGAGAATTCTCTCGGTGGTAACGGAGAGCATTTTATGGATTCTCAAGCTGTTTTCTGAACGACAGCGTCAAAATGAACTGAGAGAATCAGGCTCTCTGTGCCCCTATGTTAGGTACGCTGCTTCACACACAGAGGTGTCTCTATAGGAGCCAAGAATGCTCCTGAGAGATGAGGTTCACTAGAGGTCTGCTACAGAGCATAGACCTGTCCATGTGGTCTTGCCTTCCCCTGTGCCTTTGGGCCCCGGGCTCGGCCCCAGCTCCGTGGAAACAACCCCTGAGAAAATATCTTCAAGATCCGCTTTTCCCAGAGGCTGGGAACTGGGGTTCATAGGAGGAGAGAAAAGCAAGCCTCCTTCGGGCACGAAAGGCCGCCAACCTGCCTGTGTTTTGAAGCCTCTATTTGGAAGGAATGGGTTAGCTTCTCCTAAAGGAGACCTCCAGATCTGCTCAGAAGTCGGTAATTCCAGAGGCAGGGTGCTGGTTCCTGACTGCCCTTTGCCAGCCTTGCAAAGACATTCCAAGATTCTAGAGTTATATTCCATGAAGGAGCAGGGTTCGGGAATGTGCCAGAGGGGACTGGCTCCTTATTGGCCTCAGCTCAGCTATTGCCTTTCCATTCAAACTAGGACAAGGGCCTACTTTATGAAGGGTAAGGGTCTTCTTCTTTGAAACTGCCAAGGGCTACAGCAATGAGACCTCTGTCAAGGTGAGGGAAGCCTAAGAGGACGGATTCTCAAGCAGGTGCTTTGCTACAAAGCATCAGCACCCCACGGAGAGAACCAAGATCCCTGTTCCCCAATGTTGGGAGTGTAGCTTCACACACAGAGTTGTCTCTATAGGAGCCAAGAATGTTCCTGAGAGATTAGGTTCACTAAAACTCTCCTACAGAGTATAGACCTGTCCATGTGGTTTTTCCTTCCCCTGTGAGTTGGGTCCCCGAGGTCCACCACACCTCCGGGGAAACTGTCCCTGAGAAAAGATCTCCAGGAACCGCTTCGCTGAGGCTGGGAAACGCTGTTCACAGGAAGTAAGGCAAGCGAGTCTCCTGCAGAGAAAAACAGGCCTTACTGTCCCTGGAGGAGCAGGCTGCCAGAGTGTGTGAAACCTGACTGTTGCCTTGCTGGCCTCAGTTCCACCATTGCCTGTTCCTCCGAACTAGGACCCAGGCCTATTTGGAGAAGCGTTTGGCTGCGGATTTCTACAAAGTGCCAAGGGCTACAGCAGTGAGAATTCTCTCAGGGGTAAGGGAGAGCATTTTATGGATTCTCAAGCTGTTTTCTGAACGACAGCGTCAAAATGAACTGAGAGAATCAGGCTCTCTGTGCCCCTATGTTAGGTACGCCGCTTCACACACAGAAGTGTCTCTATAGGAGCCAAGAATGTTCCTGAGAGATGAGGTTCACTAGAAGTCTGCTACAGAGCATAGACCTGTCCATATGGTTTTGCCTTGCCCTGTGAGTTGGGTCCCCGAGGTCCGCCCCAGCTCAGGGGAAGGAGCCCCTGAGAAAAGATCTCCAGGGACCGCTATTCCCCAAGGCTGGCAAACGCAGTTCACAGGAGGTAACGCAAGCGAGCCTCCTGCAAGGCACAACAGGTCTTACTGTGCCTGGACGATCAGGCTGCCAGAATGTGTGAGACCTGACTGGTGCCTTACTGGCCTCAGCTCCGCCATTGCATGTTCCTCCGAACTAGGACCCAGGCCTACTAGGAGAAGGGTTTGGGTATGGATTTCTAAATACTGTCAAGGGGTATAGCAATGAGAACTGTGTCACGGGTAAGGAAGAGCATTGTATGGATTTTCAAGCTGTTGTTTGAACGACAGCTTCAAAGCTGCACAGAGAGAATCAGACTCTGTGTCTCCATGTTCAGTACACAGCTTCACAGACAGGGGTGTCTCCATAGGAAACAAGAACGTTCCTGACAGAGTGAGGTTCACTAGAGCTCTCCTAGAGAGCAAAGACTTGTCCCTGTGGTTTTTCTTCCCCTGTGCGTTTGGGGCTCCAGGCTCGGCCCCAGCTCCGTGGAAACAACCCCTGAGAAAAGATCTTCAAGATCCGCTTTTCCCAGAGGCTGGGATGTGGGGCTCATAGGAGGCGGGAAAAGCAGGCCTCCTTCAGAGAGCAAGAGGCAGCCAAGCGGCCTGCGTTTTGAAGCCTCTACTTGGAAGAATGGGTTAGCTTCCTCTAAGGGAGACCTCCAGATCTGTTCAGAAGTCGGTAATTCCAGAGGCAGTGTGCAGGGTCCTGACTGCCCTTTGCCAACCTTGCAAAGACATTCCTAGATTCTACAGTTATCTTCCTGAAGAAGCAGGCTTTGGGAATATGTCAGACTTGACTGGAGCCTTATTGGCCTCAGCTCAGCTATTGCCTTTCCATTCAAAGTAGGACAAAGGCCTACTTTATGAAGGGTAAGGGTCTTCTTCTTCCAAACTGCCGAGGGCTACAGCAATGAGACCTCCGTAAATGCGAGGGAAGCATAAGCGGATGGATTATCAGGAAGGTTCTTTGCCACCAAGCATCAGCACCCCACGGAGAGAATCAGGCTCCCTTTGCCCCTATGTGGGGTGTGTAGATTCACACACAGTGGTGTCTCTACAGGAGCCAAGAATGTTCCTGAGAGATGAGGCTCACAAGAGCTATCCTACAGAGTGCTCACCTGTACATGTGGTTTCACCTTCCCCTGTGAGTTGGGTCCCCGAGGTCCGCCCCAGCTCCGAGAAAACAGCCTCTGAGAAAAGATCTCCAGGAACCGCTTTTCGCCCAGGCTGGGGAAAGCTGTTCACAGGAAGTAAGGCAAGTGAGCCTCCTGCAGAGAAAAAGAAGCCTTACTGTCCCTGGAGGAGCAGGCTGCCAGAGTGTGTGAAAACTGACTGGTGCCATACTGGTCTTAGCTCCGCCATTGCTTGTTCCTCCGAACTGGGACTCAGGCCTACTTGGAGAAGGGTTTAGGTGCAGATTTCTACAAACTGCCAAGGGCTACTGCAATGAGAACTCTCTCAGAGGTAAGGGCGAGAATTGTATGGATTCTCAAGCTGTTTTCTGAACGACAGCATTAAACCTGCACAGAGAGAATCAGGCTCTCTGCCGCCATGTTGGGTACGCAGTTTCACACACAGAGGTGTCCGCATAGGAGCCAAGAACGTTCGTCAAAGACTGAGGTTCACTAGAGCTCTCTTAGAGAGCAAAGACTTGTTCATGTGGTTTTGCCTTCCCCTGTATGTGTGGGTCTCTGGGCATAACCCCAGCTCCGTGGAAACAACCCCTGAGCAAAGATCTCCAAGATCTGCTTTTCCCCCATGCTGGAAACCAGGGATCATAGGAGGCAGGAAAAGCAAGCCTCCTTCAGGCAAGAAGAGGCAGCCAACCGGCCTGTGTTTGGAAGCCTCTATTTGCAAGGAATGGGTTAGCTTCTCCAGAAGGAGACCTCCAGATCTGCTCAGAAGATAGATATTCCAGAGGCAGGGAGGAGGTTCCTGACTGCCCTTTGCCAGCCTTGCAAAGACATTCCTAGATTCTAGCAATATTTTCCATGAAGGAGCAGGCATCGGGAATATGTCACAGTTGACGGGTGCCTCACTGGCCTCAGCTCAGCTATTGCCTTTCCTTTCAAACTAGGATCAGGGCCTACTTGGTGAAGGGTAAGGGTCTGCTTCTTTCCAAACTGCCAAGGGACACAGCAATGAGACCTCTGTCAAGGCGAGGGAAGCGTAAGCGGATGGATTCTCAAACAGGTGCTTTGCCACAAAGCATCAGCACCCCATGGAGAGAATCAGGCTCCCTGTGCCCCTATGTTCGGTGTGTAGCTTTACACACAGAGGTGTCTCTGTACGAGCCAAGAATGTTCCTAAGAGATGAGACACACTAACGTCTCCTACAGAGCATAGACCTGTCCATGTGGTTTTTCCTTCCCCTGTGAGATGGGTCCCCGAGGTCCACCCCAGCTCTGGGGATAGAGCCCCTGAGAAAAGATCTCCAGGAACCGCTGTTTGCCCAGGCTGGGAAACGCAGTTCACAGGAGGCCAGGCAAGCGAGCCTCCCACAGGGAAAAATAGGCCTTACTGTCCCTGGAGGAGCATGCTGCCAGAGTGTGTGACACCTGACTGGTGCCTTACTGACCTCAGCTCCGCCACTGCATAGCCATCCAAACCAGGACCCAGGCCTACTTGGAGAAGGGTTTGGGTGCGGATTTGTAAAAACTGCCAAGGGTTACAGCAATGAGAATCTCTCAGAGGTAAGGGAGAGCATTGTATGGATTCTTAAGCTGTTGTTTGAATGACAGCTTCAAAGCTGCAAAGAGAGAATCAGGCCCTGTGTGCCCCCTTGTTGGCTACGCAGCTCCACACACAGAGGTATCCCCGTGGAATCCAAGACTTTCCTCACATACTGAGGTTAACTAGAGTTCTCCTACAGAGCAAAGACTTGTCCATGTGGTTTTGCCTTCCTCTGTGCGTGTGGGTCTCCGGGCTCGGCTCCAACTCCGTTGAAATAGCCCCTGAAAAAAGATCTCCAAGAACCACTTTTCCCCCAGGCGGGAAGCGGAGTTCACAGGAAGCGGAACAAGCAAGCCTCCTTCGGGCAAGTAGATGCAGCCAACTAGCCTGTGTTTGGAAGCCTCTATTTGGAAGGAATGGTTAGCTTCTCCAAAAGAAGACCTCCAGATCTGCTCAGAAGATGGAAATTCCAGAGGCAGGGTCGAGGTTCCTGACTGTCCTTTACCAGCCTTGCAAAGACATTTCTAGATTCTAGCGTTATTTTCCATGAAGGAGCAGGCTTCAGGAATATGTCAGACTTGACTGGCGCCTTACTGGCCTCAGCTCAGCTATCGCCTTTCCGTTCAAACTAGGACAAGGGCCTACTTGGTGAAGGGTAAGGGTCTGCTTCTTTCCAAACTGCCAAAGGCTACAGCAAAGAGACCTCTGTCAAAGAGAGGGAAGTGGAAGCGGATGGATTCTCAAACAGGTGCTTTGCCACAAAGCATCTGTACCCCACGGAGAGAATCAGGCTGCATTTGCCCCTATGTTGGGTGTGTAGCTTCAAACACAGAGGTGTTTCTATAGGAGCCCAGAATGTTCCTGGGAGATGAGGTTCACTAGAGCTCTGCTACAGAGCATAGACCTGTCCATATGGTTTTGCCTTCCCCTGTGAGTTGGGTTCCCGATGTTCGCCCCAGCTCCGAGGAAGAAACCCCTGAGAAAACACCTCCAGGAACTGCTTTTCGTCCAGACTGGGAAACGCAGTTCACAGAAGGCAAGGCAAGCGAGCCTCCTGCAGAGAAAAAGAGGCCTTAATGCCCCTGGAGGAGCAGGCTGCAAGAGTGTGTGAGACCTGACTGGTGCCTTACTGGCCTCAGCTCCGCCATTGCATGTTCCTCTGAACTAGGACCCAGGCCTACTAGGAGAAGGGTTTGGGTGCGGATTTCTAAAAAACTGCCAAGGGCTACAGCAATGAGAACTCTCTCAGAGATAAGGGAGAGAATTGTATGGATTCTCAAGCTGTTTTCTGAACGACAGCGTTAAACCTTCACAGAGGGAATCAGGCTCTCTGACCCCATAAGTTGTCCCTGTAGGAACCAAGAACGTTCGTCAAAGACTGAGGTTCACTAGAGCTCTCTTAGAGAGCAAAGACTTGTTCATGTGGTTTTGCTTTCCTCTGTATGTGTGGGTCTCCGGGCATAACCTCAGCTCCGTGGAAACAACCCCTGAGCAAAGATCTCCAAGATCTGCTTTTCCCCCATGCTGGGAACCAGGGATCATAGGAGGCAGGAAAAGCAAGCCTCCTTCGGGCAAGAAGAGGCAGCCAACTAGCCTGTGTTTGGAAGCCTATATTTGCAAGGAATGGGTTAGCTTCTCCAGAAGGAGACCTCCAGATCTGCTCAGAAGATAGATATTCCAGAGGCAGGGTCGAGGTTCCTGACTGCCCTTTGCCAGCCTTGCAAAGACATTCCTAGATTCTAGCGCTATTTTCCATGAAGGAGCAGGCATCGGGAATATGTCAGAGTTGACGGGTGCCTTACTGGCTTCAGCTCAGCTATTGCCTTTCCTTTCAAACTAGGATCAGGGCCTACTTGGTGAAGGGTAAGGGTCTGCTTCTTTCCAAACTGCCAAGGGACACAGCAATGAGACCTCTGTCAAGGCGACGGAAGCGTAAGCGGATGGATTCTCAAACAGGTGCTTTGCCACAAAGCATCAGCACCTCACGGAGAGAATCAGGCTCCCTGTGCCCCTATGTTCGGTGTGTAGCTTTACACAGAGAGGTGTCTCTGTACGAGCCAAGAATGTTCCTAAGACTTGAGATTCACTAAGGTCTCCTACAGAGCATAGACTTGTCCGTGTAGTTTTGCCTTCCCCTGTGAGTTTGGTCCCCGAGGTCCACCCCAGCTCCGGGGAAACAACTCCTTAGAAAAGATCTCCAGGAACCGCTTTTCACCCAGGCTGGGAAACGCAGTTCACAGGAGGCAAGGCAAGCGAGACTCCCGCAGGGAAAAAGAGGCCTTACTGTCCCTGGAGGAGCAGGCTACCAGAATGTGTGACAACTGACTGGTGCCTTACTGACCTCAGCTCCGCCATTGCATGGCCATCCAAACCAGGACCCAGGCCTACTTGGAGAAGGGTTTGGGTGCGGATTTCTAAAAACTGCCAAGGGCTACAGCAATGAGAACTCTCTCAGAGGTAAGGGAGAGCATTGTATGGATTCTCAAGCTGTTGTTTTAATGACAGCTTCAAAGCTGCAAAGAGAGAATCAGTCTCTCTGTGCCCCCTTGTTGGGTACGCAGCTTCACACACAGGGGTGTCTCCATAGGAGTCAAGAACGTTCTGGACAGAGTAAGTTTCACTTAGAGGTCTCCTGGAGAACAAAGACTTGTCCATGTGGTTTTCCTTCCCCTGTGCAATTGGGTCTCTGGTCTCGGCCCCAGCTCCATGGAAAAAACCCCTGAGAAAATATCTTCAATATCCGCTTTTCCCAGAGCCTGGGAAGCTGGGTTCATAGGAGGCAGGAAAAGCAAGCCTCCTTCGGGCACGAAGAGTCAGCCGACCGGCCTGTTTTTGGAAGTCTCAATATGGAAGGAATGAGTTAGATTCTCCTAAAGGAGACCTCCAGATCTGCTCAGAAATCAGTAATTCCAGAGGCAGGGTGCAGGCTCCTGACTGCCCTTTGCCAGCCTTGCAGAGACATTCCTAGATTACAGCGTTATTTTCCATGAAGGAGCAGGCTTCGGGAATATGTCAGACTTGACTGGCGCCTTATTGGCCTCAGCTCAGCTCTTGCCTTTCCTTTCAAACTAGGACAAGGGCCCACTTTATGAAAGGTAAGGGTCCTCTTCTTTCCAAACTGCCAAGGGCTACAGCAATGAGACCTCTGTCAAGGCGAGGGAAGCGTAAGCTTATAGATTCTCAAGCAGGTGCTTTGCCACAAAGCATCAGCACCCCACGGAAAGAATCTGGCTCCCTTTGCCCCTACGTTGCGTGTGTAGCTACACACACAGAGGTGTCTCGATAGGAGCCAAGAATGTTCCTGAGAGAGGAGGTTCACTGTTGGGGGCCAGAGTGAGGCACTCCGCCCATGGCAAAGGTCATGAGGAAGGAGGCTCGACATACGCAAAGGCGGGATCGAGCCTCAGGAGTCCCCCTGGAAATCCTCGAGCATCTACCCCCATAACCAGAGCCTGCCTACCTTACTACTTTGTGCTCTCACCTACACCTCTGACTTTACGGGGGGCTGTCCCCCACCACCTCTTTCGGAGAAGGAGTTAACCTAGAGCTCCAGTTGATAAAAACCCCTGGGTGTGACAAGAGTGTTTTAACCTACAAACTCCTCTGAAGGTTCTCTAGCCTGCCTGACAGGCTTGTCCGGCCACATGTGATTGCTCACAGCCTCCCAACCATGAGAGGCACGAGATGCTTTAAACCTTCTAAAAACAGGTTCCTTAGGAAAGTTAGAAAAGTATTAGTATAAGTATAATGGGCTGATTAGAAATCATATTGGTGAAGGGTTTTTCATTTGTTGAGCTGATGTTTACTGCTAAGTCTCCACATCCCCTGCCCTTATACACATTAATGAATATATAGAAGAAATAAGTATTAACCTTTGATATAAATCACGTTAGACCTTAGGCTAAGTAAATTCTTTCCTTAACTAAAACCCACTACACCCTCACCCTATAGGAATGTAACTTTATTTGGGTGGCGTCTGTTTTAAGAATAATCACCCCTGGAGAAATAAGTGTCCTGGTTGACTGACCGCTGTCACAAGGAGAGGGTCGTAAATTGTCAGCAGGCCCCCCGGCCAGAAGATGATGTAACACCCCTAAGACCTCTGTATACTTTTGTATGAAGCACCTGACTTTGATAAAAGTCAGGACTGCTGACCCCACGTGACTTTGGCATAACATCTCAGTGTATAAAAGTAGACCATGGAAAATAAAGAATTGGGATCAGTTTCTCGAAATACTGGTCTCCCCATGTCTCTCTCTCTCTCTCACTCTGGTTGAGTCTCCATCTGGAGCGCGGAACCCACCAAGCTTACTAATTTTGCCTGGGCTTCTAAGATCCGACCGGGGAGGCCTCAGTGTCTCCTCTCCTTCGGGAGAACGGAAGGACGCCTGCGGCCTACGTAAGTGGTGCAAGCTTCTTGTCTTGAAGTTTTATTGGTCCCCCGCGTAAACCAAGCTACTCAGCCTCTTTTCTCCACTGAATTTTCCTACTGAGCTATCCTCATTTTATTACTCTTTATATCCTTAATTAACGTTTAATTAAGCAGTTGTTCCCTGACCCTCGCCTACGCCGTCTCTGCTTCGAATACCCTGGATCAGCTGGGGCTGGACCCCGGCAGTTCACTAGAGATCTCCTACAGAGCATAGACCTGTCCATTTGGTTTTGCCTTCCCCTGTGAGTTGGGTCCCCGAGGTCCGCCCCAACTCCGGGGAAACAGCCCCTGAGAAAAGATCTCCAGGAACTGCTTTCCGCCCAGGCTGGGAAACGCTGTTCACAGGAAGTAAGGCAAGCGAGCCTCCTGAAGGGAAATAGAGGCCTTACTGTCCCTGGAGGAGCAGGCTGCCAGAGTGTGTGACACCTGACTGGTGCCTTACTGGCCTCAGCTCCGCTATTGCATGTTCATCTGAACTTGAACCCAGGCCTACTTGGAGAAGTGTTTGTGTGCCGATTTCCAGAAACTGCGAAGGGCTACAGCAATGATAACTCTCTCAGTGGTAAGGGAGAGCATTGTGTGGATTCTCAATTTGTTGTTTGAACGACAGCGTCAAAGCTGCACAGAGAGAATCAGGTCTCTGTGTCTCTATGTTGGCTATGCAGCTTCCCACACAGAGATGTCCCCGTTGGAGCCAAGAACATTCCCCATAGACTGAGGTTCACTAGAGCACTCCTAGAGAGCAAAGACTTATCCATGCGGTTTTCCCTTCCCCTGTGCGTGTGGGTCTCCGGGATCGGCCCCTGCTCCGTGGAAACAGCCTCTGAGAAAAGATCTCCAAGAACCTCTTATCCCCCAGGCTGGGAAGCGGAGTTCGCAGGAGGTGGGATAAGCAAGCTTCCTTCGGCAAGAAGAGACAGCCAACCGGCCTGTGTTTGGAAGCCTATATTTGCAAGGAATGGGTTAGTTTCTCCTGACCGAGACCGCCAGATGTGCTGAGAAGATAGAAATTCCAGAGGCAGGGTCGAGGTTCCTGACTGCCCTTTGCCAGCCTTGCAAAGACATTCCCAGATTCTAACGTTATTTTCCATGAAGGAGCAGGCATCGGGAATATGTCAGACTTGACTGGCGCCTTACTGGCTTCAGCTCAGCTACTGCCTTTCCATTCAAACAAGGACAAGGGCCTACTTGGTGAAGGGTAAGGGTCAGCTTCTTTCCAAACTGCCAAGGACTACAGCAATGAGACCTCTGTCAAGGTGAGGGAAGCCTATGCGGATGGATTCTTAGCAGGTTCTTTGCCACAAAGCATCAGCACCCACGGAGAGAATCAGACTCCCTTTGCCACTATGTTGGGTGTGTAGCTTCATGCACAGAGGTGTCTCTGTAGAAGCCAAGAATGTTCCTGAGAGATGAGGTTCACTAGAGCTCTCCTACAGAGCATAGACCTGTCCATGTGGTTTTGTCTTCCCCTGTGAGTTGGGCCCCCGAGGTCCGACCCAGCTCCAGGGAAACAGCCCCTGAGAAAAAATCTCCAGGAACAGCTTTGCGCCCAGGCTGGGAAATGCAGTTCACAGGAGGCAAGGCAAGCGAGCCTCCTGCAGGGAAAAAGAGGCCTTACTGCTCCTGGACGATCAGGCTGCAAGAGTGTGTGAGACCTCACTTGTGCCTTACTGGCCTCAGCTCCGCCGTTGCCTGTTGTTCCGAGCTAGGACCCAGGCCTACTTGGAGAAGGGTTAGGGTGTGGATTTCTACAAACTGTCAAGGACGACAGCAATGAGAATTCTCTTAGCAGTAAGGGAGAGCATTGTATGGATTCTCAAGCTGTTGTTTGAATGACAGCTTCAAAGCTACACAGAGAGAATCAGGCTCTCTGTTCCCCTATTTTGGCTGTGCAGCTTCACACACAGAATTTGACTCTGTTTGAGCCAGAAATATTCCTGAAAGACTTAGGCTCACCAAAGCTGTCCTCCAGAGCAAAGACATTGGATGTGGTTTTGCCTTCCCTTGCCAGTATGGGTCCCCTAGCTTGGCCCCAGCTCCGGGGATACAGCCTCTGAAAAAAATCTTCCAAGAAGCGATTTTTCCTCCAGGCTGTTAAGCGGAATTCGCAGTTTGCAAGTTAAGGAAGCCTGCTTCGTGGAAGAGCAAGCAGCCAACTGGCCCTGTGTTAGGAAGCCTGTATTTGAAAGGAATGGGTTAGCTTCTACAGCGGGAGAACCTCAGATCTGCTCAGGGGACTGAAATACTAGAGTCAGGGTCGAGGTTCTCCCTTGTCCTTTGCGCACCTTGCAAAGACATTCCTAGCTTCTAGCGTTAGTGTCCCTGTAGTAGCAGGCTGCAGGAGCGTGTGATAAATGACTGCCGCGTTCCTGTCCTCAGCTCCGCTATTGACTTTCTATTCGAACTAGAACCCAGGCCTACTTTGAGAGTGGTTAGAGTCCAGTGTTTCCAAACTGCCAAGGGCTACGGCAATGCGAGCTCTGTCAGAGGTAAGAAAAGAGCAATTGGTTGGATTCTTCAGCTGCTGCGTGGCTGCACATCTTCCGAGCCGCATGGAGAGCATGAGGCTCCTTGTGGCCCTATTTTGGGTACGCAGCAACATGCACACAGAATGTCTGTGTTCACTTATGTACAGGCTTATGTACACTAGAGCTCTCCTACAGAGCAAAGACCACTCAGTGGGCTCCAAGAGATACCTGTCGCAGCTCGAGAAGAGAGTGGAGTCCTTTGCTTCCCCTTGAGATGAGGCCTGACTCCCCGGGTGAGTATGGAATGCAACCCCAAATCCCTGTCGCCTATGGAGAGGAACATTAAGTCCTGGATACAAGCCTAGATGAGGTCTAGTTTGCCCTTCAGTGAATGGAGCCCAATCCCCAGCTCTCCCTGGCAACTCGAATGGAAGATTGGACTTCCTGGGCCAACACAAGAGGAAGCCTGAATTCCCCGTCGTAACTCGAGAATCCCACTGCAACTCGAGAAAAACCACGTGCTGCCCTCGTCATCGCAAGATGAGGCCCTTTGTCCGCTACAGCATCTCAAGAGAAGTCCACGTTCCATCCTGAAGTGCGAAACGGTACTTGGCACCCTTGATGCGACCCCAAAAGTTCCGCGACATTCCAGACTCACTCAAGGGGAACACCGAGGTTCCTGGCACCACTTCATCTGACCCCTTCTCCTCTCCTGATTGGAACAGGAGGGTCGACTCCCCTTCTCTGTCTGCAAGGGTTTCCCGACCTTCCGGGCGCACCTCAGGATGAGGCCGGTCTCATGAGGAAGTTCGAGACGTAGCCTCGTGGGTGGTGCCACATGCCGAAAGACCCCAATTTCACGGTCCACTCTTGAAAAGAACCCGATGCCAGAACACCTCTTTGAAGGAAATCCTGTGGATGAAGGCAGAACACGAAGGGGCACTGACACCCACGTGCATCGTCCAGAAAAACCCGCAGGTCCCACAGACATTTCGAAAAGTGGCGTGTCACCCTGTAAACAACTCGAAAGGCAAACGAAGGTCCATTCCTCAACAGAAGACTAGGTGTGACTCTCTTGTCCCTACTCTGCAGGGACCATGGGATCCGAGTCAGAAACAGAGAGGAAGCCTGAGGTTCCTGCGTCCACTCTAGATGAGGCCCTCTTCCATTGCACCACACCCAGTGGAGTCCCGAGAGGCCCCTACCAACTCCACAGTATCCCTGAGTTCTCAGAGGCACAATGAGAAGCTCCCTGAGGTCACAGGCACAAGTCGAGGGAACCCTGGGTTTTCTGCCGCGACTCGAGAAAGACCTCGCGAGTGCTTCAAAATCTCTTGAGTCGCAATTCCCCTACAATGACTCGAGCGCCATGACACGCTCCCCCTCGCCACGCGCATGGAGACCTGACTAACCTGGCACTGCACTAGAGGCTCCCTGAGATCCTCATCGTACCTCGTGAGGAAATCCACACTGGCGCGGCAGCTCGAGGAAACACATGAGACACCCAAGTCATCGCGAGATGAAGGCCTTATTTTCCTGCATGGCCTGGAGAGCAATCACGAGTCCTCTCTCCAAACTGAAGAGGAGGCTGGACTCCCTTGAGGCCGCTCAGGGGGCTCCAAAAGATCCGTGTCACGACTCGAGAGGAGAGCGGAGTCCTTGGCTTCCCCTCGAGACGAGGCCTGACTCCCCGGGGGAGACTGGAATGCAACCCCGAGATCCCTGCCTTCCCTGGAGAGGAATATTAGGTCCCGGACACACGCCTAGGTGAGGTCTCTTGGGCCCTGCAGTGACTCGAGCGCAACCCCCAGATCTCCCTCGCAACTCGAGGGGAAGATTGGGCTTCCCAGGGCCAACCCAAGAGGAAGGCTGAGATCCCCGTCGTAACTCGAGAATCCCGCCGCAACTCGAGAAAAACCACGTGGTTCCCACCTCTTGTCAAGATGAGGCCCTTGCCCGCGATGGTGTCTCAAGGGAAGTCCCCTGTTCCGCCCTGAAGGGCGAAACGGTCCCTGACAGCCTTCCTGCGACACCCAAAAGTTCCCCAACATGCCGCGTTCTGTCGAGGGGAACACCGAGGGTCCCGCCACCCTGTCATCTGAGCCCCTTCTCCCCTCCGGATCGCGACAGGAGAGGCGATTCCCCTGCGTGGTCTGGAAGGGATTCCCGGCCTTCCCGGCGCACCTAAGGATGAGGCCGGCCTCACGAGGAAAATGGAGACGAGCCACGTGGGTGGTGCCACATTCCCAACGCCCCCGATTCCCCGGTCCGCTCTTGAGAAGGACCCGAGGCCCGGACCCCTCTTCGAAGGCAACCCTGTGGGTGAAGGCACAACACGAAGGGGCACTGCCAACCCCGTGCACCGTCCGCAAAGACCCGCGGGTTGAAAACACAGCTCGACGAGGGGCCTGAGACCCCCTGAGCAACTCGAGAGGCAAGCGGGGTTCCCTTCCTCAGACAAGACGAGGCCTGACTCTCCTGTCCCAACTCTGCAGGGACCCTGCGGTCGGAGTCCGAAACGGAGAGGAAGCCTGAGTTTCCTGCCTCCCCTCGAGGTGAGGCCCTCTTCCGTTGCGCCAGACCCAGTGGAGTCCCGAGGGTCACCGCCAACTCCACAGGATCTCTCGCCTCTCAGAGGCACCCTGAGAAGTTCCCTAAGGTCCCCGGCAGAAGGCGAGGGAAACGAGGGTTTCCCGCCGCCCTCCGACAAAGACTTCGAGAGTCCTTCTTCAACGCGTCTGGAGGCCCTAGTCCCCTCCCGCGACTCGAGAGCCAGGACGCGCTCGCCCTCGCCACGCGCATGGAGACCTGACTTCCCTGGCGCCGCACGGGAGGCTCCCTGAGATTCTCGTCGTGCCTCGGGAGAAAACCCCCACGGGCGCCGCAGCTCGAGGAAACCCCTGAGACGGCCCCGTACTCGCGAGCTGAGGGCCTTCTTTTCCTGCATGGCCTGCAGAGAAATCCCGGGTACTCTCTCCAAACGGAAGAGGAGTCTGGTCAACTGAGGCCGCTCAGGGGGCTCCAAGAGCCCCGCGTCGCGACTCGAGAGGAGAGCGGAATTCTTGGCTTTCCCTCGAGACGAGACCTGACTCCCCGGGGGAGCCTGGAATGCAACCCCGAGATCCCTGCCTTCCCTGGAGAGGAATATTAGGTCCCGGACACACGCCTAGGTGAGGTTTCTTGGGCCATGCAGTGACTCGAGCGCAACCCCCAGCTTTCCCTCGCAACTCGAGGTGAAGATTGGGCTTCCCAGGGCCAACCCAAGAGGAAGCCTGAGATCCCCGTCGTAAATCGAGATTCCAGCCGCAACTCGAGAAAAAAACGGGGTTCCCACCTCTTGGCAAGATGAGGCCCTTGCCCGCCACGGCATCTCAAGGGAAGTCCCCTCTTCCGCCCTGAAGGGCGAAACGGTCCCTGACAGCCTTCCTGCGACCCCCAAAAGTTCACCGACACGCCGGGTTCCCTCGAGGGGAACACCGAGGGTCCCGGCACCGCTTCCTCTGAGCACCTTCTCCCCTCCGGATCGCGACAGGAGAGGTGATTCCCCTGCGTGGTCTGGAAGTGGTTCCCGGCCTTCCCGGCGCTCCTCAGGATGAGGCCGGCCTCACGAGGAAATTCGAGGCGAGCCACGTGGGTGGGGCCACATGCCGAACGCCCCCGATTCCCGGGTCCGCTCTTGAGAAGGACCCGAGGCCCGGACCCCTCTTCGAAGGCAACCCTGTGGGTGAAGGCACAACACGAAGGGGCACAGCCACCCCCGTGCATCGTCTGCAAAGACCCGCGGGTTCCACACACAGCTCGACGAGGGGCCTGAGACCCCCTGAGCAACTCGAGAGGCCAGCGGGGTTCCCTTCCTCAGACAAGACAAGGCCTGACTCTCCTGTCCCAACTCTGCAGGGACCCTGCGGTCGGAGTCTGAATCGGAGAGGAAGCCTGAGGTTCCTGCCTCCCCTCGAGGTGAGGCCCTCTTCCGTTGCGCCAGACCCAGTGCAGTCCCGAGAGGCCCCGCCAATTCCTCAGGATCCCTCGCCTCTCAGAGGCACCCTGGGAAGTTCCCTAAGGTCCCCGGCAGAAGGCGAGGGAAACGAGGGTTTCCCGCCGCCCCCCGAGAAAGACCTCGAGAGTCCTTCTTCAACGCGTCTCGAGGCCCTAGTCCCCTCCCGTGACTCGAGAGCCATGACGCGCTGCCCCTCGCCAGGTGCATGGAGACCTGACTTCTCTGGCGCCGCACGAGAGGCTCCCTGAGATCCCCGTCGTGCCTCGGGAGAAACCCCACACTGGCGCCGCAGCTCGAGCAAACCCACGAGACGCCCCCGTTATCGTGAGATGAGGGCCATCATTAACTGCATGGCCTGTAGGGCAATCCCGAGTCGTCTCTCCAAACTCCACGGGAGGCTTGACTCACTAAGGCTACCCACTGCGCTCAATAGGTACCCGTCGCGACTCGAGAGGAAAGCGGAATACTTTGCTTCCCCTAGAAACAAGGCCGGACTTCCTGGGTGAGTCTGGAATGCCACCCCGAGATCCCTGTCACCCCTGGAGAGGAATATTCGGTCCTGGACACAAGCCTAGATATGGTCTATTTTGCCCCGCAGTGACTTGAGTGGGATCCCAGCTCACCCTCGCAACTCGAATGGAAGATTGGACTTCCATGGGCCAACACAGGAGGAAATCTGAATTCCCCGTCGAAACTCGCGACTCCCGCTGCAATGCGAGCAAAAGCATGTGGTTCACTCGTCATCCCAAGATGAGGCCCTGGCCCGCTACAGCGTCTCAAGTGAAGTCCCACGTTCCGTCTTGAAGTGCGAAATGCTACTTTTCACCCTTGATGTAACCCCAAAAGTTCCCCGACACACCGTTCTCACCGAGGGGAACACCGAAGTTCCCGGCACCACTTCATCTGATCACTTTCTCCCCTCCTGATCACGACAGGAGGGTAAATTCCCCTGCTTTGTCTGGAAGGAGTTCCCGCCCATCCCGGCGCACCTAAGGATGAGGCCTTTCTCAGGAGGAAATTCGAGACGTAGCCTCGTGGGTGGTGCCACATGCCGAAAGACCCCGATGGTGCGGTCCAATCTGGATAAGAACCCGATGCCCGGACACCACTTCGAAGGCAACCCAGTGGATGAAGGCACCACAGAAGGGTTACTAAAACTCCCGTGCATCGTCCAGAAAAACCCACAGGTTCTACACACAGCTCGACAAGTGGAATGTCACCCTGTGAACAACTCTATAGGCAAGCAGAGTTCGATTCCTCCACACAAGATGAGGCCTGACTCTCCTGTCCCAACTCTTCAGGGACCCTGCCATCCGAGTTAGAAATGGAGAGGAAACCTGAGGTTCCTGTCTCAACTCGAGGTGAGGCCCTCTTCCATTGCACCAAACCCAGATGAGTCGCGAGAGGCCCCTCCCAACTCCACAGTATCCCTGAATTCTCAGAGGCACCTTGAGAATCTACCTGAGGTCACCGGCACAAGTCAAGGGAACCCAGGGTTTCCTGCTGCGACCCGAGAAAGACGTTGAGAGTCCTTCAGCGCGTCTTTAGGCCCGATTCCCCTACCATGACTCGAGAGCAAAGACCCGCTCCCCATCGCCATGCGCATGGAGACCTGACTTCCCTGACGCCTGAAGAGAGTCTCCCTGAGCTCCCCGTCGTACCTCTTCGGAAACCCCATTCAGGCACCGCAGCTCGAGAAAACCCACGATACGCCCCCGTCATCACGAGATGAGGGACTTCTTTCCTGCCTGGCATGGAGAGCAAAACCGAGTCCTCTCTCCAGACTCCACAGGAGGCTTGACTCTCTTTAGGCCTCTCAGTTGGCTCCAAGAGATACCTGTCAGGACTTGAAGGGAGAGAGGAGTCCTTTGCTTCCCCTCGAGATGAGGCCTGACTCCCCGTGTGAGTCTGGAATGCAACCCCGAGTTCCTGTCGCACCTGGAGAGGAAAACTCGGTCCTGGACACAAGCCTAGATGAGGTCTATTTTGCACTGCAGTTACTAGAGAGCAATCGCCAGCTCTCCCTTGCAAATCGAATTGAAGATTGGACTTCCCTGGGCCAATACAATTGGAAGCCTGAATTCGACATCGTAACTCGAGAATCCCGCCGAAACTCGAGAAAATCCACGTGGTTCCCCCATCAGCGCTAGATGAGGCCCTTGCCCGCTACAGCGACTCAAGAGAAGTCCCACGTTCTGTCTTGAAGTGCGAAACGGTACTTGGCACCCTTGATGCAATCTCAAAATTCCCCGACATACCGGTCTCACTCGAAAGGAACACCAAGGTTCCCGGAACCACTTCATTTGAGCTCCTTCTGCCCTCGTGATCGCGACAGGAGTGTCGATTCCCCTGCTATGTCTGGAAGGCGTTCCCGACCTTTCCAGCGCGCCTAAGGATGAGGCAGGTCTCAGGAGGAAATTCGAGACATAGCCTCGTGGGTGGTGCCACAAGCCGAAAGACCCCGATTTCCCGGTCTACTCTTGATAAGAACGCGATGCCCTGACACCTTTACGAAGGAAAACCTGTGGATGAAAGCACAACACGAAGGGGCACTGACACCCCCGTTTATCATCCAGAAAAACCCGCAGGTTACAAACACAGTTCAACAAGTGGTCTGTCACCCCGTGAACAACTCGAGAGGCAAGTGGAGTTCCATTCCTCCACACAAGGCGAGACCTGATTTTCTGTACCAACTCTGCAGGGAAACTGCGATCCGAGTCAGTACCGGCGCAAGGAAACCCAGGAGAGGAAACATGAGGTTCCTGCCTCCACTCGAGATGAGGCGCTCATCCATTGCACCAAACCCAGTGGAGTCCAGAGAGGCTCCTCCCAACTCCACAGTACCCCTGACTTCTCAGAGGCACCCGGAGAAGCTCCATGAGGTCACCGGCACATGTCGAGGGAAACCAGGGTTTCCTGCCACAATGCGAAAAAGACCTCGAGAGTCCTACTTCAACGTGTCTTGAAGCCCGAATCTGCTTCCATGGCTCTATAGAAATGACACGCACCCCCTCGCCACGCACATGGAGACCTGACTTCCCTGGCGCCATAAGAGAGGCTCCCTGAGCTCCCTGTTGTACCTCGTGAGAAACCCCACACTGACGCCGCAGCTTGAGAAAACCCACCATACGCCCCTGTCATCGCGAGATGAGGGCCTTCTTTTCCTGCATGGCCTGGAGAGGAATACCGAATCCTCTTTTCAAACTCCACAGGAGGCTTGACTCCCTTTAGGCCACTTAGTGGGCTCCAAGAGATACCCGTCGCGACTCGAGAGGAGAATGGAGTCCTTTGCTTCCCCTCCAGACAAGGCCTGACTCACCAGGTGGGTCTGGAATGCAACCCCGAGATCCCTGTCTCCCCTGGAGAGGAACATTAGGTCCTGGAAACAAGCCTAGATGAGGTCTCTTTTGCCCTTCTGTAACTCGAGAGCAATCCCCCGCTCTCCCTGACAACTCGAATGGAAGATTGGACTTCCCTGGGCCAACACAAGAGGAAGCCTGAATTCCCCTTCGTAACTCGAGAATCCCACCGCAACTCGAGAAAAAGCACTCTGTTCCCTCGTCATCGCAAGATGAGGCCCTTGCCCGCTACAGCTTCTCAAGAAAAGTCCCATGTTCCGTCTTGAAGTGCGAAACGATACTTGACACCCTTGATGTGACCCCAAAAGTTCCCCGAAATATCGGTCTCACTCGAGGTGAACACCGAGGTTCCCGGCACCAGTTTATCTGAGCCCCTTCTCCCCTCCTGTTCGTGATAGGAGGGTCACTTCCCCTGCTTTGTTTGTAAGGGGTTCCCGACCTTCACGGGGCACTTCAGGATGAGGCCGGTCTCACGAGGAAATTCGAGACGTAGCTCGCGGGTGGTGCCACATGCCAAAAGACTATGATTTCCCTGTACACTCTTCATAAGAACCCGATGCCTGGACACCTCTTCGAAGGCAACCCTGTGGATGAAGGCACAACACAAAGGGGCACTGACACCCTCGTGCATCGTCCGGAAAAACCCGCAGGTTCCACATACAGCTCAACAAGTGGCTTGTCACCCCTGAAGAACTCGAGAGGCAAGTGGGGTTTCATTCCTCTACAAAAGACGAGGCCTGACTCTCCTGTCCCAACTCTGCAGGGACTTTGCGATCCGAATCAGACCAGCGCCAGTGAAGTCACGAGAAGAACGCTGAGGTTCCTGCCTCCACTCGAGATTAGGACCTCTTCCATTGCACAAAAACCAGTGGAGTCCCGAGAGACGCGTCCCAGCTCCACAGTATCCCTGACTTCTCAGAGGCACCCTGAGAAGCTCCCTGAGGTCACCAGCACAATTCGAGTGAACCCAGGGTTTACTGCCGCCACCAAAGAAAGAACTCAAGAGTCCTTCTTCAACGCATTTTGAGGCGTGATTCCCCTACCATGACTCGAGGGCAATGACGCGCTCCCTCTGCTACACTCATGAAGCCCTGACTTCCCTGGCGCCACACGAGAGGCTCCCTGAGCTCCCCGTCATACCTCGTGAGAAACCCCACACTGGCGCCGCAGATAGAGAAAACCCACTAGACGCCCCCGTTTTCGCCACATGACGGCCTTCTTTTCTAGCATGGCCTGGAGATCAATCCCGAGTCCTCTCTCCAAACTCCACAGTAGGCTTGACTCCCTTTTGGTCACTCAGTGGACTCCAAGACATACCCGTCGCGAGTCGAGAGGAGAGTGGAGTCTTTTCCTTCCCCACAAGGCGAGGCCTGACTCCTCGGGTGAGTCTGATATGCGAACCGGAGATCCCTGTCGCCCCTGGAGAGAAACATTAGGTCCTGGTCACAAGCCTAGATGAGGTCTCTTTTTTCCTGCAGTGACTCGAGAGCAATCCCCAACTCTCCCTCGCAACTCAAATGGAAGACTGGACTTCCCTGGGCGAACAGAAGAGGAAGCCTGAATTTCCCGTTGTAACTCAAGAATCCCTCCACAACTCGAGAAAAACCACATCGTTCCCTATTCATCGCAAGATGCGGCCATTGCCGCTACAGCGTCTCAAAAGAAGTCTTACGTTCCATCTTGAAGTGCGATACGGTACTTGGCACCTTTGATGCGACCCCAAAAGTTCCCCAACACACTGGTCTCACTGGAGGGGCACACCGAGGTTCCCGGCATCACCTCATCTGTGCCCCTTCTCCCCTCCTGATCGAGACAGGAGGGTCGATTCCCCTGCTTTGTCTGCAAGGGGTTCCGACATTCCCGGCGCACCTCAGGATGAGGCCGGTCTCACGAGGAAATTCGAGACGAACCACGTGGGTGGTGCCAGATGCCGAACGCCCCTGATGCCCCGGTCCGCTCTTGAGAAGGCCCTGAGGCCCGGACCCCTCTTCGAAGGCAACCCTGTGGGCGAAGGCACAACACGAAGGGGTACTGACATCCCCATGCATAGTATGGAAAAACACGCAGATTCCAAACACAGATTGACAAGTGTCCTGTCATCCCTTGAAGAACTAGAGAGGCATGCGGAGTTCCTTTCCTCCACACAAGAGAAGGCCTGACTCTCCTTTCCCAACTCTGCAGGGACCGTGCGATCGGAGTCAGAAATGTAGATGAAACCTGACGTTCCTGCATCAACTCGAAATGAGGCCCTGTTCCATTGTGCCATACCCAGTGGAGTCCCGAGAGGCCCCTCCCAACTCCACAGTATCCCTGATTCTCAGAGGCACCCTCAGAAGTTCTCTGCGGTCACTGGCACAAGTCGAGTGAACCCAGGGTTTCCTGCTGCATTCTGAGCAAGACCTCGAGAGACCTTCTTTACCGCATCTTGAGGCCCGATACCCTACCATGACTGGAGAGCAATGACGCATTCCCCTCGCCACGCCCATTGAAACCTAACTTCCCTGGCGCCACACGAGAGGCTCCCTGCGCTCCCCGTCCTACCTCATGAAAACCCCACACTGGCACCGCCGCTCGAGAAAACTCACGAGACGCCCCCATCATCGTAAGATGAGGGCCTTCTTTTCCTACATGACCTAGAGAGCAATCCCGAGTCCACTCTCCAAACTCCACTGGAGGCCTGACTCCCTTTAGGCCACTCAGTAGCCTCCAAGAGATACACGTCGCTACTCTAGAGGAGAGCGGAGTCCGTTGCTTCCCCTCGAGCCGAGGCCTGACTACTTGGGTGAGTCTGGAATGGGATCCCGAGATCCGTGTTGCCCCTGTAGAGGAAAACTCGGTCCTGGACACAAGCCTAAATGAGGTCTTTTTTGTCCTGCATTGACTCAAGTGCAATCCCCAGCTCTCCCTCCCAACTCGAATGGATGATTGGACTTCCCTGGGCCAACAGAAGAGGAAGCCTGTATTCCCCGTTGTAATTCGAGAATCCTGCGGCAACTGGAGAAAAACAACGTGGCTCCTCCGTCATCGAAATATGAGGCCCCTGTCAGCTATAGCGTCTCCAGGGAAGTCCCATGTTCTGTCTTGAAGTGTGAAACGGTACTTGGCACCCTTGATGCGACCCCCAAATTTCCCTGACACCCCGGTCTCACTCGAAGAGAACATGGAGGTTCCCAGCACCGCTTCAGCTGAGCCTCTTCTCCCCTCCTGATGGCGACAGGAGGGTCGATTCCCCTGCTTTGTCTGGAAGGGGTTCCCAGACTTCCCGGCGAACCTCAGGATGAGGCCAGTCTCACGAGGGAAGTCGAGACGTAGCCTCGTGGGTTGTGCCACATGCCGAAAGACCCCGATTTCCAGGTCCGCTATTGATAAGATCCCGATGCCTGGTCACCTCTTCGAAGGTAACCCCGTGGATGAAGGCACAACACGAAGGGGCACTGACACCCCTGTGCATCGTCCCCCAAAACCGCAGGTTCCACATACAACTCGACAGGTGGCCTTTCATCCCATGAACAACTCGAGAGGCAAGCGGAGTTCCATTACTCCACACAAGACGAGGTCTGACTCTCCTGTCCCAACTCTGCAGGGACCCTGCTATCCGAGTCAGAAATGGAGAGGAACCCTGACGTTACTGCCTCAATCCGAGATTAGGTCCTCTTCAATTGCACCAGTCCCTGTGAAGTCCCGAGAAGCCCCTCTCAAATCCACAGTATCCCTGACTTCTCAGAGGAACCCCGCTAAGCTCCCTGAGGTCATGGGCACAAGTCGAGGGAACCCAGGGTTTCCTGCCACACCCCGAGAAAGACCTCGAGAGTTCTTCGAAGCGTCTTGAGGCTTGATTCCCCTACCATGACTCGAGAGCAATGAGGCGCTCCCCCACGCCACGTCCATGGAGACCTGACTTCCGTGGCACCACAGGAGTCTCCCTGAGATCCCCGTCCTATCTCGTGAGAAACCCCAACCAGGCACTGCACCTTGAGAAAACCCACGAGACGCCCCCGTCATCGCGAGATGAGGGCCTTCGTTTCCTGCATGGCCTAGAGAGCAATCCCGAGTCCTCTCTCCAAACTCCACAGGAGGCTTAACTGCATTTAGGCCACTCTTGGGCTCCAAGGGATACCCGTCGCGACTCGAGAGGACAGCGGAGTCCATTCATTCCCTTCGAGACGAGGCCTGACTCCCCGGGTGAGTCTGGAATGCAACCCCGAGATCCCTGTCGCCCCTGGAGAGAAAAACTCGGTCCTGGACACAAACCTAGATGAGCTCTATTTTGCCCTGCAGTGACTCGAGAGCAATCTCCAGCTCTCACTTGCAACTCGAATGGAAGATTGGACTTCCCTGGGCCAACACAAGAAGAAACCTGTATTCCCCATCGTAACTCAAGAATCCTGCCGCAACTCGAGAAAAAACACGTGGGTCCCCCGTCAGCGCTAGATGAGGCCCTTGCCCACTACAGCGTCTAAAGAGAAGTCCCAGGTTCCGTCTTGAAGTGCGAAACGGTACTTGGCACCCTTAATGCAATGCGAAAAGTTACCCGACTTTCACTCAAGGAGAGCACCGAGGTTCCGGCACTACTTCATCTGAGCCCTTTCTCTCCTCCTGATCCCGAAAGGAGGGTCGATTCCCCTGCTTTGTATGGAAAGCGTTCCCGGACTTTCCTGCGCGCCTCAGGATGAGGCCGGTCTCACGAGGAAATTCGAGACGTAGCCTCGTGGGTGGTGCAACATGCTGAAAGACCCCAATTTCCCGGTCCGCACTTGAGGAGAACCCGATGCCCAGACACCTCTTCGAAGGCAACCCTGTGGATGAAGGCACAACAGGAAGGAGCACTGACGCCCCCGTGCATCTCCGAAAAACCCGCAGGTTCCACACACATCACGAAAAGTGGTGTCATCCTTGAACAACTTGAGATGTAAGCGGAGTTCCATTCCTCCGCAGAACACGAGACCTGACACTCCTGAGCAAACTCAACAGGGACCCTGCGATCTGAGTCATATCCGGCCTCCAGGAAGTCAGGAGCAGAACCCTGAGGTTCCTGCCTCAACTCGAGATGAGGCCCACTTCCATTGCACCAAACCCAGAGGAGTCCCGAGAGGCCTCTCCCAAATCCACAGTATCCCTGACTTCTCAGAGGCACCCTGAGACGCTCCCTGAGGTCACCGGCACAAGTCAAGGGAACCCAGGGTTTCCTGCCGCAACCCTAGAAAGACATCGAGAGTTCTTTTTCAACCCGTCATGAGGCCCGATTCCCCTACCCTGACTTGAGAGCAATGATGCGCTCCCCCTTGCCCCGCCAATGGAGACCTGACTTCCCTGTTGCCACACGAAAGGCTACCTGAACTCCCCGTCGTACCTCGTGAGAAACCCCACACTGGCGCCGCAGCTCGAGAAAACACATGAGACGCCCCCGTCATCTCGAGATGTGGGCCTTCTTTTCCTGCATGGCCTGGAGAGCAATCCCGAGTCCTCTCTCCAAACTGAAGAGGAGGGTTGACTCCCTTTAGACCACTCAGTGGGCTCCAAGAGATACCCGTCGCAACTCGAGAGGAGAGCCGAGTCCTTTGCTTCCCCTCGAGACGAGGCCTAACTCCCTGGGTGAGTCTGTAATGCAAACCCGAGATCCCTGTCGCCCTTGGAGAGGATCATTGGGTCCTGAACACAAGGCTAGATGAGGTCGCTTTTGCCCTGCAGTAACTCGAGAGCACTCCCCAGCTTTCCCTCGCAACCCGAATGGAAGATTGGACCTCCCTGGGCCAACACAAGAGGAAGCCTGAATTCCCAGTAGTAATTCGAGAATTCCACCTCAACTTGAGAAAAACCACGTGGTTTCCCCTTCATTGAAAGATGAGGCCCTTGCCCGCTCCAGCGTCTCAAGAGTAGTCCCACGTTCTGTCTTCAAGTGCGAAATGATATTTGGCACCCTTAATGCTACCCCAAAAGTTCCCCGACATACGGGTCGCACTCGAGGGGAACACCGAGGTTCCTGGCACCACTTCATCTGAGCCCCTTCTCCCCTCCTGATCGTGAAAGGAGGGTCGATTCCCCTGCTTTGTCTGCAAGGGGTTCCCGACCTTCTCCACGCACCTCAGATGAGGCTGTCTCACGAGGAAATTCGAGACGTAGCCTCGATGGTGGTGCCACATGCCGAAAGACCGCGATTTCCCGATCCGCTCTTGATAAGAACGCGATGCCCAGACACCTATTCGAAGATAGTGTGGATGAAGGCACAACACGAAGGGGCACTGACACCCCCGTGCATCGTCCGGAAAAGACCGCAGGTTACTCATACAGCTGAACAAGTTCCTGTCACCCAGTGAACAACTCGAGAGGCAAGCGGAGGTCCATTCCTGCACACAAGACAAGGCCTGACTCACCTCTCCCAACTATGCAGGGGGCTGCGATTGGAATCAGAAATGGAGAGGAACCCTGAGGTTCCTGCCTCCCCTCGAGATGAGGCCCCCTTCCATTTCACCAAACCCAGTGGAGTCCCGAGAGGTCTTTCCCAACTCCACAGTATCCCTGACTTCTCAGAGGCACCCGGAGAATCTCCCTGAGGTCACCGGCACAAGTCGAGGGAACTCAGGTATTCTTGCCAAGACCCGAGAGAGATCTTGAGAGTCCTTCTTCAACGCGTCTAGAGGCCTGATTCCCCTACCATGACTCGAGAGCAATGACGCGCTCCCCCTTGCCACACGCATCGAGACCTAACTTCCCTGGCGCCACACAAGAGGCTCCCTGAGCTCCCCGTCGTACCTCCTGAGAAACCAACACAGGCGCTGCAGCTCGGTAAAACCACTGAGACCCCCCCCCGTCATCGTGAGATGAGGGCCTTCTTTTCCTGCATGTCCTGGAGTGCAATCCCGAGTCCTCTCTCCAAACTCCAGAGGAGGCTTGACTCCCTTTAGTCCACTCAGTGGGCTCCAAGAAATACCCGTCGCGACTCGAGAAGAGAGAGAAGTCCTTTGTTTCCCCTCGAGACGACGCCTGACTCCTGGGTGAGTCTGGAATGCAACCCCAAGATCCCAGTCACCCCTTGAGAGGAACATTAGGTCCTAGACACAAGCCTGGATGAGGTTTCTTTTGCCCTGCAGTGACTCGAGCGCAACCCCCAGCTCTCCCTCGCAACTCGAATGGAAGATTGGGCTTCCCTGGGCCAACACAAGAGGAAGCCAGAAATCCCCTTCGTAACTCGAGAATCCCGCCGCAACTCGAGAAAAACCACGTGTTTCCAACGTCATCCCAAGATGAGGCCCTTGCTGCTATGGCCTCTCAAGAAAAGAACCACGTTCCGTCTTGAAGTGCGAAACGGTACTTTGCACCCTTGATGCGACACCAAATGTTCCTGGACACGCCGGTCTCACTCGACAGGAACACCTAGGTTCCCGCACCACTTCATCTGAGCACCTTCTCCCCTCCTGTTCGAGACAGGAGGGTCTATTCCCCCGCTTTGTTTGGAAGGGGTTCCCCACATTCCCGGTGCACCTCAGGATGAGGCCGGTCTCACGAGGAAATTCGAGACATAGCGTCGTGGGTGGTGTCACATGCCGAAATACCCCGATTTCCCGGCCCACTCTTGAGAAGAACCCGATGCCCGGACACCTCTTCGAAGGCAACCCTGTGGACGAAGGCACAAAACGAAGGGTCACTGACACTCCCGTGCATCATTCGGTAAAAGCCGCAGGTTCCACACACAGCTCGACAAGAGGCCTGTCATCCCATGAACAACTCGAGAGGCAAGCAGAGTTCCATTCCTCCACTCAAGACGAGGCCTGACTCTCCGGTCCCAACTCTGAAGGGACCCTGCGATCGGAGTCCGAAATGGAGAGGAACCCTGAGGTTCCTGACTCCACTCGAGATGAGGCCCTCTTCCATTACACCAAAAACAGTGGAGGCCCGAGAGGCCCCTCCCAAATCCACAGTATCGCGACTTCTCAGAGGCACCCTTAGAAGCTCCCTGAGGTCACCGGCACAAGTCGAGGGAACACAGGGTTTCCTGACGCAACCCGAGAAAGACCTCGAAAATCCTCCTTCACGCGTCTTGAATCCCGATTCCCCTACCATGACTCGAGAGCAATGACGCGTTCCCCCTCGAAACTCGCATGGAGACTTGACTTCCCTGGCGCCACACGAGAGGCTCCCTGAGCTCCCCGTCATACCTCATGAGAAATCCCACACTGGCTCCCCAGCTCGAGAAAACCCACGAGACGCCTCCGTCATCGCGAGATGAAGGCCTTCTTTTCCTGCATGGCCTGGAGAGCAATCTCGAGGCCTCTCTTCAAACTCCACAGGAGGCCTGACTCCCTTTAGGCCACTCTGTGGGCTCCAAGAGATACCCATTGGGACTCGAGAGGAGAGCGGAATTCTTTGCTTCCCCTATATACCAGGCCTGACTCCTCAGGTGAGTCTGGAATGCAACCCCGAGATCCCTGTCGCCCCTGGAGAGGAACATTAAGTCCTAAACACAAGCATAGATGAGGTCTCATTTGCCCTGAAGTGACTCGAGAGCAATCCCCTGCTGTCCCTCGCACCTCGAATGGAAGAATGGACTTCCCTGGGACAACACAAGAGGAAACCTGAATTCCCCGTCGTAATTCGAAAATCCCGCCGCAACTCGAGGAAAACCACGTGGTTCCCCCGTCATCGCAAGATGAGGCCCTTGCCAGCTACAGCGTCTCAGGAGAAGCCCCACGTTCCATCTTGAAGTTTAAAACGATAATTGGCAACCTTGATGTTACCACAAAAGTTCCCCGACACCCTGGTCTCACTCGAGGGGAACACCAAGGTTCGGTGCACCCCTTGTTCTGAGCCCCTTATCCCCTCCTGATCGCGACGGGAGGGTCGATTACCCTGCTTTGTCTGGAAGGGGTTCCGGACCTTCCCGGCGCACCTCAGGATGAGGCCGGTCTCATGAGGAAATTCGAGACGTAGCCTTGTGGTTGGTGCCACACGCCGAAAGACCCCGATTTCCCTGTCTGCTCTTGATAAGAACCCAATGCTAGGACACCTCTTCGAAGGCAATCCTGTGGACGAAGGCACAAAACGAAGGGGTCTGACACCCTCCTGCATCGTTGGAAAAGCCCGCAAGTTCCACATACAGATCGACAAGTGGCCTGTCACCCCGTGAACAACTCGAGAGGCAAGAGGAGTTAAATTCCTCCACACAAGACGAGGCCTGACTCTCCTGTCCCAACTCTGCATGGACACTGAGATCCGATTCAGAAATGGAGAGGAACCATGAGGTTCCTGCCTCAACTCGAGATAAGGCCCTCTTCTACTGCACCAAACCCAGTGGAGTTCGGAGCGGCTCCTCCCAACTGCACAGTATCCCTGACTTCTCAGAGGCACCCTGAGAAGCTCCCTGAGGTCACGGGCATAAGTCGAGGGAACCCAGGGTTTCCTGCCGTAACCTGAGAAAAATCTCGAGAGTCCTTCTTCACGCGTCTTGAGGCCCGATTCCCCTACCATGACTGGAGAAAAATGACGCGCTCCCCCTCGCCACGCGCATGAAGATCTGACTTCCCCGGCACCACATGAGAGTCTCCCTGAGCTCCCCATCGTACCTCGTGAGAAACCCCACACTGGTGCCGCAGCTCGAGAAAACCCACGAGACGCCCCTGTCATGGTGAAATGAGGGCCTTCTTTCCTGCATGACCTGGAGAGCAATCCCGAATCCTCTCTCCAAACTCCAAAGGAGGCTTGACTCCCTTTAGGTCACTCAGTGGGCTCCAAGAGATACGCGTCGATACTCAGGAGGAGAGCGGTGTCCTTTGCTTCCCCTCGAGATGAGGCCTGACTACGAGGGTGAGTCTGGAATGCAACCCTGGATCCCTGTCGCCCCTGGAGAGGAACCTTAGGTCCTGGACAAAAGCCTAGAGGAGGTCTCTTTGGCCCTGCAGTGACTCAAGCGCAACCCCTAGCTTTCCCTTGCAACTCGAATGGAAGATTGGCCTTTCTGAGCCAACACAAGAGGAAGCCTGAATTTCCAGTTGTAATTTGAGAAACCCGCCGCAACTCGAGAAAAATCACGTGGTTCCCTGTATTGCAAGATGAGGCCCTTGCCCCCTACAGCGTCTCAAGAGAAGTCTCACATTCCGTCTTGAAGTGCAAAACAGTACTTGGCACCCTTGATGCGACCCCAAAAGTTCCCCTATATACCGATCTCACTAGAGGGGACACTGAAGTTCCCGGCACCACTTCATCTGAGGCCTTTCTCCTCTCATGATCGCGATAGGAGGGTCGATTCCACTGCTTTGTCTCGAAGGGGTTCCTGACCTTCCCGGCGCACCTCAGGATGAGGCCGGTCTCACGAGGAAATTCGAGACGTAGCCTCGAGGGCCATACTACATGCCGAAAGACCCCGATTCCATGGTCCACTTTTGATCAAAACCAGACTCCTGGACACCTCTTCGAAGGCAAGCCTGTGGATGAAGGCACAACACGTAGGGGCACTGACACCCCGTGCATCTTCCGGAAAAACCCGCAGGTTCTCACACAGCTCCACAAGTGGTCTGTCACCTCGTGAACAACTCGAGAAGCAAGCGGAGTTCCATTCCTCCACACAAGACGATGCCTGACTCTCCTGTCACAACTCTAGGGACCTTGCGCACCGAGTCAGAAATGGAGAGGAAGCCTGAGGTTCCTGCCTCCACTCAAGACGAGGCCTTTTCCATTGCCGCAAAACCAGAGGAGTCCCGAGAGGCCCGTCCCAAATCCACAGTATGCCTGACTTCTCAGAGGCACCCTGAGAAGCTCCCTAAGGTCACCGGCAGAAGTCGACGGAACCCAGGGTTTCCTGCCGCAACCTGAGAAAGACCTTGAGAGTCCTGCTTTAACGTATCTTGAGGCCCAATTCCCGTACCATATCTCGAGAGCAATGACGCGCTCCCCCTTGCCATGCGCATGGAGACCTGACTTCCCTGGCGCCACACGAAAGGCTCTCTGAGCTTCCCGTTGCACCTCGTCAGAAACCGCACACTGGCACCACAGCTCGAGAAAACCAACAAGACGCCCCTGTCATCGCGAGATGAGGATCTTCTTTTCCTGCATGGCCTGGAGAGCAATCCCGAGTCCTCTCTCCAAACTCCACAGGGGGCTTGACTCCCTTTAGGCCACTCAGTGGGCTCCAAGAGACACCTGTGGCGACTCGAGAGGAGAGCGGGGTCCTTTGCTTCCCCTCCAGTCGAGCTCGGACTCCCAGGATGCGTCTGGAATGCAAACCCGAGATCGCTGTCGGCCCTGGAGAGGAATATTAGGTCCTGGACACAAGCCTAGATGAGGTCTCTTTTGCCCTGCAGTGACTCAAGAGCAAACCCCAGCTCTCCCTCGAAACTCGAATGGAAGATTGGACTTCCCTGGGCCAACACAAGAGGAAGCCTGAATTCCCCGTCGTAACTCGAGAATCCCGCCGCACCTTGAGAAAAACCACGTGATTCCCCCGTCATCCCAAGATGAGGCCCTTGCCCTCTACAGCGTGTCAAGTGAAGCCCCAAGTCCGTATTGAAGTGCAAAACGGTACTTGGCACCCTTGAAGCGACCCCAAAAGTTTCCCGACACACCGGTTCCACTCGAGGGGAACACCGAGGTTCCCGGCACGACTTCAACTGAGCCCTTTCACTCCTCCTGATCGCGACAAGATGGTCGATTCCCCTGCTTTGTCTGGAAGGGGTTCCCGATCTTCATGGCGCACCTCAGGATGACACCAGTCTAACGAAGAAATTCGAGACGTAGCCTCATGGATGGTGCCACGTTCTGAAAGACCCCGATTTCCTGCTCCGCTATTGATAAGAACCCGATGTCCAGACACCTCTTTGAAGGCAACCCTGTGGATGAAGGCACAACACGAAGGGGCACTGACTCCCTCATGCATCTTATGGAAAAAACCGAAGGTTCCACTCACAGCTCGACAAATGGTCTGTTATCCTGTGAACAACTCGAGAGGCAAGTGGAGTTCCATTCGTCCACACAAGACGAGGCCTGACTCTCCTGTCCCAATTCTTCAGGGACCCTGTGGTCGGAGTTTTAAATGGAGAGGAACCCTTAGGTTCCTGCCTCAACTCGAGATGAGAACCTTTGCCATTGCACCAAACCCAGTGGAGTTCCGAGAGCCCCTCCCAAGTCCACAGTATGCCTGACTTCTCAGAGGCACCCTGAGAAGCTCCCTAGGTCACCGGTACAAGTCGAGGGAACCCAGGGTTTCCTGCCACAACCTGAGAAAGACCTCGAGACTCCTTCTTCAACGTGTCTTGAGTCCCGATTTCCCTACCATGACTCGAGAGCATTTATGGGCTCCCCCTCATCACACGCATAGACACCTGACTTTCCTGGCGCCACACGAGAGGCTCCCTGAGATCCCCGTTGTACCTCGTGAGAAAATTCATACTTGTGCCCCAACTCGAGAAAACCCACAAGACGCCCCCGTCATTGCGAGCTGAGGGCCTTCTTTCCTGTATGGCCTGGAGAGCAATCCCGAGTCCTCTCTCCAACTCCACAGGAGGCTTGACTCCCTGGAGGCCACTCAGTGGGCTCCAAGAGATACCTATCGCGACCCAGGAGGATATCAGAATCCTTTGCTTCCCCTCTAGCCGAGGCCTGACTCACTGGGTGAGTCTGGAATGCGTCCCCGTGATCCCTATCGCCCCTGGAGAGGAACATTAGGTCCTGGACACAAGCCTAGATGAGGTCTATTTTGACCTGCCGTGACTCGAGAGCAATTCCCACCCAGCTCTCTCTGGCAACTCGAATGGAAGAATGGACTTCCCTGGGCCAACAGAAGAGGAAGCCTGAATTCCCCGTCGTAAGTCAACAATCCCATCGCAACTCGAAAAAAACCACGTGGTTTCCCCTTCATCACAAGATGAGGCCCTTGCCCGCCACAGCGTCTCAAGAGAAGTCCCACGTTTCGTCTTGAAGTTTGAAACAGTATTTGGCAAGCTTCATGAGACCCCAAAAGTTCCCTGACATACCGGTCTCACTCAAGGGGAACACCGAGGTTCCCGGCACCACTTCATCTGAGCCCCTTCTCCCCTCCTGATCGCGACAGTAGGGTCGATTAACCTGCTTTGTCTGGAAGGCTTTCCCGACCTTCCAGGGGCACCTCAGCATGAGGCCCGTCTCACGAGGAAATTCGAGACGTAGCCTCGTGTGTGGTGCCGCATTCCAAAAGACCCCGATTTCCCGGTCTGCTCTTGATAAGAACCCGATGCCCGCACACCACTTCGAAGGCAACCCTGTGGATGAAAGCACATCATGAAGGGGCACTGACACCGCCGTGCATTGTCTGGAAAAAACCGCAGGTTCCACACACAGCTCGACAAGTGGCCTGTCACTCCTTGAACAACTTGAGAGGCAAGCGGAGTTCCATTCCTCCACACAAGACGAGGCCTGACTCTCCTGTCCCAACTCTGCAAGGACCCTGCAATCTGAGTCCGAAATGGAGAGGAACCCTGAGGTTCCTTCCTGATCTCAAGATTAGGCCCTCTTCCATTGCAGCAAACCCAGTGGAGTCCCGAGAGGCCTCTCCCAGCTCCATAGTATCCCTGACTTCTCAGAGGCACCCTGAGAAGCTACCTGAGGTCACAGGCACAAGTCGAGGGAACCCAGGGTTTCCTGCCGCAACCCGAGAAAGACCTCGAGCGTCCTTTTTCATTGCGTTGAGCCCTGATTCCACTACCATGACTCGAGAGCAATGACGTGCGCCCCCTCGCCACTCGTATGGAGACTTGACTTCCCTGACACCACACGAGAGGCTCCCTGAGCTCCCGGTCGTACCTTGTGAGAAACCCCACACTGGCACCGCAGCTCCAGAAAAACCACGAGACTCCCCCGACATCGTGAGATGAGGGCCTTCTTTTCCTGCATGGCCTGGAGAGCAATCCCGCATGCTCTCTCCAAACTCCACAAGAGAGGAGCCAAGATTGCTGAGGAGTAGGACGAGGAGAACTCTTTTCCCCCCCAAACAATTTCATCAAAAGAGCATTTAAACGTCGAGTAAATTCCACAATACAACTTATGAATGCTGCCAGAGGACATCAGGCACCCAGAAAAGCAACCCAACTCTTGGAAAGTAGGTAGGAAAAAGTATAAAAGACAAAAAAAGAGACAAAAGAGGGAGGGAGGGATTTCCGTCCCGGGAAGATAGTCTTAAAAAGAGAAAAGTTTCCAAACACCAGGAAAGCTTTTCACTGCCAAATCTTTGCCAAGCTTTGGAAGCACAAAGGGCAACATAAGGGGGATAAAAATAAATAAACAATTAAAACTCGCAGATTGCAAGCCCTACGGTAACTCCCCCAGCCGCGAAGCAGTGCAGACGCCTGCTCACACCATTAGCAAGCAGGGGCTGGGCAGGGAGGCGCGGCGCGGGCTGCATCGCTTAGAGTAAGAATCTGGCCTGAATACCATGAGCGCTATCTGAACGAAATAACTTGGGCTAGCAAACCAGACTCTGGGATATCTACCACGCAAAAAGCCAGCCCTAACCTAAGACACCGCCAGGCCCGCGCACGGAACAAAGGACTGAACAGAGATAGCCGGCTGCAGACCTTCCCCCTCTGGTGACAGGCAGCCAGAGCCGGAAGGGGGCAATTGCAGCCCCAGAGAGACATTGTCTATAAAACTGTAAGCAGGCTTCTTTGCTAACTAAAACTTCTTGGGGATCTGGACGGTCAACATCTGCCTGAGAAAGTGCGCCTGTTTTACACCCAGATAACCGAGTGGCGGGGAGGCGATAAGTCACAACATTGGCGCTCGCCAAAAACCTCATCACCTGAGCTGCTCGGACCTGGGAAGAGCACAAAACGCAGGCCGAACTGAGTCTGTGCCTCTGAGGACTACCCGAGTGCCTGAACCTGAGCGGCTTGGACCTGGGAGGTGCATGCAGCCCAGGGCCAGCCTCGGATTGTTCCCGGTGGAACAACCTAGAGCCCGAGCAGTGTGGGCAGGAAGGCTACACGCGCCGTGAGCGGGGGCAGACCCAGTGTGGCTGAGGCACTGCGAGCGCACGCCAGTGTTATTTGTTTGCAGCATCACTCCCTCCCTCCCTCCCCACAGCGCAACTGAACAAGTGAGCCTAAAAAAAAAAAGTGTCCTCCACCGTCCCCTTTGTGTCAGGGCGTAAACCAGACACTGAAGAGACCAGCAAACAAAAGAAGCTATAACAGAGGGAAACGCCTTGGAAGCTACAGGCAATAGATTAAAACCCTGTGGTTATTAGGACTACATAGGAAGGCGCCTATAGATCTTGAGAAATATAAGTAGGACCAAGGAACTAGCCAAAAATGAACCGAACCCACGATACTCACAACAAAACCAGAGAAAGTCCTAGATATATTTTTATGATCATTCTTTCTTTTTTTTAATTTTTTTAATTTTAAGTCCTCTATTGTTCATTTAATTTTCACTTTTATAACCTATTACTTTGCAAAAAAAGACCCTATTTTTTTCTTCTTCAGCAAACTTCATATATATATATTTATATATATATATATAATAATTTTTTGACCTTGTTTTTTTGTTTTGTTTTTTTTTCTTCTTTTCTTTAACATTGTATTTTTGAAATTCCAAACTGTACTCTAGATTTTTAATTTATGCTTTTTGATATTTGATATCAATTTTGTACCTGTAGTTTCTTTATAATTTTTGCGATATTGCTTGTTTTTGTTTGTTTGTTTTCTCTTTAGTTTTCTTCTTCCTTTTTTTTAACATTGTATTTTTGAAATTCCAAACTCTACTCTAGATTTTTAATTTTTGCTTTTTGGTATTAGTTATCAATTTTGTACCTGTATTTTCTTGATAATTTTTGCGACCATGTTTGTTTTTCTTTGTTCGTTTTTTCTCTCTTTCTTTTCCTTCTTCTTTTCTTTAACATCGTATTTTTGAAATTCCAAACTCTACTCTAGATTTTTAATTTTTGCTTTTATGTATTTGTTACCAATTTTGTACCTTTAAGAACCCAATCTTCAGTACCCATTTTTCACTAGGGAGCGAGATTACTGGCTTGACTGCTCTCTCTCCCTTTGGACTCTCCTTTTTCTCCACCAGGTCGCCTGTGTCTCCTCCCTAACCCCTCTCTACTCTACCCAACTCTGTGAATTTCTGTGTATTCCAGACGGTGGAGAACACTTAGGGAACTGATTACTGACTGGATCTGTCTCCCTCCTTTTCATTCCCCCCTTTTATCCTTCTGGCCACCTCTGTCTCCTTCCTCCTTCTTCTCGTCTCTGTATAACTCTGTGAACATCTCTGAGCGGTCCAGTTGTGGAGTGCACATAAGGAAGTGACTACTGGCCAGCCCACTCTCTCCACTATTGATTCCACCTCATCTCATTTGGGTCACCTCTAACTCCCTCCTCCCTCTTCTCTTCTCCATGTAACGCTGTGAACCTTTCTGAGTGACCCTCACAGTAGAGAAACTTTTCTTCTTTAACGTAGATGTTTTATCAATGGTGCTGTATAGAAGGAGAAGTTTTGAAACTACTGTAAAAGTAAGACAGATAACTGGAAGCAGGAGGCTTAAGTCCAAACCCTGCCTCCAGGGAACTCCTGACTCCAAGGAACATTAATTGACAGGAGCTCATCAAATGCCTCCATACCGACACTGAAATCAAGCACCACACAAGGGCCAACAAGTTCCAGGGCAAGACATACCAAGCACATTCTCCAGCAACAAAGGAACGCAGCCCTGAGCTTCAAGATACAGGCTGCCCAAAGTCACCCCAAAACCACAAACATCTCATAACTCATTACTGGACACTTCATTGCACTCCAGAGAGAAGAAATACAGCTCCAACCACAAGAACATGGACACAAGCTTCCCTAACCAGGAAACCTTGACAAGACACCTGTACAAACCCACACACAACGAGGAAATGCCAGAGTAAAGAACTCCACAAACTGCCAGAATACAGAAAGGACACCCCAAACTCAGCAATTTAAACAAGATGAGACAGAGGAATACCCAGCAGATAAAGGAACAGGATAAATGCCCACCAAACCAAACAAAAGAGGAAGAGATAGGGAATCTACCTGATAAAGAATTCCGAGTAAGGATAGTGAAATGGATCTAAAATCTTGAAATTAAAATGGAATCACAGATAAATAGCCTGGAGACAAGGATTGAGAAGATGCAAGAAAGGTTTAACAAGGACCTAGAAGAAATAAAAAAAGAGTCAATATATAATGAATAATGCAATAAATGAAACTAAAAACACTCTGGAGGCAACAAATAGTAGAATAACAGAGGCAGAAGATAGGATTAGTGAATTCGAAGATAGAATGGTAGAAATAAATGAATCAGAGAGGATAAATGAAAAACGAATTAAAAGAAATGAGCACAATCTCAGAGACCTCCAGGACAATATTAAACGCTACAACATTCGAATCATAGGGGTCCCAGAAGAAGAAGACAAAAAGAAAGACCGTGAGAAAATACTTGAGGAGATAATAGTTGAAAACTTCCCTAAAATGGGGAAGGAAATAATCACTCAAGTCCAAGAAACCCAGACAGTCCCAAACAGGATAAAGCCAAGGCGAAACCCCCCAAGACACATATTAATCACATTAACAAAAATCAAACACAAAGAACAAATATGAAAAGCAGCAAGGGAAAAACAACAAATAACACACAAGGGAATTGCCATAAGGATAACAGCTGATCTTTCAATAGAAACTCTTCAAGCAAGGAGGGAATGGCAAGACATACTTAAAATGATGAAAGAAAATAACCTACAGCCCAGATTATTGTACCCAGCAAGGATCTCATTCAAGTATGAATGAGAAATCAAAAGCTTTTCAGACAAGCAAAAGCTGAGAGAATTCTGCACCACCAAACCAGCTCTCCAACAAATACTAAACAGGAAACACAAAAACGGTGTATAAATTCGAACCCCAAACAATAAAGTAAATGACAATGGGATCATACTTATCAGTAATTACCTTAAACGTAAATGGGTTGAATGCTCCAACCAAAAGACAAAGACTGGCTGAATGGATACAAAAACAAGACCCCTACATATGTTGTCTACAAGAGACCCACCTCAAAACAGGGGATACATACAGACTGAAAGTGAAGGGCTGGAAAAAGATTTTCCATGCAAATAGGGACCAAAAGAAAGCAGGAGTAGCGATACTCATATCAGATAAAACAGACTTTAAAACAAAGGCTGTGAAAAGAGACAAAGAAGGTCACTACATAATGATCAAAGGATCAATCCAAGAAGAAGATATAACAATTATAAATATATATGCACCCAACGTGGGAGCACCACAGTATGTAAGACAAATGCTAACAAGTATGAAAGGAGAAATTAACACTAACACAATAATAGTTGGAGATTTTAATACCCCACTCACACCTATGGATAGATCAACTAAACAGAAATTTAACAAGGAAACACAAACTTTAAATGATACAATAGACCAGTTAGACCTAATTGATATCTATAGGACAATTCATCCCAAAACAATGAATTTCAACTTTTTCTAAAGTGCACATGGAACCTTCTCCAGGATTGATCACATCCTGGGCCATAAAGCTAGCATTGGTAAATTCAAAAAAATAGAAATCATTCCAAGCATCTTTTCTGACCACAATGCAGTAAGATTAGATCTCAATTACAGGAGAAAAACTATTAAAAATTCCAACATATGGAGGCTGAACAACACGCTGCTGAATAACCAACAAATCACAGAAGAAATCAAAAAAGAAATCAAAATTTGCATAGAAACGGATGAAAATGAAAACACAACAACCCAAAACTTGTGGGACACGGTAAAAGCAGTCCTAAGGGGAAAGTTCATAGCAATACAGGCACACCTCAAGAAACAAGAAAAAAGTCAAATAAATAAACTAACTCTACACCTAAAGCAACTAGAAAAGGAAGAAATGAAGAACCCCAGGGTTAGTAGAAGGAAAGAAATCTTAAAAATTAGAGCAGAAATAAATGCAAAAGAAACAAAAGAGACCATAGCAAAAATCAACAAAACCAAAAGCTGGTTCTTTGAAACGATAAATAAAATTGACAAACCATTAGCCAGACTCATCAAGAAACAAAGGGAGAAAAATCAAATCAATAAAATTAGAAATGAAAATGGAGAGATCACAACAGAAAACACAGAAATACAAAGGATCATAAGAGACTACTATCAACAATTATATGCCAATAAAATGGACAACGTGGAAGAAATGGACAAATTCTTAGAAAAGTACAACTTTCCAAAACTGGACCAGGGAAGAACTAGAAAATCTTAACAGACCCATCACAAGCACGGAAATTGAAACTGTAACCAAAAATCTTCCAGCCAACAAAAGCCCAGGTCCAGACGGCTTCACAGCTGAATTCTACGAAAAATTTAGAGAAGAGCTAACACCTATCCTGCTCAAACTTTTCCAGAAAATTGCAGAGGAAGGTAAACTTCCAAACTCATTCTATGAGGCCACCATCAGCCTAATACCAAAACCTGACAAAGATCGCACAAAAAAAGAAAACTACAGGCCAATATCACTGATGACATAGATGCAAAAATCCTTAACAAAATTCTAGCAATCAGAATCCAACAACACAGTAAAAAGATCATACACCATGACCAAGTGGGCTTTATCCCAGGGATGCAAGGATTCTTCAATATCCGCAAATCAATCAATGTAATACACCACCTTAACAAATTGAAAAATAAAAACCATATGATTTTCTCAATAGATGCAGAGAAAGCCTTTGACAAAATTCAACATCCATTTATGATAAAAACTCTCCAGAAAGCAGGAATAGAAGGAACATACCTCAACATAATAAAAGCTATATATGACAAACCCACAGCAAACATTATCCTCAATGGTGAAAAATTGAAAGCATTTCCTCTAAAGTCAGGAACAAGACAAGGGTGCCCACTTTCACCATTACTATTCAACATAGCTTTGGAAGTTTTGGCCACAGCAATCAGAGCAGAAAAAGAAACAAAAGGAATCCAAATTGGAAAAGAAGAAGTAAAACTCTCACTGTTTGCAGATGACATGATCCTCTACATAGAAAACCCTAAAGACTCCACCAGAAAATTACTAGAACTAGTCAATGACTATAGTAAAGTTGCAGGATATAAAATCAACACACAGAAATCCCTTGAATTCCTATACACTAATAATGAGAAAACAGAAAGAGAAATTAAGGAAACAATTTCATTCACCATTGCAATGGAAAGAATAAAATACTTAGGAATATACCTACCTAAAGAAACTAAAGACCTATATATAGAAAACTATAAAACACTGGTGAAAGAAATCAAAGAGGACACTAATAGGTGGAGAAATATACCATGTTCATGGATTGGAAGAATCAATATAGTGAAAATGAGTATACTACCCAAGGCAATTTATAGATTCAATGCAATCCCTATCAAGCTACCAACAGTATTCTTCACAGAGCTAGAACAAATAATTTCACAATTTGTATGGAAATACAAAAAACCAAGAATAGCCAAAGCGATCTTGAGAAAGAAGAATGGAACTGGAGGAATCAACCTACCTGATTTCAGGCTCCGCTACAAAGCCACAGTTATCAAGACAGTATGGTACTGGCACAAAGACAGAAATATAGATTAGTGAAACAAAATAGAAAGCCCAGAGATAAATCCACACACATATGGACACCTTATCTTTGACAAAGGAGGCAAAAATATACAATGGATTAAAGACAATCTCTTTAACAAGTGGTGCTGGGAAATCTGGTCAACCACTTGTAAAAGAATGAAACTAGAACACTTTCTAACACAATACACAAAAATAAACTCAAAATGGATTAAAGATCTAAACGTAAGACCAGAAACTATAAAACTCCTAGAGGAGAACATAGGCAAAACACTCTCTGAAATACATCACAGCAGGATCCTCTATGACCCACCTCCCAGAATATTGGAAATAAAAGCAAAAATAAACAAATGGGGCCTAATTAACCTTAAAAGCTTCTGCACATCAAAGCAAACTATTAGCAAGGTGAAAAGACAGCCTTCGGAATGGGAGAAAATAATAGGAAATGAAGCAACTGACAAACAACTAATCTCAAAAATATACAAGCAACACCTACAGCTCAACTCCAGAAAAATAGATGACCCAATCAAAAAATGGGCCAAAGAACTAAATAGACATTTCTCCAAAGAAGACATACAGATGGCTAACAAACACATGAAAAGATGCTCAAAATCACTCATTATCATAGAAATGCAAATCAAAACCACTATGAGGTACCATTTCACGCCAGTCAGAATGGCTGCAATCCAAAAGTCTACAAATAATAAATGCTGGAGAGGGTGTGGAGAAAAGGGAACCCTCTTACACTGTTGGTGGGAATGCAAACTAGTACAGCCACTATAGAGAACAGTGTGGAGATTCCTTAAAAAACTGGAAATAGAACTGCCTTATGATCCAGCAATCCCACTGCTGGGCATACACACTGAGGAAACCAGAAGGGAAAGAGACACGTGTACCCCAATGTTCATCGCAGCACTGTTTCTAATAGCCAGGACATGGAAGCAACCTAGATGTCCATCAGCAGATGAATGGATAAGAAAGCTGTGGTACATATACACAATGGAGTATTACTCCGCCATTAAAAAGAATAGAATGAATCAGTTCTAATGAGGTGGATGAAACTGCAGCCTATTATACAGAGTGAAGTAAGCCAGAAAGAAAAACACCAATACAGTATACTAACGCATATATATGGAACTTTGAAAGACGGTAACAATAACCCTGAGTACGAGACAGCAAAAGAGACACTGATGTATAGAAGAGTCTTATGGACTCTGTGGGAGAGGGAGAAGGTGGGAAGATTTGGGAGAATGGCATTGAAATATGTTAAATATCATGTATGAAAAGAGTTGCCAGTCCAGGTTTGATGCATGACACTGGATGCTTGGGGCTAGTGCACTGGGACGACCCAGAGGGATGCTATGGGGGGGAGGAGGGAGGAGGGTTCAGGATGGGGAGCACATGTATACCTGAGGCGGATTCATTTTGATATTTGGAAAAACTAATACAATTATGTAAAGTTTAAAAATAAAATAAAATAAAAAAAAAATCCACAGGAGGCTTGACTCCCTTTAGGCCACTCAGTGGTCTCCAAGAAATACCCGTCGGGACTCGAGAGCAGAGCAGAGTCCTTTCCTTCCTCTCGAGATAAGGCCTGACTCCTCGGGTGCGTCTAAAATGCAACCCCGAGATCTCTGTCGCCCCTGGAGAGGAACATTAGGTCCCGGACACAAGCTTAGATGAGGTCTCTTTTGCCCTGAAGTGACTCGAGAGCAATCCCTAGCTCTCTCTCGCAACTCGAATGGAAGATTGGACTTCCCTGGGCCAACACATGAGGAAGCCTGAATTCCCCATCATAACTCGAGAATCCCGCCGAAACTCGAGAAAAACCCCATGGTTACCCCGTCATCGCAAGATGAGGCCCTTGCCCGCTACAGAGTCTAAAGAGAAGTCCCAGGTTTCTTCTTGAAGTGTTTTCACACTTCAAGTGTGAAAACTTGGCACCCTTGATGCGATTCCAAAAGTTCCCTGACACCCTGGTCTCTCTCGAGGGGAACACCGAGGTTCCCGGTACAACTTCATCTGAGCCACTTCTCCCCTCCTGATTGCGACTGGAGGGTCGACTCCCGTGCTTTGTCTGGAAGGGGTTCCCAACCTTCCCGGCGCACCTCAGGATGAGGCCGGTCTAACGAGAATATTTGAGACGTAGCTTCATGGGTGGTAACACATGCTGAAAGACCCCGATTCCCCGGTCCGCTCTTGATAAGAACCCGATGCCCGGACACCTCTTCAAAGGCAACCCTGTGGAAGAAGGCACAACACGAAGGGGCACTGACACCCTCGTACATCGTCCGGAAAAACCCGCAGATTCCAAACACAGTTCGACAAGTTGCCTGTCACCCCATGAATAACTCGAGAGGCAAGCGGAGTTCCATTCCTCCTTACAAGACGAGGCCTGACTCTCCTGTCCCAACTCTGCAGGGACCCTGCGATCAGAGTCAGAAATGGAGATGAACCTTGAGGTTCCTGCCTCCACTCGAGATGAGGCCCTCTTCTATTGCACCAAACCCAGTGGAGTCCCGAGAGGGCCCTCCCAACTCCAGGGTATCCCTGACTTCTCAGAGGCACACTGAGAAGCTCCCTGAGGCCACCGGCACTAGTCGAGGGAACCCAGGGTTTACTGCCGTGACCCAAGAAACACCTTGAAAGTCCTTCTTTAACGGTTCTTGAGGCCCAATACACCTTCCATGACTCTAGAGCAATGACGCGCTCCCCCTCGCAATGCGCATGGTGACCTGACTTCCCAAGCGCCACATGAGAGGCTCCCTGAGCTCCCCGTAGTACCTCATGAGAAACCCCACACTGGCGCTGCAGTTCGAGAAAACCCACGAGACGCCCCCTTCATCGCGAGATGATGGCCTTCTTTTCCTGCATGGCCTGGAGAGCAATCCCGAGTCCTCTCTCCAAACTCCACAGGAGGCTTGACTCCCTTTAGGCCACTCAGTGGGCTCCAAGAGATACCCGTCGCAACTCGAGAGGAGAGCGGAGTCCTTCGCTTCCCCTCGAGACAAGGACTGACTCCCCGGGTGCATCAGGAAAGCAACCCCGAGATCCCTGTCCCCCCTGGAGACGAACATTATGTCCTGGACACAAGCCTAGATAAGGTCTCTTTTGCCCTGCAGTAACTCAAGCGCAATCCCTAGTTCTCCCTCGCAACTCGAATGGAAGACTGGACTTCCCTGGGCCAACACAAGAGGAAGCCTGAATTTCCTGACCTAACTCGAGAATCCCGCCACAACTCGAGAAAAACGACGTGGTTAACCCGTCACCACAAGATGAGGCCCTTGCCAGCTACAGCGTCTCAAGAGAAGTCTCACGTTCCGTCTTGAAGTTTGAAACGGTATTTAGCACCTTTGATGTGACTCCAAAAGTTCCCCGACATCCCAGTTTTACTCGAGGGGAACATCGAGGTTCCCGGCACCACTTCATCTGAGCCCCTTCTCCCCTCCTGATCGGGACAAGAGGGTCGATTCACTTGCTTTGTCTGAAAGGGTTACCGACCTTCCTGGTGCACCTCAGGTTGAGGTCCGTCTCAAGAAGAAATTCGAGACGTAGGCTTGTGGGTGGTGCCACATGCCGAAAGACCCTGATTTCCTGGTCTGCTCTTGATAAGAACCTGAAGGCTGGATACCTCTTCGAAGGCAACCCTGTGTATGAAGGCAAAAAACAAAGGGGAACTGACACCCCCATGCATCGTCCGGATAAAACCGCAGGTTCCACACACAGCTCGACAAGTGGCCTGTTATCTGGTGAACAACTCGAGAGTCCAGTGGAGTTCCATTCCTCCACAGAAGACGAGGCCTGACTCTCCTGTCCTAACTCTGTAGGGACTCTGTGTTCAGAGTCAGAAATGGAGAGCAACCCTGAGGTTCCTGCTTCAAATCGAGATGAGGCCCTCTTCTGACAAGGTCCAGCCTCGGCTGGTCCAGGGTTTTCGAAGGGGAGACAGAGTAGGCGACCTATTGATTTATTTATCAAAGATATAAAGAGTAATAGAATGAGGATAGCTCAGTAGGAAAATTTAGTGGAGAAAAGAAGCTGAGTAGCTTGGTTTATGCGGAAAATCAGTATAACCCGTGACACCAGGTTAGCTCTGACCACGGAGGCCGCAGTCTCCCTCTCGAATAGCGAAAAGTGCCCCACCTTAGACACCTTCTCAAGTGGTCTTCGAAGCCCAGGCAAATAAATGGTCGCAGAGGATATCAGCGCTCCAGATGGACACTCATCTGAAAATTGAGGGGAAGAATGACATTAGGAGACTAAGCGTTGGCAATCAAGGCCCGTAGCTTTAGTTTCAACAGGGGTTTTTATACCCTAAGTTACACATAGAGGATAATGGGGATGCAAAGTCAGCAGCCTTTGATCCTTATCAAAAACCAGGGTTTCTTTCCTACAAATGTATCATATACAAATGGTTTAGGTGATTTACATCATCTTCTAGCCAGAAGACCTATTAACATTTTATGACTCTTGACAAAGACTTATCAACCGTAAGACTTATTTTCTCTAAGAGTAATTATTTTAAGGTTTGGCCCCATCTTTCGAAGATAAAATTGCATTCCTATAGGGCAGATGTGTAATGGGTTTACAACAAAGGAAAGAATTTATTACCTTAAGGGTCTAAAGTTAGTAACATCAAGGCCAGTACTTATTTTTTCTACATACCAACTATATTAATTAATACACATTCAATTATACAATTCAGGGGATGTGGAAACTTGGCAACAAGCATTGGTTCATCAATGAAATCTTTTACTAGTTTTATTCTGACAGTTTCTAACTCTCTGAGAGGCTCTAAGCTATTTTAATATCTTAAACTTCCCGTGCCTCTCGAGGCTCGGAGACTGTAAACAATTGTATGCATTGCTGTAGGAGTCCGGGTAAACTTGTCAGGCGAGTTAGAGAGCCATCTGACGTGTTTGGATTTAAACACTCCTAATTGCCCAGGAACTTTATTAATTGGAGCTGTAAGTTAGCTCTTTGACAGAAAGAGTGAGATGGTGGTGGGGGACAGCCCCCAGTAAAGTCAGAGGTGAGAGCACAAAGCAATAAAGTAGGCAGACACTGGTTTTGGGGGGTAGATGCTCAAGAATATCCGGGAGGACTCCCGAGGCTCGATCCCGCCTTTGTGTATGCCCAGCCTCCTTCCTCATGACCTTTGTCACGAGTGGAATGTCTCTCGCCGGCTCCCGGCATCTCCCCGTTTTTTATTTCTTAAAACAGCCAGATGTAGCTCAGTCGCGAGCCTCTGAATACTCTGCCGAAGAATCCTGACAATACAAGGAAGAATGATTATGAGAAGCAGAATTAAAGCAGCCACCGCAGCATAGCTAAAGACATTAGACAGAATATTCTTTCCTGAGATGTAGTTAGGGAAAGTATGGAAGAAATCATTTGCTGTTCCAGCAGCAGTAAAATCTAATCGGGAGTGCTCCATGGTTGCTATTTGATAGTGAAGTTTCCCTACGTCTCAACCAATGTCAGAGCTGTTCCAGATACCTGAAATATGGTTTTTAATCTTTTCCCATTCAAAATCTGTCTCATTTACTTTCAGGGGTGTTCCACATATCCACCGATAGTCAGCATGACAAGACAATGCCATTTTCACCTTTAAAGCCTGCAATTCAGTCCCAATATGTATTACTGCTTCCTCTAGGGCGTCTACCCTCATTTCTAATTTTCTCTCTATAGCTTCCTGTGTTGCCAATGTTAAAGAAACATTTTTGGACATAGAATCAACATATTGAGCAGTATGTACTTGTTGAGTCAATGATATTTCTGCCACAGTAACAGAAGTGATTGCACTTATCAAAGCTGCTGTTCCCAAGATAATTAAGCCCACAAACCGTCATGTTTGCATTAAATCCTGTAGTTGTTGTAATACAGCAAGACCATAATTCAATAAGTGGTTACATCATAAGATAAGGTGGATGTTGTAGCATTACAAAGGAGCAAACATTATATTGAGGGTTTAAACAAGATGAACCAGGGAGCAGCTGTAGGCGTCAGCCTGGGGGAGCAGTGTCCCCAGCATCAGGAGGCAGAACGCGAGCGGCAGGCTGTGGGCCAAGGCGCCTATGGTGGGCGGAGGGGCAGGATTCGTGGTTTAGGGCTAGCCGCCACCGCTTGGGCTCAGGGCGGTCCCCTCTCGCCGGTGGGGCCACGCTGGTCTGGACAGCACTCCGCGGGTGCGCTTTCCTCTCTGGCCCTCACTCGCTGCACAGACTTCTTTGCTCTAGGTCACGGGGTGCAGCGAGGTGGGTGCGAGGCACTGCTGGTGGCACGGAGGCGAGAGCTGGCTGGGGGAGGGGGAGCGAGCGAGTGCGCGCGCCGCAAACCTGGTCTTTGGGGAATGTGACATGACGAATTTGTCTGAGATCCAAACCGGAGAATCTGCATTCTGTAGAAATATACAAGCATACCCTCTCCCACAAGTTAGCAACACATCTGGCCTTTTTCACTCTCCCGTAAGGAGGCCTTTTTACTTGACCAGGGGCCGAGTCGTAGCCTGTAATTCAGGCATCTAGTGTCTCATCATTGTAGTCTGCCCCTGTGTGTTTACGTTTAAGTGATTAATTACAATTGGAACATAACTTCACTATTTGTCTAGCTGTTTCCCTATGGATATGTTAATTTAGGTCTAATGTTTAGTTTAGGTCTCTGTATAAATTTAAGTAATAAATGTATAACCTCCTTATCTCATTTTGGTATACAGGTATACAGATATACCTAAATGCAAAATGCATTTATATATGTATTTATATATGGCAACAAGTATAAAGTTATTGACATATAATATATATAAATCAATATACTTGAATTAATCTTTATAATTAATATATTAATTAATATATATTACAACAATACAACACATACACAGCTAATACCAACCAACACAAACCAATATACTGTAATAATACATGTCACACATTTATAATTATACAGTATATAGAACATTTATCATCACAGCACATCAATCCATACCAATTAATATCAGCCACACACACATTATATTCTGCCATATATATTTAATTATACAGTATATATATATGTGTGTGTATATAGTATACATATTAATTTATATACAAATTAATTAAGTATAGATCTATAAATAGAATTAGGTATACCTTTATTATATTTTATTTATACCCATACCTAATTAGGCAAACTGTAATTAGGCAAATACATTTATATTATGTATTTATAACAATATATAAAGTATTGTTAAATGTACCACCTGTACAGCATCTCCACCCCACATACCACTTTCTCTAATCCCACCAACTCATTTTCAGTATTATGTGTTGGCCAGGAGCTGGGCCAGTCTTTCCCAGCAATGTTAAGAGACGTCTGTTCCTGTGTCTAACAGCCCTGCCATTTTATTCTCTTGAATTAAAAGATCTTTTAAAGGCCTTGGAACTGTAATTTGCTGCACCCAAAAGGCTAGATCACTAGATCCAAATGTTTTGTGGCTCTTAGCTTGAGAAGTCAAGTTTTTCCTTGTCTGATAGTAAGGTAAAAGTAAAAGCTGTGTTACTCTTTGACCTTTATTAATTTGTACAGTTTTGATAGGCAGTGAGATCAAGACTTTAATTTCTCAATATCATCAGAATCTACTACACCATGCACCTGCGAAATTTCTTTTCTTTCTTTTTTTTTTATTTAATTTTTTTTTAAAAGAAAGCGAGCTACGCCCCAGGACAAATCTTACAATGTCCTCAGATAGGGGGCCAGCCACTCCGGTTGGAATTGGAGTAAGCGGCACATCAGGGGTTAATATTGTTATTAAATCTCCTTGCCTTTTCGCTTTTCTCCTAGCCTGGGTGAGACCCCCCTGAGGGAGTTTTCTCCAAGGAGCACGCTCTGAATATTGTGTACTAAAAGCTCCTTTGTTTAAAAAACTTTTTATCTTCCTCAGTCTTAGGCAACACTTTGGGAGGCTTTGGGGGCAAAGTGGGGAACTCCTGGGTCCTGGGAGGCACAATCGAAGGCGGTGGTGGTCTCCTTAAATCAGAAAGTGGTGGATAAGTTTTTTAAAGGTTTGCGCAGAGGGGGAGGGAGCTCGCCAGGGCTCTCGGCTGCAGCGTCCTGTAAGCCCTCTCCTTCCTCGGGAGGTAGACCACTTTCTCCCTCCTTTTTTTTTTTCTTCAATGGCAGAAAATATGATCTGTGCAGTAAATGGAGACTCACCACCATCCACCTCTATAGCCTCCCCCATAGGCTATTTAACAGCCTCGTGACGGAGGTCCAGGACATTTCTAATCATATTCCACAGTCAATAAATATTTGTCTATTCTTAGATGCAGAGAAATCCATTTTTAATTTTTTTTTAATTTTAGAGAATATTTTTATTTATTTTGTAACCTCTTTACCCTGGCTAAACTTCAGAGGGGACTAGAAAAGAAGCCTCAAGGTGAGGATCGAGTTCATCCTTGGGACTAGAGAAAATCCTTCTCCTGGAAACTCCTAGCGGTGGCCCTTTACCCCGACATGGAGGAGGAGGCATAGGGGGATGGGAGCGTCCCGAAGTTTTCCTCTTCTGTTCCGGAGATCCTTTAACTGTTTGGTAACTAAATCTTACGAACTGTCTGATCGGGGATGTTTCCCTCAACCTCCTAGGAGCGGATGGTCTGATTAGGGATGTTTTCTTAAACTTTTAGGAGCATCTTTAGCTAAAAAAAAAAAAAAAAAAAAATCCTCATCAGAATGGCATCGAGCTGCTGTTTCCTCTAAACCTTTTTCAAATTGAGGGGAGAGCTGATCTTTCTTTTCATCCCTATCTTTTACATGCTCATTGGCAGTCATAGCGGCTAGCCATTCATTTAGCTGTCGATAGCTAGGTATAGCCTCTTCATTTTCACTTTTCTTTATAACAGGTACCTTTTCAGATTTGCTTTTTTGTTTAACAGGTACTTTTCCAACTTTACTTTCCACTTTAACAGGTACCTTTTCAAATTCATGAGCTGGATCTAAAACATCTCTAGTCATATTCCACAGAGGAAAGGTGTAAGTAGGGATTTTTTCCAAACCTTGCTGAGCACAATAAGCTCTTAGCTGTTTTCCTAGTTTTTTCAAGATATCTAGTTTAACAGTGCCTTGTTGTAGAAACCAAGGGCAGTGGTCTTGTACAAATGTAAAAAATGATTGAATGGAAGATGTTTTAACCTTGATTCTTCTTTTACTTAATAACTGTAAAATTACTCCTATAAAGAGCTGTCTTTCATTTGATTCAGTGTTGCCCATGTCAGAAAATTAAGGATAGTAAAAGATTTTGCTTTTAGCTATCTAAAGATTAGGCCCTTTTTGTCAGCCTTTTTAGAAACCGTTTTTTCTCTCTAACTCTTCAACACTTCCCACTCCTCTCGCCCTGTCTATTCTACAGGGGGATCTGCAGCCCCCTAAGTGGGATCCTATCTGTCCCGAAAACTGAACACTGGGGGAATGGGGTTGGGGATTTACCTTCGAAATGCCTGTCTCGGGCACCACCTGCAGAGGTCCAGCCCCAGCTGATCCAGGGTATTTGAAGGGAAGATGGAGTAGGCGACCTATTTATATATTTATTTATTCATCAAAGATATAAAGAGTAATAGAATGAGGATAGCTCAGTAGGAAAATTCAGTGGAGAAAAGCAGCTGAGTAGCTTGGTTTACGCGGAAAATCAATATAACCCATGACACCAGGTTAGCTCTGACCACGGAGGCTGCAAGTGCCCTCTAGACTAGAGGAAGGTGCCCCACCTTAGACACCTTATCGAGTAGGTCTTCGAAGCCCAGGCAAATAAATGATCGCAGAGGATATCCGCGCTCCAGATGGCACTCATCTGAAAATTGAGGGGAATAATGACATGGGGAGACCAAGCGTTGGCGAGCAAGGCCCGTAACTTTATTTTCAACACAGGTTTTAATACCCTAAGTTACACATAGAGGATAATAGGGGATGCAAAGTCAGCAGTCTTTAATCCTTATCAAAAACCAGGGTTTCTTTTCTGCAGATTTATCGTATAAAAATGGTTTAGATGATTTACATCATCTTCTGGCCAGAAGACCTATTAACATTTTATGACTCTTGACAAAGACTTATCAACCATAAGAGTTATTTTCTCTAAGAGTAATTGTTTAAGGTTTGGCGCCATCTTTCGAAGATAAAATTGCATTCCTATAGGGAGGATGTGTAATGGGTTTACAACAAAGAAAAGAATTTATTACCTTAAGGGTATAAAGTTACTAACATCAAGGCCAGTACTTATTTTTTCTACATACCAACTATATTAATTAACACACATTCAAGGATACAATTCAGGGGATGTGGAAACTTGGCAAAAAGCATTGGTTCATCAATGAAATTTTTTACTAGTTTTATTCTGACAGTTTCTAACTCTCTGAGAGGCTCTAAGCTATTTGAATATCTTAAACTTCCCGTGCGTCTCGAGGCTGGGAGACTGTACACAATCGTATGCATAGCTGTAGGAGACCGGGTAAACTTGTCAGGCGAGTTAGAAAACCATCTGAGGGGTTTGGATTTAAACACTACTAATTGCCCAGGAACATTATTAGTTGGAGCTGTAAGTTAGCTCTTTGACAGAGAGAGTGAGATGGTGGTAGGGGACATCCCCAGTAATGTCAGAGGTGAGAGAACAAAGCCATAAAAAAGGCAGACTTTGGTTTTTGGGGGTAGATGCTCAAGAATATACGGGGGAACTCCCGGACGCTCGATCCCGCCTTTGCGTATGCCGAGACTCTTTCCTCATGACATTTGTCACGAGTGGAATGTCTCTCGCTGGCTCCCGGCAATCTTCCATTGCACCAAACGCAGTGGAGTCCTGAGAGGCCCCTCCCAACACCACAGTATCAGTGTCTTCTCAGAGGCACCCTGAGCAACTCCCTGAGGTCACCGGCACAAGTCGAGGGAACACAGGGTCTCCTGCCGCAACCCGAGAAAGACCTCAAGAGTCCGTCTTCAACGCGTCTTGAGGCCGGATTCCCCTACCATGACTCGAGAGCAATGACACGCTCCCCCTCGCCATGCGCATGGACACCTGACTTCACTGGCGCCACATGAGAGGCTCCCTGAGCTCCCCGTCATACCTCGTGAGAAACCCCACACTGGCGCCGCAGCTCGGGAAAACCCACGAGACGCCACCGTCATCGCGAGATTGGGGACTTCTTTTCCTGCCTGACCTGGAGAGCAATCCCTGGTCCTTTCTCCAAACTTCACAGGAGGCTTTACTCCCTTTAGGCCACTCAATGGGCTCCAAGAGATACCTGTCGCTACTTGAGAGGAGAGCAGAGTACTTTGTTTCCCCTCGAGATGAGGCCTTACCTCGGGTGAGTCTGGAATGCAACCCCGAGATCCCTGTTGCCCCTGGAGAGGAACATTATGTCCTGGACAAAAGCCTAGATGAGGTCTATTTTGCCCTACAGTGACTCGAGAGCAACACCCATCTCTCCCTCGCAATTCGAATGGAAGATTGGTCTTCACTGGGCCAACACAAGAGGAAGTCTGAATTTCCCGTTGTAACTCGAGAATCCCGCCGCAACTCTTAAAAACCACGTGGTTCCCCATTCATCGCAATATGAGGCCTTTGCCCGCTACAGAGTCTCAAGAGAAGTCCCATGTTTCTTCATAAAGTTCGAAATGCTACTTGGCACCCTTGATGCGACCCCAAAAGTTCCCCAATATACCGGTCTCACTCCAAGGGAACACCGAAGTTCCTGGCACCACTTCATTTGAGCCCCTTCTCCGCTCCTGATCACGGCAGGAAGGTCGATCCCCCTGCTTTGTCTAGAAGGGGTTCCCGACCTTCATGGCGCACCTCAGGATGAGGCCAGTCTCACGAAGAAATTCGAGACGTAGCCTCGTGTTGGTGCCACGTGCCAAAAGACCCCGATTTCTCGGTCTTGCTCTTGATAAGAACCCGATGCCCGGACACCTCTTCTAAGGCAACCCTGTGGATGAAGGCACTACACGAGGGGGCACTGGCAACCCTGTTCATCGTCCGGAAAATCCCACAGGATCCACATACAGCTCCACAACTGGCCTGTCACCCCTTAAACAATGAGAGAGGCAAGCGGAGTTCCCTTCCTCAGACAAGACGAGGCCTGAGTATCCAATCCCAACTCTGCAGGCACGCTTCGATCTGAGTCAGAAATGGAGAGGAAACCTGAGGTTCCTGCCTCAACCCTAGATGAGGCCCTCTTCCATTAAAACAAACCCAGTGGAGTCCCGAGAGGCCACTCCCATCTCCACAGTATCCCTGACTTCTCATAGGCATTCTGATAAGCTCCTTGAGGCCACCGGCAAACGTCGAGGGAAATAAGGGTTTCCTGCCACAACCGAAGAAAGACCTCGAGAGTCCTTCTTCAATGCGTCTTGAGGTCAGATTCCCCTACCATGGCTCGAGAACAATAACGCGCTCCCCCTCGCCACGCACATGGAGACCTGACTTCCCTGGCGCCACATGAGAGGCTCCCTGAGCTCCCTGACATACCTCGTGTGAAACCCCACACTGGCGCCGCAGCTCGAGAAAACCCACAAGACCCCTCCGTCATCGCGAGATGAGGGCCATCTTTTCCTGCATGGCCTGGAGAGCAGTCCCAAGTCCTCTCTCCAAACTTCACAGGAGGCTTGACTCCCTTTAGGCCACAAAGTGGGCTCCAAGAGGTGCCCGTCGCGACTCGAAAGGAGAGCAGAGTCCTTTGCTTCCCTTCGACACGAGGCCTGACTCCCTGGGTGAGTCTGGAATGCAAACCTGAGATCCCTGTGGCCCTTGGAGAGGAACATTAGGTCCTGGACACAAGCCTAGATGAGGTCTCCTTTGCCCTGCAGTGACTCGAGCGCAACCCCCAGCTCTCCCTCGCAACTCGAATGGATGATTGGACTTCCCTGGCCCAACACAAGAGGAAGCCTGAAATCCCCGTCGTAACTCGAGAATCCCGCCGCAACTCGAGAAAAACCACGTGGCTCCCCCGTCATCGCAAGATGAGGCCCTTGGCCGCTACAGCGTATCAAGAGAAGTCCCACGTTCCATCCTGAAGTACAAAACGGTACTTGGCACCCTTGATGCGACCCCCAAAGTTCCCTGACATACCGGTCTCACTCGAGGGAAACACCAAAGTTCACGGCACCACTTCCTGTGAGCCCCTTCACCCCTCCTGATCGCGACAGAAGGGTCGATTCCCATGTTTTGTCTGCAAGGGGTTCCTGACGTTCCCCGCGAACCTCCGGATGAGGCCAGTCTCATGAGGAAATTCGAAAAGTAGCCTCATGGTTGGTGCCATATGCTGAAAGATCCCGAATTCCCGGTCCACTCTAGATAAGAACCTGACGCCCGGACATCTCTTCGAAGGCAACCCTGTGGATGAAGGCACAACACGAAGGGACACTGACATCCCCATGCCTCGTCCGGAAAAACCCGCAGGTTCCACACACAGCTCAACAAGTGGCCTGTCACTCCGTGAACAACTCGAAAGGCAAGCGGAGATCCATTCCTCCACAGAAGACGAGGCGTGACTCTCTTGTCCATACTCGGCAGGTACTCTGCGACCCGAGTCAGAAATGGAGAGGACCCCTGAGGTTCTTGCCTCCATTCGAGATGAGGCCCTCTTCGATTGCACCAAACCCAGTTGAGTAACGAAAGGCCCCTCCCAAATCCACAGTGTCCCTGACTTCTCAGAGGCACCCTGAGAAGTTGCCTGAGGTCACCGACACAAGTCGAGGGAACCCAGGGTTCCCTGCCGCAACCCGAGAAAGACCTCGAGAGTCCTTCTTCAATGCGTCTTGAGGCCCGATTCGCCTACTATGACTCGAGAGCAATCACGCACTACCCTTCACCACATGCACGGAGACCTGACGTCCCTAGCACCACACGAGAGGCTCTCTGAGTTCCCCGTCGTACCTCGTGAGAAATCTGATACTGGCGCCGCAGCTGGAGAAAACCCACGAGACGCCCCCGTCATCGCGAGATGAGGGCCTTTTTTCCTGCATGGCCAGGAAAACAATCCCGAGTCATCTCTCCAAACTCCAAAGGAGGCTTCACTCCCTTTACGCCACGCAGTGGGCTCCAAGAGATACCCATCGCGAATCGACAGGAGAGTGGAGTCCTTTTTTTCCCCTCAAGACGAGGCCTGACTCTCCGGGTGAGTCGAGAATGCAACCCTGAGATCCCTGTCGGCCCAGTAGTGGATCACTAGGTCCTGGACACAAGCGTAGATGATGTCTATTTTGCCCTGCAGTGACTGGAGAGCAATCCCCAGTTCTAACTCGCAACTCGAAAGGAATACTGGATTTTCCTGGCGCCACACAAGAGGCTCCCTGAGATCCCCGTGGTACTTCATGAGACACCCCACACTGGCGCCGCAGCTCGAGAAAACCCACGAGACGCCACCGTCATCTCGAGATGAGGGCCTCCTTTTCCTGCATGGCCTGGAGTCCAATCCCGAGTCCTCTCTCCAAATTCCACAGGAGGCTTGACTCCCTTTAGCACACACATTGGGCTCCAAGAGATACCCATCGCGACTCGAGATGAGAGCGGAATTCTTTGCTTACCCTCGAGGTGAGAACTGACTCCCCGGATGAGTCTGGAATGCAAACCCGAGATCCCTGTCGCCCCTGGAGAGCAACGTTAGATCCTGGACACAAGCCCAGATTAGGTCTCTTTTGCCCTGCAGTGACTCTAGTGCAATCCCCAGCTCCCCCTCGCAACCCGAATGGAAGATTGGATTTCAAGGCCAACAAAAGGAAGCCTAAATTCCCGGTCATAACTCGAGAATCCCGCCGCAACTCGAGCAAAACCACGTGGTTCTCCCGTCATCGCAAGATGAGGCCCTTGCCCGCTACAGCGTTTCAAAAGATGTCCCAGGTTCCGTCTTGAAATGCGAAACGGTACTTGGCACCCTTGATGCGACCCCAAAAGTCCCCCAACACGCCGGTCTCACTCAAGGGGAACACCGAGGTTCCCGGCACCACTTCATTTAAGCCCCTTCTCCCCTCCTGATCGTGACCGGTGGGTCGATTCCCCTGCTTTGTCTGCAAGGGGGCCCGACCTTCCCTGCACAACTCAGGATGAGGCCGGTCTCATGGGGAAATTTGATACGTAGCTTTGTGGGTGGTGCCACTTGCCGAAAGACTCCAATTTCCCGGTCCGCTCTTGATAAGAATCCGATGCTCGGACACCTCTTGGAAGGCAGCCTTGAGTATGAAGGTACAACACGAAGGGGCACTAACACACCTGTGCATCATCTGGAAAAACGGGCAGGTTACATACACAGCTCGACAAGTGGCCTGTCACCTCGAGAACAACTCGAGAGGCAAGAGGAGTCCCATCCTCCAGAAAAGACGAGGCCTGACTCTCCTGTACCAACATGCAGGGACCTTGCGATCTGAGTCAGAAATGGAGAGGAACACTGAGGTTCCTGCTTCAACTCGAGATGAGTCCCTCTTACATTCCACCAAATGCAGAGGAGTCTCGAGAGGACCCTCCAAACTGCACAGTATCCCTGACTTCTCAGAGGCACTCTGAGAAGCTCCCTGAGGTCGCAGGCACAAGTCAAGGGAACCCTGGGTTTTATGCAGTAACCCGAGAAAGACCTCGAGAGTCCTTCTTCAACCCGTCTTGAGGCCCGATTACCCTACCATGACTCGAGAGCAATGACGAACTCCCCCTAGCCATCTCATGGGGACCTGACTTCCCTGGAGCCACACGAGAGGCTCCCTGAGCTCCCTCTCGTACCTCGTCAGAAACCCGGCACTAGCGCGGCAGTCTAGAAAACCCACGAGACGCCGCCGTCATCGCGAGATGAGGGCCTTCTTTTCCTGCATGGCCTGGAGAGGAATCCCGAGTCCTCTATCCAAACAGCACAGGAGGCTTGACTCCCTTTAGGGCACACAGTGGGCTCCAAGAGATACCCATCGCGACTCAAAAGGACAGCGCAGTTCTTTGCTTCCCCTCGAGACGAGGCCTGATTCCGCGGGTGAGTCTGGTATGCAACCCCCAGATCCCTGTCGCCCCTAGGGACGAACATTAAGTCCTGGACACAAGCCTAGATGAGGTCTATTTTGCCCTGCAGTGACTCGTGGACAATCCCCAGCTCTCCCTTGAAACTCGAATGGAAGATAGGACTTCCCTGGGCCAACACATGAGGAAGACTGTATTCCCCGTCGAAACTCGAGAATCCCGCCACAACTCGAGAAACGCCACGTGGTTCCCCCGTCATCGCAAGATGAGGCCCTTGCCCCCTACAGCGTCTCAAGAGAAGTCCCACGTTCCGTCTTGAAGTGTGAAACGGTATTGGCACCCTTGATGCGACCTCAAAAGTTCCTCGACACACCGGTCTGACTCGAGGAGAACACCGAGGTTCCCGGCACCACTACATCTGGGCCCCTTCTCCCCTCCTGATCGTGACAGGAGGGTTGATTCCCCTGTTTTGTCTTGAAGGGGTTCCCGCCTTTCCCGGTGCATCTCAGGATGAGGCCGGTCTCACGAGGATATTCGAGACATAGCCTCGTGGATGGTGACACATGCCGAAAGACCCCGATTTCCCGGTTCACTCTTGATAAGATCCCAATGCCCGGACACCTCTTTGAAGATAACCCTTTTGATGAAGGCACAACACGAAGGGGCACTGACACCCCCAGGTATCGTCCGGAGAAACCCGCAGGTACCACACACAGCTCGAGAAGTGACCTGTCACCCCGTGAACAACTGGAGAGGCAAGCAGAGTTCCATTCCTCCACACAAGACGAGGCCTGACTCTCCTGTTCGAACTCTGCAGCGAAACTGCGATCCGAGTCAGATCTGGCCCAGGGGAAGTCAGGAGAGGAAACATGAGTTTCCTGCCTCCACTCGAGATGAGGCCCTCTTCCATTGCACCGAACCCAGTGGAGTCCCGAGAGGCCCCTCGCAACTGCACAGTATCCCTGACTTCTCAGAGGCACCCTTAGACCTTCCTGAGATCACCGGCACAAGTCGAGGGAACCAAGGGTTTCCTGCCCCAACCCGTAAAAGACCTCGAGAGTCCTTCTTCAACGCGTCTTGAGGTGCGATTCCCCTACCATGACTCGAGAGCAATGACGCGCTCCCCCTAGCCACGCGCATAGAAACCTGACTTCCCTGGCGCCACAGGAGAGGCTCCCTGAGCTCCCCATTATACCTCGTGAGCAACACCACACTGGAGCCGCAGCTCGAGAATACACACGAGACGCCCCAGTCCTCACGAGATGAGGGCCTTCTTTTGCTGTATGGCCTGGAGAGCAATCCTGAGTCCTCTCTCCAAACTCCACAGGAGGCTTGACTCATTTTAGGCCACACAGTGAGCTCCAAGATATACCCGTCGCGACTCGAGAGGAGAGCGGTGTCCTTGGCTTCCCCTCGAGACGAGGCCGGATTCCCAGGGTGAGTCGAGAATGCAATGCCGAGATCGCTGTCGCCCCAGCAGAGGAACATTAGGTCCTGGACACAAGCCTAGATGAGGTCTATTTGGCCCTGCAGTGTCTCGAGAGCAATCCCCAGTTCTAACTCGCAATTCGAATGAAAACTGGACTTCCCTGGGCCAGTTGAAGAGAAAGCCTGAATTCCCCGTCGTAACTCGAGAATCCCGCCACAACTCAAGAAAAACCACGTGGTTCCCCCGTCATCGAAAGATGAGGCCCTTGCCCGCTACAGCGTCTCAAGAGAAGTCCCACGTTCCGTATTGAAGAGCGAAAAGTTACTTGGAACCCTTGATGCGACCCCAAAAGTTCCCCGACATACCAGTCTCACTTGAGGAGAACACCGAGGTTCCCGGCACCACTTCATCTGAGACTCTTCTCCCCTCTTGATCGCGACAGGAGGTTCGATTCCCCTGCTTTGTCTGGAAGGCGTTCCCGACCTTCCTGGCGCACATCAAGATGAGGCCAGTCTCACGATGAAATTCGAGACATAGCCTCATGGGTGGTGCGACATGCCAAAAGACCCCGATTCCCTGGTCCGCTCTTGATAAGAACCCGATGGCAGAACCCAACTCAAAGGCAATCCTGTGGATCAAGGCACAACACGAAGGGGCAGTGACACCCCGGTGCATCGTCCAGAAAAACCCGCAAGTTCCACATACAAATCGACAAGTGGCCTGTCACCCCATGAACAACGCGAGAGTCAAGCGGAGTTCCATTCGTCCACACAAGACGAGGCCTGACTCTCCTGTCCCAACTCTGCAGGGACTCTGCGATCCGAGTCAGATCCGGCGCATTCGAAGCCAGGAGAGGAACCCTGAGGTTCCTGCCTCAACTTGTCATGAGGCCCTCTTCCATTGCACCAAACCCAGTGGAGTTCCGAGAGGCCCCTCCCAACTCCACAGTGACCCTGACTTCTCAGAGGCACGCTGAGAAGCTTCCTGAGGTCACTGGCACAAGTCGATGGAACCCAGGGTTTCCTGCTGCAACCCAAGAAAGGCCTTGAGAGTCCTTCTTTAACACGTCTTCAGGCCCAATTCCCCTACCATGACTCGAGAACAATGACGGGCTCCCTCTCACCACGTGCATAGAGACCTGACTGCCCTGGCACCACGTGAGAGGCTCACTGAGCTCCCAGTCTTACTTCGTGAGAAACCCCACACTAGCGCCACAGCTCGAGAAAACCTACGAGACGCCCCAGTCATTGGGAGATGAGGGCCTTCATTTCATGCATTGCCTGGAGAGCAATCCCGTGTCCTCCCTCCAAACACCAGAGGAGGTTTGACTCCCTTTAAGCCACTCAGTGGGCTCCAAGACATACCCGTCCGACTTGAGAGGAGAGCAGAGTCCTTTGCTTCCCCTCGAGACGAGGCCCGACTCCAAGGTGAGTCTGGAATGCAACCCCGAGATTTCTGTCGAGTCTTGAGATGAACATTAGGTCCTGCACACAAGCCTTGGTGGGGTCTCTTTTGCCTTCAGTGACTAGAGCGCACCTCCAGCTCTTCCTCGAATCTCGAATGGAAGATAAGACTTTTGTGGGCCAACACAAGAGGAAGCATGAATTCCCTGTGGTAACTCAAATATCCCACCGCAACTCGAGAAAAACCAAGTGGTTCCGCAGTCATTCCAAGATGAGGCCCTTGCCCGCTGGAGCACCCCAAGAGAAGTCCAACGTTCCATTTTGAAGAGTGAAACGGTACTTGGAACGCTTTATGCGACCCCAAAAGTTACCCGACATACCTGTCTCACTTGAGGGAAACACCGAGGTTCCCAGCAGCACTTCATCTGAGCCACTTCTCCCCTCCTGATCGCCACAGGAGGGTCGATTCCTCTGCTTTGTCTGGAAGAGTTTCATGACCTTCGCGGCACACCTCAGGATGAGGCCGGTTTCATGAGGAAATTCGAGACAACCCACGTGGGTGCTGCCAAATGCTGAACGACCCCGATTTCCCAGTCCGCTCTTCATAAGAACCCGATGCCCGGACACCTCTTCGAAGGCAACCCTGTGGATGAAGGCACAAATCGAAGGATCACTGACACCCCCGTGCATCGTCTGGAAAAACCTGCAGATTCCACACACAGTTTGACAAGGGGCCTGAAACCCGATGAACAACTCGAGAGGCAAGCGGAGTTCCATTCCTCAGAAAAGATGTAGCCTGACTCTCCTGTCCCAACTCTGCAGGGACCCTGCGGTCTGAGTCTGAAACAGAGAGGAAGTCTGAGGTTCCTGCCTCCCCTCGAGATGAGGCCCTCTTCCATTGCGACAAACCCAGCGGAGTCCCGAGAGGCCCCGCCAACTCCACAGTATCCATCAACTCTCAGAGACACCCTGGGAAGTTCCCTAAGGTCCCCGGCAGAAGTCGAGGGAAATGACTTTTCCCGACACAACCAGAGAAAGACCTCGATAGTCCCTCTTCAACGCGTCTCGAGGCCCTAGTCCCCTCCCGTGACTCGAGAGCCATGACGCACTCCCCCTCGCCACGCGCAGGGAGACCTGACTTCCCTGGCGCCGCACGAGAGGCTCCCTGAGATCCTCGCCGTGCCTCGCGATAAAACCCCCAAGTGCGCCGCAGCTCGAGGAAACCCCTGAGAAGCCCCCGTCCTCATGAGGTGAAGGGCCTTCTTTTCCTACATGGCCTGGAGAACAATCCCGAGCCCTCTCTCCAAAATGAAGAGGAGGCTTGACTCCACTGAGGCCACTAGGGGGCTCCAAGAGATCCACGTCGCGACTCGGGAGGACAGCGGAGTCCTTGGCTTCCCCTCGAGACGAGGCCTGGCAACCCGGGGGATCCTGGAATGCAACCCCGAGATCCCTGCCTTCCCTGGATAGGAACATTAGGTCCTGGACACACGCCTAGATGAGGTCTCTTTGGCCCTGCAGTGACTCAAGGCAGCCCCCAGCTTTCCCTCGCCACTTGAATGGAAGACGGGGCTTCCCAGGGCCAACAGAGGAGGAAGCCTGTAATCCCCGTCGTCACTCGAGAATCCCACCGCAAATCGAGAAAAAACACGTGGTTTCAACGTCTTCGCAAGATGAGGCCGTTGCCCACTACGGCGTCTCAAGGGAAGTCCCATGTTCCGCCCTGAAGTGCGAAACGGTACCTGACACCCTTCGTACGACACCCAAAAGTTCCCTGACACGCCGGGTTCCCTCGAGGGGAACACCGAGAGTCCCGGCACAGCTTCATCTGAGCCCCTTCTCCCCTCCTGATCGCGACAGGAGAGGCGATTCCCCTGCATGGTCCAGAAGGGGTTCCCGGCCTTCCCGGCGCACCTCAGGATGAGGCCGGTCTCACGGGGAAATTCGAGACGAGCCACGTGGGTGGTGCCACATGCCGAACGCCCCCGATTCCCCGGTCCGCTCTTGAGAAGGACCCGAGGCCCGGACCCCTCTTCGAAGGCAACCCTGTGGGTGAAGGTACCACTCGAAGGGGCACTGACACCCCCGTGAGTCGTCCGGAAAAACCCGCCGTTTCCACACACAGCTCGACGAGGTACGTGAGACACCCTGAGCAATTAGAGAGGCAAGCGGAGTTCCCTTCCTCAGACAAGACGAGGCCTGACTCTCCTGTCCCAACTCTGCAGGGACCCTGTGGTTGGAGTCCGAAAAGGAGAGGAAGCCTAAGTTTCCTGTCTCCCCTCGAGATGAGGCCCTCTTCCATTGCGCCAAGCCCAGCGGAGTCCCGAGAGGCCCCGCCAACTCCACAGCATCCCTCACCTATCAGAGGCACCATGGGAAGTTCCCTCAGGTCCCTGGCAGAAGTCGAGGGAAATGAGGCTTTCCCGCCGCCACCCCAGAAAGACCTCGAGTGTCCTTCTTCAACGCGTCTGGAGGCCCTAGTCCTCTCCCATGACTCGAGAGCCATGACGCGCTCCCCCTCGCCACGCGCACAGAGACCTGACTTCCCTGGCACCGCACGAGAGGCTCCCTGAGATTCTCGTCTTGCCTCGTGAAAAACCCCCACGGGCGCCGCAGCTCGAGGAAACCCCTGAGAAGCCCCCATCCTCGCGAGGTGAGGGCCTTCTTTTCCTGCCTGACCCAGACCGCAATCCTGAGTCCTCTCTCCAAACTGAAGAGAAGGCCTGACTCCCTTGAGGCCACTCAGTGGGCTCCAAGAGATCTGCGTCGCGACTTGAGAGGAGAGCGTCATCCTTTGCTTGCCCTCGAGGCTAGGCCTGACTCCCCGGGGGAGTCTGGAACGCCACCCTGAGATCCCTGTCTTCCCTTGAGAGGAACGTTAAGTCCCGGACACAGGCCTAGATGAGGTCTCTTTGGCCCTGCAGTGACTCGAGTGCAACCCCAAGCTTTCCCTTGCAACTCGAATGGAAGATTAGGCTTCCCGGGGCCAACACAAGAGGAAGCCTGAAATCCCCGTCGTAACTCTAGAATCCCGCCGCAACTCGAGAAAATCCACATGGTTCCAACGTCTTCGCAAGATGAGGCCCTTGCCCGCTACGGCGTCTCAAGGGAAGTCCCAGGTTCTGTTCTGAAGTGCGAAATGGTACCTGACTCCTTTCATGCAACCCCCAAAAGTCCCCCACACGCCGGTTTCCCTCGAGGGTAACTCCGAGGGTTCCGGCCCCACTTCATCTGAGCCCCTTCTCCCCTCCTGATGGCGACAGGAGAGTCGATCCCCCTGCGTTGTCTGGAAGGGTCCCCGGCCTTCCCGGCACACGTCAGGATGAAGCCGGCCTCACTAGGAAATTTGAGACTAGCCCCGTGGGTGGTCCCACATGCCGAAACACCCCGATTTCCCGGTCTGCTCTTAAAAAGAACCCGAGGCCCAGACACCTCTTCGAAGGCAACCCAGTGGGTGAAGGCACAACACGAAGGGGCACTGTCACCGTCGTGCATTTCCGGAAATACCCGCAGGTTCCACACACAGCTCAACAAGGGGCCTGAGACCCCCTGAGCACCTCGAGAGGCAAGCGGAGTTCCCTTCCTCAGACAAGACGATTCCTAACTCTCCTGTCCCAACTCTGCAGGGACCCTGCGGTCGGAGTCCGAAACGGAGAGGAAGCCTGAGGTTCCTGCCTTCCCTGGAGATGAGGCCCTCTTCCATTGCGCCAAACCCAGCAGAGTCCTGAGAGGCCCCGCCAACTCCACAGCATCCCTCATCTCTCAGAAGCACACTGGGAAGTTCCCTAAGTTCACCGGTAAACTTTTATTGCACAAGGTCCCCATGAAAAGGCCCACGCAGCAGGACAGCCACAGATTCTGTCTGCCATTAAAGGGCAGTAAGGTGCCCTCCCCTCTTCTTTGCTGCCTCGGCGGCCACCAGGGTGCAATTCGCATACCCTTCCCTTTCCCATCCTAGCAGGTGCTCCAGGGCCCGCTGGCCTACAAAGTGCCAGAAGCAGGGCTGGGCCAGCCGGCCAGAATTCAGGGTTCTGTCCCTTGGACTTCCAGCAGACACTAGGCTGCTTGGGAAAACCGTGCAGACTCTGAGGATTTTCAGCAGAGGGGTGGAGTGGTAAAGGCCTTGACCCCAAAGACGAGGCCTTCCTGCGACCGCCAGGTTGGGGAGCTCTGAGACTGTGCCAACACAGGGCGGAATACATGGTTCCCTGCTCCACGCAGTCCCCGTTCCCTTACCTGTGTTCCACACCCCTCCGCTGTGGCCAATGGATGCCGATCCTTGGGGATCAAGGAGTTCACGAAATGGGCATTCCCAGCCGCAATGTCGACCCCCAACAGCACATCTGGAAAGCCCTCCCCCACCCCTGCCAGGAGCCGACCCCCGCTGCGAACGGACCCCCACCCCGCCCCGCGCCGCCAGGTTTCGTCCCGGCCCTGCCGGGCTCCCGGCGGGTTCCCAGCCATATTGGCGACCCCCGGGAGCACAACAGGGACCGACACCCCACCCACAGCGAGCGGAATCACGACCTGTGCAGCCCAGGTTTACCCCACCCTGGCTGCGCTCCCAGCGCGTTTCCAGCCGCAGTGGCCATCTCCGAGAGCACAACTGGGAAGCCCTCCCCTACCCCCGCCAGGAGCCAACACCCGCCCTGCGCCGCCCGGGGCGCCCCACCCCTGCCGCGCTCCAGGGGCGCTGCCCACCTTCACCAGCGGCTCTCGGTGAGCCCCGTCCCCACGCCCGGTTCCAGGAGAGGCTCTTGGACCTCGCTGCTGCCGCCAGGTCAAACATGAGGACAATACATACACCCCACAGAGACAATCCAAGCTGTCTATGATTTAGGGATAAAACGAGGACTACAGAAAGGCAAGATGACCTGACCTAGGAGGGCCATGATATTCTATAGAACCAGACAAAGTTGGTTACCAAGGAAACTTTTTTCCTTGGAACCCGGAAAGCTGGTTCTTTGCATATGCAATGACCAACAATTAGCTTGTTACCCAAGCCTGCCTTACTGCCACCTCCATCCCCCCACTCCCCAGAAGACTGGCTCAAAGAAATATTTTAAATCTCAGGCGGAAACCTGGAAGATGTCTTGTCTGTCTGTTTGGATTAAGGTATGTGTCAGTGTGAGCCTTGTGTTTTTTGATAATATTGCTCAAGTTCTGTGTTCTGATTTCAATGGTCTCAAGACAAGGCAGCCCTTCCAAATCAAACTGCTGGAAATACAAGAAAACATTGACCTAAATGAATGTCAGAGTCCCGTGAACTGGGAACTAGTCAATATTAAATATCTAGTATTTTTGGTTTTGCTCCTCCATTATAGACATGTCTAAGAGTCAACAACATTAAGCACAACATGTTCATAGTGCCTAGGTTTCTTTTGAGGTAAAAATTGCTCTATTGTTATATCTGTCACAAGCTTGTCAGCAAGAAACTACCTGGAAACGACAACAACAAAAGTAAAAAATGTAAATGTGATATGAGCTTTTAGACAAACTCTTTACAATAATTATACTCTAAAATATCTGTCTCTCATAGTCTTGATTGAAGGCAGAGGAGAAGGGGATGACAAGGGTACGATGGTTGGATGGCATCACTGACTCGATGGACATGAGTTTGAGCAAGCCCCTGGAGCTGGTGACAGACACGGAAGCCTGGCGTCCTTCAGGCCACGGGGTCCCAAAGAGTCAGACACGACTGAACAACTGAACTGAACTGAACTAACAAACGTTTCTCCAGGTGTTTTGGTTACCCGAGTTTCTATCCTTGTGACGACAGTGTATTGAATAGCTAGGTCATTTCCAAATAAATGAAAGTTCTGAAACATTCACGACTTGAAAGGACCTCCCTTTTACACAGAAACAAAAGAGATTTTTGACTCTCCATGAATAGTGTCTGGCACCATCCTGACATGTTAAATGTAAGAAAGCAATTGTTTTGTTTTGTATTGTTCTGTTCTTGGGGGTGGGGGGAGGGGGGCGGGCTATAGCGAATGCCAATATAAAAGTCAGTTCTTGGTTGCTGAAGGGAAATGTATGACTTGTTATATCAAGAAAGTATGTGGAATGCAATGGCACTTGAGGAAGGAAAACGAAGTAGTTCTGTCTTACAGGTGGCAGTTTCAGGATGGGAGAAGCAAAGGAATGGGTACAGAATGGGATAAGGAGGTTGTAGGGAAAGTGGACCCCCAGAAAAGAGTTCTGTGCCTAGCACAAGTTTTCTTGAGATGTCGAACTGCCTTTGCTAATGGAGTTTAAGTTTCTTTACCTCTTAAGTGATCTCTTCTAGGTTGACCTAGAACAGAAATCTTTGGTTAGCTTTGGCTAAGTGGAGAAGTAGTGTTTCACGGTGACATATGTGATCCTTCCTGACTGTTTGCAGCCCTTTTGATATCGATGCCTTGCTTCTGCTGCTGCTGCCGCCGCCGCTGCTGCTAAGTCGTTTCAGTCGTGTCCGACTCTGTGCGACCCCATAGACGGCAGCCCACCAGGCCCCGCAGTCCCTGGGGTTCTCTAGGCAAGAACACTGGAGTGTGTTGCCATTTCCTCCTCCCATGCATGAAAGTGAAAAGTGAACGTGAAGTCGCTCAGTGGTGTCCGACTCTTAACCACCCCATGGACTGCAGCCTACCAGGCTCCTCCATCCATTGGATTTTCCACGCAAGAGTACTGGAGTGGGGTGCCATTGCCTTCTCCCATATCTATGCACAAGTCTGCCTAAATCATTGACTTCTAGCTAGCTTTGGGATGCCAATGACCATCCACCCTTACCAGGCAACAGAGAAGAGAAAAACACTTACCACAGGAGGTCCTGGTAAGGAACAAGGAACTAACAAGCTCCCGCCAACCAGGATTCTGCAGAGGTCAACAAGAGGTCAGTAAGAGATGGAAGACTGCAGTCCAGAGGTCCTAGCAACTTCCATCTTGCAGCAGAGACCCAGCATAGTCAAAACGAATTCAATGTTGCAAAAAATAAGTAAACAAATAAAGGACAGAAGTCCTTTGAACACATGACTGAGATTAGGGGTGAGGCAGTACATGTACGGTGCCCGGAAAATCTTAAAGTATGAGAAAGGAAAGAATTTAAAGACAACTATCAAGCTGTCCGAACTGATAAAAACGAAAGATTACACAGTTTTTTCTGTATATATTAGCAGATAATAATCTGAAAAGGAATTAAAAAAAATTCCCTTTCAATAATGTCAACATGAATACAACACTTTGCCATGGATGTAACGAGGATGACAAGACTGGCACACTGGAAATTATACACCCTGGCTGAAAACTATCCTGAATACATGGACAGATATTCCTTAACAATGGAAAGACTTAAGATGGCAATACCATGGAATGCATCTTCAATCTGAAATGAAGATTTGATATGATTTGATCGCTCAGAGCTTTTGTGTCATCAATTGTTATTAAAGTATAAATGAGATAGAGAAAGCTGCTGACTTAGACTTGAGGCGGGGTGTACGCCCTGCTGGTCTCTAGCCAGATATTCTACAGGCACTAGCAGTCAGCTAAGGAAAGAAAGGCACTGTCTCAGGGAATGGCACCAGGCCCCTCCCCCACGACATGCCTTGAGGTCACATTGGCAGCAGGTGAGTCATCCTGGGCCAAAAACTGATTGACATGAATCTTGAAGAAAGGCAGTATTCCAGGCAAATATATCATTTCCTTAACATAGATTAGGAGAACAAGGTACGAGGAAAACATACTGTTTTGTTCAAGTCGCTTCTGAGCCTATTGGGGGAACCGACCTGAAGCCAGAGTCCAGCAGATATACATAGGATATTTACATCGCTTAAGACAAACATTTCCTCAGGAACAAATGCATTGCTTAGCTCAAGGTTTGTCTGCGAAATTCTTACACATCAGGAGATGGCTCCGAGCTGGGTTTCTACACACAAGAACATGAATGCAAAGGACAAGCCTGCACAGCCCATCAGCCCCCCTCCCCCACAGCCAGCAGCATTTCCAAGTGACCTCCTAAGGCCTTCCCCAAAATACAGGGGCACCTCTGGGTTTCCTGTTTCAAGCTCTTCGAACACTTTTCTTAAAAAAAAAAAAAATCCTGCACACTTCTTGATAGAATGCCACAGTGCAAGGAAAACAGGCCTTCAATACTTAAACCTCCCTGTGCCAAACACTTGGGGCTTGGTTTTGTTTTGTTTTGTTTTTTAATTACACCACCACATAATTTAAACTTTTTACAATTTCTAATTATTCAGTACCAAAACACCAAACTTTTATTGCACAAGGTCCCCATGAAAAGGCCCACGCATCAGGACAGCCACAGATTCTGCCATGAAAGGGCAGCAAGGTGCCCTCCCCACTTCTTTGCTGCCTGGGCGGCCACCAGGGTTTGAAATCCATGCACCCTACTAACTTTCTAGGGTGCAATTCGCGGACCCTTCCCTTTCTCATCCTAGCAGGTGCTCCAGGGCCCGCTGGCCTACAAAGTGCCAGAAGCAGGGCTGGGCCAGCCGGCCAGAGTTCAGGGTTCTGTCCCTTGGAGTTCCAGGGGACACTAGGCTGCTTGGGAAAACCGTGCAGACTGAGATTTTTCAGCAAAGGTGTGGAGCGGTAAAGGCCTTGACACCAAGGGCGAGGCCTTTCTGCAACCGCCAGGTTGGGGAGCTCCGAGAATGTGCCAACAGAGGGCGGAATACGTGGTTCCCTGCTCCAAGCAGTCCCAGTTCTCTGACCTGTGGCCCGCAGCCCTCCGCTGCACCCACTAGATGTGGATCCTTGGGGACACATTAGCATAGGAAATGGGCGTTCCTAGCCACAGTGGCGACCCCCGAGAGCACAACTGGGACCGAACCCCCACCCACAGCCATCTAAATCTCGACCCTCGCAGCCCAGGTTTACCCCGCCCCGGGTGCGCTCCCGGCACGTTTCCAGCCTCAGTAGCCACCACCGAGAGCACAACTGGGAAGCCCTCCCCCACCCCCGCCAGGAGCCGAACCCCGCCCCGCGCCACCAGGGTTCACCCCGCCCCTGCCGCACTCCCAGCGCGTTTCCAGCTGCAGTGGGGACCCCCGAGAGCACAACTGTTACCACCCCCCACCCCCTCCCGACCGGAACCCCGACCCGCGCCGCCTGGGATCGCCCCGCCCCTGGCGCGCTCCCGGCGCATTGCCCACTTCCACCAGGGGCTCCCGGTGAGCCCTGTCCCCACGCCCGGTTCCAGGAGAGGCTCTCGGACCTCGCTACTGCCGCCAGGTCAAACACGAGGACAATACATCCACCCCACAGAGACAATCCAAGCTGTCTATGATTTAGGGTTCAAACGAGGACTACAGAAAGGAAAGATGTCCTGACCTAGGAGGGCCATGAGAGTCTATAGATCCAAAGAAAATTGGGTACCAAGGAAGCTTTTTTCCTTGGAACCCGGAAAGCTGGTTCTTTGCATATGCAATGACCAACAATTAGCTTGTTACCCAAGCCTGCCTCGCTGCCACCCCCACTCCCCCCCCCACCACCACTTCCCAGGAAAACGGCTCAAAGAAATATTTTAAATCTCAGGCGGAAAACTGGAAGATGTCTTGTCTGTCTGTCTGGATTAAGGTATATGTCAGTGTGAGCCTTGTGTTTTTTGATAATATTGCTCAAGTTCTGAGTTCTGATTTCAATGGTCTCAAGACAAGGCAGCCCTTCCAAATCAAACTGCTGGAAATACAAGAAAACATTGACCTAAATGAATGTCAGAGTCCCGTGAACTGGGAACTAGTCAATATTAAATATCTAGTATTTTTGGTTTTGCTCCTCCACTATAGACATGTCTAAGAGTCAACAACATTAAGCACAACATGTTCATAGTGCCTAGGTTTCTTCTGAGGTAAAAATTGCTCTATTGTTATATGTGTCACAAGCTTGTCAGCAAGAAAGTACCTGGAAACAGCAACAACCAATGTAAAATATGTAAATGTGACATGAGCTTTTAGATAAACTCTTAACAATAATTATACTCTAAAATATCCGCCTCTCATAGTCTTGATTGAAGGCAGAGGAGAAGGGGATGACAGAGGATAAGATGGTTGGATGGCATCACTGACTCGATGGACATGAGTTTGAGCAAGCCCCTGGAGTTGGTGATGGACACGGAAGCCTGGCGTCCTGCAGGCCACGGGGTCACAAAGAGTCAGACTCGACTGAGCAACTGAACTGAACTGAACTTACAATCATTCCTCCAGGTGTTTTGGTTACCTGAGTTTCTATCCTGGTGCTAAACTAAGTGACGACAGTGTATTGAATAGCTAGGTCACTTCCAAATAAATGAAACTTCTGAAACATTCACGACTTGAAAGGACCTCCCTTTTACACAGAAACAAAAGAGATTTTTGACTCTGCATGAATAGTGACTGGCACCATCCGAACATATTAAATGTAAGAAAGCAATTTTTTTGTTTTGTTTTGTTTTGTTTTGTTCTGTTCTTGCAGGAAGCGGGGTGGGCGCTATTATCACTGATAGGTATGCTCACCAATCTATCAAATGCCAATATAAGAGTCAGTTCTTGGTTGCTGAAGGGAAATGTATGACTTATTATTACAAGAATGTATGGAATGCAATCACACTTTAAGAAGGAAAACGAAGTAGTTCTGTCTTACAGGTGGCATTTTCAGGACGGGAGAAGCAAAGGAATGGGTACAGAATGGGATAAGGAGGTTGTAGGGAAAGTAGGCCCCCAGAAAAGAGTTTTGTGCCTAGCACAAGTTTTCTTGAGATGTTGAACTGCCTTTGCTAATGGAGTTTAAGTTTCTTTACCTCTTAAGTGATCTCTTCTAGGTTGACCTAGAACAGAAATCTTTCGTTAGCTTTGGCTAAGAGGAGAAGTATTGTTTCACGATGACATATGTGATCCTACCTGACTGTTCTCATCCCCTTTGATATCTATGCACTGCTGCTGCTGCTGCTGCAGCTGCTAAGTGGTTCAGTTGAGGCCGACCCTGTGCCACGCCATAGATGGCAGCCCACCAGGCCCCGCAGTCTCTGGGGTTCTCTAGGCAAGAACACTGGAGTGGGTTGCCATTTCCTCCTCCTATGCATGAAAGTGAAAAGTGAAAATGAAGTCGCTCAGTGGTGTCCGACTCTTAGCCACCCCATGGACTGCAGCCTACCAGGCTCCTCCATCCTTGGGATTTTCCAGGAGTGGGGTGCCATTGCCTTCTCCCATATCTGTGCACAAGCCTGCCTAAATAATTGACTTCTAGCCAACTTTGGGATGCCCATGACCACCCACCCTTACCAGGCAACAGAGAAGAGAAAAACACTTACCACAGGAGGTTCTGATAAGGAACAAGGAACTAACAAGCTCCCACCTACCAGGATTCTTCAGAGGTCAACAAGAGGTCAGCAAGAGATGAGAGACTGCAGTCCAGAGGTCCTAGCTACTTCCATCTAGCAACAAACACCCAGCATAGTCAAAACGATTTCAATGTTAAAGAATAAATAAAAAAATAAATAAATAAATAAATAAAAGGACAGAAGTTCTTTGAACACATGTCTGAATTTAGGGGTGAGGCATTACATATGTGTCCCAGGATAATCTTAAAGTGTCAGAAAGTAAAGAAATTAAAGACAACTATCAAGCTGTCCAAACTGATAAAAATGAATGATTACACAGTTTTATCTGTATACATTAGCAGATAATAATCTGAAAAGGAATTTTAAAAAATTCCCTTTCAATAATATCAACATGAATAAAACACTTTGCCATGGATGTAACGAGGATGACAAGACTGGCACACTGGAAATTATACACCCTGGCTGAAAACTATCCTGAATACATGGACAGATATTCCATAACGATGGAAAGACTTAAGATGGCAATACCATGGAATGCATCTTCAATCTGAAATGAAGATTTGATATGATTTGATCGCTCAGAGCTTTTGTGTCATCAAGTGTTATTAAAGTATGAAAGAGATAGAGAAAGCTGCTGACTTAGACTCGAGGCAGGGTGGGGGGGGTAGTAAGAGTACCCCCTGCTGGTCTTTAGCCAGATATTCTACAGGCACTAGCAGTCAGCTAAGGAAAGAAAGGAACTGTTTCAGGGAATGGCACCAGGCCCCTCCCCCACGACATGCATTGAGATAATATTGGCAGCAGGTGAGTCATCCCGGGCCAAAACTTGATTGACATGAATCTTGAAGAAAGGCAGTATTGCAGGCAAATATATCATTTCCTTAACATAGATAAGGAGAACAAGCTAGGAGGAAAACATGCTGTTTTGTTCAAATCGCTTCTGAGCCTTTTGGGGGAACCGACCTGAAGCCAGAGTCTAGCGGAAATACATAGGATATTTACATCGCTTAAGACAAACATTTTCTTAGGAAAAAATGCATTGCTTAGCTCAAGGTTTGTCTGCGAAATTCTTACACATCAGGAGATGGCTCCGAGCTGGGTTTCCACACACAAGAACATCCATGCAAAGGACAAGCCTGCACAGCCCATCTGCCCCCCTCCCGCACAGCCAGCAGCATTTCCAAGTGACCTCCTAAGGCCTTCCCCAAAATACAGGGGCACCTCTGGGTTTCCTGTTTCCCTCACTTCGAACACTTTTCTTAAAAAAAAAAAATCCTGCACACTTCTTGATAGAATGCCACAGTGCAAGGAATACAGTCCTTCAATATTTAAACCTCCATTTGCAAAACACTTGGAGCTTGGTTTTGTTTTGTTTTGTTTTTTAATTACACCACCACATAATTTAAAGCTTTTACACGTTCTAATTATTCAGTTCCAAAACACCAAACTTTTATTGCACAGGGTCCTCATGAAAAGGCCCACGCAGCTGGACAACCACAGATTCTGCCATGAAAGGGCAGCAAGGTGCCCTCCCCACTTCTTTGCTGCCTGGGCGGCCACCAGGGTTTGAAATCCATGCACCCTACTAAGTTTCTAGGGTGCAATCCATGGACCCTTCCCTTTCCCATCCCAGCAGGTGCTCAAGGGCCCGCTGGCTTACAAAGTGCCAGAAGAGGGCTGGGCCAGCCGGCCAGAGTTCAGTGTTCTGTCCCTTGGACTTCCAGCGGACACTAGGCTGCTTGGAAAAACCGCGCAGACTCTGAGATTTTTCAGCAGAGGGGTGGAGCGGTAAAGGCCTTGACCCCAAAGGCAAGGCCTTTCTGCGACCGCCAGGTTGGGGAGCTCCGAGAATGTGCCAACAGACGGCGGATTACTTGGTTCCCTGCTCCACGCAGTCCCAGTTCCCTTACCTGTGGTCTGCAGCCCTCCGCTGCACCCACGGGATGGCGATCCTTGGGGACCCAGGAGCAGACGAAATGGGCGTTCCCAGCCGCAGTTGCAACCCCCGAGAGCGCAACTGGGAACCCCTCCCCATCCCCCCCATGAGCCGACCCCGCCCCGCTCCGCCAGGGTTAGCCCCGCCCCTGCCGCGCTCCCTGCGCGTTCCCAGCCACAGTGGCGACCCCGGGAGCACAACTGGGACCGACCCCCACCCAAAGCCATCTGAATCTCGACCCCCGCAGCCCGGGTTTACCTGTCCCGGGTGCGCTCCCGGCGAGTTTTCAGCCTCAGTGTCCACCTCTGAGAGCACAACTGGGAAGCCCGCCCGCGTTCGCCCCGCCCCTGCACGGTCCAGGTACCTTCCCAGCTTCTAGCGTTCACGCCCGGGTAGGAGCAGGATGTAGGAGTATGGGAGATGTGTCTGGAGCCTGACAGCCTCAGCTCCGCTCTGGCCTGCCCTTTGGACCTAGGAGCCAGGCCAACTTGCAGAGGGCTTAGGGCCCCATTGTATGCAAACTACCAAGGCCTACCGCAAGGAGAGCTCTGTCCGAGGGAAGGGAAGTGCCCCAGGCTGCGTTCCCAAGCTGTTGCTTGGCAATGCAGACTCAGCGGTAAACGGAGGGAATCAGGCTCTCTGTAGCCGCAGCTTCACACACAGGTGTGTCTCCGTAGGAATCAAGAAAGATCCTGACAGGGTGAGGTTCATTAGAGCTATACTAAAGAGCAAAGGCTTGTCCATGTGGTCTTGCCTTCCCCTGTGCCTTTGGGTCTCCAGGCTCGGCCCCAGCTCCGTGGAAACAACCCCTGAGAAAATATCTTCAAGATCCACTTTTCCCAGTGTCTGGGAACCGGGGTTCGTAGGAGGAGAGAAAAGCACGCCTCCATCGGGAACAAAAATGCAGCCCACCTGCCTGTGTTTTGAAGCCTCTATTTGGAAGGAATGGGTTAGCTTCTCCTAAAGGAGACCTCCAGATCTGCTCAGAAGTCGGTAATTCCAGAGGCAGGGTACTGGTTCCTGACTGTCCTTTGCTAGCCTTGCAAAGATATTCCTAGATTCTAGAGTTATTTTCCATGAAGAAGCAGGCTTCGGGAATGTGTCAGACGGGACTGGCTCCTTATTGACCTCAGCTCAGCTATTGCCTTTCCATTCAAACTAGGGCAAGGCCCTAATTTATGAAGGGTAAGGGTCTTCTTCTTTGCAAACTGCCAAGGGCTACAGCAATGAGACCTCTGTCAAGGTGAGGGAAGCCTAAGAGGATGGATTCTCAAGCAGGTGCTTTGCCACAAAGCATCAGCACCCCACGGAGAGAATCAAGCTCCCTGTGCACCAATGTTGGGAGTGTAGCTTCACACACAGAGTTGTCTCTATAGGAGCCAAGAATGTTCCTGAGAGATTAGGTTCACTAAACCTCTCCTACAGAGCATAGACCTGTCAATGTGGTTTTGCCTTCCCCTGTGAGTTGGGTCCTCAAGGTCCGCCACACCTCCGGGGAAACTGTCCCTGAGAAAAGATCTCCAGGAACCGCTTCGCCGAGGCTGGGAAATGCTGTTCACAGGAAGTAAGGCAAGCGAATCTCCTGCAGAGTAAAAGAGGCCTTACAGTCCCTGGAGGAGAAGGCTGCCAGAGTGTGTGAAACCTGACTGTTGCCTTACTGGCCTCAGCTCCGCCATTGCCTGTTCATCCGAGCTAGCACCCAGGCCTACTTGGAAAAGCATTTGGGTGCAGATTTCTACAAAGTGCCAAGGGCTACAGCAGTGAGAATTCTCTCAGTGGTAAGGGAGAGCATTTTATGGATTCTCAAGCTGTTTTCTGAATGACAGCGTCAAAATGAACAGAGAGAATCAGGCTCTCTGTGCCCCTATGTTAGGTACGCAGCTTCACACACAGAGGTGTCTCTATAGGAGCCAAGAATGCTCCTGAGAGATGAGGTTCACAAGAGGTCTGCTACAGAGCATAGACCTGTCCATGTGGTCTTGCCTTCCCCTGTGCCTTTGGGCCCCGGGCTCGGCCCCAGCTCCGTGGAAACAAGCCCTGAGAAAATATCTTCAAGATACGCTTTTCCCAGAGGCTTGGAACTGGAGTTCATAGGAGGAGAGAAAAGCAAGCCTCCTTCGGGCACGAAATGCAGCCAACCTGCCTGTGTTTTGAGGCCTCTATTTGGAAGGAATGGGTTAGCTTCTCCTAAAGGAGACCTCCAGATCTGCTCAGAAGTCGGTAATTCCAGAGGCAGGGTGCTGGTTCCTGACTGCCCTTTGCCAGCCTTGCAAAGACATTCCAAGATTCTAGAGTTATATTCCATGAAGGAGCAGGCTTCGGGAATGTGTCAGAGGGGACTGGCTCCTTATTGGCCTCAGCTCAGCTATTGCCTTTCCATTCAAACTAGGACAAGGGCCTACTTTATGAAGTGTAAGGGTCTTCTTCTTTGAAACTGCCAAGGGCTACAGCAATGAGACTTCTGTCAAGGCGAGGGAAGCCTAAGAGGACGGATTCTCAAGCAGGTGCTTTGCTACAAAGCATCAGCACCCCACGGAGAGAAACAAGATCCCTGTTCCCCAATGTTGGGAGTGTAGCTTCACACACAGAGTTGTCTCTATAGGAGCCAAGAATGTTCCTGAGAGATTAGGTTCACTAAACCTCTCCTACAGAGCATAGACCTGTCCATGTGGTTTTTCCTTCCCCTGTGAGTTGGGTCCTCGAGGTCCACCACACCTCCGGGGAAACTGTCCCTGAGAAAAGATCTCCAGGAACGGCTTCGCTGAGGCTGGGAAACGCTGTTCACAGGAAGTAAGGCAAGCGAATCTCCTGCAGAGAAAAAGAGGCCTTACTGTCCCTGGAGGAGCAGGCTGCCAGAGTGTGTGAAACCTGACTGTTGCCTTGCTGGCCTCAGTTCCACCATTGCCTGTTCCTCCGAACTAGGACCCAGGCCTATTTGGAGAAGCGTTTGGCTGCGGATTTCTACAAAGTGCCAAGGGCTACAGCAGTGAGAATTCTCTCAGCGGTCAGGGAGAGCATTTTATGGATTCTCAAGCTGTTTTCTGAACGACAGGGTCAAAATGAACTGAGAGAATCAGGCTCTCTGTGCCCCTATGTTAGGTACGCAGCTTCACACACAGAAGTGTCTCTATAGGAGCCAAGAATGTTCCTGAGAGATGAGGTTCACTAGAAGTCTGCTACAGAGCATAGACCTGTCCATATGGTTTTGCCTTGCCCTGTGAGTTGGGTCCCTGAGGTCCGCCCCAGCTCAGGGGAAGGAGCCCCTGAGAAAAGATCTCCAGGGACCGCTATTCCCCAAGGCTGGCAAACGCAGTTCACAGGAGGTAACGCAAGCGAGCCTCCTGCAAGGCACAACAGGCCTTAGTGTCCCTGGACGATCAGGCTGCAAGAGTGTGTGAGACCTGACTGGTGCCTTACTGGCCTCAGCTCCGCCATTGCATGTTCCTCTGAACTAGGACCCAGGCCTACTAGGAGAAGGGTTTGGGTATGGATTTCTAAATACTGCCAAGGGGTATAGCAATGAGAACTGTGTCACGGGTAAGGAAGAGCATTGTATGGATTTTCAAGCTGTTGTTTGAACGACAGCTTCAAAGATGCACAGAGAGAATCAGACTCTGTGTCTCCATGTTCGGTACACAGCTTCACAGACAGGGGTGTCTCCATAGGAAACAAGAACGTTCCTGACAGAGTGAGGTTCACTAGAGCTCTCCTAGAGAGCAAAGACTTGTACATGTGGTTTTTCTTCCCCTGTGCGTTTGGGGCTCCAGGCTCGGCCCCAGCTCCGTGGAAACAACCTCTGAGAAAAGATCTTCAATATCCGCTTTTCCCAGAGGCTGGGATGTGGGGTTCATAGGAGGCGGGAAAAGCAGGCCTCCTTCAGAGAGCAAGAGGCAGCCAAGCGGCCTGCGTTTGGAAGCCTCTATTTGGAAGAAAGGGTTAGCTTCCCCTAAGGGAGACCTCCAGATCTGTTCAGAAGTCGGTAATTCCAGAGGCAGGGTGCAGGCTCCTGACTGCCCTTTGCCAGCCTTGCAGAGACATTCCTAGATTACAGCGTTATTTTCCATGAAGGAGCAGGCTTCGGGAATATGTCAGACTTGACTGGCGCCTTATTGGCCTCAGCTCAGCTATTGCCTTTCCATTCAAAGTAGGACAAGGCCCTACTTTATGAAGGGTAAGGGTCTTCTTCTTTCCAAACTGCCGAGGGCTACAGCAATGAGACCTCCGTAAATGCGAGGGAAGCATAAGCGGATGGATTATCAGGAAGGTTCTTTGCCACCAAGCATCAGCACCCCACGGAGAGAATCAGGCTCCCTTTGCCCCTATGTGGGGTGTGTAGATTCACACACAGTGGTGTCTCTACAGGAGCCAAGAATGTTCCTGAGAGATGAGGCTCACAAGAGCTCTCCTACAGAGTGCACACCTGTACATGTGGTTTCGCCTTCCCCTGTGAGTTGGGTGCCCGAGGTCCACCCCAGCTCCGAGAAAACAGCCTCTGAGAAAAGATCTCCAGGAACCGCTTTTCGCCCAGGCTGGGAAAAGCTGTTCACAGGAAGTAAGGCAAGTGAGCCTCCTGCAGAGAAAAAGAAGCCTTACTGTCCCTGGAGGAGCAGGCTGCCAGAGTGTGTGAAAACTGACTGGTGCCATACTGGTCTTAGCTCCGCCATTGCTTGTTCCTCCGAACTGGGACTCAGGCCTACTTGGAGAAGGGTTTAGGTGCAGATTTCTACAAACTGCCAAGGGCTACTGCAATGAGAACTCTCTCAGAGGTAAGGGCGAGAATTGTATGGATTCTCAAGCTGTTTTCTGAACGACAGCATTAAACCTGCACAGAAAGAATCAGGCTCTTTGCCGCCATGTTGGGTACGCAGTTTCACACACAGAGGTGTCCGCATAGGAGCCAAGAAAGTTCGTCAAAGACTGAGGTTCACTAGAGCTCTCTTAGAGAGCAAAGACTTGTTCATGTGGTTTTGCCTTCCCCTGTATGTGTGGGTCTCTGGGCACAACCCCAACTCCGTGGAAACAACCCCTGAGCAAAGATCTCCAAGATCTGCTTTTCCCCCATGCTGGAAACCAGGGATCATAGGAGGCAGGAAAAGCAAGCCTCCTTCAGGCAAGAAGAGGCAGCCAACTAGCCTGTGTTTGGAAGCCTCTATTTGCAAGGAATGGGTTAGCTTCTCCAGAAGGAGACCTCCAGATCTGCTCAGAAGATAGATATTCCAGAGGCAGGGTCGAGGTTCCTGACTGCCCTTTGCCAGCCTTGCAAAGACATTCCTAGATTCTAGCAATATTTTCCATGAAGGAGCAGGCATCGGGAATATGTCAGAGTTGACGGGTGCCTTACTGGCCTCAGCTCAGCTATTGCCTTTCCTTTCAAACTAGGATCAGGGCCTACTTGGTGAAGGGTAAGGGTCTACTTCTTTCCCAACTGCCAAGAGACACAGCAATGAGACCTCTGTCAAGGCGAGGGAAGCGTAAGCAGGTGGATTCTCAAACAGGTGCTTTGCCACAAAGCATCAGCACCCCACGGAGAGAATCAGGCTCCCTGTGCCCCTATGTTCGGTGTGTAGCTTTACACACAGAGGTGTCTCTGTACGAGCCAAGAATGTTCCTAAGAGATGAAACACACTGACGTCTCCTACAGAGCATAGACCTGTCCATGTGGTTTTTCCTTCCCCTGTGAGATGGGTCCCCGAGGTCCACCCCAGCTCTGGGGATAGAGCCCCTGAGAAAAGATCTCCAGGAAACGCTTTTTGCCCAGGCTGGGAAACGCAGTTCACAGGAGGCAAGGCAAGCGAGCCTCCTGCAGGGAAAAATAGGCCTTACTGTCCCTGGAGGAGCAGGCTGCCAGAGTGTGTGACACCTGACTGGTGCCTTACTGACCTCAGCTCCGCCATTGCATGGCCATCCAAACCAGGACCCAGGCCTACTTGGAGAAGGGTTTGGGTGCGGATTTGTAAAAACTGCCAAAGGCTACAGCAATGAGAAGTCTCTCAGAGGTAAGGGAGAGCATTGTATGGATTCTCAAGCTGTTGTTTGAACGACAGCTTCAAAGCTGCAAAGAGAGAATCAGGCCCTGTGTGCCCCCTTGTTGGGTACACAGCTTCACACACAGGGGTGTCTCCATAGGAGTCAAGAACGTTCCTGACACAGTAAGTTTCACTTAGAGGTCTCCTGGAGAGCAAAGACTTGTCCATGTGGTTTTCCTTCCCCTGTACGATTGGGTCTCTTGTCTCGGCCCCAGCTCCATGGAAACAACCCCTGAGAAAATATCTTCAAGATCCGCTTTTCCCAGAGGCTGGGAACAGGGCTTCATAGGATGCGAGAAAAGCAGGCCTCCTTCGGGCGCGAAAAGGCAGCCAACTGGCCTGTTTGGAAGCCTCTATTTGGAAAGAATGGGTTAGCTTCTCCTAAAGGAGACCTCCAGATCTGCTAAGAAGTCGGTAATTCCAGAGGCAGGGTGCTGGTTCCTGACTGCCCTTTGCCAGCCTTGCAAAGACATTCCCAGATTCTAGAGTTATTTTCCATGAAGGTGAAGGCTACGGGAGTATGTCAGACTTGGCAGGCACCTTATTGGCCTCAGCTCAGCTATTACCTTTCCATTCAAACTAGGACAAAGGCCTACTTTATGAAGGGTAAGGGTCTTCTTCTTTCCAAACTGCCAAGGGCTACAGCAATGGGACCTCTGTCAAGGCGAGGGAAGCCTAAGTGGATGGATCATCAAGCAGGTGCTTTGCCACAAAGCATCAGCACCCCACGGGGAGAATCAGGCTCCATTTGCCCCTATGTTGGGTGTGTAGCTTCACATACAGAGGTGTCTCTATAGGAGGCCAGAATGTTCCTGAGAGATGAGGTTCACTAGAGCTCTCCTACAGAGCATAGACCTGTCCATATGCTTTTGCCTTCCCCTGTGAGTTGGGTCCTCGAGGACCTCCCCAGCTCCGGGGAAGGAGCCCCTGAGAAAAGATCTCCAGGGACCTCTTTTCCCCCAGGCTGGGAAATGCAGCTCACAGGAGGGAAGTCAAGTGAGCCTCCTGCAGGGAAAAAGAGGGCTTACTGTCCCTGGACGATCAGGCTGCAGAGTGTGTGAGACCTGACTGGTGCCTTACTGGCCTCAGCTCCGCCATTGCATGTTCCTCCGAACTAGGACCCAGGACTACTTGGAGAAGGGTTTGGGTGCGGATTTCTAAAAACTGCCAAGGGCTACAGCAATGAGAACTCTGTCACGGGTAAGGAAAAGCATTGTATGGATTTTCAAGGTGTTTTTTGAACGACATCTTTAAAGCTACACAGAGAGAATCAGGCTCTCTGTGCCCCCATGTTGGGTACGCAGCTTCGCACACAGGGGTGTCTCCATATGAATCAAGAATGTTCGTGACAGAGTGAAGTTCACTAGAGCTCTCCTAGAGAGCAAAGACTTGTACATGTGGTTTTTCTTCCCCTGTTAGTTTGGGTCTCCAGGCTTAGCCCCAGCTCCGTGGAAACAACCCCTGAGAAAAGATCTTCAAGATCCGCTTTTCCCAGAGGCTGGGATGTGGGATTCATAGGAGGCGGGAAAAGCAGGCCTCCTTCAGAGAGCAAGAGGCAGCCAAGCGGCCTGCGTTTGGAAGCCTCTATTTGGAAGAATGGGTTAGCTTCCCCTAAGGGAGACCTCCAGATCTGTTCAGAAGTCGGTAATTCCAGAGGCAGGGTGCAGGCTCCTGACTGCCCTTTGCCAGCCTTGCAGAGACATTCCTAGATTCCAGCGTTATTTTCCATGAAGGAGCAGGCTTCGGGAATATGTCAGACTTGACTGGCGCCTTATTGGCCTCAGCTCAGCTCTTGCCTTTCCTTTCAAACTAGGACAAGGGCCCACTTTATGAGAGGTAAGGGTCCTCTTCTTTCCAAACTGCCAAGGGCTACAGCAATGAGACCTCTGTCAAGGCGAGGGAAGCGTAAGCTGATGGATTTTCAAGCAGGTGCTTTGCCACAAAGCATCAGCACCCCACGGAAAGAATCTGGCTCCCTTTGCCCCTACGTTGCGTGTGTAGCTACACACAGAGGTGTCTCGATAGGAGCCAAGAATGTTCCTGAGAGAGGAGGTTCACTGTTGGGGGCCAGAGTGAGGCACTCCGCCCACGGCAAAGGTCATGAGGAAGGAGGCTCGACATACGCAAAGGCGGGATCGAGCCTCAGGAGTCCCCCTGGAAATCCTCGAGCATCTACCCCCATAACCAGAGCCTGCCTACCTTACTACTTTGTGCTCTCACCTACACCTCTGACTTTACGGGGGGCTGTCCCCCACCACCTCTTTCGGAGAAGGAGTTAACCTAGAGCTCCAGTTGATAAAAACCCCTGGGTGTGACAAGAGTGTTTTAACCTACAAACTCCTCTGAAGGTTCTCTAGCCTGCCTGACAGGCTTGTCCGGCCACATGTGATTGCTCACAGGCTCCCAACCATGAGAGGCACGAGATGCTTTAAACCTTCTAAAAACAGGTTCCTTAGAAAAGTTAGAAAATTATTAGTATAAGTATAATGGGCTGATTAGAAATCATATTGGTGAAGGGTTTTTCATTTGTTGAGCCGATGTTTACTGCTAAGTCTCCACATCCCCTGCCCTTATACACATTAATGAATATATAGAAGAAATAAGTATTAACCTTTGATATAAATCACATTAGACCTTAGGCTAAGTAAATTCTTTCCTTAACTAAAACCCACTACACCCTCCCCCTATAGGAATGTAACTTTATTTGGGTGGCGTCTGTTTTAAGAATAATCACCCCTGGAGAAATAAGTGTCCTGGTTGACTGACCGCTGTCACAAGGAGAGGGTCGTAAATTGTCAGCAGGCCCCCCGGCCAGAAGATGATGTAACACCCCTAAGACCTCTGTATACTTTTGTATGAAGCACCTGACTTTGATAAAAGTCAGGACTGCTGACCCCACGTGACTTTTGCATAACATCTCAGTGTATAAAAGTAGACCATGGAAAATAAAGAATTGGGATCAGTTTCTCGAAATACTGGTCTCCCCATGTCTCTCTCTCTCTCTCTCACTCTGGTTGAGTCTCCATCTGGAGCGCGGAACCCACCAAGCTTACTAATTTTGCCTGGGCTTCTAAGATCCGACCGGGGAGGCCTCAGTGTCTCCTCTTCTTCGGGAGAATGGAAGGACGCCTGCGGCCTACGTAAGTGGTGCAAGCTTCTTGTCTTGACGTTTTATTGGTCCCCCGCGTAAACCAAGCTACTCAGCCTCTTTTCTCCAATGAATTTTCCTACTGAGCTATCCTCATTTTATTACTCTTTATATCCTTAATTAACGTTTAATTAAGCAGTTGTTCCCTGACCCTCGCCTACGCCGTCTCTGCTTCGAATACCCTGGATCAGCTGGGGCTGGACCCCGGCAGTTCACTAGAGATCTCCTACAGAGCATAGACCTGTCCATTTGGTTTTGCCTTCCCCTGTGAGTTGGGTCCCCGAGGTCCGCCCCAACTCCGGGGAAACAGCCCCTGAGAAAAGATCTCCAGGAACTGCTTTCCGCCCAGGCTGGGAAACGCTGTTCACAGGAAGTAAGGCAAGCGAGCCTCCTGAAGGGAAATAGAGGCCTTACTGTCCCTGGAGGAGCAGGCTGCCAGAGTGTGTGACACCTGACTGGTGCCTTACTGGCCTCAGCTCCGCTATTGCATGTTCATCTGAACTTGAACCCAGGCCTACTTGGAGAAGTGTTTGTGTGCCGATTTCCAGAAACTGCGAAGGGCTACAGCAAGGATAACTCTCTCAGTGGTAAGGGAGAGCATTGTGTGGATTCTCAATTTGTTGTTTGAACGACAGCGTCAAAGCTGCACAGAGAGAATCAGGTCTCTGTGTCTCTATGTTGGCTATGCAGCTTCCCACACAGAGATGTCCCCATTGGAGCCAAGAACATTCCGCATAGACTGAGGTTCACTAGAGCACTCCTAGAGAGCAAAGACTTATCCATGCGGTTTTCCCTTCCCCTGTGCGTGTGGGTCTCCGGGATCAGCCCCTGCTCCGTGGAAACAGCCTCTGAGAAAAGATCTCCAAGAACCTCTTATCCCCCAGGCTGGGAAGCGGAGTTCACAGGAGGTGGGATAAGCAAGCTTCCTTCGGCAAGAAGAGACAGCCAACCGGCCTGTGTTTGGAAGCCTATATTTGCAAGAAATGGGTTAGTTTCTCCTGACCGAGACCTCCGGATGTGCTGAGAAGATAGAAATTCCAGAGGCAGGGTCGAGGTTCCTGACTGCCCTTTGCCAGCCTTGCAAAGACATTCCCAGATTCTAACGTTATTTTCCATGAAGGAGCAGGCATCGGGAATATGTCAGACTTGACTGGCGCCTTACTGGCCTCAGCTCAGCTACTGCCTTTCCATTCAAACAAGGACAAGGGCCTACTTGGTGAAGGGTAAGGGTCTGCTTCTTTCCAAACTGCCAAGGACTACAGCAATGAGACCTCTGTCAAGGTGAGGGAAGCCTATGCGGATGGATTCTTAGCAGGTGCTTTGCCACAAAGCATCAGCACCCACGGAGAGAATCAGACTCCCTTTGCCACTATGTTGGGTGTGTAGCTTCATGCACAGAGGTGTCTCTGTAGAAGCCAAGAATGTTCCTGAGAGATGAGGTTCACTAGAGCTCTCCTACAGAGCATAGACCTGTCCATGTGGTTTTGTCTTCCCCTGTGAGTTGGGCCCCCGAGGTCCGACCCAGCTCCAGGGAAACAGCCCCTGAGAAAAAATCTCCAGGAACAGCTTTGCGCCCAGGCTGGGAAATGCAGTTCACAGGAGGCAAGGCAAGCGAGCCTCCTGCAGGGAAAAAGAGGCCTTACTGCTCCTGGACGATCAGGCTGCAAGAGTGTGTGAGACCTCACTTGTGCCTTACTGGCCTCAGCTCCGCCGTTGCCTGTTGTTCCGAGCTAGGACCCAGGCCTACTTGGAGAAGGGTTAGGGTGCGGATTTCTACAAACTGTCAAGGACGACAGCAATGAGAATTCTCTTAGCAGTAAGGGAGAGCATTGTATGGATTCTCAAGTTGTTGTTTGAATGACAGCTTCAAAGCTACACAGAGAGAATCAGGCTCTCTGTTCCCCTATTTTGGCTGTGCAGCTTCACACACAGAATTTGACTCTGTTGGAGCCAGAAATATTCCTGAAAGACTTAGGCTCACCAAAGCTGTCCTCCAGAGCAAAGACATTGGATGTGGTTTTGCCTTCCCTTGCCAGTATGGGTCCCCTAGCTTGGCCCCAGCTCCGGGGATACAGCCTCTGAAAAAAATCTTCCAAGAAGCGATTTTTCCTCCAGGCTGTTAAGCGGAATTCGCAGTTTGCAAGTTAAGGAAGCCTGCTTCGTGGAAGAGCAAGCAGCCAACTGGCCCTGTGTTAGGAAGCCTGTATTTGAAAGGAATGGGTTAGCTTCTACAGCGGGAGAACCTCAGATCTGCTCAGGGGGCTGAAATACTAGAGTCAGGGTCGAGGTTCTCCCTTGTCCTTTGCGCACCTTGCAAAGACATTCCTAGCTTCTAGCGTTAGTGTCCCTGTAGTAGCAGGCTGCAGGAGCGTGTGATAAATGACTGCCGCGTTCCTGTCCTCAGCTCCGCTATTAACTTTCTATTCGAACTAGAACCCAGGCCTACTTTGAGAGGGGTTAGGGTCCAGTGTTTCCAAACTGCCAAGGGCTACGGCAATGCGAGCTCTGTCAGAGGTAAGAAAAGAGCAATTGGTTGGATTCTTCAGCTGCTGCGTGGCTGCACAGCTTCCGCGCTGCATGGAGAGCATGAGGCTCCTTGTGGCCCTATTTTGGGTACGCAGCAACATGCACACAGAATGTCTGTGTTCACTTATGTACAGGCTTATGTACACTAGAGCTCTGCTACAGAGCAAAGACCACTCAGTGGGCTCCAAGAGATACCTGTCGCGGCTCGAGAAGAGAGTGGAGTCCTTTGCTTCCCCTCGAGATGAGGCCTGACTCCCCGGGTGAGTATGGAATGCAACCCCAAATCCCTGTCGCCTATGGAGAGGAACATTAAGTCCTGGATACAAGCCTAGATGAGGTCTAGTTTGCCCTTCAGTGAATGGAGCCCAATCCACAGCTCTCCCTGGCAACTCGAATGGAAGATTAGACTTCCTGGGCCAACACAAGAGGAAGCCTGAATTCTCCGTCGTAACTCGAGAATCCCACCGAAACTCGAGAAAATCCACGTGCTTCCCTCGTCATCGCAAGATGAGGCCCTTTGTCCGCTACAGCATCTCAAGAGAAGTCCCACGTTCCATCCTGAAGTGCGAAACGGTACTTGGCACCCTTGATGCGACCCCAAAAGTTCCGCGACATACCAGACTAACTCAAGGGGAACACCGAGGTTCCCGGCACCACTTCATCTGACCCCTTCTCCTCTCCTGATTGCGACAGGAGGGTCGACTCCCCTTCTCTGTCTGCAAGGGGTTCCCGACCTTCCGGGCGCACCTCAGGATGAGGCCGGTCTCATGAGGAAGTTCGAGACGTAGCCTCGTGGGTGGTGCCACATGCCGAAAGACCCCAATTTCACGGTCCACTCTTGAAAAGAACCCGATGCCAGCACACCTCTTTGAAGGAAAACCTGTGGATGAAGGCACATCACGAAGGGGCACTGACACCCGCGTGCATCGTCCAGAAAAACCCGCAGGTCCCACAGACATTTCGACAAGTGGCCTGTCACCCTGTAAACAACTCGAAAGGCAAACGAAGGTCTATTCCTCAACAGAAGACTAGGTGTGACTCTCTTGTCCCTACTCTGCAGGGACCATGGGATCCGAGTCAGAAACGGAGAAGAAGCCTGAGGTTCCTGCGTCCACTCGAGATGAGGCCCTCTTCCATTGCACCACACCCAGTGGAGTCCCGAGAGGCCCCTACCAACTCCACAGTATCCCTGAGTTCTCAGAGGCACAATGAGAAGCTCCCTGAGGTCACAGGCAGAAGTCGAGGGAACCCTGGGTTTTCTGCCATGACTCGAGAAAGACCTCGAGAGTGCTTCAAAATGTGTTGAGTCGCGATTCCCCTACCATGACTCGAGAGCCATGACACGCGCCCCCTCTTCACGCGCATGGAGACCTGACTAACCTGGCACTGCACGAGAGGCTCCCTGAGATCCTCATCATACCTCGTGAGGAAACCCACACTGCCGGGGCAGCTCGAGGAAACACATGAGACACCCCGGTCATCGCGAGATGAGGGCCTTATAATCCTGCATGGCCTGGAGACCAATCACGAGTCCTCTCTCCAAACTGAAGAGCAGGCTGGACTCCGTTGAGGCCGCTCAGGGGGCTCCAACAGATCCTTGTCGCGACTCGAGAGGAGAGCGGAGTCCTTGGCTTCCCTTCGAGACGAGGTCTGACTCCCCGGGGGAGCCTGGAATGCAACCCCGAGATGCCTGCTTTCCCTGGAGAGGAATAGTAGGTCCTGGACACACGCCTAGGTGAGGTTTCTTCGGCCCTGCAGTGACTCGAGCGCAACCCCCAGATTTCCCTTGCAACTCGAGGGAAAGATTGGGCTTCCCAGGGCCAACCCAAGAGGAAGGCTGAGATCCCCATTGTAACTCGAGAATCCCGCCGCAACTCGAGAAAAACAACGTGGTTCCAAACTCTTGGCAAGATGAGACCCTTGCCCGCGACGGCGTCTCAGGGGAAGTCCCCTGTTCCGCCTGAAGGGCGAAACGGTCCCTGACAGCCTTCCTGTGACCCCCAAAAGTCCCCCGACACGCAGGGTTCCCCCGAGGGGAACACCGAGGGTCCCGGCACCGCTTCCTCTGAGCCCCTTCTCCCCTCCTGATCGCGATAGAAGAGGCGATTCCCCTGCGTGGTCTGGAAGGGGTTCCCGGCCTTCCCGGCGCACCTCAGGATGAGGCCGGTCTCACGAGGAAATTCGAGACGAGACACGTGGGTGGGGCCACATGCTGAACGCCCCCGATTTCCCGGTCCACTCTTGAGAAGGACCCAAGGCCCGGACCCCTCTTCGAAGGCAACCCTGTGGGTGAAGGCACAACACGAAGGGGCACTGCCACCCCGTGCATCGTCCGCAAAGACCCGCGGGTTCCACACACAGCTCGACGAGGGGCCTGAGACCCCCTGAGCAACTCGAGAGGCCAGCGGGGTTCCCTTCCTCAGACAAGACGAGGCCTGACTCTACTGTCCCAACTCTGCAGGGACCCTGCGGTCGGAGTCCGAAACGGAGAGGAAGCCTGAGGTTCCTGCCTCCCCTTGAGGTGAGGCCCTCTTCCGTTGCGCCAGACCCAGCGGAGTCCCGAGGGGCCCCGCCACCTCCACAGGATCCCTCGCCTCTCAGAGGCACCCTGGGAAGTTCCCTAAGGTCCCCGGCAGAAGGCGAGGAAACGAGGGTTTCCCGCCGCCCCCAGACAAAGACCTCGAGAGTCCTTCTTCAACGCGTCTCGAGGCCCTAGTCCCCTCCCGTGACTCGAGAGCCAGGACGCGCTTCCCCTCGCCACGCGCATGGAGACTTGACTTCCCTGGCGCCGCACGAGAGGATCCCTGAGATCCTCGTCGTGCCTCGGGAGAAAACCCCCACGGGCGCCGCAGCTCGAGAAACCCCTGAGACGCCCCCGTCCTCGCGAGCTGAGGGCCTTCTTTTCCTGCATGGCCTGGAGAGCAATCCCGGGTCCTCTCTCCAAACGGAAGAGGAGGCTGGACTCCCTTGAGGCCGCTCAGGGGGCTCCAAGAGACCCGCGTCGCGACTCGAGTGGAGAGCGGAGTCCTTGGCTTCCCCTCGAGACGAGGCCTGACTCCCCGGGGGAGCCTGGAATGCAACCCCGAGATCCCTGCCTTCCCTGGAGAGGAATATTAGGTCCCGAACACACGCCTAGGTGAGGTCTCTTCGGCCCTGCAGTGACTCGAGTGCAACCCCCAGCTTTCCCTCGCAACCCGAAGGGAAGATTGGGCTTCCCAGGGCCAACCCAAGGGGAAGGCTGAGATCCCCATCGTAACTCGAGAATCCCGCCGCAACTCGAGAAAAACCACGTGGTTCCCACCTCTTGGCAAGATGAGGCCCTTGCCCGCCACGGCGTCTCAAGGGAAGTCCCCTGTTCCGCCCTGAAGGGCGAAACGTTCCCTGACAGCCTTCCTGCGACCCCCAAAAGTCCCCCGACACGCCGGGTTCCCTCGAGGGGAACACCGAGGGTCCCGGCACCGCTTCCTCTGAGCACCTTCTCCCCTCCTGATAGCGACAGGAGAGGCGATTCCACTGCGTTGTCTGGAAGGGGTTCCCAGCCTTCCGGGCGCACCTCAGGATGAGGCCAGTCTCACGAGGAAATTCGAGACGAGCCACGTGGGTGGTGCCACATGCCGAACGACCCGGTTCCCCGGTCCACCCTTGAGAAGGACCCGAGGCCCGGACCCCTCTTCGAAGGCAACCCTGTGCGTGAAGGCACAACACGAAGGGGCACTGCCACCCCCGTGCATCGTCCGCAAAGACCCGCGGGTTCCACACACAGCTCGACCAGGGGCCTGAGACCCCCTGAGCAACTCGAGAGGCCAGCGGGGTTCCCTTCCTCAGACAAGACGAGGCCTGACTCTCCTGTCCCAACTCTGCAGGGACCCTGCGGTCGGAGTCCGAAACGGAGAGGAAGCCTGAGGTTCCTGCCTCCCCTCGAGGTGAGGCCCTCTTCCGTTGCGCCAGACTCAGCGCATTCCCGAGGGGACCCGCCACCTCCACAGGATCCCTCGCCTCCCAGAGCACCCTGGGAAGTTCCCTAAGGTCCCCGGAGGAAGGCGAGGGACACGAGGGTTTCCCGCCGCCCCCCGAGAAAGACCTCGAGAGTCCTTCTTCAACGCGTCTCGAGGCCCTAGTCCCCTCCCGTGACTCGAGAGCTAGGACGCGCTCCCCCTCGCCACGCGCATGAAGACCTGACTTCCCTGGCGCCGCACGAGAGGCTCCCTGAGATCCTCGTCGTGCCTCGGGAGAAAACCCCCACGGGCGCCGCAGCTCGAGGAAACCCCTGAGACGCCCCCGTCCTCGCGAGCTGAGGGCCTTCTTTTCCTGCATGGCCTGGAGAGCAATCCCGAGTCCTCTCTCCAAACGGAAGAGGAGGCTGGACTCCCTTGAAGCCGCTCAGGGGGCTCCAAGAGACCCGCGTCGCGACTCGAGAGGAGAGCGGAGTCCTTGGCTTCCCCTCGAGACGAGGCCTGACTCCCCGGGGGAGCCTGGAATGCAACCCCGAGATCCCTGCCTTCCCTGGAGAGGAATATTAGGTCCCGGACACATGCCTAAGTGAGGTCTCTTCGGCCCTGCAGTGACTCGAGCGCAACACCCAGCCTTCCCTCGCAACCCGAGGGGAAGATTGGGCTTCCCAGTGCCAACCCAAGGGGAAGGATGAGATCCCCGTCGTAACTCGAGAATCCCGCCGCAACTCGAGAAAAACCACGTGGTTCCCACCTCTTGGCAAGATGAGGCCCCTGCCCGCCACGGCGTCTCAAGGGAAGTCCCCTGTTCCGCCCTGAAGGGCGAAACGGTCCCTGACAGCCTTCCTGCGACCCCCAAAAGTCCCCCGACACGCCGCGTTCCCTCGAGGGGAACACCGAGGGTCCCGGCACCGCTTCCTCTGAGCCCCTACTCCCCTCCTGATCGCGACAGGAGAGGCGATTGCCCTGCGTGGTCTCGAAGGGGTTCCCGGCCTTCCCGGCGCACCTCAGGATGAGGCCGGTCTCACGAGGAAATTCGAGACGAGCCACGTGGGTGGTGCCACATGCCTAACGCCCCCGGTTCCCCGGTCCGCCCTTGAGAAGGACCCGAGGCCCGGACCCCTCTTCGAAGACAACCCTGTGGGTGAAGGCACAACACGAAGGGGCACTGCCACCCCCGTGCATCGTCCGCAAAGACCCGTGGGTTCCACACACAGCTCGACGAGGGGCCTGAGACCCCCTGCGCAACTCGAGAGGCCAGCGGGGTTGCCTTCCTCAGACAAGACGAGGCCTGACTCTCCTGTCCCAACTCTGCAGGGACCCTGCGGTCGGAGTCCGAAACGGAGAGGAAGCCTGAGGTTCCTGCCTCCCCTCGAGGTGAGGCCCTCTTCCGTTGCGCCAGACCCAGCGGAGCCCCGAGGGGCCCCCCCACCTCACAGGATCCCTCGCCTCTCAGAGGCACCCTGTGAAGTTCCCTAAGGTCCCCGGCAGAAGGCGAGGGACACGAGGGTTTCCCGCCGCCCCCCGAGAAAGACCTAGAGAGTCCTTCTTCAACGCGTCTCGAGGCCCTAATCCCCTCCCTTGACTCGAGAGCCATGACGCGCTCCCCCTCGCCACGCGCATAGAGACCTGACTTCCCTGGCGCCGCACGAGAGGCTCTCTGAGATCCTCGTCCTGCATCGGGAGAAAACCCCCAAGGGCGCCGCAGCTCGAGAAAACCCCTGAGACGCCCCCGTCCTCGCGAGCTGAGGGCCTTCTTTTCCTGCATGGCCTGGAGAGCAATCCCGGGTCCTCTTTCCAAACGGAAGAGGAGGCTGGACTCCCTTGAGGCCGCTCAGGGGGCTCCAAGATACCCGCGTCGCGACTCGAGAGGAGAGCGGAGTCCTTGGCTTCCCCTCGAGACGAGGCCTGACTCTCCGGGGGAGCCTGGAATGCAACCCCGAGATCCCTGCCTTCCCTGGAGAGGAATATGAGGTCCCGGACACACGCCTAGGTGAGGTCTATTCGGCCCTGCAGTGACTCGAGCGCAACCCCCAGCTTTCCCTCGCAACCCGAGGGGAAGATTGGGCTTCCCAGGGCAAACCCAAGGGGAAGGCTGAGATCCCCGTCGTAACTCGAGAATCCCGCCGCAACTCGAGAAAAACCACGTGGTTCCACCTCTTGGCAAGATGAGGCCCTTGCCCGCCACGGCGTCTCAAGGGAAGTCCCCTGTTCCGCCCTGAAGGGCGAAACGGTCCCTGACAGCCTTCCTGCGACCCCCAAAAGTCCCCCGACACGCCGGGTTCCCTCGAGGGGAACACCGAGGGTCCCGGCACCGCTTCCTCTGAGCCCCTTCTTCCCTCCTCATCGCGACAGGAGAGGCGATTCCACTGCGTGGTCTGGAAGGGGTTCCCAGCCTTCCGGGTGCACCTCAGGATGAGGCCGGTCTCACGAGGAAATTCGAGACGAGCCACGTGGGTGGTGCCACATGCCGAAAGACCCCGGTTCCCCGGTCCGCCCTTGAGAAGGACCCGAGGCCCGGACCCCTCTTCGAAGCCAACCCTGTGGGTGAAGGCACAACACGAAGGGGCACTGCCACCCCCGTGCATCGTCCGCAGAGACCTGCGGGTGCCACACAAAGCTCGACGAGGGGCCTGAGACCCCCTGCGCAACTCGAGAGGCCAGCGGGGTTGCCTTCCTCAGACAAGACGAGGCCTGACTCTCCTGTCCCAACTCTGCAGGGACCCTGCGGTCGGAGTCCGAAACGGAGAGGAAGCCTGAGGTTCCTGCCTCCCCTCGAGGTGAGGCCCTCTTCCATTGTGCCAGACCCAGCGGAGCCCCGAGGGGCCCCCCCACCTCCACAGGATCCCTCGCCTCTCAGAGGCACCCTGTGAAGTTCCCTAAGGTCCCCGGCAGAAGGCGAGGGACACGAGGGTTTCCCGCCGCCCCCCGAGAAAGACCTCGAGAGTCCTTCTTCAACGCGTCTCGAGGCCCTAATCCCCTCCCTTGACTCGAGAGCCATGACGCGCTCCCCCTCGCCACGCGCATAGAGACCTGACTTCCCTGGCGCCACACGAGAGGCTCTCTGAGATCCTCGTCCTGCATCGGGAGAAAACCCCCAAGGGCGCCGCAGCTCGAGAGAACCCCTGAGACGCCCCCGTCCTCGCGAGCTGAGGGCCTTCTTTTCCTGCATGGCCTGGAGAGCAATCCCGGGTCCTCTTTCCAAACGGAAGAGGAGGCTGGACTCCCTTGAGGCCGCTCAGGGGGCTCCAAGATACCCGCGTCGCGACTCGAGAGGAGAGCGGAGTCCTTGGCTTCCCCTCGAGACGAGGCCTGACTCCCCGGGGGAGCCTGGAATGCAACCCCGAGATCCCTGCCTTCCCTGGAGAGGAATATGAGGTCCCGGACACACGCCTAGGTGAGGTCTCTTCGGCCCTGCAGTGACTCGAGCGCAACCCCCAGCTTTCCCTCGCAACCCGAGGGGAAGATTGGGCTTCCCAGGGCAAACCCAAGGGGAAGGCTGAGATCCCCGTCGTAACTCGAGAATCCCGCCGCAACTCGAGAAAAACCACGTGGTTCCACCTCTTGGCAAGATGAGGCCCTTGCCCGCCACGGCGTCTCAAGGGAAGTCCCCTGTTCCGCCCTGAAGGGCGAAACGGTCCCTGACAGCCTTCCTGCGACCCCCAAAAGTCCCCCGACACGCCGGGTTCCCTCGAGGGGAACACCGAGGGTCCCGGCACCGCTTCCTCTGAGCCCCTTCTTCCCTCCTCATCGCGACAGGAGAGGCGATTCTACTGCGTGGTCTGGAAGGGGTTCCCAGCCTTCCGGGTGCACCTCAGGATGAGGCCGGTCTCACGAGGAAATTCGAGACGAGCCACGTGGGTGGTGCCACATGCCGAAAGACCCCGGTTCCCCGGTCCGCCCTTGAGAAGGACCCGAGGCCCGGACCCCTCTTCGAAGGCAACCCTGTGGGTGAAGGCACAACACGAAGGGGCACTGCCACCCCCGTGCATCGTCCGCAGAGACCTGCGGGTGCCACACACAGCTCGACGAGGGGCCTGAGACCCCCTGCGCAACTCGAGAGGCCAGCGGGGTTGCCTTCCTCAGACAAGACGAGGCCTGACTCTCCTGTCCCAACTCTGCAGGGACCCTGCGGTCGGAGTCCGAAACGGAGAGGAAGCCTGAGGTTCCTGCCTCCCCTCGAGGTGAGGCCCTCTTCCGTTGCGCCAGACCCAGCGGAACCCCGAGGGGCCCCCCCACCTCCTCAGGATCCCTCGCCTCTCAGAGGCACCCTGTGAAGTTCCCTAAGGTCCACGGCAGAAGGCGAGGGACACGAGGGTTTCCCGCCGCCCCCCGAGAAAGACCTCGAGAGTCCTTCTTCAACGCGTCTCGAGGCCCTAATCCCCTCCCTTGACTCGAGAGCCATGACGCGCTCCCCCTCGCCACGCGCATGGAGACCTGACTTCCCTGGCGCCGCACGAGAGGCTCCCTGAGATCCTCGTCCTGCATCGGGAGAAAACCCCCACGGGCGCCGCAGCTCGAAGAAACCCCTGAGAAGCCCCCGTCCTCGCGAGCTGAGGGCCTTCTTTTCCTGCATGGCCTGGAGAGCAATCCCGGGTCCTCTCTCCAAACGGAAGAGGAGGCTGGACTCCCTTGAGGCCGCTCAGGGGGCTCCAAGATACCCACGTCGCGACTCGAGAGGAGAGCGGAGTCCTTGGCTTCCCCTCGAGACGAGGCCTGACTCCCCGGGGGAGCCTGGAATGCAACCCCGAGATCCCTGCCTTCCCTGGAGAGGAATATGAGGTCCCGGACACACGCCTAGGTGAGGTCTATTCGGCCCTGCAGTGACTCGAGCGCAACCCCCAGCTTTCCCTCGCAACCCGAGGGGAAGATTGGGCTTCCCAGGGCAAACCCAAGGGGAAGGCTGAGATCCCCGTCGTAACTCGAGAATCCCGCCGCAACTCGAGAAAAACCACGTGGTTCCACCTCTTGGCAAGATGAGGCCCTTGCCCGCCACGGCGTCTCAAGGGAAGTCCCCTGTTCCGCCCTGAAGGGCGAAACGGTCCCTGACAGCCTTCCTGCGACCCCCAAAAGTCCCCCGACACGCCGGGTTCCCTCGAGGGGAACACCGAGGGTCCCGGCACCGCTTCCTCTGAGCCCCTTCTTCCCTCCTCATCACGACAGGAGAGGCGATTCCACTGCGTGGCCTGGAAGGGGTTCCCAGACTTCCGGGCGCACCTCAGGATGAGGCCGGTCTCACGAGGAAATTCGAGACGAGCCACGTGGCTGGTGCCACATGATGAACGCCCCCGGTTCCCCGGTCCGCCCTTGAGAAGGACCCGAGGCCCGGACCCCTCTTCGAAGACAACCCTGTGGGTGAAGGCACAACACGAAGAGGCACTGCCAACCCCGTGCATCGTCCGCAAAGACCCGCGGGTTCCACACACAGCTCGACGAGGGGCCTGAGACCCCCTGAGCAACTCGAGAGGCCAGCGGGGTTCCCTTCCTCAGACAAGACGAGGCCTGACTCTCCTGTCCCAACTCTGCAGGGACCCTGTGGTCGGAGTCCGAAACGGAGAGGAAGCCTGAGGTTCCTGCCTCCCCTCGAGGTGAGGCCCTCTTCCGTTGCGCCAGACCCAGCGGAGTCCCGAGGGGCCCCGCCACCTCCACAGGATCCCTCGCCTCTCAGAGGCACCCTGGGAAGTTCCCTAAGGTCCCCGGCAGAAGGCGAGGGAAACGAGGGTTTCCCGCCGCCCCCCGACAAAGACCTCGAGAGTCCTTCTTCAACGCGTCTCGAGGCCCTAGTCCCCTCCCGTGACTCGAGAGCCAGGACGCGCTCCCCCTCGCCACGTGCATGGAGACCTGACTTCCCTGGCGCCGCACGAGAGGCTCCCTGAGATCCTCGTCGCGCCTCGGGAGAAAACCCCCACGGGCGCCGCAGCTCGAGGAAACCCCTGAGACGCGCCCGTCCTCGCGAGCTGAGGGCCTTCTTTTCCTGCATGGCCTGGAGAGCAATCCCGGGTCCTCTCTCCAAACGGAAGAGGAGGCTGGACTCCCTTGAGGCCGCTCAGGGGGCTCCAAGAGCCCCGCGTCGCGACTCGAGAGGAGAGCGGAGTCCTTGGCTTCCCCTCGAGACGAGGCCTGACTCCCCGGGGGAGCCTGGAATGCAACCCCGAGATCCCTGCCTTCCCTGGAGAGGAATATGAGGTCCCGGACACACGCCTAGGTGAGGTCTCTTCGGCCCTGCAGTGACTCGAGCGCAACCCCCAGCTTTCCCTCGCAACCCGAGGGGAAGATTGGGCTTCCCAGGGCCAACCCAAGGGGAAGGCTGAGATCCCCGTCGTAACTCGAGAATCCCGCCGCAACTCGAGAAAAACCACGAGGTTCCCACCTCTTGGCAAGAGGAGGCCCTTGCACGACATGGCGTCTCAAGGGAAGTCCCCTGTTCCGCCCTGAAGGGCGAAACGTTCCCTGAGAGCCTTCCTGCGACCCCCAAAAGTCCCCCGACACGCCGGGTTCCCTCGAGGGGAACACCGAGGGTCCTGGCACCGCTTCCTCTGAGCCCCTTCTCACCTCCTGATCGCGACAGGAGAGGCGATTCCACTGCGTGGTCTGGAAGGGGTTCCCAGCCTTCCGGGCGCACCTCAGGATGAGGCCGGTCTCACGAGGAAATTCGAGACGAGCCACGTGGGTGGTGCCACATGCCGAACGCCCCAGGATCCCCGGTCCGCCCTTGAGAAGGACCCGAGGCCCGGACCCCTCTTCGAAGGCAACCCTGTGGGTGAAGGCACAACACGAAGGGGCACCGCCACCCCCGTGCATCGTCCGCAAAGACCCGCGGGTTCCACACACAGCTCGACGAGGGGCCTGAGACCCCCTGAGCAACTCGAGAGGCCAGCGGGGTTCCCTTCCTCAGACAAGACGAGGCCTGACTCTCCTGTCCCAACTCTGCAGGGACCCAGCGGTCGGAGTCCGAAATGGAGAGGAAGCCTGAGGTTCCTGCCTCCCCTCGAGGTGAGGCCCTCTTCTGTTGCGCCAGACCCAGCGGAGTCCCGAGGGGCCCCGCCACCTCCACAGGATCCCTCGCCTCTCAGAGGCACACTGGGAAGTTCGCTAAGGTCCCCGGCAGAAGGCGAGGGAAACGAGGGTTTCCCGCCGCCCCCCGAGAAAGACCTCGAGAGTCCTTCTTCAACGCGTCTCGAGGCCCTAGTCCCCTCCCGTGACTCGAGAGCCAGGACGCGCTCCCCCTCGCCACGTGCATGGAGACCTGACTTCCCTGGCGCCCCACGAGAGGCTCCCTGAGATCCTCGTCCTGCATCGGGAGAAAACCCCCACGGGCGCCGCAGCTCGAAGAAACCCCTGAGACGCCCCCGTCCTGGAGAGCTGAGGGCCTTCTTTTCCTGCATGGCCTGGAGAGCAATCCCGGGTCCTCTCTCCAAACGGAAGAGGAGGCTGGACTCCCTTGAGGCCGCTCAGGGGGCTCCAAGTGTCCCGCGTCGCGACTCGAGAGGAGAGCGGAGTCCTTGGCTTCCCCTCGAGACGAGGCCTGACTCCCCGGGGGAGCCTGGAGTGCAACCCCGAGATCCCTGCCTTCCCTGGAGAGGAATATTAGGTCCCGGACACACGCGTAGGTGAGGTCTCTTCGGCCCTGCAGTGACTCGAGCGCAACCCCCAGCCTTCCCTCGCAACCCGAGGGGAAGATTGGGCTTCCCAGGGCCAACCCAAGGGGAAGGCTGAGATCCCTGTCGTAACTCGAGAATCCCGCCGCAACTCGAGAAAAACCACGTGGTTCCCACCTCTTGGCAAGATGAGGCCCTTGCCCGCCACGGCGTCTCAAGGGAAGTCCCCTGTTCCGCCCTGAAGGGCGAAACGGTCCCTGACAGCCTTCCTGCGACCCCCAAAAGTCCCCCGACACGCCGGGTTCCCTCGAGGGGAACACCGAGGGTCCCGGCACCGCTTCCTCTGAGCCCCTTCTCCCCTCCTGATCGCACAGGAGAGGCGATTCCCCTGCGTGGTCTGGAAGGGGTTCCCGGCCTTCCCGGCGCACCTCAGGATGAGGCCGGTCTCACGAGGAAATTCGAGACGAGCCACGTGGGTGGTGCCACATGGCAATCGCCCCCGGTTCCCCGGTCCGCCCTTGAGAAGGACCCGAGGCCTGGACCCCTCTTCGAAGGAAACCCTGTGGGTGAAGGCACAACACGAAGGGGCACTGCCACCCCCGTGCATCGTCCGCAAAGACCCGCGGGTTCCACACACAGCTCGACGAGGGGCCTGAGACCCCCTGAGCAACTCGAGAGGCCAGCGGGGTTCCCTTCCTCAGACAAGACGAGGCCTGACTCTCCTGTACCAACTCTGAAGGGACCCTGCGGTCGGAGTCCGAAACGGAAAGGAAGCCTGAGGTTCCTTCCTCCCCTCGAGGTGAGGCCCTCTTCCGTTGCGCCAGACCCAGCGGAGTCCCGAGGGGCCCCGCCACCTCCACAGGATCCCTCGCCTCTCAGAGGCACCCTGGGAAGTTCCCTAAGGTCCCCGGCAGAAGGAGAGGGAAACGAGGGTTTCCCGCCGCCCCCCGACAAAGACCTCGAGAGTCCTTCTTCAACGCGTCTCGAGGCCCTAGTCCCCTCCCGTGACTCGAGAGCCAGGACGCGCTCCCCCTCGCCACGCGCATGGAGACCTGACTTCCCTGGCGCCCCACGAGAGGCTCCCTGAGATCCTCGTCGTGCCTCGGGAGAAAACCCCCACGGGCGCCGCAGCTCGAGGAAACCCCTGAGACGCCCCCGTCCTGGCGAGCTGAGGGCCTTTTTTTCCTGCATGGCCTGGAGAGCAATCCCGGGTCCTCTCTCCAAACGGAAGAGGAGGCTGGACTCCCTTGAGGCCGCTCAGGGGGCTCCAAGAGTCCCGCGTCGCGACTCGAGAGGAGAGCGGAGTCCTTGGCTTCCCCTCGAGACGAGGCCTGACTCCCCGGGGGAGCCTGGAGTGCAACCCCGAGATCCCTGCCTTCCCTGGAGAGGAATATTAGGTCCCGGACACACGCTTAGGTGAGGTCTCTTCGGCCCTTCAGTGACTCGTGCGCAACCCCCAGCTTTCCATCGCAACCCGAGGGGAAGTTTGGGCTTCCCAGGGCCAACCCAGGGGAAGGCTGAGATCCCCGTCGTAACTCGAGAATCCCGCCGCAACTCGAGAAAAACCACGTGGTTCCCACCTCTTGGCAAGATGAGGCCCTTACCCGCGACGCCGTCTCAAGGGAAGTGCCCTGTTCCGCCCTGAAAGGCGAAACGGTCCCTGACAGCCTTCCTGCGACCCCCAAAAGTCCCCCGACACGCCGGGTTCCCCCGAGGGGAACACCGGGGGTCCCGGCACCGCTTCCTCTGAGCCCCTTCTCCTCTCCTGATCGCGACAGGAGAGGCGATTCCCCTGCGTGGTCTGGAAGGGGTTCCCGGCCTTCCCAGCGCACCTCAGGATGAGGCCGGTCTCACGAGGAAATTCGAGACGAGCCACGTGGGTGGTGCCACATGGCAATCGCCCCCGGTTCCCCGGTCCGCCCTTGAGAAGGACCCGAGGCCTGGACCCCTCTTCGAAGGAAACCCTGTGGGTGAAGGCACAACACGAAGGGGCACTGCCACCCCCGTGCATCGTCCGCAAAGACCCGCGGGTTCCACACACAGCTCGACGAGGGGCCTGAGACCCCCTGAGCAACTCGAGAGGCCAGCGGGGTTCCCTTCCTCAGACAAGACGAGGCCTGACTCTCCTGTACCAACTCTGCAGGGACCCTGCGGTCGGAGTCCGAAACGGAAAGGAAGCCTGAGGTTCCTTCCTCCCCTCGAGGTGAGGCCCTCTTCCGTTGCGCCAGACCCAGCGGAGTCCCGAGGGGCCCCGCCACCTCCACAGGATCCCTCGCCTCTCAGAGGCACCCTGGGAAGTTCCCTAAGGTCCCCGGCAGAAGGAGAGGGAAACGAGGGTTTCCCGCCGCCCCCCGACAAAGACCTCGAGAGTCCTTCTTCAACGCGTCTCGAGGCCCTAGTCCCCTCCCGTGACTCGAGAGCCAGGACGCGCTCCCCCTCGCCACGCGCATGGAGACCTGACTTCCCTGGCGCCCCACGAGAGGCTCCCTGAGATCCTCGTCGTGCCTCGGGAGAAAACCCCCACGGGCGCCGCAGCTCGAGGAAACCCCTGAGACGCCCCCGTCCTGGCGAGCCGAGGGCCTTTTTTTCCTGCATGGCCTGGAGAGCAATCCCGGGTCCTCTCTCCAAACGGAAGAGGAGGCTGGACTCCCTTGAGGCCGCTCAGGGGGCTCCAAGAGTCCCGCGTCGCGACTCGAGAGGAGAGCGGAGTCCTTGGCTTCCCCTCGAGACGAGGCCTGACTCCCCGGGGGAGCCTGGAGTGCAACCCCGAGATCCCTGCCTTCCCTGGAGAGGAATATTAGGTCCCGGACACACGCTTAGGTGAGGTCTCTTCGGCCCTTCAGTGACTCGTGCGCAACCCCCAGCTTTCCATCGCAACCCGAGGGGAAGTTTGGGCTTCCCAGGGCCAACCCAGGGGAAGGCTGAGATCCCCGTCGTAACTCGAGAATCCCGCCGCAACTCGAGAAAAACCACGTGGTTCCCACCTCTTGGCAAGATGAGGCCCTTACCCGCGACGCCGTCTCAAGGGAAGTGCCCTGTTCCGCCCTGAAAGGCGAAACGGTCCCTGACAGCCTTCCTGCGACCCCCAAAAGTCCCCCGACACGCCGGGTTCCCCCGAGGGGAACACCGAGGGTCCCGGCACCGCTTCCTCTGAGCCCCTTCTCCTCTCCTGATCGCGACAGGAGAGGCGATTCCCCTGCGTGGTCTGGAAGGGGTTCCCGGCCTTCCCAGCGCACCTCAGGATGAGGCCGGTCTCACGAGGAAATTCGAGACTAGCCACGTGGGTGGTGCCACATGCCGAACGCCCCCGGTTCCCCGGTCCGCCCTTGAGAAGGACCCGAGGCCCGGACCCCTCTTCGAAGGCAACCCTGTGGGTGAAGGCACAACACAAAGGGGCACTGCCACCCCCGTGCATCGTCCGCAAAGACCCGCGGGTTCCACACACAGCTCGACGAGGGGCCTGAGACCCCATGAGCAACTCGAGAGGCCAGCGGGGTTCCCTTCCTCAGACAAGACGAGGCCTGACTCTCCTGTCCCAACTCTGCAGGGACCCTGCGGTCGGAGTCCGAAACGGAGAGGAAGCCTGAGGTTCCTGCCTCCCCTCGAGGTGAGGCCCTCTTCCGTTGCGCCAGACCCAGCGGAGTCCCGAGGGGCCCCGCCACCTCCACAGGATCCCTCGCCTCTCAGAGGCACCCAGGAAAGTTCCCTAAGGTCCCCGGCAGAAGGCGAGGGACACGAGGGTTTCCCGCCGCCCCCCGACAAAGACCTCGAGAGTCCTTCTTCAACGCGTCTCGAGGCCCTAGTCCCCTCCCGTGACTCGAGAGCCAGGACGCGCTCCCCCTCGCCACGCGCATGGAGACCTGACTTCCCTGGCGCCGCACGAGAGGCTCCCTGAGATCCTCGTCGTGCCTCGGGAGAAAACCCCCACGGGCGCCGCAGCTCGAGGAAACCACTGAGACGCCCCCGTCCTCGCGAGCTGAGGGCCTTTTTTCCTGCATGGCCTGGAGAGCAATCCCGGGTCCACTCTCCAAACGGAAGAGGAGGCTGGACTCCCTTGAGTCCGCTCAGGGGGCTCCAAGAGACCCGCGTCGCGACTCAAGAGGAGAGCGGAGTCCTTGGCTTCCCCTCGAGACGAGGCCTGACTCCCCTGGGGAGCCTGGAATGCAACCCCGAGATCCCTGCCTTCCCTGGAGAGGAATAGTAGGTCCCGGACACACGCCTAGGTGAGGTCTCTTCGGCCCTGCAGTGACTCGAGCGCAACCCCCAGCTTTCCCTCGCAACCCGAGGGGAAGATTGGGCTTCCCAGGGCCAACCCAAGGGGAAGGCTGAGATCCCCGTCGTAACTCGAGAATCCCGCCGCAACTCGAGAAAAACCACGTGGTTCCCACCTCTTGGCAAGATGAGGCCCTTGCCCGCCACAGCGTCTCAAGGGAAGTCCCCTGTTCCACCCTGAAGGGCGAAACGGTCCCTGACAGCCTTCCTGCGACCCCCAAAAGTCCCCCGACACGCCGGGTTCCCTCGAGGGGAACACCGAGGGTCCCGGCACCGCTTCCTCTGAGCCCCTTCTCCCCTCCTGATCGCGACAGGAGAGGCGATTCCCCTGCGTGGTCTGGGAGGGGTTCCCAGACTTCCCGGCGCACCTCAGGATGAGGCCGGTCTCACGAGGAAATTCGAGACGAGCCACGTGGGTAGGGCCACATGCCGAACGCCCCCGGTTCCCCGGTCCGCCCTTGAGAAGGACCCGAGGCCCGGACCCCTCTTCGAAGGCAACCCTGTGGGTGAAGGCACAACACGAAGGGGCACTGCCAGCTCCGTGCATCGTCCACAAAGACCCGCGGGTTCCACACCAATCTCGACGAGGGGCCTGAGACCCCCTGAGCAACTCGAGAGGCCAGCGGGGTTCCCTTCCTCAGGCAAGACGAGGCCTGACTCTCCTGTCCCAACTCTGCAGGGACCCTGCGGTCGGAGTCCGAAACGGAGAGGAAGCCTGAGGTTCCTGCCTCCCCTCGAGGTGAGGCCCTCTTCCGTTGCGCCAGACCCAGTGGAGTCCCGAGGGGCCCCGCCACCTCCACAGGATCCCTCGCCTCTCAGAGGCACCCTGGGAAGTTCCCTAAGGTCCCCGGCAGAAGGCGAGGGACACGAGAGTTTCCCGCCGCCCCCGAGAAAGACCTCGAGAGTCCTTCTTCAACGCGTCTCGAGGCCCTAGTCCCCCCCCGTGACTTGAGAGCCAGGACGCGCTCCCCCTCGCCACGCGCATGGAGACCTGACTTCCCTGGCGCCGCACGAGAGGCTCCCTGAGATCCTCGTCGTGCCTCGGGAGAAAACCCCCACATGCCGGGAGCCGGCGAGAGACATTCCACTCGTGACAAAGGTCATGAGGAAGGGGGCTCGGCATACGCAAAGGCGGGATCGAGCCTCGGGCGTGCCCCCGGATATTCTCGAGCATCTACCCCCCAATAACCAGAGTCTGCCTACTTTATTGCTTTGTGCTCTCGCCTCTGACTTTACTGAGGGCTGTCCCCCACCACCATCTCACTCTCTCTGTCAAAGAGTTAACTTACAGCTCCAATTAATAAAGTTCCTGGGCAATTAGGAGTGTTTAAATCCAAACCCCTCAGATGGCTCTCTAACTCGCCTGACAAGTTTACCCGGACACCTACAGCTATGCATACGATTGTTTACAGTCTCCCAGCCTCCAGAGGCACGGGAAGCTTAAGATATTCAAATAGCTTAGAGCCTCTCAGAGAATTAGAAACTGTCAGAATAAAACTAGTAAAAGATTTCATTGATGAGCCAATGTTTGTTGCCAAGTTTTCACATCCCTTGAATTGTATCCTTGAATGTGCATTAATTAATATAGTTGGTATGTAGAAAAAATAAGTAGTGGCCTTGGTGTTAGTAACTTTAGACCCTTAAGGTAGTAAATTCTTTCCTTTGTAAACCCATTACACATCCACCCTATAGGAACGTAATCTTATCTTCGGAGGATGGCGCCAAACCTTAAAATAATTACTCTTAGAGAAAATAAGTCTTTGTTGATAAGTCCTTGTCAAGAGTCATAAAATGTTAATAGGCCTCTGGCCAGAAGATGATGTAAATCACCTAAACCATTTGTATACGATAATTCTGCAGGAAAGAAACCCTGGTTTTTGATAAGCATCAAAGACTGCTGATTTTGCATCCCCTATTGTCCTCTATGTGTAACTTAGGGTATAAAAGCCCCTGTTGAAAATAAAGCTATGGGCCTTGCTCACCAACGCTTGGTCTCCCCATGTCATTCTTCCCTTTAACTTCTAGCTGAGTGTCCATCTGGAGCGTGGATGTCCTCTGTGACCATTTATTTGCCTGGGCTTCTAAGACCCACTCGAGAAGGTGTCTAAGGTGGGGCACCTTCCGCTATTCGAGAGGGCGCCTGCGGCCTCCGTGGTCAGAGCTAACCTGGTGTCACGGGTTATATTGATTTTCAGCGTAAACCAAGCCACTCAGCTTCTTTTCTCCACTGAATTTTCCTACTGAGCTATCATCATTCTATTCCTCTTTATTATATCTAATTAACATTTGAATAGGTCGCCTAGCCGTCTCTCCTTCGAAGACCCTGGATCAGCCGGGGCTGGACCCCGGCAGGTGGCGCCCGAAACATGTTTTTCGAAGGTAAGCTCCCCAAAGCAATTAGGGTCATCAGCCCTTTTGCTCCCCCGTTCTCGGAACAACTGGGTCATCAGCTCTCTTGTTCCCCCACGGAGCAGTTTGGGTCATCAGCTCTACTGCTCCCCCCTCGGAACAGTTTGGGTCACCAGCCTTCTGTTCCCCCCCACCCGGGACAATCTGAGTCATCAGCCCTAATGTCCTTCCAGTGTTCGGGACGGCTAGGACCCCACTCAAGGGTGCCGCGGACCCCCCTGTAGGACAGACAGGGCGAGAGGAGTGGGAAGTGTTGAAAGTGTTAAAGTGTTAGACTTAGAGAGAGAAAACAGTTTCTGAAGTTAAAAGGCCAAAGAAAAGCCTGATCTTTTGATAGCTAAAAGCAAAATCTTTTACTATACTTAATTTTCTGACATGGGTAACACTGAATCAAATGAAAGACAGCTCTTTATAGGAGTAATCTTACAGTTATTAAATAAAAGAGGAATCAAAGTTAAAAAATCTGCCATTCAATCATTTTTTTCATTTGTACAAGAGCACTGTCCCTGGTTCCCAGACGAAGGCTCTGTTAACTTAGATGTCTGGGAAAAAGTAGGAAAACAGCTAAAAACTTACCATGCCGAACATGGCTCAGAAAATGTCCCTAATGACGCTTTTTCCTTATGGAACATCATTAGAGATGTCTTAGACCCTGCCCCCGATTCAGAAAAAGTACATCTTAAAGGGGATAGTGAAGAAAATGCTGTGGCTAAACCTGCCCCTGAATCTAAAAAAGTAACCTTTAAAGAGGAAAATGAGGTCGAAACTGTAGTTAAACCTCAGGAAAATGAGAAAAATGAAGACCCACCTGACTATCGGCAACTAAGAAAAATGTTAGCAGCCATGACTACTCAGGAACAACTTAAAGTTAGGGATGAGAAACAAGATCAGCCTTCCCCAAAAGAAAAAGAGAATTTAGGCGAGATAATAGCTAAATATCACTCTGATGGAGATCGGCATCTCTTAAACAATGATGCCCCAAAAGGCCTAAGAGAAACTTCCCCTGTCAGACCACCCGTTCCTAGGAGCTTGAGGGAAACATCCCTTATCAGACAGTCTGTAAGATTTAGTCACCAAACAGTTAAAAGATCTCCAGAACAGGAGAAGAGAAATACGGGACGCTCCCATCCCCCCATGCCTCCTCCTCCATGTGGGGGTAAAGGGCCTCCGCTAGGAGTTTCCCGGAAAGGGGTTTTCTCTAGTCCCGAGGATAAATTTGATCCTCACCTTGAGGCTTCTTTTTTAGTCCCCTCTGCAGTTTAGATAGGGTAAAGAGGGTACAAAATAAATAAAAATATTCTCAAAAAAAAAATGGGTTTCTCTGCATCTAAGAATAGACAAATGTTTATTGGCTCTGTGTATTATGATTAGACATGTCCTGGACCTCCGTCATGAGGCTGTTAAATAGCCTATGAGAGAGGCTATAGCGGTGGATGGTGGTGAGTCTCCACTTTCTGCACAGATCATAATTTCTGCTATTGGAGAAAAAAAAAAAAAGAGGGAGAAAGTGCTTTACCTCCCAAGGAAGGAGAGGGCTTACAGGACGCTGCGGCTGAGCGCCCTGGCGAGCTCCCTCCCCCTCTGCGCAAACCTTTAAAAAACTTATCCACCACTTTCTGATTTAAGGCGATTGCCACCGCCTCCGTTTGTGCCTCCCAGGACCCAGGAGTTCCCCACTTTGCCCCCAAAGCCTCTCAAAGAGTTGCCTAAGCCTGAGGAAGATAAAAAGTTTTTTAAACAAAGGAGCTTTTAGTACACAATATGCAGAGCGTGCTCCTTGGAGAAAACCCCCTCAGGGGGGGTCTCACCCAGGCTAGGAGAAAAGGCAAGAGGATTGAGCAACAATATTAACCCCTGACGTGCCGCTTACTTCAATTCCAACGGGAGTGGCTGGCCCCCTACCCGAGGACTTTGGAAGATTTGTCCTGGGGCGTAGCTCGCTTTCTTTTCAAATAAAAAAAAAAAAAAAAGAAAGAAAAAAAGAAATTTCGGTGGTGCATGGTGTAGTAGATTCTGATGATATTGAGAAATTAAAGTCTTGATCTCACTGTCTACCAAAACTGTATAAATTAATAAAGGTTAAAGAGTAACATAGCTTTTGCTTTTACCTTATTATCAGAAAAGAAAAAACTTGACTTCTCAAGATAAGAGCCACAAAACATTTGAATCTAGTGATCTAGCCTTTTGGGTGCAGGAAATTACAGCTCCAAGGCCTTTAAAAGATCTTTTAATTCAAGGGAATAAAATGTCAAGACTGAGTTACAAGCAGTTATTTAGGCCTTTCAACATTTAGGAGACCACACCTTTAATCTTTTGACTGACTCCTGATATATTGTAGGGTTGTTTCCTCATATTGAAACTGCTAATATTCCAAAAAATAAAACTACTATCTTCTCCTTGTTATCTGATTTACAGAAAGATTAAACACAGAGATAAAAAATATTTTGTGGGACATAGAGCCCATTCCAGCTTGCCCGGCCCTTTACATGAAGGAAATGCTTTGGCAGATGCATTGACTAAAGTAATTGTTTTAAACTTAAATAAAAAGATTGATAAGGCCAAAAATTCTCACAAAATTCACCATCAAAATGCAGCTGGTTCAAGGTATAAATTTCATATCTCTAGGTAAACAGCTAGACAAATAGTTATGTCCAAATTGTAATTAATCACTTAAACGTAAACACACAGGGGCAGACTACAATGATGAGACACTAGATGCCTGAATTACAGGCTACGACTCGGCCCCTGGTCAAGTAAAAAGACCTCCATACTGGAGAGTGAAAAAGGCCAGATGTGTTGCTAACTTGTGGGAGAGGGTATGCTTGTATATTTCTACAGAATGCAGATTCTTCGATTTGGATCTCAGACAAATTCGTCATGTCACGTTCCCCAAAGACCAGGTTCGCGGCGCGCACTCGCTCGCTCCCCCTCCCCCAGCCAGCTCTCGCCTCCGCGCCGCCAGCAGCGCCCAGTACCCTTCTCGCTGCACCCTGCGACCTAGAGCAAAGAAGTCTGTGCGGTGAGTGAGGGCCAGAGAGGAAAGCGCGCCCGCGGAATGCAGTCCAGACCAGCGCGCTCCCGCCGGCGAGAGGGGAACGCTGAGAGCCCAAGCCGCGGCGGCTAGCCCAAGGCCGCGAGCCCCGCCCCTCCGCCCGCCGTAAGCGCCGAGGCCCACAGCTTGCCGCTCGCGTTCTGCCTCCTGATGCTGGGGACACTGCTCCCCGGGGCCGACGCCTGCAGCTGCTTCCTGGCTCATCTTGTTTAAACCCTCAATATAATGTTTGCTCCTTTGTGGTAGTGGTGTTGTGAACAATGTGTGCTTTCATCTTGTTTGACCCCCCAATATAATGTTTGTTCTTTTGTTGTGTTGAAACGCCCACCCTATCTCATGATACCTGTGTCTGTGCATTCTTATTGGTATGATAATTACGATTTGGCTGTATCACAACAACTGCTGGATTTAATGCGAACCCGACAGTTTGTGGGCTTACTTATCTTGGGAATAGCAGCTTTGATAAGTGCAATCACTTCTGTTACTGTGACAGCAATATCATTGACTCAACAAGTACATACTGCTCAATATGTTGATTCTATGTCCAAAAATGTTTCTTTAGCATTGGCAACACAGGAAGCTATAGACACGAAATTAGAAATGAGGGTAGACGCCCTAGAGGAAGCAGTAATACATATTGGGACTGAATTGCAGGCTTTAAAGGTGAAAATGGCATTGTCCTGTCATGCTGACTATCGGTGGATATGTGTAACACCCCTGAAAGTAAATGAGACAGATTTTGAATGGGAAAAGATTAAAAACCATATTTCAGGTATCTGGAACAGCTCTGACATTGGTCTAGACTTAGGGAAACTTCACAATCAAATAGCAACTATGGAACACTCCCGATTAGATTTTACTGCCGCTGGAACAGCAAATGATTTCTTCCATACTTTCTCTAACTACATTTCAGGAAAAAATATGCTGTCTACCTTCCTTAGCTATGTTACTGTGGCTGTTTTAATTCTGCTTCTCATATTCATTCTTCCTTGTATTGTCGGGATTCTTCGGCAGAGCATTCAGAGGCTCGCGACTGAGCTACATCTGGCTGTTTTAAGAAATAAAAAAGGGGGAGATGCCGGGAGCCGGCGAGAGACATTCCACTCGTGACAAAGGTCATGAGGAAGGGGGCTCGGCATACGCAAAGGCGGGATCGAGCCTCGGGAGTGCCCCCGGATATTCTCGAGCATCTACCCCCCAAAAACCAGAGTCTGCCTACTTTATTGCTTTGTGCTCTCGCCTCTGACTTTACTGGGGGCTGTCCCCCACCACCATCTCACTCTCTCTGTCAAAGAGTTAACTTACAGCTCCAATTAATAAAGTTCCTGGGCAATTAGGAGTGTTTAAATCCAAACCCCTCAAATGGCTCTCTAACTCGCCTGACAAGTTTACCCAGACACCTACAGCTATGCATACGATTGTTTACAGTCTCCCAGCCTCCAGAGGCACGGGAAGCTTAAGATATTCAAATAGCTTAGAGCCTCTCAGAGAATTAGAAACTGTCAGAATAAAACTAGTAAAAGATTTCATTGATGAGCCAATGTTTGTTGCCAAGTTTTCACATCCCTTGAATTGTATCCTTGAATGTGCATTAATTAATATAGTTGGTATGTAGAAAAAATAAGTAGTGGCCTTGGTGTTAGTAACTTTAGACCCTTAAGGTAGTAAATTCTTTCCTTTGTAAACCCATTACACATCCACCCTATAGGAACGTAATCTTATCTTCGGAGGATGGCGCCAAACCTTAAAATAATTACTCTTAGAGAAAATAAGTCTTTGTTGATAAGTCCTTGTCAAGAGTCATAAAATGTTAATAGGCCTCTGGCCAGAAGATGATGTAAATCACCTAAACCATTTGTATACGATAAATCTGCAGGAAAGAAACCCTGGTTTTTGATAAGCATCAAAGACTGCTGATTTTGCATCCCCTATTGTCCTCTATGTGTAACTTAGGGTATAAAAGCCCCTGTTGAAAATAAAGCTATGGGCCTTGCTCACCAACGCTTGGTCTCCCCATGTCATTCTTCCCTTTAACTTCTAGCTGAGTGTCCATCTGGAGCGTGGATGTCCTCTGCGACCATTTATTTGCCTGGGCTTCTAAGACCCACTCGAGAAGGTGTCTAAGGTGGGGCACCTTCCGCTATTCGAGAGGGCGCCTGCGGCCTCCGTGGTCAGAGCTAACCTGGTGTCACGGGTTATATTGATTTTCCGCGTAAACCAAGCCACTCAGCTTCTTTTCTCCACTGAATTTTCCTACTGAGCTATCATCATTCTATTCCTCTTTATTATATCTAATTAATATTTGAATAGGTCGCCTAGCCATCTCTCTTTCGAAGACCCTGGATCAGCCGGGGCTGGACCCCGGCACCCACGGGCGCCGCAGCTCGAGGAAACCCCTGAGACTCCCCCGTCCTCGCGAGCTGAGGGCCTTCTTTTCCTGCATGGCCTGGAGAGCAATCCCGGGTCCTCTCTCCAAACGGAAGAGGAGGCTGGACTCCCTTGAAGCCGCTCAGGGGGCTCCAAGAGACCCGCGTCGCGACTCGAGAGGAGAGCGGAGTCCTTGGCTTCCCCTCGAGACGAGGCCTGACTCTCCGGGGGAGCCTGGAATGCAACCCCGAGATGCCTGCCTTCCCTGGAGAGGAATATTAGGTCCCGGACACACGCCTAGGTGAGGTCTCTTCGGCCCTGCAGTGACTCGAGCGCAACCCCCTGCTTTCCCTCGCAACCCGAGGGGAAGATTGGGCTTCCCAGGGCCAACCCAAGGGGAAGGCTGAGATCCCCGTCGTAACTCGAGAATCCCGCCGCAACTCGAGAAAATCCACGTGGTTCCCACCTCTTGGCAAGATGAGGCCCTTGCCCGCCACAGCGTCTCAAGGGAAGTCCCCTGTTCCGCCCTTAAGGGCGAAACGGTCCCTGACAGCCTTCCTGCGACCCCCAAAAGTCCCCCGACACGCCGGGTTCCCTCGAGGGGAACACCGAGGGTCCCGGCACCGCTTCCTCTGAGACTCTTCTCCCCTCCTGATCGCGACAGGAGAGGCGATTACCCTGCGTGGTCTGGAAGGGGTTCCCGGCCTTTCCGGCGCACCTCAGGATGAGGCCGGTCTCACGAGGAAATTCGAGACAAGCCACGTGGGTGGTGCCACATGCCGAACGCCCCCGGTTCCCCGGTCCGCCCTTGAGAAGGACCCGAGGCCCGGACCCCTCTTCGAAGGCAACCCTGTGGGTGAAGGCACAACACGAAGGGGCACTGCCACCCCCGTGCATCGCTCGCAAAGACCCGCGGGTTCCACACACAGCTCGACGAGGGGCCTGAGACCCCCTGAGCAACTCGAGAGGCCAGCGAGGTTCACTTCCTCAGACAAGACGAGGCCTGACTCTCCTGTCCCAACTCTGCAGGGACCCTGCGGTCGGAGTCCGAAACGGAGAGGAAGCCTGAGGTTGCTGCCTCCCCTCGAGGTGAGGCCCTCTTCCGTTGCGCCAGACCCAGCGGAGTCCCGAGGGGCCCCGCCACCTCCACAGGATCCCTCGCCTCTCAGAGGCACCCTGGGAAGTTCCCTAAGGTCCCCGGCAGAAGGCGAGGGACACGAGGGTTTCCCGCCGCCCCCCGAGAAAGACCTCGAGAGTCCTTCTTCAACGCGTCTCGAGGCCCTAGTCCCCTCCCGTGACTCGAGAGCCAGGACGCGCTCCCCCTCGCCACGCGCATGGAGACCTGACTTCCCTGGCGCCGCACGAGAGGCTCCCTGAGATCCTCGTCGTGCCTCGGGAGAAAACCCCCACGGGCGCCGCAGCTCGAGGAAACCCCTGAGACGCCCCCGTCCTCGCGAGCTGAGGGCCTTCTTTTCCTGCATGGCCTGGAGAGCAATCCCGGGTCCTCTCTCCAAACGGAAGAGGAGGCTGGACTCCCTTGAGGCCGCTCAGGGGGCTCCAAGAGACCCGCGTCGCGACTCGAGAGGAGAGCGGAGTCCTTGGCTTGCCCTCGAGACGAGGCCTGACTCCGCGGGGGAGCCTGGAATGCAACCCCGAGATCCCTGCCTTCCCTGGAGAGGAATATTAGGTCCCGGACACACGCCTAGGTGAGGTCTCTTCGGCCCTGCAGTGACTCGAGCGCAACCCCCAGCTTTCCCTCGCAACCCGAGGGGAAGTTTGGGCTTCCCAGGGCCAACCCAAGGGGAAGGCTGAGATCCCCGTCGTAACTCGAGAATCCCGCCACAACTCGAGACAAACCACGTGGTTCCCACCTCTTGGCAAGATGAGGCCCTTGCCCGCCACGGCGTTTCAAGGGAAGCCCCTGTTCCGCCCTGAAGGGTGAAACGGTCCCTGACAGCCTTCCTGCGACCCCCAAAAGTCCCCCGACACGCCGGGTTCCCTCGAGGGGAACACCGAGGGTCCCGGCACCGCTTCCTCTGAGCCCCTTCTCCCCTCCTGATCGCGACAGGAGAGGCGATTCCCCTGCGTGGTCTGGAAGGGGTTCCCGGCCTTCCCGGCACACCTCAGGATGAGGACGGTCTCACGAGTAAATTCGAGACGAGCCACGTGGGTGGTGCCACATGCCAAACGCCCCCGGTTCCCCGGTCCGCCCTTGAGAAGGACCCGAGGCCCGGACCCCTCTTCGAAGGCAACCCTGTGGGTGAAGGCACAACACGAAGGGGCACTGCCACCCCCGTGCATCGTCCGCAAAGACCCGCGGATTCCACACACAGCACGACGAGGGGCCTGAGACCCCCTGAGCAACTCGAGAGGCAAGCGGGGTTCTCTTCCTCAGGCAAGACGAGGCCTGACTCTCCTGTCCCAACTCTGCAGGGACCCTGCGGTCGGAGTCCGAAACGGAGAGGCAGCCTGGGGTTCCTGCCTCCCCTCGAGGTGAGGCCCTCTTCCGTTTTGCCAGACCCAGCGGAGTCCCGAGAGTCCCCGCCAACTCCACAGGATCCCTCGCCTCTCAGAGGCACCCTGGGAAGTTCCCTAAGGTCCCCGGCAGAAGGCGAGGGAAACGAGGGTCTCCCGCCGCCCCCCGAAAAAAACCTCGAGAGTCCTTCTTCAACGCGTCTCGAGGCCCTAGTCCCCTCCCATGACTCGAGAGCCATGACTCGATCCCCATCGCCACCGCATGGAGACCTGACTTCCCTGGCGCCACACGAGAGGCTCCCTGAGATCCTCGTAGTGCCTCGGGAGAAAACCCCAATGGGCACCGCAGCTCGAGGAAACCTCTGAGACGCCCCCGTCCTCGCGAGCTGAGGGCCTTCTTTTCCTGCATGGCCTGCAGAGCAATCCTGTGTCCTGTCTCCAAACTGAAAAGGAGGCTGGACTCCCTTGAGGCCGCTCAGGGGGCTCCCAGAGACCCGCGTCGCGACTCGAGAGGAGAGCGGAGTCCTTGGCTTCCCCTCGAGATGAGGCCTGACTCCCCAGGGGAGCCTGGAATGCAACCCCGAGATCCTTGCCTTCCCTGGAGAGGAATATTAGGTCCCGGACACACGCCTAGGTGAGGTCTCTTGGCCCTGCAGTGACTCGAGCGCAACCCCCAGCTTTCCCTCTCACTCGAGGGGAAGCTTGGGCTTCCCAGGGCCAACCCAAGGGGAAGCCTGAGATCCCCGTCGTAACTCGAGAATCCCGCCGCAACTCGAGGAAAACCACGTGGTTCCTACGTCTTTGCCAGATGAGCCTCTTGCCCGCTATGGCGTCTCAAGGGAAATCCCAGTTTCTGTCCTGAAGTGCCAAACAGTACCTGACACCTTTCATGCGACCCCCAGAATTTCCCCGACACACTGAGTTCCCTCGAGGGAAACACCGAGGGTCCCGACACCACTTCATCTGAGCCCCTTCTCCCCTCCTGATGGCGACAGGAGTGTCGATTCCCCTGCGTGGTCTGGAAGGGATTCCCGGCCTTCCCGGCGCATCTCAGGATGAGGCCGTCCGCACAAGGAAATTCGAGATGAGCCACGGGGGTGGTGCCACATGCCGATCGACCTCGATTTCCCGGTCCACTCTTGAGAAGAACCCGTTGCACGGACACCTCTTCGAAGGCAACCCTGTGGGTGATGGCACAACACGAAGGGGCACTGACACTCCCGTGCATCGTCCAGAAACACCCGTGGGTTCCACACACAGCTCGAAGAGGGGCCTGAGACCCCCTGAGCAACTCGAGAGGCAAGCGGAGTTCCCTTCCTCAGACAAGACGAGGCCTAACTCTCCGCTCCCAACTCTGCAGGGACCCTGAGGTCGGAGGGTCAGAGTCAGAAACAGAGAGGAAGCCTGAGGTTACTGCCTCCCCTCGAGATAAGGCCCTCTTCCATTGCGACAACGCCAGCGGAGTCCCGAGAGGTCCCTCCCATCTCCACAGTATCCCTGACTTCTCATAGGCATTCTGAGAAGCTCCTTGAGGCCACCGGCAAAAGTCGAGGGAAATAAGAGTTTCCTGCCACAACCGAAGAAAGACCTCGAGAGTCCTTCTTCAATGCGTCTTGAGGTCAGATTCCCCTACCATAGCTCGAGAGCAATAATGCGCTCCCCCTCGCCACACACATGGAGACCTGACTTCCCTGGCACCACACGAGAGGCTCCCTGAGCTCCCCGTCCTACCTCGTGTGAAACCCCACACTGGCGCCGCAGCTCGAGAAAACCCACAAGATCCCTCCGTCATCGCGAGATGAGGGCCATCTTTTCCTGCATGGCCTGGAGAGCAGTCCCAAGTCCTCTCTCCAAACTTCACAGGAGGCTTGACTCCCTTTAGGCCACAAAGTGGGCTCCAAGAGGTGCCCGTCGCGACTCGAAAGGAGAGCGGAGTCCTTTGCTTCCCTTCGACATGAGGCCTGACTCCCTGGGTGAGTCTGGAATGCAAACCTGAGATCCCTGTGGCCCTTGGAGAGGAACATTAGGTCCTGGACACAAGCCTAGATGAGGTCTCCTTTGCCCTGCAGTGACTCGAGCGCAACCCCCAGCTCTCCCTCGCAACTCGAATGGATGATTGGACTTCCCTGGCCCAACACAAGAGGAAGCCTGAAATCCCCGTCGTAACTCGAGAATCCCGCCCCAACTCGAGAAAAACCACGTGGCTCCCCCGTCATCGCAAGATGAGGCCCTTGGCCACTACAGCGTATCAAGAGAAGTCCCACGTTCCATCCTGAAGTACAAAACGGTACTTGGCACCCTTGATGCGACCCCCAAAGTTCCCTGACATACCGGTCTCACTCGAGGGAAACACCAAAGTTCACGGCACCACTTCCTGTGAGCCCCTTCACCCCTCCTGATCGCGACAGAAGGGTCGATTCCCATGTTTTGTCTGCAAGGGGTTCCCGACGTTCCCCGCGAACCTCCGGATGAGGCCGGTCTCATGAGGAAATTCGAAAAGTAGCCTCATGGTTGGTGCCATATGCTGAAAGATCCCGAATTCCCGGTCCACTCTAGATAAGAACCTGACGCCCGGACATCTCTTCGAAGGCAACCCTGTGGATGAAGGCACAACACGAAGGGACACTGACATCCCCATGCATCGTCTGGAAAAACCCGCAGATTCCACTCACAGCTCCAAATGTGGACTGTCACCTCGTGAACAACTCGAGAGTCAAGTGAAGTTGCATTCCTTCACACAAGACGAGGCCTTACTCTCCTGTCCCAACTCTTCAGGGACCCTGCAATTGGAGTCAGAAATGGAGAGGAACCCTGAGGTTCCTGCCTCAACTAGAGAAGAGGCCCTCTTCCATTGAACCAAACTCAGTGGTGTCCCGAGAGGCCCCTCCCAACACCACAGTATCCCTGAATTCTCAGAGGCTCCGTGAGAAGCTACCTGAGGTCACTGGCACAAGTCGAGGGAACCCAGAGTTTCCTGAAGTAACCCGAGAAAGACTTGGAGAGTCCTTTTTCAACGTCTCTTGATGCCCGATTCCCCTACCATGACTCCAGAGCAAGGACGCGCTCCCCTCGCCACGAGCAGGAAAACTGACTTCCCTAGTACCACACAAGAGGCTCCCTGAGTACCCCATCGTACCTCGTGAGAAAACCCACACTGGCGCCGCAGTTTGAGAAAAACCACAAGATGCCCCCGTCAAGGAGAGATGGGGGCCTTCTTTTCCTGCCTGACCTGGAGAGCAATTCCTGGTCCTCTCTCCAAACTTCACAGGAGTATTGACTCCCTTTAGGCCACTCAGTTGGGTCCAAGAAATACCCGGTGCGACTCGAGAGGAGAGCGGAGTCCTTTGCTTCCCTGGAGACGAGGCCTGACTCCCCGGGTGAGTTTGGAATGCAACCCCGAGATCCCTGTCGCCCCTGGAGTGGAACATTTTGTCCTAGACACAAGCCTAGATGAGGTCTATTTTGCCCTACAGTGACTCGAGAGCAACCTCCATCTCTCCCTCACAATTTGAATGGAAGATTGGTCTTCCCACGGTCAACACAAGAGGAAGTCTGAATTTCCCATCGTAATTCGAGAATTCAGCCTCAAGTCTTAAAAACCATGTGGTTCCCCCTTCATCCCAATATGAGGCCCTTGCCAGCTAGAGTCTCAAGAGAAGTCCCACGTTCCATCTTAAAGTTCGAAATGCTACTTGGCACCCTTGATGCGACCCCAAAGTTCCCCAACATACCGGTCTCACTCCAAGGGAACACCGAAGTTCCTGGTGTCTCCAGGGAAGTCCCATATTCCGTCCTTAAGTGCGAAACGGTACTTGACACCCTTGATGCGACCGCAAAAGTTCCCCGACACGCTGGGTTCCCTCGAGGGGAACACCGAGGGTCCCGGCACCACTTCATCTGAGCCCCGTCTCCCCTCCTGATCGCGACAGGAGAGTCGATTCCCCTGCTTTGTCTGGAAGGGGTTCCCGGCCTTCCTGGCGCACCTCAGGATGAGGCCGGTCTCAGGAGGAAATTCGAGACTAGCCACGTGTGAGGTGCCACGTGCCGAACGACCCCGATTTTCCAGTCCGCTCTTGATAAGAACCCGATGCCCGGACACCTCTTCGAAGGCAACCCTGTGGGTGAAGGAACAACACGAAGGGGCACTGACACCCCCGTGCATCATCCGGAAAAACCCGCAGGGTCTACACACAGCTCGACAAGGGGCCTGAGACTCCCGGAACAACTCGAGAGGTAACCAGAATTCCATTCCTCAGACAAGACGAGGCATGACTCTCCTGTCCCAACACTGCAGGGACCGTGCAGTCAGAGTCCGAAACCGAGAGGAAGCCTGAGGTTCCTGCCTCCCCTCGAGATGAGGCCCTCTTCCATTGCGCCGAACCCAGCAGAGTCCCGAGAGGCCCTGCCAACTACACAGCATCCCTCACCTCTCAGAGGCACCGTGGGAAGTTCCCTAAGGTCCGCTGCAGAAGTCGAGGGAAACGAGGGTTTCCCGCCGCAACCCAAGAAAGACCTCGAGAGTCCTTCTTCAACGCCTCTTGAGGACCTAGCCGCTTCCCATGACTCGAGAGTGATGACCAGCTCCCCCTCGCCATGCGCATGGAGACCTGACTTCCCTGGCGCCGCACGAGAGGCTCCCTGAGGTCCTCGTCGTGCCTCGTGAGAAAACCCCCATGGGCGCAGCAGCCTGAGGAAACCCATGAGACGCCCCCGTCATCGCGAGATGAGGGCCTTCTTTTCCTGCCTGGCCTGGAGAGCAATCCCGAGTCCTCTCTCCAAACTGAAGAGGAGGCTCGACACCCTTGAGTCCACTCAGTGGGCTCCAAGAGATCCGTGTCGCGACTTGAGAGGAAAGCGGAGTCCTTTGCTTCCCCTCCAGGCGAATCCTGACTCCCCGGGGGAGTCTGGAATGGAAACCCTGGATCCCTGTCTTCCCTTGAGAGGAATATTAGGTCCTGGACACACGTCTCGATGAGGTCTCTTTGGCCCTGTAGTGACTCGAGTAGAACCCCCAGCTTTCCATCGCAACTCGAATTGAAGATTGGGCTTCCCAGGGCCAACCCAAGAGAGACCTGAAATTCCTGTCGTTTTCGAGAATCCCGATGCAACTCAAGAAAAACGACGTGGTTCCAACGTCTTCACAGGATGAGGCCCTTGCCCGCTACAGCGTCTCCAGGGAAGTCCCATGTTCCGTCCTGAAGTGGGAAACGGTACTTGGCTCCCTTGATGCGACCCCTAAAGTTCCCTGAAACGCTGGGTTCCCTCGAGTGGAACACCGAGGGTCCCGGCACCACTTCATCTGAGCCCCATCTCCCCTCCTGATCGCGACAGGAGAATCGATTCCCCTACTTTGTGTGGAAGGGGTTCCCGGCCTTCCTGGCGCACCTCAGGATGATGCTGGTCTCATGAGGAAATTCGAGATGAGCCACGTGGTTGGTGCCACATGCCGAATGACCCCGATTTCCCGGTCCGCTCTTGAAATGAACCCGATGCCCGGACACCTCTTTGAAGGCAACCCTGTGGGGGAAGGCACAAAACGAAGGGGCACTGACACCCCCATGCATCTTCTGGAAACACCCGCAGGTTCCACACACAGCTTGTCAAGGGCCCTGAGACCCCCTGAACGACTCGAGAGGCAAGCAGAGTTCCGTTACTCAGACAAGACGAGGCCTGACTCTCCTGTCCCAACTCTGCAGGGACCCTGCGGTCGGAGTCAGAAATGGAGAGGAAGCCTGAGGTTCCTGCCTCCAATCGAGATGAGGCCCTCTTTCATTTCGTCAAACCTAGTGGAGTCCCGAGAGGCCCCTCTAACTCCTCAGTATCCCTCACCTCTCAGAGGCACCTGGGAAGTTCCCTAAGGTCCCCTGTAGAGGTCGAGGGAAACGAGTGTTTCCCGCCCCAACCCAAGAAAGACCTTGAGAGTCCTTCTTAAATGCCTCTTGAGGCCCTAGTCCCTCCCATGACTCGAGAGCAATGACGCGATCTGCCTGGCCACACGCATGGAGTCAGGCTTCTCTGGCGCTGCACAAGAGGCTCCCTGAACTCCCCATCATATCTCGTGAGAAACCCCACACTGGCGCCGCAGCTCGAGAAAACCCATGAGACGCCCCCATCATCTCGAGAGGAGGGCCATCTTTAACTGCATGGTATGCAGATCAAGCGTGAACCTTCTGTCGAAGGTACACAGGACTCTTGACCCCCTTTAGGCCACTCATTGGGCTCCAAGAGTTACGTGTCGCGACTCGAGAGGATAGTGGAGTCCTTTGCTTCCACTCGAGACGAGGCGTGACCCACCGGGTGAGACTGGAATGCGACCCCTATATCCCTGTCGCCCCTGGAGAGGAACATTACGTCCTGGACCCAAGCCTAGATGAGGACTCTTTGCCCTGAAGTGACTCGAGAGCAACCCCCAGCTCTCTCTGACAAGTTGAATGGAAGATTGGACTTCTTGGGCCAACACAAGAGGAAGCCTGAATTCCCCGTTGTAACTCGAGAATCCCGCCTCAACTCGAGAAAAACCACGTGTTTCCCTCGTCATCGCAATATGAGGCCCTTGCCCGCTAGAGCATCTCCAGAGAATTCCCACGTTCCGTCTTGAAGTGCGAAACTGTACTTGGCACCCTTGATGCGACCTCAAAAGTGCCGTGACATACCGGTCTCACTCGAGGGGACCACCGAGGTTCCCGGCACCACTTCATCTGAGCCCCTTCTCCCCTTCTGATCGCGAGCGGTGGGTCGATTCCCCTGCTTTGTCTGCAAGGGGTTCCCGACCTTCCCGGCGCACCTCAGGATGAGGCCGGTCTCCCGAGGAAATTCGAGACGTAGCCTCGTGGGTGGTACCACATGCTGAAAGACCCCAATTTTCCGGTACGCTCTTGAAAAGAACCCGATGCCCGGAAACCTCTTTGAAGGCAACCCTGTGGATAAAGGCACAACACGAAGGGGCACTGACACCCCCGTGCATCGTCCGGAAAACCCCGCAGGTTCCACACTCAGCTCAACAAGTGGCCTGTCACTCCGTGAACAACTCGAAAGGCAAGGGGAAATCCATTCCTCCACGGAAGACGAGGCCTGACTCTCTTGTCCATACTCTGCAGGTACCCTGCGACCCTAGTCAGAAATGGAGAGGACCCCTGACGTTCCTGCCTCCATTCGAGATGAGGCCCTTTTCGATTGCACCAAACCCAGTTGAGTAACGAAGGGCCCCTCCCAAATCCACAGTGTCCCTGACTTCTCAGAGGCACCCTTAGAAGTTGCCTGAGGTCACCGACACAAATCAAGGGAACCCAGGGTTCCCTGCCGCAACCCAAGAAAGACCTCAAGAGTCTTTCTTCAATGCGTCTTGAGGCCCGATTCGCCTACTATGACTCGAGAGCAATCACGCACTCCCCTTCACCACACGCACGGAGACCTGACGTCCCTAGCACCACACGAGAGGCTCTCTGAGCTCCCCGTTGTACCTCGTGAGAAATCTGATACTGGCGCCGCAGCTGGAGAAAACCCACGAGATGCCCCCGTCATCGCGAGATGAGGGCCTTTTTTCCTGCATGGCCAGGAAAACAATCCCGAGTCATCTCTCCAAACTCCATAGGAGGCTTCACTCCCTTTACGCCACGCAGTGGGCTCCAAGAGATACCCGTCGCGACTCGACAGGAGAGCGGAGTCCTTTTTTGCCCCTCAAGACGAGGCCTGACTCTCCGGGTGAGTCGAGAATGCAACCCTGAGATCTCTGTTGGCCCAGTAGTGGAACACTAGGTCCTGGACACAAGCGTAGATGAGGTCTATTTTGCCCTGCAGTGACTGGAGAGCAATCCCCAGTTCTAACTTGCAACTCGAATGGAATACTGGATTTTCCTGGCGCCACACAAGAGGCTCCCTGAGATCCCCGTGGTACTTCATGAGACACCCCACACTGGCGCCGCAGCTCGAGAAAACCCACGAGACGGCACCGTCATCTCGAGATGAGGGCCTTCTTTTCCTGCATGGCCTGGAGTCCAATCCCGAGTCCTCTCTCCAAACTCCACAGGAGGCTTGACTCCCTTTAGTACACACAGTGGGCTCCAAGAGATACCCATCGCGACTCGAGACGAGAGCGGAATTCTTTGCTTACCCTCGAGGTGAGAACTGACTCCCCGGATGAGTCTGGAATGCAAACCCGAGATCCCTGTCGCCCCTGGAGAGCAACGTTAGATCCTGGACACAAGCCTAGATTAGGTCTCTTTTGCCCTGCAGTGACTCTAGCGCAATCCCCAGCTCCCCCTCGCAACCCGAATGGAAGATTGGATTTCAAGGCCAACAAGAGGAAGCCTAAATTCCCGGTCATAACTCGAGAATCCCGCCGCAACTCGAGCAAAACCACGTGGTTCTCCCGTCATCGCAAGATGAGGCCCTTGCCCGCTACAGCGTTTCAAAAGATGTCCCAGGTTCCGTCTTGAAATGCGAAACGGTACTTGGCACCCTTGATGCGACCCCAAAAGTCCCCCAACACGCCGGTCTCACTCAAGGGGAACACCGAGGTTCCCGGCACCACTTCATTTAAGCCCCTTCTCCCCTCCTGATCGTGACCCGTGGGTCGATTCCCCTGCTTTGTCTGCAAGGGGGCCCGACCTTCCCTGCACAACTCAGGATGAGGCCGGTCTCATGGGGAAATTTGATACGTAGCTTTGTGGGTGGTGCCACTTGCTGAAAGACTCCAATTTCCCGGTCCGCTCTTGATAAGAATCCGATGCTCAGACACCTCTTGGAAGGCAGCCTTGAGTATGAAGGTACAACACGAAGGGGCACTAACACACCTGTGCATCATCTGGAAAAACGGGCAGGTTACACACACAGCTCGACAAGTGGCCTGTCACCTCAAGAACAACTCGAGAGGCAAGAGGAGTCCCATCCTCCAGAAAAGACGAGGCCTGACTCTCCTGTACCAACATGCAGGGACCTTGCGATCTGAGTCAGAAATGGAGAGGAACACTGAGGTTCCTGCTTCAACTCGAGATGAGTCCCTCTTACATTCCACCAAATGCAGAGGAGTCTCGAGAGGCCCCTCCAAACTGCACAGTATCCCTGACTTCTCAGAGGCACTCTGAGAAGCTCCCTGAGGTCGCAGGCACAAGTCAAGGGAACCCTGGGTTTTATGCAGTGACCCGAGAAAGACCTCGAGAGTCCTTCTTCAACCCGTCTTGAGGCCCGATTACCCTACCATGACTTGAGAGCAATAACGAGCTCCCCCTAGCCATCTCATGGGGACCTGACTTCCCTGGCGCCACACGAGAGGCTCCCTGAGCTCCCTCTCGTACCTCGTCAGAAACCCGGCACTAGCACAGCAGTCTAGAAAACCCACGAGACGCCGCCATCATCGCGAGATGAGGGCCTTCTTTTCCTGCATGGCCTGGAGAGGAATCCCGAGTCCTCTATCCAAACAGCACAGGAGGCTTGACTCCCTTTAGGGCACACAGTGGGCTCCAAGAGATACCCATCGCGACTCAAAAGGACAGCGGAGTTCTTTGCTTCCCCTCGAGACGAGGCCTGATTCCCCGGGTGAGTCTGGTATGCAACCCCAAGATCCCCGTCGCCCCTAGGGACGAACATTAAGTCCTGGACACAAGCCTAGATGAGGTCTATTTTGCCCTGCAGTGACTCGAGAGCAATCCCCAGCTCTCCCTTTAAACTCGAATGGAAGATAGGACTTCCCTGGCCCAACACATGAGGAAGACTGTATTCCCCGTCGAAACTCGAGAATCCCGCCACAACTCGAGAAACGCCACGTGGTTCCCCCGTCATCCCAAGATGAGGCCCTTGCCCCCTACAGCGTCTCAAGAGAAGTCCCACGTTCCGTCTTGAAGTGCGAAACGGTATTGGCACCCTTGATGCGACCTCAAAAGTTCCTCGACACACCAGTCTGACTCGAGGAGAACACCGAGGTTCCTGGCACCACTACATCTGGGCCCCTTCTCCCCTCCTGATCGTGACAGGAGGGTCGATTCCCCTGTTTTGTCTTGAAGGGGTTCCCGCCTTTCCCGGTGCATCTCAGGATGAGGCCGGTCTCACGAGGATATTCGAGACATAGCCACGTGGATGGTGACACATGCCAAAAGACCCCGATTTCCCGGTCCGCTCTTGATAAGATCCTGATGCCCGGACACCTCTTTGAAGATAACCCTTTTGATGAAGGCACAACACTTAGGGGCACTGACACCCCTGGGTATCGTCCGGAGAAACCCGCAGGTACCACACACAGCTCGAGAAGTGACCTGTCACCCCGTGAACAACTGGAGAGGCAAGCAGAGTTCCATTCCTCCACACAAGACGAGGCCTGACTCTCCTGTTCGAACTCTGCAGCGAAACTGCGATCCGAGTCAGATCTGGCCCAGGGGAAGTCAGGAGAGGAAACATGAGTTTCCTGCCTCCACTCGAGATGAGGCCCTCTTCCATTGCACCGAACCCAGTGGAGTCCCGAGAGACCCCTCCCAACTGCACAGTATCCCTGACTTCTCAGAGGCACCCTTAGACCTTCCTGAGATCACCGGCACAAGTCGAGGGAACCAAGGGTTTCCTGCCCCAACCCGTAAAAGACCTCGAGAGTCCTTCTTCAACGCGTCTTGAGGTGCGATTCCCCTACCATGACTCGAGAGCAATGACGCGCTCCCCCTAGCCACGCGCATAGAAACCTGACTTCCCTGGCGCCACAGGAGAGGCTCCCTGAGCTCCCCATTATACCTCGTGAGCAACACCACACTGGAGCCGCAGCTCGAGAATACCCACGAGACGCCCCAGTCCTCACGAGATGAGGGCCTTGTTTTGCTGTATGGCCTGGAGAGCAATCCTGAGTCCTCTCTCCAAACTCCACAGGAGGCTTGACTCATTTTAGGCCACACAGTGAGCTCCAAGATATACCCGTCGCGACTTGACAGGAGAGCGGTGTCCTTGGCTTCCCCTCGAGACGAGGCCTGACTCCCCGGGTGAGTCGAGAATGCAATGCTGAGATCGCTTTCGCCCCAGCAGAGGAACATTAGGTCCTGGACACAAGCCTAGATGAGGTCTATTTGGCCCTGCAGTGTCTCGAGAGCAATCCCCAGTTCTAACTCACAATTCGAATGAAAACTGGACTTCCCTGGGCCAGTTGAAGAGGAAGCCTGAATTCCCGGTTGTAACTCGAGAATCCCGCCCCAACTCAAGAAAAACCACGTGGTTCCCCCGTCATCGAAAGATGAGGCCCTTGCCCGCTACAGCGTCTCAAGAGAAGTCCCACGTTCCGTACTGAAGAGCGAAAAGTTACTTGGAACCCTTGATGCGACCCCAAAAGTTCCCCGACATACCAGTCTCACTTGAGGAGAACACCGAGGTTCCCGGCACCACTTCATCTGAGACTCTTCTCCCCTCTTGATCGCGACAGGAGGTTCGATTCCCCTGCTTTGTCTGGAAGGCGTTCCCGACCTTCCTGGCGCACATCAAGATGAGGCCAGTCTCACGAGGAAATTCGAGACATAGCCTCGTGGGTGGTGCGGCATGCCAAAAGACCCCGATTCCCTGGTCCGCTCTTGATAAGAACCCGATGGCAGAACCCAACTCGAAGGCAATCCTGTGGAACAAGGCACAACACGAAGGGGCAGTGACACCCCAGTGCATCGTCCAGAAAAACCCGCAAGTTCCACATACAAATCGACAAGTGGCCTGTCACCCCATGAACAACGCGAGAGTCAAGCGGAGTTCCATTCCTCCACACAAGATGAGGCCTGACTCTCCTGTCCCAGCTCTGCAGGGACTCTGCGATCCGAGTCAGATCCGGCGCATTCGAAGCCAGGAGAGGAACCCTGAGGTTCCTGCCTCAACTTGTCATGAGGCCCTCTTCCATTGCACCAAACCCAGTGGAGTTCCGAGAGGCCCCTCCCAACTCCACAGTGACCCTGACTTCTCAGAGGCACGCTGAGAAGCTTCCTGAGGTCACTGGCACAAGTCGATGGAACCCAGGGTTTCCTGCTTCAACCCAAGAAAGACCTCGAGAGTCCTTCTTTAACACGTTTTCAGGCCCAATTCCCCTACCATGACTCGAGAACAATGACGGGCTCCCTCTCACCACGTGCATAGAGACCTGACTGCCCTGGCACCACATGAGAGGCTCACTGAGCTCCCAGTCTTACTTCGTGAGAAACCCCACACTAGCGCCACAGCTCGAGAAAACCTACGAGACGCCCCAGTCATCGGGAGACGAGGGCCTTCATTTCCTGCATTGCCTGGAGAGCAATCCTGTGTCCTCCCTCCAAACACCAGAGGAGGTTTGACTCCCTTTAAGCCACTCAGTGGGCTCCAAGACATACCCGTCCGACTCGAGAGGAGAGCAGAGTCCTTTGCTTCCCCTCGAGACGAGGCCTGACTCCAGGGTGAGTCTGGAATGCAACCCCGAGATTCCTGTCGCCCCTTGACATGAACATTAGGTCCTGCACACAAGCCTTGGTGGGGTCTCTTTTGCCTTCAGTGACTAGAGCGCACCTCCAGCTCTTCCTCGAATCTCGAATGGAAGATAAGACTTTTGTGGGCCAACACAAGAGGAAGCATGAATTCCCTATGGTAACTCAAATATCCCACCGCAACTAGAGAAAAACCAAGTGGTTCCCCAGTCATTCCAAGATGAGGCCCTTGCCCGCTGGAGCACCCCAAGAGAAGTCCCACGTTCCAATTTGAAGAGAGAAACGGTACTTGGAACTCCTTATGCGACCCCAAAAGTTACCCGACATACCTGTCTCACTTGAGGGAAACACCGAGGTTCCCAGCAGCATTTCATCTGAGCCACTTCTCTCCTCCTGATCGCCACAGGAGGGTCGAATCCTCTTCTTTGTCTGGAAGGGTTTCATGACCTTTGCGGCACACCTCAGGATGAGGCCGGTTTCATGAGGAAATTCGAGATTAGCCACGTGGGTGGTGCCAAATGCTGAACGACCCCGATTTCCCAGTCCGCTCTTCATAAGAACACGATGCCCGGACACCTCTTCGAAGGCAACCCTGTGGATGAAGACACAAAACGAAGGGTCACTGACACCCCCATGCATCGTCTGGAAAAACCTGCAGATTTCACACACAGTTTGACAAGGGGCCTGAAACCCCATGAACAACTCAAGAGGCAAGCGGAGTTCCATTCCTCAGAAAAGACATAGCCTGACTCTCCTGTCCCAACTCTGCAGGGACACTACGATCAGAGTCAGAATTGGAGAGGAAGACTGAGGTTCCTGACTCCACTCGAGATGAGGCCCTCTTCCATTGCGACAAACCCAGTGGAGTCCCGAGAGGCCCCACCAACACCACAGCGACCCTCACCTCTCATAGGCACCCTCGGAAGTTCCTTCATGTCCCCGACAAAAGTCGGGGGAAACGAGGGTTTCCCGCTGCAACCCGAGAAAGACATCGAGAGTCCTTCTTCAACGCGTCTTGAGGCCCTAGTCCCCTCCATTGACTCGAGAACAATGACGCGCTCCTTCTCGCCACGTGCATGGAGACATGACTTCCCTGGCGCCGCACGAGAGGCTCCCTGAGATCCTCGTCGTGCCTCGGGAGAAAACCCCCACGGGTGCCGCAGCTCGAGGAAACCCCTGAGATGCCACCGTCCTCGCGAGGTGAGGGCCGTCTTTTCCTGCCTGGCATGGAGAGCAATCAGGAGTCCTCTCTCAAAAGTGAAGAGGAGGCTGGACGCCCTTGAGACCACTCAGGGGGCAGCAAGATATCAGCGTCGCGACTCGGGAGGAGAGCGGAGTCCTTTGCTTCTTCTCGAGGCGAGGCCTGACTCCCCGGGGGAGCATGGGATGCAACCCCGAGATCCTTGTCTTCCCTGGAGAGGAGCATTAGGTCCTGGACACACGCCTAGATGAGGTCTCTTTGACCCTGCAGTGACTCGAGCGCAACCCCCAGCTTTCCCTCGCCAGTAGAATAGAAGGTTGGGTTACCCAGGGCCGACACAAGAGGAAGCCTGTAATCCCTTGTCGTAACATGAGAATCCCGCCGCAACTCGAGAAAAACCACGTGGTTCCCACCTCTTGGCAAGATGAGGCACTTGCCCGTGACGGCGTCTCAAGGGAAGTCCCCTGTTCCGCCCTGAAGTCTGAAACGGAACCTGACAGCCTTCATGCGACCCCAAAAAGTTCCCCGATACGCCGGGTTCCCTTGAGTGGAACACCGAGGGTGCCGGCACCGCTTCATCTGAGCCCCTTCTCCCCTCCTGATCGCGACAGGAGAGGCGATTCCCCTGCGTGGTCTGGAAGGGGTTCAAGGCCTTCCCGGCGCATCTCAGGATGAGGCCGGTCTCACGAGGAAATTCGAGACGAGCCACGTGGCTGGGGCCACATGCCGAACGCCCCCGGTTCCCCGGTCCGCCCTTGAAAAGGACCCGAGGCCCGGACCCCTCTTCGAAGGCAACCCTGTGGGTGAAGGCACAACACGAAGGGGCACTGCCACCCCCGTGCATCATCCGCAAAGACCCGCGGGTTCCACACACAGCTCGACGAGGGGCCTGAGACCCCCTGAGCAACTCGAGAGGCCAGCGGAGTTCCCTTCCTCAGACAAGACGAGGCCTGACTCTCCTGTCCCAAATCTGCAGGGACCCTGCGGTCGGAGTCCGAAACGGAGAGGAAGCCTGAGGTTCCTGCCTCCCCTCGAGGTGAGGCCCTCTTCCGTTGCGCCAGACCCAGCGGAGTCCCGAGGGGCCCCGCCACCTCCACAGGATCCCTCGCCTCTCAGAGGCACCCTGGGAAGTTCCCTAAGGTCCCCGGCAGAAGGCGAGGGACACGAGGGTTTCCCGCCGCCCCCCGAGAAAGACCTCGAGAGTCCTTCTTCAACGCGTCTCGAGGCCCTAGTCCCCTCCCGTGACTCGAGAGCCAGGACGCGCTCCCCCTCGCCACGCACATGGAGACCTGACTTCCCTGGTGCTGCACGAGAGGCTCCCTGAGATCCTCGTCGTGCCTCGGGAGAAAACCCCCACGGGCGCCGCAGCTCGAGGAAACCCCTGAGACGCCCCCGTCCTCGCGAGCTGAGGGCCTTCTTTTCCTGCATGGCCTGGAGAGCAATCCCGGGTCCTCTCTCCAAGCGGAAGAGGAGGCTGGACTCCCTTGAGGCCGCTCAGGGGGCTCCAAGAGACCCGCGTCGCGACTCGAGAGGAGAGCGGAGTCCTTGGCTTCCCCTCGAGACGAGGCCTGACTCCCCGGAGGAGCGTGGAATGCAACCCCGAGATCCCTGCCTTCCCTGGAGAGGAATATTAGGTCCCGGACACACGCCTAGGTGAGGTCTCTTCGGCCCTGCAGTGACTCGAGCGCAACCCCCAGCTTTCCCTCGCAACCCGAGGGGAAGATTGGGCTTCCCAGGGCCAACCCAAGGGGAAGGCTGAGATCCCCGTCGTAACTCGAGAATCCCGCCGCAACTCGAGAAAAACCACGTGGTTCCCACCTCTTGTCAAGATGAGCCCTTGCCCGCCACGGCGTCTCAAGGGAAGTCCCCTGTTCCGCCCTGAAGGGCGAAACGGTCCCTGACAGCCTTCCTGCGACCCACAAAAGTCCCCCGACACGCCGGGTTCCCTCGAGGGGAACACCGAGGGTCCCGGCACCGCTTCCTCTGAGCCCCTTCTCCCCTCCTGATCGCGACAGGAGAGGCGATTCCCCTGCGTGGTCTGGAAGGGGTTCCCGGCCTTCCCGGCGCACCTCAGGATGAGGCCGGTCTCACGAGGAAATTCGAGACGAGCCACGTGGGTGGGGCCACATGCCGAACGCCCCCGATTCCCCGGTCCGCCCTTGAGAAGGACCCGAGGCCCGGACCCCTCTTCGAAGGCAACCCTGTGGGTGAAGGCACAACACGAAGGGGCACTGCCACCCCTGTGCATCGTCCACAAAGACCCGCGGGTGCCACACACAGCTCGACGAGGGGCCTGAGACCCCCTGAGCAACTCGAGAGGCCAGCGGGGTTCCCTTCCTCAGGCAAGACGAGGCCTGACTCTCCTGTCCCAACTCTGCAGGGACCCTGTGGTCGGATTCCGAAACGGAGAGGAAGCCTGAGGTTCCTGCCTCCCCTCGAGGTGAGGCCCTCTTCCGTTGCGCCAGACCCAGCGGAGTCCCGAGGGGCCCCGCCACCTCCACAGGATCCCTCGCCTCTCAGAGGCACCCAGGGAAGCTCCCTAAGGTCCCCGGCAGAAGGCGAGGGACACGAGGGTTTCCCGCCGCCCCCCGAGAAAGACCTCGAGAGTCCTTCTTCAACGCGTCTCGAGGCCCTAGTCCCCTCCCGTGACTCGAGAGCCAGGACGCGCTCCCCCTCGCCACGCGCATGGAGACCTGACTTCCCTGGCGCCGCACGAGAGGCTCCCTGAGATCCTCGTCGTGCCTTGGGAGAAAACCCCCACGGGCGCCGCAGCTCGAGGAAACCCCTGAGACGCCCCCGTCCTCGCGAGCTGACGGCCTTCTTTTCCTGCATTGCCTGGAGAGCAATCCCGGGTCCTCTCTCCAAACGGAAGAGGAGGCTGGACTCACTTGAGGCCGCTCAGGGGGCTCCAAGAGACCCGCGTCGCGACTCGAGAGGAGAGCGGAGTCCTTGGCTTCCCCTCGAGACGAGGCCTGACTCCCCAGGGGAGCCTGGAATGCAACCCCGAGATCCCTGCCTTCCCTGGAGAGGAATATTAGGTCCCGGACACACGCCTAGGTGAGGTCTCTTCGGCCCTGCAGTGACTCGAGCGCAACCCCCAGCTTTCCCTCGCAACCCGTGGGGAAGATTGGGCTTCCCAGGGCCAACCCAAGGGGAAGGCTGAGATCCCCGTCGTAACTCGAGATTCCCGCCGCAACTCGAGAAAAACCACGTGGTTCCCACCTCTTGGCAAGATGAGGCCCTTGCCCGCCACGGCGTCTCAAGGGAAGTCCCCTGTTCCGCCCTGAAGGGCGAAACGGTCCCTGACAGCCTTCCTGCGACCTCCAAAAGTCCCCCGACACGCCGGGTTCCCTCGAGGGGAACACCGAGGGTCCCGGCACCGCTTCCTCTGAGCCCCTTCTCCCCTCCTGATCGCGACAGGAGAGGCGATTCCCCTGCGTGGTCTGGAAGGGGTTCCCGGCCTTCCCGTCGCACCTCAGGATGAGGCCGGTCTCACGAGGAAATTCGAGACGAGCCACGTGGGTGGGGCCACATGCCGAAGGCCCCCGATTCCCCGGTCCGCCCTTGAGAAGGACCCGAGGCCCGGACCCCTCTTCGAAGGCAACCCTGTGGGTGAAGGCACAACACGAAGGGGCACTGCCACCCCCGTGCATCGTCCGCAAAGACCCGCGGGTGCCACACACAGCTCGACGAGGGGCCTGAGACCCCCTGAGCAACTCGAGAGACCAGCGGGGTTCCCTTCCTCAGGCAAGACGAGGCCTGACTCTCCTGTCCCAACTCTGCAGGGACCCTGCGGTCGGAGTCCGAAACGCAGAGGAAGCCTGAGGTTCCTGCCTCCCCTCGAGGTGAGGCCCTCTTCGGTTGCGCCAGACCCAGCGGAGTCCCGAGGGGCCCCGCCACCTCCACAGGATCCCTCACCTCTCAGAGGCACCCTGGGAAGTTCCATAAGGTCCCCGGCAGAAGGCGAGGGACACGAGGGTTTCCCGCCGCCCCCCGAGAAAGACCTCGAGAGTCCTTCTTCAACGCGTCTCGAGGCCCTAGTCCCCTCCCGTGACTCGAGAGCCAGGACGCGCTCCCCCTCGCCACGCGCATGGAGACCTGACTTCCCTGGCGCCGCACGAGAGGCTCCCTGAGATTATCGTCGTGCCTCGGGAGAAAACCCCCACGGGCGCCGCAGCTCGAGGAAACCCCTGAGACGCCCCCGTGCTCGCGAGCTGAGGGCCTTCTTTTCCTGCATGTCCTGGAGAGCAATCCCGGGTCCTCTCTCCAAACGGAAGAGGAGGCTGGACTCCCTTGAGGCCGCTGAGGGGGCTCCAAGAGACCCGCGTCGCGACTCGAGAGGAGAGCGGAGTCATTGGCTTCCCCTCGAGACGAGGCCTGACTCCCCGGGGGAGCCTGGAATGCAACCCCGAGATCCCTGCCTTCCCTGGAGAGGAATATTAGGTCCCGGACACACGCCTAGTTGAGGTCTCTTCGGCCCTGCAGTGACTCGAGCGCAACCCCCAGCTTTCCCTCGCAACCCGAGGGGAAGATTGGGCTTCACAGGGCCAACCCAAGGGGAAGGCTGAGATCCCCGTCGTAACTCGAGAATCCCGCCGCAACTCGAGAAAAACAACGTGGTTCCCACCTCTTGGCAAGACGAGGCCCTTGCCCGCCACGGCGTCTCAAGGGAAGTCCCCTGTTCCGCCCTGAAGGGCGAAACGGTCCCTGACAGCCTTCCTGCGACCCCCAAAAGTCCCCCGACACGCCGGGTTCCCTCGAGGGGAACACCGAGGGTCCCGGCACCGCTTCCTCTGAGCCCCTTCTCCCCCCCTGATCGCGGCAGGAGAGGCGATTCCCCTGCGTGGTCTGGAAGGGGTTCCCGGCCTTCCCGGCGCACCTCAGGAGGAGGCCGGTCTCACGAGGAAATTCTAGACGAGCCACGTGGGTGAGGCCACCTGCCGAACGCCCCCGATTCCCCGGTCCGCCCTTGAGAAGGACCCGAGGCCCGGACCCCTCTTCGAAGGCAACCCTGTGGGTGAAGGCACAACACGAAGGGGCACTGCCACCCCCGTGCATCGTCGCAAAGACCCGCGGGTGCCACACACAGCTCGACGAGGGGCCTGAGACCCCCTGAGCAACTCGAGAGGCCAGCGGGGTTCCCTTCCTCAGGCAAGACGAGGCCTGACTCTCCTGTCCCAACTCTGCAGGGACCCTGCGGTCGGAGTCCGAATCGGAGAGGAAGCCTGAGGTTCCTGCCTCCCCTCGAGGTGAGGCCCTCTTCCGTTGCGCCAGACCCAGCGGAGTCCCGAGGGGCCCCGCCACCTCCACAGGATCCCTCACCTCTCAGAGGCACCCTGGGAAGTTCCATAAGGTCCCCGGCAGAAGGCGAGGGACACGAGGGTTTCCCGCCACCCCCCGAGAAAGACCTCGAGAGTCCTTCTTCAACGCGTCTCGAGGCCCTAGTCCCCTCCCGTGACTCGAGAGCCAGGACGCGCTCCCCCTCGCCACGCGCATGGAGACCTGACTTCCCTGGCGCCGCACGAGAGGCTCCCTGAGATCCTCGTCGTGCCTCGGGAGAAAACCCCCACGGGCGCCGCAGCTCGAGGAAACCCCTGAGACGCCCCCGTCCGCGCGAGCTGAGGGCGTTCTCTTCCTGCATGGCCTGGAGAGCAATCCCGGGTCCTCTCTCCAAACGGAAGAGGAGGCTGGACTCCCTTGAGGCCGCTCAGGGGGCTCCAAGAGACCCGCGTCGCGACTCGAGAGGAGAGCGGAGTCCTTGGCTTCCCCTCGAGACGAGGCCTGACTCCCCGGGGGAGCCTGGAATGCAACCCCGAGATCCCTGCCTTCCCTGGAGAGGAATATTAGGTCCCGGACACACGCCTAGGTGAGGTCTCTTCGGCCCTGCATTGACTCGAGCGCAACCCCCAGCTTTCCCTCGCAACCCGAGGGGAAGATTGGGCTTCCCAGGGCCAACCCAAGGGGAAGGCTGAGATCCCCGTCGTAACTCGAGAATCCCGCCGCAACTCGAGAAAAACCACGTGGTTCCCACCTCTTGGCAAGAGGAGGCCCTTGCCCGCCACGGCGTCTCAAGGGAAGTCCCCTGTTCCGCCCTGAAGGGCGAAACGGTCCCTGACAGCCTTCCTGCGACCCCCAAAAGTCCCCCGACACGCCGGGTTCCCCAGAGGGGAACACCGAGGGTCCCGGCACCGCTTCCTCTGAGCCCCTTCTCACCTCCTGATCGCGACAGGAGAGGCGATTCCCCTGCGTGGTCTGGAAGGGGTTCCCGGCCTTCCCGGCGCACCTCAGGATGAGGCCGGTCTTACGAGGAAATTCGAGAAGAGCCACGTGGGTGGGGCCACATGCCGAACTCCCCCGATTCCCCGGTCCGCGCTTGAGAAGGACCCGAGGCCCGGACCCCTCTTCGAAGGCAACCCTGTGGGTGAAGTCACAACACGAAGGGGCACTGCCACCCCCGTGCATCGTCCGCAAAGACCCGCGGGTTCCACACACAGCTCGACGAGGGGCCAGAGACCCCCTGAGCAACTCGAGAGGCCAGCGGGGTTCCCTTCCTCAGACAAGACGAGGCCTGACTCTCCTGTCCCAACTCTGCAGGGACCCTGCGGTTGGAGTCCGAAACAGAGAGGAAGCCTGAGGTTCCTGCCTCCCCTCGAGGTGAGGCCCTCTTCCGTTACGCCAGACCCAGAGGAGTCACGAGGGACCCCGCCACCTCCACAGGATCCCTCGCCTCTCAGAGGCACCCTGGGAAGTTCCCTAAGGTCCCCGGCAGAAGGCGAGGGACACGAGGGTTTCCCGCCGCCTCCCGAGAAAGGCCTCGAGAGTCCTTCTTCAATGGGTCTCGAGGCCCTAGTCCCCTCTCTGGACTAGAGAGCAATGATGCGCTCCCCCTCGCCTCGCGCATGCATACCTGGCTTCCCTGGCGCCGCACGAGAGGCTCCCTAAGATACTCGTCGTGCCTCGGGAGAAAACCCCCATGGGCACCGCAGCTCGAGGAAACCCCTGAGACGCCCCTGTCCTCGCTAGCTGAGGGCCTTCTTTTCCTGCCTGGCCTGGAGTGCAATCCCGAGTCCTCTCTCCAAACTGAAGAGTAGGATGGATTCCCTTGAGGCGACTCAGTGGGCTCCAAGAGATCCGGGTCGGGGCTCTAGAGGAGAGCGCAGTCCTTTGCTTCCCCTCGAGGCGAGGCCTGACTCCCCGGGGGAGTCTGGAGTGCAATCCCGAGATCCTTGTCTTCCCTTGAGAGGACTATTAGGTCCTGGACACACGCCTAGATGAGGTCTCTTTGGCCTTGCAGTGGTTCGAGCACAACATCCAGCTTTCCCTCGCAACTCGAAGGGAAGTTTGGGCTTCCCAGGGCCAACACAAGAGGAAGCCTGAAATCCACGTCGTAACTTGAGAATCCCGCTGCAACTCGAGAAAATCCACGTGGTTCCATCGTCTTCGCAGCATGAGGCCCTTGCCCGCCACAGCGTCTCAAAAGAAGTCCCACGTTCCTACTGAAGTGCAAAACGGTACTTGGCACCCATGATGGCACCCCCAAAGTTCCCCAACATACAGGCCTCACTCGAGGGTAACACCCATGTTCCCCTCACCACATCATTTGAGCCCCTTCTCCCCTCCTGATTGCAACAGGAGTGTCTTTTCTCCTGCTTTGTGTGGAAGGGGTTACCGATCTTCCCAGCGCACATCAGGATGAGGCCTGTCTCACGAGGAAATTGGAGATGCAGCCTCGTGGGTGGTGCCACATGCGGAAAGACCCCATTTCCCGGTCAGCTATTAATAAGAACCCGATGCCCGTACACGTCTTGGAATGCATCCCGTAGGATGAAGGCACAACAAGGAGGGACCCTGAACACCCGTGCATCTTTTGGAAAATTCTGCAGGTTCCACATACAGCTCGACAAGTGACCTGTTACCTCGTGAACAACTCGAGAGGCAAGCTAAGTTTCATTTCTCCACAGAATACGAGGCCTGACTCTCCTGTCCCAACTCTGCAGGAATCCTGAGATCGGAGTCTGAAATGGAGAGGAACCCTGAGGTTCCTTCCTCAACACGAGATGAGGCCCTCTTGTATTATACCACACCCAGTGGAGTCCCGAGAGGCCCCTCCCAACTCCACAGTATCAGTGTCTTCTCAGAGGCACCCTGAGCAACTCCCTGAGGTCACCGGCACAAGTCGAGGGAACACAGGGTATCCTGCCGCAACCCGAGAAAGACCTCAAGAGTCCTTCTTCAACGCGTCTTGAGGACGGATTCCCCTACCATGACTCGAGAGCAATGACACGCTCCCCCTCGCCAGGCGCATGGACACCTGACTTCCCTGGCGCCACATGAGAGGCTCCCTGAGCTCCCCGTCATACCTCGTGAGAAACCCCACACTGGCGCCGCAGCTCGGGAAAACCCACCGTCATCGCGAGATTGGGGACTTCTTTTCCTGCCTGACCTGGAGAGCAATCCCTGGTCTTTTCTCCAAACTTCACAGGAGGCTTTACTCCCTTTAGGCCACTCAATGGGCTCCAAGAGATACCTGTCGCGACTTGAGAGGAGAGCAGAGTACTTTGTTTCCCCTCGAGAAGAGGCCTTACCTCGGGTGAGTCTGGAATGCAACCCCGAGATCCCTGTTGCCCCTGGAGAGGAACATTATGTCCTGGACAAAAGCCTAGATGAGGTCTATTTTGCCCTACAGTGACTCGAGAGCAACACCCATCTCTCCCTCGCAATTCGAATGGAAGATTGGTCTTCATTGGGCCAACACAAGAGGAAGTCTGAATTTCCCGTTGTAACTCGAGAATCGCACCGCAATTCTTAAAAACCACGTGGTTCCCCATTCATCGCAATATGAGGCCTTTGCCCGCTACAGAGTCTCAAGAGAAGTCCCATGTTTCGTCATAAAGTTCGAGATGCTACTTGGCACCCTTGATGCGACCCCAAAAGTTCCCCAATATACCGGTCTCACTCCAAGGGAACACCGAAGTTCCTGGCACCACTTCATTTGAGCCCCTTCTCCGCTCCTGATCACGGCAGGAAGGTCGATCCCCCTGCTTTGTCTAGAAGGGGTTCCCGACCTTCATGGCGCACCTCAGGATGAGGCCAGTCTCACGAAGAAATTCGAGACGTAGCCTCGTGTTGGTGCCACGTGCCAAAAGACCCCGATTTCTCGGTCTTGCTCTTGATAAGAACCCGATGCCCGGACACCTCTTCTAAGGCAACCCTGTGGATGAAGGCACTACACGAGGGGGCACTGGCAACCCTGTTCATCGTCCGGAAAACCCCGCAGGATCCACATACAGCTCCACAACTGGCCTGTCACACCTTAAACAATGAGAGAGGAAAGCGGAGTCCCCTTCCTCAGACAAGACGAGGCCTGAGTATCCAATCCCAACTCTGCAGTCACGCTTCGATCTGAGTCAGAAATGGAGAGGAAACCTGAGGTTCCTGCCTCAACCCGAGATGAGGCCCTCTTCCATTAAAACAAACCCAGTGGAGTCCCGAGAGTCCCCTCCCATCTCCACAGTATCCCTGACTTCTCATAGGCATTCTGAGAAGCTCCTTGAGGCCACCGGCAAAAGTCGAGGGAAATAAGGGTTTCCTGCCACAACCGAAGAAAGACCTCGAGAGTCCTTCTTCAATGTGTCTTGAGGTCAGATTCCCCTACCATAGCTCGAGAGCAATAATGCGCTCCCCCTCGCCACGCATATGGAGACCTGACTTCCCTGGCGCCACACGAGAGGCTCCCTGAGCTCCCCGTCGTACCTCGTGTGAAACCCCACACTGGCGCTGCAGCTCGAGAAAACCCACAAGATCCCTCCGTCATCGCGAGATGAGGGCCATCTTTTCCTGCATGGCCTGGAGAGCAGTCCCAAGTCCTCTCTCCAAACTTCACAGGAGGCTTGACTCCCTTTAGGCCACAAAGTGGGCTCCAAGAGGTGCCCGTCGCGACTCGAAAGGAGAGCAGAGTCCTTTGCTTCCCTTCGACATGAGGCCTGATTCCCTGGGTGAGTCTGGAATGCAAACCTGAGATCCCTGTGGCCCTTGGAGAGGAACATTAGGTCCTGGACACAAGCCTAGATGAGGTCTCCTTTGCCCTGCAGTGACTCGAGCGCAACCCCCAGCTCTCCCTCGCAACTCGAATGGATGATTGGACTTCCCTGGCCCAACACAAGAGGAAGCCTGAAATCCCCGTCGTAACTCGAGAATCCCGCCCCAACTCGAGAAAAACCACGTGGCTCCCCCGTCATCGCAAGATGAGGCCCTTGGCCACTACAGCGTATCAAGAGAAGTCCCACGTACCATCCTGAAGTACAAAACGGTACTTGGCACCCTTGATGCGACCCCCAAAGTTCCCTGACATACCGGTCTCACTCGAGGGAAACACCAAAGTTCACGGCACCACTTCCTGTGAGCCCCTTCACCCCTCCTGATCGCGACAGAAGGGTCGATTCCCATGTTTTGTCTGCAAGGGGTTCCCGACGTTCCCCGCGAACCTCCGGATGAGGCCGGTCTCATGAGGAAATTCGAAAAGTAGCCTCATGGTTGGTGCCATATGCTGAAAGATCCCAAATTCCCGATCCACTCTAGATAAGAACCTGACGCCCAGACATCTCTTCGAAGGCAACCCTGTGGATGAAGGCACAACACGAAGGGACACTGACATCCCCATGCATCGTCTGGAAAAACCCGCAGATTCCACTCACAGCTCCAAATGTGGACTGTCACCTCGTGAACAACTCGAGAGGCAAGTGAAGTTGCATTCCTTCACACAAGACGAGGCCTTACTCTCCTGTCCCAACTCTTCAGGGACCCTGCAATTGGAGTCAGAAATGGAGAGGAACCCTGAGGTTCCTGCCTCAACTAGAGAAGAGGCCCTCTTCCATTGAACCAAACTCAGTGGTGTCCCGAGAGGCCCCTCCCAACACCACAGTATCCCTGAATTCTCAGAGGCTCCGTGAGAAGCTACCTGAGGTCACTGGCACAAGTCGAGGGAACCCAGAGTTTCCTGAAGTAACCCGAGAAAGACTTGGAGAGTCCTTTTTCAACGTCTCTTGATGCCCGATTCCCCTACCATGACTCCAGAGCAAGGACGCGCTCCCCTTGCCACGAGCAGGAAAACTGACTTCCCTAGTACCACACAAGAGGCTCCCTGAGTACCCCATCGTACCTCGTGAGAAAACCCACAGTGGCGCCGCAGTTCGAGAAAAACCACAAGATGCCCCCGTCAAGGAGAGATGGGGGCCTTCTTTTCCTGCCTGACCTGGAGAGCAATTCCTGGTCCTCTCTCCAAACTTCACAGGAGTATTGACTCCCTTTAGGCCACTCAGTTGGGTCCAAGAAATACCCGGTGCGACTCGAGAGGAGAGCGGAGTCCTTTGCTTCCCTGGAGACGAGGCCTGACTCCCTGGGTGAGTTTGGAATGCAACCCCGAGATCCATGTCACCCCTGGAGTGGAACATTATGTCCTAGACACAAGCCTAGATGAGGTCTATTTTGCCCTACAGTGACTCGAGCAACCTCCATCTCTCCCTCACAATTTGAATGGAAGATTGGTCTTCCCACGGTCAACACAAGAGGAAGTCTGAATTTCCCATCGTAATTCGAGAATTCAGCCTCAAGTCTTAAAAACCATGTGGTTCCCCCTTCATCGCAATATGAGGCCCTTGCGAGCTAGAGTCTCAAGAGAAGTCCCACGTTCCATCTTAAAGTTCGAAATGCTACTTGGCACACTTGATGTGACCCCAAAGTTCCCCAACATACCGGTCTCACTCCAGGGGAACACCGAAGTTCCCGGTGTCTCCAGGGAAGTCCCATGTTCCGCCCTGAAGGGCGACACGGTACTTGACACCCTTGATGTGACCGCAAAAGTTCCCCGACACGCTGGGTTCCCTCGAGGGGAACACCGAGGGTCCCGGCACCACTTCATCTGAGCCCCGTCTCCCCTCCTGATCGCGACAGGAGAGTCGATTCCCCTGCTTTGTCTGGAAGGGGTTCCCGGCCTTCCTGGCGCACCTCAGGATGAGGCCGGTCTCAGGAGGAAATTCGAGACTAGCCACATGTGAGGTGCCACGTGCCGAACGACTCCGATTTTCCGGTCCGCTCTTGATAAGAACCCGATGCCCGGACACCTCTTCGAAGGCAACCCTGTGGGTGAAGGCACAACACGAAGGGGCACTGACACCCCCGTGCATCATCCGGAAAAACCCGCAGGGTCTACACACAGCTCGACAAGGGGCCTGAGACTCCCGGAACAACTCGAGAGGCAAGCAGAATTCCATTCCTCAGACAAGACGAGGCATGACTCTCCTGTCCCAACACTGCAGGGACCGTGCAGTCGGAGTCCGAATCCGAGAGGAAGCCTGAGGTTCCTGCCTCCCCTCGAGATGAGGCCCTCTTCCATTGCGCCGAACCCAGCAGAGTCCCGAGAGGCCCTGCCAACTGCACAGCATCCCTCACCTCTCAGAAGCACCGTGGGAAGTTCCCTAAGGTCCCCTGCAGAAGTCGAGGGAAACAAGGGTTTCCCACCGCAATCCGAGAAAGACCTCGAGAGTCCTTCTTCAACGCCTCTTGAGGACCTAGCCGTTTCCCATGACTCGAGAGTGATGACCAGCTCCCCCTCGCCATGCGCATGGAGACATGAGTTCCCTGGCGCCGCACGAGAGGCTCCCTGAGGTCCTCGTCGTGCCTCGTGAGAAAACCCCCACGGGCGCCGCAGCCTGAGGAAACCCATGAGATGCCTCCGTCATCGCGAGATGAGGGCCTTCTTTTCCTGCCTGACCTGGAGAGCAATCCCGAGTCCTCTCTCCAAACTGAAGAGGAGGCTCGACACCCTTGAGTCCACTCAGTGGGCTCCAAGAGATCCGTGTCGCGACTTGAGAGGAAAGTGGAGTCCTCTGCTTCCCCTCGAGGCGAGGCCTGACTCCCCGGGGGAGTCTGGAATGGAAACCCGAGATCTCTGTCTTCCCTTGAGAGGAATATTAGGTCCTGGACACACGCCTCGATGAGGTCTCTTTGGCCCTGTAGTGACTCGAGCAGAACCCCCAGCTTTCCCTCGCAACTCCAGGGGAAGATTGGGCTTCCCAGGGCCAACCCAAGAGGAAGCCTGAAATCCCTGTCGTTTTCGAGAATCCAGACGCAACTCGAGAAAAACGACGTGGTTCCAACGTCTTCACAGGATGAGGCCCTTGCCCGCTACAGCGTCTCCAGGGAAGTCCCATGTTCCGTCCTGAAGTGGGAAATGGTACTTGGCTCCCTTGATGCGACCCCTAAAGTTCCCTGAAACGCCGGGTTCCCTCGAGTGGAACACCTACAGTCCCGGCCCCACTTCATCTGAGCCCCATCTCCCCTCCTGATCGCGACAGGAGAGTCGATTCCCCTTCTTTGTGTGGAAGGTGTTCCCGGCCTTCCCGGCGCACCTCAGGATGATGCTGGTCTCACGAGGAAATTCGAGATGAGCCACGTGGGTGGTGCCACATGCCGAATGACCCCGATTTCCCGATCCGCTCTTGAAATGAACCTGATGCTGGACACCTCTTTGAAGGCAACCCTGTGGGGGAAGGCACCAAATGAAGGGGCAATGACACCCCCGTGCATCTTCTGGAAACACCCGCAGGTTCCACACACAGCTCGACAAGGGGCCTGAGACCCACTGAACGACTCGAGAGGCAAGCAGAGATCCATTACTCAGACAAGACGAGGCCTGACTCTCCTGTCCCAACCCTGCAGGGACCCTGCGGTCAGAGTCAGAAATGGAGAGGAAGCCTGAGGTTCCTGCCTCCAATCGAGATGAGGCCCTCTTTCATTTCGTCAAACCTAGTGGAGTCCCGAGAGGCCCCTCTAACTCCTCAGTATCCCTCACCACTCAGAGGCACCTGGGAAGTTCCCTAAGGTCCCCTGTAGAGGTCGAGGGAAACGAGTGTTTCCCGCCCCAACCCAAGAAAGACCTTGAGAGTCCTTCTTAAATGCGTCTGGAGGCCCTAGTCCCTCCCATGACTCCAGAGCAATGACGCGATCTGCCTGGCCACACGCATGGAGGCCTGACTTCTCTGGCGCCGCACGAGAGGCTCCCTGAGCTCCCCATCATATCTCGTGAGAAACCCCACACTGGCGCCGCAGCTCGAGAAAACCCATGAGACGCTCCCGTCATCACGAGAGGAGGGCCATCTTTAACTGAATGGTATGCAGATCAAGCGTGAACCTTCTGTCCAAGCTACACAGGACGCTTGACTCCCTTTAGGCCACTCATTGGGCTCCAAGAGTTACACGTCGCGAATCGAGAGGATAGTGGAGTCCTTTGCTTCCACTCGAGACGAGGCGTGACCCACCGGGTGAGACTGGAATGCGACCCCGATATCCCTGTTGCCCCTGGAGAGGAACACTACATCCTGGCCCCAAGCCTAGATGAGGACTCTTTGCCCTGAAGTGACTCGAGAGCAACCCACAGCTCTCTCTGACAAGTTGAATGGAAGATTGGACTTCCTGGGCCAACACAAGAGGAAGCCTGAATTCCCCGTCGTAACTCGAGAATCCCGCCGCAACTCGAGAAAAACCACGTGTTTCCCTCGTCATCGCAATATGAGGCCCTTGCCCGCTAGAGCATCTCCAGAGAATTCCCACGTTCCGTCTTGAAGTGCGAAACTGTACTTGGCACCCTTGATCCGACCTCAAAAGTGCCATGACATACCGGTCTCACTCGAGGGGACCACCGAGGTTCCCGGCACCACTTCATCTGAGCCCCTTCTCCCCTTCTGATCGCGACCGGTGTGTCGATTCCCCTGCTTTGTCTGCAAGGGTTCCCTACCTTCCCGGCGAACCTCAGGATGAGGCTGGTCTCCCGAGGAAATTCGAGACGTAGCCTCGTGGGTGGTACCACATGCTGAAAGACCCCAATTTTCTGGTACGCTCTTGAAAAGAACCCGATGCCCGGACACCTCTTTGAAGGCAACCCTGTGGATGAAGGCACAACACGAAGGGGCACTGACACCCCTGTGCATCGTCCGGAAAAACCCGCAGGTTCCACACACAGCTCAACAAGTGGCCTGTCACTCCGTGAACAACTCGAAAGGCAAGCGGAGATCCATTCCTCCACGGAAGACGAGGAGTGACTCTCTTGTCCGTACTCGGCGGGTACTCTGCGACCCGAGTCAGAAATGGAGAGGACCCCTGAGGTTCCTGCCTCCATTCGAGATGAGGCCCTCTTCAATTGCACCAAACCCAGTTGAGTAATGAAAGGCCCCTCCCAAATCCACAGTGTCCCTGACTTCTCAGAGGCACCCTGAGAAGTTGCCTGAGGTCACCGACACAAGTCGAGGGAACCCAGGGTTCCCTGCCGCAACCCGAGAAAGACCTCGAGAGTCCTTCTTCAATGCGTCTTGAGGCCCGATTCGCCTACTATGACTCGAGAGCAATCACGCACTCCCCTTCACCACACGCACGGAGACCTGACGTCCCTAGCACCACACGAGAGGCTCTCTGAGTTCCCCGTCGTACCTCGTGAGAAATCTGATACTGGCACCGCAGCTGGAGAAAACCCACGAGACGCCCCCGTCATCGCGAGACGAGGGCCTTTTTTCCTGCATGGCCAGGAAAACATTCCCGAGTCATCTCTCCAAACTCCATAGGAGGCTTCACTCCCTTTACGCCACGCAGTGGGCTCCAAGAGATACCCGTCGCGACTCGACAGGAGAGCGGAGTCCTTTTTTGCCCCTCAAGACGAGGCCTGACTCTCCGGGTGAGTCGAGAATGCAACCCTGAGATACCTGTCGGCCCAGTAGTGGAACACTAGGTCCTGGACACAAGCGTAGATGAGGTCTATTTTGCCCTGCAGTGACTGGAGAGCAATCCCCAGTTCTAACTTGCAACTCGAATGGAATACTGGATTTTCCTGACGCCACACAAGAGGCTCCCTGAAATCCCTGTGGTACTTCATGAGACACCCCACACTGGCGCCGCAGCTCGAGAAAACCCACGAGACGCCACCGTCATCTCGAGATGAGGGCCTTCTTTTCCTGCATGGCCTGGAGTCCAATCCCGAGTCCTCTCTCCAAACTCCACAGGAGGCTTGACTCCCTTTAGTACACACAGTGGGCTCCAAGAGATACCCATCGCGACTCGAGACGAGAGCGGAATTCTTTGCTTACCCTCGAGGTGAGAACTGACTCCCCGGATGAGTCTGGAATGCAAACCCGAGATCCCTGTCGCCCCTAGGGATGAACATTAAGTCCTGGACACAAGCCTAGATGAGGTCTATTTTGCCCTGCAGTGACTCTAGCGCAATCCCCAGCTCCCCCTCGCAACCCGAATGGAAGATTGGATTTCAAGGCCAACAAGAGGAAGCCTAAATTCCCGGTCATAACTCGAGAATCCCGCCGCAACTCGAGCAAAACCACGTGGTTCTCCCGTCATCGCAAGATGAGGCCCTTGCCCGCTACAGCGTTTCAAAAGATGTCCCAGGTTCCGTCTTGAAATGCGAAACGGTACTTGGCACCCTTGATGCGACCCCAAAAGTCCCCCAACACGCCGGTCTCACTCAAGGGGAACACCGAGGTTCCCGGCACCACTTCATTTAAGCCCCTTCTCCCCTCCTGATCGTGACCCGTGGGTCGATTCCCCTGCTTTGTCTGCAAGGGGGCCCGACCTTCCCTGCACAACTCAGGATGAGGCCGGTCTCATGGGGAAATTCGATACGTAGCTTTGTGGGTGGTGCCACTTGCCGAAAGACTCCAATGTCCCGGTCCGCTCTTGATAAGAATCCGATGCTCGGACACCTCTTGGAAGGCAGCCTTGAGTATGAAGGTACAACACGAAGGGGCACTAACACACCTGTGCATCATCCGGAAAAAAGGGCAGGTTACATACACAGCTCGACAAGTGGCCTGTCACCTCAAGAACAACTCGAGAGGCAAGAGGAGTCCCATCCTCCAGAAAAGACGAGGCCTGACTCTCCTGTACCAACATGCAGGGACCTTGCGATCTGAGTCAGAAATGGAGAGGAACACTGAGGTTCCTGCTTCAACTCGAGATGAGTCCCTCTTACATTCCACCAAATGCAGAGGAGTCTCGAGAGGCCCCTCCAAACTGCACAGTATCCCTGACTTCTCAGAGGCACTCTGAGAAGCTCCCTGAGGTCGCAGGCACAAGTCAAGGGAACCCTGGGTTTTATGCAGTGACCCGAGAAAGACCTCGAGAGTCCTTCTTCAACCCGTCTTGAGGCCCGATTACCCTACCATGACTCGAGAGCAATGACGAACTCCCCCTTGCCATCTCATGGGGACCTGACTTCCCTGGCGCCACACGAGAGGCTCCCTGAGCTCCCTCTCGTACCTCGTCAGAAACCCGGCACTAGCGCGGCAGTCTAGAAAACCCACAAGAGGCCGCCATCATCGCGAGATGAGGGCCTTCTTTTCCTGCATGGCCTGGAGAGGAATCCCGAGTCCTCTATCCAAACAGCACAGGAGGCTTGACTCCCTTTAGGGCACACAGTGGGCTCCAAGAGATACCCATCGCGACTCAAAAGGACAGCGGAGTTCTTTGCTTCCCCTCGAGACGAGGCCTGATTCCCCGGGTGAGTCTGGTATGCAAGCCCGAGATCCCTGTCGCCCCTAGGGATGAACATTAAGTCCTGGACACAAGCCTAGATGAGGTCTATTTTGCCCTGCAGTGACTCGAGGGCAATCCCCAGCTCTCCCTTGAAACTCGAATGGAAGATAGGACTTCCCTGGGCCAACACATGAGGAAGACTGTATTCCCCGTCGAAACTCGAGAATCCCGCCACAACTCGAGAAACGCTACGTGGTTCCCCCGTCATCCCAAGATGAGGCACTTGCCCCCTACAGCGTCTCAAGAGAAGTCCCACCTTCCGTCTTGAAGTGCGAAACGGTATCGGCACCCTTGATGCCACCTCAAAAGTTCCTCGACACACTGGTCTGACTCGAGGAGAACACCGAGGTTCCCGGCACCACTACATCTGGGCCCCTTCTCCCCTCCTGATCGCGACAGGAGGGTCGATTCCCATGTTTTGTCTTGAAGGGGTTCCCGCCTTTCCCGGTGCATCTCAGGATGAGGCCGGTCTCACGAGGATATTCGAGACATAGCCTCGTGGATGGTGACACATGCCGAAAGACCCCGATTTCCCGGTTCGCTCTTGATAAGATCCCAGTGCCCGGACACCTCTTTGAAGATAACCCTTTTGATGAAGGCACAACACGAAGGGGCACTGACACCCCCGGGTATCGTCCGGAGAAACCCGCAGGTACCACACACAGCTCGAGAAGTGACCTGTCACCCCATGAACAACTGGAGAGGCAAGCAGAGTTCCATTCCTCCACACAAGACGAGGCCTGACTCTCCTGTTCGAACTCTGCAGCGAAACTGCAATCCGAGTCAGATCTGGCCCAGGGGAAGTCAGGAGAGGAAACATGAGTTTCCTGCCTCCACTCAAGATGAGGCCCTCTTCCATTGCACCGAACCCAGTGGAGTCCCGAGAGGCCCCTCCCAACTGCACAGTATCCCTGACTTCTCAGAGGCACCCTTAGACCTTCCTGAGTTCACCGGCACAAGTCGAGGGAACCAAGGGTTTCCTGCCCCAACCCGTAAAAGACCTCGAGAGTCCTTCTTCAACGCGTCTTGAGGTGCGATTCCCCTACCATGACTCGAGAGCAATGACGCACTCCGCCTAGCCACGCGCATAGAAACCTGACTTCCCTGGTGCCACAGGAGAGGCTCCCTGAGCTCCCCATTATACCTCGTGAGCAACACCACACTGGAGCCGCAGCTCGAGAATACCCACGAGACGCCCCAGTCCTCACGAGATGAGGGCCTTGTTTTGCTGTATGGCCTGGAGAGCAATCCTGAGTCCTCTCTCCAAACTCCACAGGAGGCTTGACTCATTTTAGGCCACACAGTGAGCTCCAAGATATACCCGTCGCGACTTGACAGGAGAGCGGTGTCCTTGGCTTCCCCTCGAGACGAGGCCTGATTCCCCGGGTGAGTCGAGAATGCAATGCCGAGATCGCTGTCGCCCCAGCAGAGGAACATTAGGTCCTGGACACAAGCCTAGATGAGGTCTATTTGGCCCTGCAGTGTCTCGAGAGCAATCCCCAGTTCTAACTCACAATTCGAATGAAAACTGGACTTCCCTGGGCCAGTTGAACAGGAAGCCTGAATTCCCCGTCGTAACTCGAGAATCCTGCCGCAACTCAAGAAAAACCACGTGGTTCCCCCGTCATCGAAAGATGAGGCCCTTGCCCGCTACAGCGTCTCAAGAGAAGTCCCACGTTCCGTATTGAAGAGCGAAAAGTTACTTGGAACCCTTGATGCGACCCCAAAAGTTCCCCGACATACCAGTCTCACTTGAGGAGAACACCAAGGTTCCCGGCACCACTTCATCTGAGACTCTTCTCCCCTCTTGATTGCGACAGGAGGTTCGATTCCCCTGCTTTGTCTGGAAGGCATTCCCGACCTTCCTGGCGCATGATGAGGCCAGTCTCACGAGGAAATTTTAGACATAGCCTCGTGGGTGGTGCGGCATGCCAAAAGACCCCAATTCCCTGGTCCGCTCTTGATAAGAACCCGATGGCAGAACCCAACTCGAAGGCAATCCTGTGGATCAAGGCACAACACGAAGGGGCAGTGACACCCCAGTGCATCGTCCAGAAAAACCCACAAGTTCCACATACAAATCGACAAGTGGCCTGTCACCCCATGAACAACGCGAGAGTCAAGCGGAGTTCCAGTCCTCCACACAAGACGAGGCCTGACTCTCCTGTCCCAACTCTGCAGGGACTCTGCGATCCGAGTCAGATCTGGCGCATTCGAAGCCAGGAGAGGAACCCTGAGGTTCCTGCCTCAACTTGTCATGAGGCCCTCTTCCATTGCACCAAACCCAGTGGAGTTCCGAGAGGCCCCTCCCAACTCCACAGTGACCCTGACTTCTCAGAGGCACGCTGAGAAGCTTCCTGAAGTCACTGGCACAAGTCGATGGAACCCAGGGTTTCCTGCTGCAACGCAGGAAAGACCTCGAGAGTCCTTCTTTAACACCTCTTCAGGCCCAATTCCCCTACCATGACTCGAGAACAATGACGGGCTCCCTCTCACCACGTGCATAGAGACCTGACTGCCCTGGCACCACGTGAGAGGCTCACTGAGCTCCCAGTCTTACTTCGTGAGAAACCCCACACTAGCGCCACAGCTCGAGAAAACCTACGAGACGCCCCAGTCATTGGGAGATGAGGGCCTTCATTTCATGCATTCCCTGGAGAGCAATCCCGTGTCTTCCCTCCAAACACCAAAGGAGGTTTGACTCCCTTTAAGCCACTCAGTGGGCTCCAAGACATACCCGTCCGACTCGAGAGGAGAGCAGAGTCCTTTGCTTCCCCTCGAGATGAGGGCTGACTCCAAGGTGAGTCTGGAATGCAACCCCGAGATTTCTGTCGAGCCTGGACATGAACATTAGGTCCTGCACACAAGCCTTGGTGGGGTCTCTTTTGCCTTCAGTGACTAGAGCGCACCTCCAGCTCTTCCTCGAATCTCGAATGGAAGATAAGAATTTTGTGGGCCAACACAAGAGGAAGCATGAATTCCCTGTGGTAACTCAAATATCCCACCGCAACTCGAGAAAAACCAAGTGGTTCCGCAGTCATTCCAAGATGAGGCCCATGCCCGCTGGAGCACCCCAAGAGAAGTCCAACGTTCCATTGTGAAGAGCGAAACGGTACTTGGAACGCTTTATGCGACCCCAAAAGTTACCCGACATACCTGTCTCACTTGAGGGAAACACCGAGGTTCCCAGCAGCACTTCATCTGAGCCACTTCTCCCCTCCTGATCGCCACAGGAGGGTCGATTCCTCTGCTTTGTCTGGAAGAGTTTCATGAACTTCGCGGCACATTTCAGGATGAGGCCGGTTTCATGAGGAAATTCGAGACAAACCACGTGGGTGGTGCCAAATGCTGAACGACCCCGATATCCCGGTCTGCTCTTCATAAGAACCCGATGCCCGGACACCTCTTCGAAGGCAACCCTGTGGATGAAGACACAAAACGAAGGGTCACTGACACCCCCGTGCATCGTCTGGAAAAACCTGCAGATTCGACACACAGTTTGACAAGGGGCCTGAAACCCCATGAACAACTCGAGAGGCAAGCGGAGTTCCATTCCTCAGAAAAGACGTAGCCTGTCTCTCCTGTCCCAACTCTGCAGGGACCCTGATGTCGGAGTCCGAAACAGAGAGGAAGTCTGAGGTTCCTGCCTCCCCTCGAGATGAGCCCCTCTTCCATTGCGACAAACCCAGCGGAGTCCCGAGAGGCACCGCCAACTCCACAGTATCCCTCAAGTCTCAGAGACACCCTGGGAAGTTCCCTAAGGTCCCCGGTAGAAGGCGAGGGAAACGAGGGTTTCCCGCCGCCCCCCGAGAAAGACCTCGAGAGTCCTTCTTCAACGCGTCTCGAGGCCCTAGTCCCCTCCCGTGACTCGAGAGCCAGGACGCGCTCCCCCTCGCCACGCGCATGGAGACCTGACTTCCCTGGCGCCGCACGAGAGGCTCCCTGAGATCCTCGTCGTGCCTCGGGAGAAAACCCCCACGGGCGCCGCAGCTCGAGGAGACCCCGGAGACGACCCCGTCCTCGCGAGCTGAGGGCCTTCTTTTCCTGCATGGCCTGGAGAGCAATCCCGGGTCCTCTGTCCAAAAGGAAGAGGAGGCTGGACTCCCTTGAGGCCGCTCAGGGGGCTCCAAGAGACCCGCGTCGCCACTCGAGAGGAGAGCGGAGTCCTTGGCTTCCCCTCGAGACGAGGCCTGACTCCCCGGGGGAGCCTGGAATGCAACCCCGAGATCCCTGCCTTCCCTGGAGAGGAATATTAGGTCCCGGACACACGCCTAGGTGAGGTCTCTTCGGCCCTGCAGTGACTCGAGCGCAACCCCCAGCTTTCCCTCGCAACCCGGGGGGAAGATTGGGCTTCCCAGGGCCAACCCAAGGGGAAGGCTGAGATCCCCGTCGTAACTCGAGAATGCCGCCTCAACTCGAGAAAAACCACGTGGTTCCCACCTCTTGGCAAGATGAGGCCCTTGCCCGCGACGGCGTCTCAAGGGAAGTCCCCTGTTTCGCCCTGAAGGGCGAAACGGTCCCTGACAGCCTTCCTGCGACCCCCAAAAGTCCCCCGACACGCCGGGGTCCCCCGAGGGGAACACCGAGGGTCCCGGCACCGCTTCCTCTGAGCCCCTTCTCCCCTCCTGATCGCGACAGGAGAGGCGATTCCCCTGCGTGGTCTGGAAGGGGTTCCCGGCCTTCCCGGCGCACCTCAGGATGAGGCCGGTCTCACGAGGAAATTCGAGACGAGCCACGTGGGTGGGGCCACATGCCGAACGCCCCCGATTCCCCGGTGCGCTCTTGAGAAGGACCCGAGGCCCGGACCCCTCTTCGAAGGCAACCCTGTGGGTGAAGGCACAACACGAAGGGGCACTGCCACCCCCGGGCATCGTCCGCAAAGACCCGCGGGTTCCACACACAGCTCGACGAGGGGCCTGAGACCCCCTGAGCAACTCGAGAGGCCAGCGGGGTTCCCTTCCTCAGACAAGACGAGGCCTGACTCTCCTGTCCCAACTCTGCAGGGACCCTGAGGTTCGAGTCCGAAACGGAGAGGAAGCCTGAGGTTCCTGCCTCCCCTCGAGGTGAGGCCCTCTTCCGTTGCGCCAGACCCAGCGGAGTCCCGAGGGGCCCCGCCACCTCCAAAGGATCCCTCGCCTCTCAGAGGCACCCTGGGAAGTTCCCTAAGGTCCCCGGCAGAAGGCGAGGGACACGAGGGTTTCCCGCCGCCCCCCGAGAAAGACATCGAGAGTCCTTCTTCAACGCGTCTCGAGGCCCTAGTCCCCTCCCATGACTCGAGAGCCATGACGCACTCCCCCTCGCCACGCGCATGGAGACCTGACTTCCCTGGCGCCGCACGAGAGGCTCCCTGAGATCCTCGTCGTGCCTCGGGAGAAAACCCCCACGGGCGCCGCAGCTCGAGGAAACCCCTGAGAAGCCCCCGTCCTCGCGAGCTGAGGGCCTTCTTTTCCTGCATGGCCTGGAGAGCAATCCCGGGTCCTCTCTCCAAACGGAAGAGGAGGCTGGACTCCCTTGAGGCGACTCAGTGGGCTCCAAGAGATCCGCGTCGGGGCTCTAAGGGAGAGCACAGTCCTTTGCTTCCCCTCGAGGCGAGGCCTGACTCCCCGGAGGAGTCTGGAGTGCAATCCCGAGATCCTTGTCTTCCCTTGAGAGGACTATTAGGTCCTGGACACACGCCTAGATGAGGTCTCTTTGGCCTTGCAGTGGTTCGAGCACAACATCCAGCTTTCCCTCGCAACTCGAAGGGAAGTTTGGGCTTCCCAGGGCCAACACAAGAGGAAGCCTGAAATCCACGTCGTAACTCGAGAATCCCGCCGCAACTCGAGAAAAACCACGTGGTTCCATCGTCTTCGCAGCATGAGGCCCTTGCCCGCCACAGCGTCTCAAAAGAAGTCCCACGTTCCTACTGAAGTGCAAAACGGTACTTGGCACCCATGATGGCACCCCTAAAGTTCCCCAACTACAGGCCTCACTCGAGGGTAACACCCATGTTCCCTGCACCACATCATTTGAGCCCCTTCTCCCCTCCTGATTGCAACAGGAGTGTCTTTTCTCCTGCTTTGTGTGGAAGGGGTTACCGATCTTCCCAGCGCACATCAGGATGAGGCCTGTCTCACGAGGAAATTGGAGATGTAGCCTCGTGGGTGGTGCCACATGCGGAAAGACCCCATTTCCCGGTCAGCTATTAATAAGAACCCGATGCCCGTACACGTCTTGGAATGCATCCCGTAGGATGAAGGCACAACAAGGAGGGACCCTGAACACCCGTGCATCTTTTGGAAAATTCTGCAGGTTCCACATACAGCTCGACAAGTGACCTGTTACCTCGTGAACAACTCGAGAGGCAAGCTAAGTTTCATTTCTCCACAGAATACGAGGCCTGACTCTCCTGTCCCAACTCTGCAGGAATCCTGAGATCGGAGTCTGAAATGGAGAGGAACCCTGAGGTTCCTTCCTCAACACGAGATGAGGCCCTCTTGTATTATACCACACCCAGTGGAGTCCCGAGAGGCCCCTCCCAACTCCACAGTATCAGTGTCTTCTCAGAGGCACCCTGAGCAACTCCCTGAGGTCACCGGCACAAGTCGAGGGAACACAGGGTATCCTGCCGCAACCCGAGAAAGACCTCAAGAGTCCTTCTTCAACGCGTCTTGAGGACGGATTCCCCTACCATGACTCGAGAGCAATGACACGCTCCCCCTCGCCATGCGCATGGACACCTGACTTCCCTGGCGCCACATGAGAGGCTCCCTGAGCTCCCCGTCATACCTCGTGAGAAACCCCACACTGGCGCCGCAGCTCAGGAAAACCCACCGTCATCGCGAGATTGGGGACTTCTTTTCCTGCCTGACCTGGAGAGCAATCCCTGGTCTTTTCTCCAAACTTCACAGGAGGCTTTACTCCCTTTAGGCCACTCAATGGGCTCCAAGAGATACCTGTCGCGACTTGAGAGGAGAGCAGAGTACTTTGTTTCCCCTCGAGAAGAGGCCTTACCTCGGGTGAGTCTGGAATGCAACCCCGAGATCCCTGTTGTCCCTGGAGAGGAACATTATGTCCTGGACAAAAGCCTAGATGAGGTCTATTTTGCCCTACAGTGACTCGAGAGCAACACCCATCTCTCCCTCGCAATTCGAATGGAAGATTGGTCTTCATTGGGCCAACACAAGAGGAAGTCTGAATTTCCCGTTGTAACTCGAGAATCCCACCGCAACTCTTAAAAACCACGTGGTTCCCCATTCATCGCAATATGAGGCCTTTGCCCGCTACAGAGTCTCAAGAGAAGTCCCATGTTTCGTCATAAAGTTCGAGATGCTACTTGGCACCCTTGATGCAACCCCAAAAGTTCCCCAATATACCGGTCTCACTCCAAGGGAACACCGAAGTTCCTGGCACCACTTCATTTGAGCCCCTTCTCCGCTCCTGATCACGGCAGGAAGGTCGATCCCCCTGCTTTGTCTAGAAGGGGTTCCCGACCTTCATGGCGCACCTCAGGATGAGGCCAGTCTCACGAAGAAATTCGAGACGTAGCCTCGTGTTGGTGCCACGTGCCAAAAGACCCCGATTTCTCGGTCTTGCTCTTGATAAGAACCCGATGCCCGGACACCTCTTCTAAGGCAACCCTGTGGATGAAGGCACTACACGAGGGGGCACTGGCAACCCTGTTCATCGTCCGGAAAACCCCGCAGGATCCACATACAGCTCCACAACTGGCCTGTCACCCCTTAAACAATGAGAGAGGAAAGCGGAGTCCCCTTCCTCAGACAAGACAAGGCCTGAGTATCCAATCCCAACTCTGCAGGCACGCTTCGATCTGAGTCAGAAATGGAGAGGAAACCTGAGGTTCCTGCCTCAACCCGAGATGAGGCCCTCTTCCATTAAAACAAACCCAGTGGAGTCCCGAGAGTCCCCTCCCATCTCCACAGTATCCCTGACTTCTCATAGGCATTCTGAGAAGCTCCTTGAGGCCACCGGCAAAAGTCGAGGGAAATAAGGGTTTCCTGCCACAACCGAAGAAAGACCTCGAGAGTCCTTCTTCAATGTGTCTTGAGGTCAGATTCCCCTACCATAGCTCGAGAGCAATGACACGCTCCCCCTCGCCATGCGCATGGACACCTGACTTCCCTGGGGCCACATGAGAGGCTCCCTGAGCTCCCCGTCATACCTCGTGAGAAACCCCACACTGGCGCCGCAGCTCGAGAAAACCCACAAGATCCCTCCGTCATCGCGAGATGAGGGCCATCTTTTCCTGCATGGCCTGGAGAGCAGTCCCAAGTCCTCTCTCCAAACTTCACAGGAGGCTTGACTCCCTTTAGGCCACAAAGTGGGCTCCAAGAGGTGCCCGTCGCGACTCGAAAGGAGAGAGGAGTCCTTTGCTTCCCTTTGACATGAGGCCTGACTCCCTGGGTGAGTCTGGGATGCAAACCTGAGATCCCTGTGGCCCTTGGAGAGGAACATTAGGTCCTGGACACAAGCCTAGATGAGGTCTCCTTTGCCCTGCAGTGACTCGAGCGCAACCCCCAGCTCTCCCTCGCAACTTGAATGGATGATTGGACTTCCCTGGCCCAACACAAGAGGAAGCCTGAAATCCCCGTCGTAACTCGAGAATCCCGCCGCAACTCGAGAAAAACCACGTGGCTCCCCCGTCATCGCAAGATGAGGCCCTTGGCCGCTACAGCGTATCAAGAGAAGTCCCACGTTCCATCCTGAAGTACAAAACGGTACTTGGCACCCTTGATGCGACACCCAAAGTTCCCTGACATACCGGTCTCACTCGAGGGAAACACCAAAGTTCACGGCACCACTTCCTGTGAGCCCCTTCACCCCTCCTGATCGCGACAGAAGGGTCGATTCCCATGTTTTGTCTGCAAGGGGTTCCCGACGTTCCCCGCGAACCTCCGGATGAGGCCGGTCTCATGAGGAAATTCGAAAAGTAGCCTCATGGTTGGTGCCATATGCTGAAGGATCCCGAATTCCCGGTCCACTCTAGATAAGAACCTGACGCCCGGACATCTCTTCGAAGGCAACCCTGTGGATGAAGGCACAACACGAAGGGACACTGACATCCCCATGCATCGTCTGGAAAAACCCGCAGATTCCACTCACAGCTCCAAATGTGGACTGTCACCTCGTGAACAACTCGAGAGGCAAGTGAAGTTGCATTCCTTCACACAAGACGAGGCCTTACTCTCCTGTCCCAACTCTTCAGGGACCCTGCAATTGGAGTCAGAAATGGAGAGGAACCCTGAGGTTCCTGCCTCAACTAGAGAAGAGGCCCTCTTCCATTGAACCAAACTCAGTGGTGTCCCGAGAGGCCCCTCCCAACACCACAGTATCCCTGAATTCTCAGAGGCTCCGTGAGAAGCTACCTGAGGTCACTGGCACAAGTCGAGGGAACCCAGAGTTTCCTGAAGTAACCCGAGAAAGACTTGGAGAGTCCTTTTTCAACGTCTCTTGATGCCCGATTCCCCTACCATGACTCCAGAGGAAGGACGCGCTCCCCTCGCCACGAGCAGGAAAACTGACTTCCCTAGTACCACACAAGAGGCTCCCTGAGTACCCCATCGTACCTCGTGAGAAAACCCACACTGGCGCCGCAGTTCGAGAAAAACCACAAGATGCCCCCGTCAAGGAGAGATGGGGGCCTTCTTTTCCTGCCTGACCTGGAGAGCAATTCCTGGTCCTCTCTCCAAACTTCACAGGAGTATTGACTCCCTTTAGGCCACTCAGTTGGGTCCAAGAAATACCCGGTGCGACTCGAGAGGAGAGCGGAGTCCTTTGCTTCCCTGGAGACGAGGCCTGACTCCCCGGGTGAGTTTGGAATGCAACCCCGAGATCCATGTCACCCCTGGAGTGGAACATTATGTCCTAGACACAAGCCTACATGAGGTCTATTTTGCCCTACAGTGACTCGAGCAACCTCCATCTCTCCCTCACAATTTGAATGGAAGATTGGTCTTCCCACAGTCAACACAAGAGGAAGTCTGAATTTCCCATCGTAATTCGAGAATTCAGCCTCAAGTCTTAAAAACCATGTGGTTCCCCCTTCATCGCAATATGAGGCCCTTGCGAGCTAGAGTCTCAAGAGAAGTCCCACGTTCCATCTTAAAGTTCGAAATGCTACTTGGCACACTTGATGTGACCCCAAAGTTCCCCAACATACCGGTCTCACTCCAGGGGAACACCGAAGTTCCCGGTGTCTCCAGGGAAGTCCCATGTTCCGCCCTGAAGGGCGACACGGTACTTGACACCCTTGATGCGACCGCAAAAGTTCCCCGACACGCTGGGTTCCCTCGAGGGGAACACCGAGGGTCCCGGCACCACTTCATCTGAGCCCCTTCTCCCCTCCTGATCGCGACAGGAGAGTCGATTCCCCTGCTTTGTCTGGAAGGGGTTCCCGGCCTTCCCGGCGCACCTCAGGATGAGGCCGGTCTCAGGAGGAAATTCGAGAGTAGCCACATGTAAGGTGCCACGTGCCGAACGACTCCGATTTTCCGGTCCGCTCTTGATAAGAACCCGATGCCCGGACACCTCTTCGAAGGCAACCCTGTGGGTGAAGGCACAACACGAAGGGGCACTGACACCCCCGTGCATCATCCGGAAAAACCCGCAGGGTCTACACACAGCTCGACAAGGGGCCTGAGACTCCCGGAACAACTCGAGAGGCAACCAGAATTCCATTCCTCAGACAAGACGAGGCATGACTCTCCTGTCCCAACACTGCAGGGACCGTGCAGTCGGAGTCCGAATCCGAGAGGAAGCCTGAGGTTCCTGCCTCCCCTCGAGATGAGGCCCTCTTCCATTGCGCCGAACCCAGCAGAGTCCCGAGAGGCCCTGCCAACTACACAGCATCCCTCACCTCTCAGAGGCACCGTGGGAAGTTCCCTAAGGTCCCCTGCAGAAGTCGAGGGAAACCAGGGTTTCCCGCCGCAACCCGAGAAAGACCTCGAGAGTCCTTCTTCAACGCCTCTTGAGGACCTAGCCGTTTCCCATGACTCGAGAGTGATGACCAGCTCCCCCTCGCCATGCACATGGAGACCTGACTTGCCTGGCGCCGCACGAGAGGCTCCCTGAGGTCCTCATCGTGCCTCGTGAGAAAACCCCCATGGGCGCAGCAGCCTGAGGAAACCCATGAGACGCCCCCGTCATCGCGAGATGAGGGCCTTCTTTTCTTTCCTGGCCTGGAGAGCAATCCTGATTCCTCTCTCCAAACTGAAGAGGAGGCTCGACACCCTTGAGTCCACTCAGTGGGCTCCAAGAGATCCGTGTCGCGACTTGAGAGGAAAGCGGAGTCTTTGCTTCCCCTCCAGGCGAATCCTGACCCCCCGGGGGAGTCTGGAATGGAAACCCGTGATCCCTGTCTTCCCTTGAGAGGAATATTAGGTCCTGGACACACGCCTCGATGAGGTCTCTTTGGCCCTGTAGTGACTCGAGCAGAACCCCCAGCTTTCCATCGCAACTCGAATTGAAGATTGGGCTTCCCAGGGCCAACCCAAGAGGAAGCCTGAAATTCCTGTCGTTTTTGAGAATCCCAATGCAACTCGAGAAAAAGGACGTGGTTCCAACGTCTTCACAGGATGAGGCCCTTGCCCGCTACAGCGTCTCCAGGGAAGTCCCATGTTCCGTCCTGAAGTGGGAAACGGTACTTGGCTCCCTTGATGCGACCCCTAAAGTTGCCTGAAACGCCGGGTTCCCTCGAGTGGAACACCGAGGGTCCCGGCCCCACTTCATCTGAGCCCCATCTCCCCTCCTGATCGCGACAGGAGAATCGATTCCCCTACTTTGTGTGGAAGGTGTTCCCGGCCTTCCCGGCGCACCTCAGGATGATGCTGGTCTCACGAGGAAATTCGAGATGAGCCACGTGGGTGGTGCCACATGCCGAATGACCCCGATTTCCCGGTCCGCTCTTGAAATGAACCCGATGCCCGGACACCTCTTTGAAGGAAACCCTGTGGGGGAAGGCACCAAACGAAGGGGCACTGACACCCCCATGCATCTTCTGGAAACACCCGCAGGTTCCACACACAGCTTGTCAAGGGCCCTGAGACCCCCTGAACGACTCAAGAGGCAAGCAGAGTTCCGTTACTCAGACAAGACGAGGCCTGACTCTCCTGTCCCAACTCTGCAGGGACCCTGCGGTCGGAGTCAGAAATGGAGAGGAAGCCTGAGGTTCCTGCCTCCAATCGAGATGAGGCCCTCTTTCATTTCGTCAAACCTAGTGGAGTCCCGAGAGGCCCCTCTAACTCCTCAGTATCCCTCACCTCTCAGAGGCACCTGGGAAGTTCCCTAAGGTCCCCTGTAGAGGTCGATGGAAACGAGTGTTTCCCGCTCCAACCCAAGAAAGACCTTGAGAGTCCTTCTTAAATGCCTCTTGAGGCCCTAGTCCCTCCCATGACTCGAGAGCAATGACGCGATCTGCCTGGCCACACGCATGGAGTCAGGCTTCTCTGGCGCCGCACGAGAGGCTCCCTGAACTCCCCATCATATCTCGTGAGAAACCCCACACTGGCGCCGCAGCTCGAGAAAACCCATGAGACGCCCCCGTCATCACGAGAGGAGGGCCATCTTTAACTGCATGGTATGCAGATCAAGCGTGAACCTTCTGTCCAAGCTACACAGGACGCTTGACTCCCTTTAGGCCACTCATTGGGCTCCAAGAGTTACGCGTCCCGACTCGAGAGGATAGTGGAGTCCTTTGCTTCCACTCGAGACGAGGTGTGACCCACCGGGTGAGACTGGAATGCGACCCCGATATCCCTGTCGCCCCTGGAGAGGAACATTACGTCCTGGACCCAAGCCTAGATGAGGACTCTTTGCCCTGAAGTGACTCGAGAGCAACCCCCAGCTCTCTCTGACAAGTTGAATGGAAGATTGGACTTCCTGGGCCAACACAAGAGGAAGCCTGAATTCCCCGTTGTAACTCGAGAATCCCGCCTCAACTCGAGAAAAACCACGTGTTTCCCTCGTCATCGCAATATGAGGCCCTTGCCCGCTACAGCATCTCCAGAGAATTCCAACGTTCCATCTTGAAGTGCGAAACTGTACTTGGCACCCTTGATGCGACCTCAGAAGTGCCGTGACATACCGGTCTCACTCGAGGGGACCACCGAGGTTCCCGGCACCACTTCATCTGAGCCCCTTCTCCCCTTCTGATCGCGAGCGGTGGGTCGATTCCCCTGCTTTGTCTGCAAGGGGTTCCCGACCTTCCCGGCGCACCTCAGGATGAGGCCGGTCTCCCAAGGAAATTCGAGACGTAGCCTCGTGGGTGGTACCACATGCTGAAAGACCCCAATTTTCCGGTACGCTCTTGAAAAGAACCCGATGCCCGGAAACCTCTGAAGGCAACCCTGTGGATGAAGGCACAACACGAAGGGGCACTGACACCCCCGTGCATCGTCCGGAAAAACCCGCAGGTTCCACACTCAGCTCAACAAGTGGCCTGTCACTCCGTGAACAACTCGAAAGGCAAGGGGAAATCCATTCCTCCACGGAAGACGAGGCCTGACTCTCTTGTCCATACTCTGCAGGTACCCTGCGACCCGAGTGAGATATGGAGAGGACCCCTGAGGTTCCTGCCTCCATTCGAGATGAGGCCCTCTTCGATTGCACCAAACCCAGTTGAGTAACGAAAGGCCCTTCCCAAATCCACAGTGTCCCTGACTTCTCAGAGGCACCCTGAGAAGTTGCCTGAGGTCACCGACACAAATCAAGGGAACCCAGGGTTCCCTGCCGCAACCCGAGAAAGACCTCAAGAGTCCTTCTTCAATGTGTCTTGAGGCCCGATTCGCCTACTATGACTCGAGAGCAATCACGCACTCCCCTTCACCACACGCACGGAGACCTGACGTCCCTAGCACCACACGAGAGGCTCTCTGAGCTCCCCGTTGTACCTCGTGAGAAATCTGATACTGGCGCCGCAGCTGGAGAAAACCCACGAGATGCCCCCATCATCGCGAGATGAGGGCCTTTTTTCCTGCATGGCCAGGAAAACAATCCCGAGTCATCTCCAAACTCCATAGGAGGCTTCACTCCCTTTACGCCACGCAGTGGGCTCCAAGAGATACCCGTCGCGACTCGACAGGAGAGCGGAGTCCTTTTTTTCCCCTCAAGACGAGGCCTGACTCTCCGGGTGAGTCGAGAATGCAACCCTGAGATCCCTGTTGGCCCAGTAGTGGAACACTAGGTCCTGGACACAAGCGTAGATGAGGTCTATTTTGCCCTGCAGTGACTGGAGAGCAATCCCCAGTTCTAACTTGCAACTCGAATGGAATACTGGATTTTCCTGGCGCCATACAAGAGGCTCCCTGAGATCCCCGTGGTACTTCATGAGACACCCCACACTGGCGCCGCAGCTCGAGAAAACCCACGAGATGCCACCGTCATCTCGAGATGAGGGCCTTCTTTTCCTGCATGGCCTGGAGTCCAATCCCGAGTCCTCTCTCCAAACTCCACAGGAGGCTTGACTCCCTTTAGTACACACAGTGGGCTCCAAGAGATACCCATCGCGACTCGAGATGAGAGCGGAATTCTTTACTTACCCTCGAGGTGAGAACTGACTCCCCGGATGAGTCTGGAATGCAAACCCGAGATCCCTGTCGCCCCTGGAGAGCAACGTTAGATCCTGGACACAAGCCTAGATTAGGTCTCTTTTGCCCTGCAGTGACTCTAGCGCAATCCCCAGCTCCCCCTCGCAACCCGAATGGAAGATTGGATTTCAAGGCCAACAAGAGGAAGCCTAAATTCCCGGTCATAACTCGAGAATCCCGCCGCAACTCGAGCAAAACCACGTGGTTCTCCCGTCATCGCAAGATGAGGCCCTTGCCCGCTACAGCGTTTCAAAAGATGTCCCAGGTTCCGTCTTGAAATGCGAAACGGTACTTGGCACCCTTGATGCGACCCCAAAAGTCCCCCAACACGCCGGTCTCACTCAAGGGGAACACCGAGGTTCCCGGCACCACTTCATTTAAGCCCCTTCTCCCCTCCTGATCGTGATCCGTGGGTCGATTCCCCTGCTTTGTCTGCAAGGGGGCCCGACCTTCCCTGCACAACTCAGGATGAGGCCGGTCTCATGGGGAAATTCGATACGTAGCTTTGTGGGTGGTGCCACTTGCTGAAAGACTCCAATTTCCCGGTCCGCTCTTGATAAGAATCCGATGCTCGGACACCTCTTGGAAGGCAGCCTTGAGTATGAAGGTACAACACGAAGGGGCACTAACACACCTGTGCATCATCCGGAAAAACGGGCAGGTTACACACACAGCTCGACAAGTGGCCTGTCTCCTCGAGAACAACTCGAGAGGCAAGAGGAGTCCCATTCTCCAGAAAAGACGAGGCCTGACTCTCCTGTACCAACATGCAGGGACCTTGCGATCTGAGTCAGAAATGGAGAGGAACACTGAGATTCCTGCTTCAACTCGAGATGAGTCCCTCTTACATTCCACCAAATGCAGAGGAGTCTCAAGAGGCCCCTCCAAACTGCACAGTATCCCTGACTTCTCAGAGGCACTCTGAGAAGCTCCCTGAGGTCGCAGGCACAAGTCAAGGGAACCCTGGGTTTTAGGCAGTGATCCGAGAAAGACCTCGAGAGTCCTTCTTCAACCCGTCTTGAGGCCCGATTACCCTACCATGACTCGAGAGCAATGACGAGCTCCCCCTAGCCATCTCATGGGGACCTGACTTCCCTGGCGCCACACGAGAGGCTCCCTGAGCTCCCTCTCGTACCTCGTCAGAAACCCAGCACTAGCGCAGCAGTCTAGAAAACCCACGAGACGCCGCCATCATCGCGAGATGAGGGCCTTCTTTTCCTGCATGGCCTGGAGAGGAATCCCGAGCCCTCTATCCAAACAGCACAGGAGGCTTGACTCCCTTTAGGGCACACAGTGGGCTCCAAGAGATACCCATCGCGACTCAAAAGGACAGTGGAGTTCTTTGCTTCCCCTCGAGACGAGGCCTGATTCCCCGGGTGAGTCTGGTATGCAACCCCAAGATCCCTGTCTCCCCTAGCGACGAGCATTAAGTCCTGGACACAAGCCTAGATGAGGTCTATTTTGCCCTGCAGTGACTCGAGAGCAATCCCCAGCTCTCCCTTTAAACTCGAATGGAAGATAGGACTTCCCTGGCCCAACACATGAGGAAGACTGTATTCCCCGTCGAAACTCGAGAATCCCGCCACAACTCGAGAAATGCCACGTGGTTCCCCCGTCATCCCAAGATGAGGCCCTTGCCCCCTACAGCGTCTCAAGAGAAGTCCCACGTTCCGTCTTGAAGTGCGAAACGGTATTGGCACCCTTGATGTGCCCTCAAATGTTCCTTGACACACCAGTCTGACTCGAGGAGAACACCGAGGTTCCCGGCACCACTACATCTGGGCCCCTTCTCCCCTCCTGATCGCGACAGGAGGGTCGATTCCCCTGTTTTGTCTTGAAGGGGTTCCCACCTTTCCCGGTGCATCTCAGGATGAGGCCGGTCTCACGAGGATATTCGAGACATAGCCACGTGGATGGTGACACATGCCGAAAGACCCCGATTTCCCGGTCCGCTCTTGATAAGATCCTGATGCCCGGACACCTCTTTGAAGATAACCCTTTTGATGAAGGCACAACACTTAGGGGCACTGACACCCCCGGGTATCGTCCGGAGAAACCCGCAGGTACCACACACAGCTCGAGAAGTGACCTGTCACCCCGTGAACAACTGGAGAGGCAAGCAGAGTTCCATTCCTCCACACAAGACGAGGCCTGACTCTCCTGTTCGAACTCTGCAGCGAAACTGCGATCCGAGTCAGATCTGGCCCAGGGGAAGTCAGGAGAGGAAACATGAGTTTCCTGCCTCCACTCGAGATGAGGCCCTCTTCCATTGCACCAAACCCAGTGGAGTCCCGAGAGACCCCTCCCAACTGCACAGTATCCCTGACTTCTCAGAGGCACCCTTAGACCTTCCTGAGATCACCGGCACAAGTCGAGGGAACCAAGGGTTTCCTGCCCCAACCCGTAAAAGACCTCGAGAGTCCTTCTTCAACGCGTCTTGAGGTGCGATTCCCCTACCATGACTCGAGAGCAATGACGCGCTCCCCCTAGCCACGCGCATAGAAACCTGACTTCCCTGGCGCCACAGGAGAGGCTCCCTGAGCTCCCCATTATACCTCGTGAGCAACACCACACTGGAGCCGCAGCTCGAGAATACCCACGAGACGCCCCAGTCCTCACGAGATGAGGGCCTTCTTTTGCTGTATGGCCTGGAGAGCAATCCTGAGTCCTCTCCCCAAACTCCACAGGAGGCTTGACTCATTTTAGGCCACACAGTGAGCTCCAAGATATACCCGTCGCGACTTGACAGGAGAGCGGTGTCCTTGGCTTCCCCTCGAGACGAGGCCTGACTCCCCCGGTGAGTCGAGAATGCAATGCTGAGATCGATTTCGCCCCAGCAGAGGAACATTAGGTCCTGGACACAAGCCTAGATGAGGTCTATTTGGCCCTGCAGTGTCTCGAGAGCAATCCCCATTCTAACTCACAATTCGAATGAAAACTGGACTTCCCTGGGCCAGTTTAAGAGGAAGCCTGAATTCCCGGTTGTAACTCGAGAATCCCGCCCCAACTCAAGAAAAACCACGTGGTTCCCCCGTCATCGAAAGATGAGGCCCTTGCTCGCTACAGCGTCTCAAGAGAAGTCCCACGTTCCGTATTGAAGAGCGAAAAGTTACTTGGAACCCTTGATGCGACCCCAAAAGTTCCCCGACATACCAGTCTCACTTGAGGAGAACACCGAGGTTCCCGGCACCACTTCATCTGAGACTCTTCTCCCCTCTTGATCGTGACAGGAGGTTCGATTCCCCTGCTTTGTCTGGAAGGCGTTCCCGACCTTCCTGGTGCACATCAAGATGAGGCCAGTCTCACGACGAAATTCGAGACATAGCCTCGTGGGTGGTGCGGCATGCCAAAAGACCCCGATTCCCTGGTCCGCTCTTGATAAGAACCCGATGGCAGAACCCAACTAGAAGGCAATCCTGGGGAACAAGGCACAACACGAAGGGGCAGTGACACCCCAGTGCATCGTCCAGAAAAACCCACAAGTTCCACATACAAATCGACAAGTGGCCTGTCACCCCATGAACAACGCGAGAGTCAAGCGGAGTTCCATTCCTCCACACAAGACGAGGCCTGACTCTCCTGTCCCAACTCTGCAGGGACTCTGCGATCCGAGTCAGATCCGGCGCATTCGAAGCCAGGAGAGGAACCCTGTGGTTCCTGCCTCAAGTTGTCATGAGGCCCTCTTCCATTGCACCAAACCCAGTGGAGTTCCGAGAGGCCCCTCCCAACTCCACAGTGACCCTGACTTCTCAGAGGCACGCTGAGAAGCTTCCTGAGGTCACTGGCACAAGTCGATGGAACCCAGGGTTTCCCGCCGCCCCCCGAGAAAGACCTCGAGAGTCCTTCTTCAACGCGTCTCCAGGCCCTAGTCCCCTCCCGTGACTCGAGAGCCATGACGCGCTCCCCCTCGCCATGCGCATGGAGATCTGACTTCCCTGGCGCCGCACGGGAGGCTCCCTGAGATCCTCGTCGTGCCTCGGGAGAAAACCCCCACGGGCGCCGCAGCTCGAGGAAACCCCTGAGACGCCCCCGTCCTCGCGAGCTGAGGGCCTTCTGTTCCTGCATGGCCTGGAGAGCAATCCCGGGTCCTCTCTCCAAACGGAAGAGGAGGCTGGACTCCCTTGAGGCCGCTCAGGGGGTTCCAAGAGATCCGGGTCGCGACTCAAGGGGAGAGCGGAGTCCTTGGCTTCCCCTCGAGACGAGCCCTGACTCCCCGGGGTAACCTGGAATGCAACCCCGAGATCCCTGCCTTCCCTGGAGAGGAATATGAGGTCCCGGACACACGCCTAGATGAGGTGTCTTGGGCCCTGCAGTGACTCGAGCGCAACCCCCAGCTTTCCCTCGCAACTCGAGGGGAAGATTGGGCTTCGCAGGGCCAACCCAAGAGGAAGCCTGAGATCCCCGTCGTAACTCAAGTATCCACCGCAACTCGAGAAAAACCACGTGGTTCCCACGTCTTCGCAAGATGACGCCCTTGCCCGCGACGGCGTATGAAGGGAAGTCCCCTGTTCCGCCCTGAAGGGCGAAATGGTCCCTGACAGCCTTCATGCGACCCCCAAAAGTTCCTCGACACGCCGGGTTCCCTCGAGGGTAACACCGAGGGTTCTGGCCCCACTTCATCTGAGCCCCTTCTCCCCTCCTGATGGCGACAGGAGAGTCGATCCCCCTGCGTTGTCTGGAAGGCTCCCCGGCCTTCCCGGCATACCTCAGGATGTAGCCGGCCTCACTAGGAAATTTGAGACTAGCCCCGTGGGTGGTCCCACATGCCGAAAGACCCCGATTTCCCTGTCCGCTCTTGAAAAGAACCCGAGGCCCGGACACCTCTTCGAAGGCAACCCAGTGGGTGAAGGCACAACACGAAGGGGCACTGTCACCGTCGTGCATCGTCCGGAAACACCCGCAGGTTCCACACACAGCTGAACAAGGGGCCTGAGACACCCTGAACACCTCGACAGGCAAGCGGAGTTCCCTTCCTCAGACAAGACGATTCCTGACTCTCCTGTCCCAACTCTGCAGGGACCCTGCGGTCGGAGTCCGAAACGGAGAGGAAGCCTGAGGTTCCTGCCTTCCCTGGAGATGAGGCCCTCTTCCATTGCGCCAAACCCAGCGTAGTCCTGAGAGGCCCCTCCAACTCCACAGCATCCCTCATCTGTCAGAAGCACACTGGGAAGTTCCCTAAGGTCACCGGTAAACTTTTATTGCACAAGGTCCCCATGAAAAGGCCCACGCAGCAGGACAGCCACAGATTCTGTCTGCCATTAAAGGGCAGTAAGGTGCCCTCCCCCCTTCTTTGCTGCCTCGGTGGCCACCAGGGTGCAATTCGCATACCCTTCCCTTTCCCATCCTAGCAGGTGCTCCAGGGCCCGCTGGCCTACAAAGTGCCAGAAGCAGGGCTGGGCCAGCCAGCCAGAATTCAGGGTTCTGTCCCTTGGACTTCCAGCGGACACTAGGCTGCTTGGGAAAACCGCGCAGACTCTGAGGTTTTTCAGCAGAGGGGTGGAATGGTAAAGGCCTTGACCCCAAAGACGAGGCCTTCCTGCGACCGCCAGGTTGGGGAGCTCTGAGACTGTGCCAACACAGGGCGGAATACATGGTTCCCTGCTCCACGCAGTCCCCGTTCCCTTACCTGTGTTCCGCACCCCTCCGCTGTGGCTGATGGATGCCGATCCTTGGGGATCCAGGAGTTCACGAAATGGGCATTCCCAGCCGCAATGGCGACCCCCAACAGCACATCTGGAAAGCCCTCCCCCACCCGCGCCAGGAGCCGACCCCCGCTGCGAACGGACCCCCCACCCCGCCCCGCGCCGCCAGGTTTTGCCCCGGCCCTGCTGGGCTCCCGGCGGGTTCCCAGCCACATTGGCGACCCCCGGGAGCACAACAGGGACCGACACCCCACCCACAGCGAGCGGAATCTCGACCTGTGCAGCCCAGGTTTACCCCACCCTGGCTGCGCTCCCGGCGTGTTTCCAGCCGCAGTGGCCATCTCCGAGAGCACAACTGGGAAGCCCTCCCCTACCCCCGCCAGGAGCCGACACCCGCCCTGTGCCGCCCGGGTTCGCCCCGCCCCTGCCGCGCTCCAGGGGCGCTGCCCACCTTCACCAGCGGCTCTCGGTGAGCCCCGTCCCCACGCCCGGTTCCAGGAGAGGCTCTCGGACCTCGCTGCTGCTGCCAGGTCAAACATGAGGACAATACATACACCCCACAGAGACAATCCAAGCTGTCTATGATTTAGGGATAAAACGAGGACTACAGAAAGGCAAGATGACCTGACCTAGGAGGGCCATGATATTCTATAGAACCAGACAAAGTTGGTTACCAAGGAAACTTTTTTCCTTGGAACCCGGAAAGCTGGTTCTTTGCATATGCAATGACCAACAATTAGCTTGTTACCCAAGCCTGCCTTACTGCCACCCCCATCCCCCCACTCCCCAGAAGACTGGCTCAAAGAAATATTTTAAATCTCAGGCGGAAACCTGGAAGATGTCTTGTCTGTCTGTTTGGATTAAGGTATGTGTCAGTGTGAGCCTTGTGTTTTTTGATAATATTGCTCAAGTTCTGTGTTCTGATTTCAATGGTCTCAAGACAAGGCAGCCCTTCCAAATCAAACTGCTGGAAATACAAGAAAACATTGACCTAAATGAATGTCAGAGTCCCGTGAACTGGGAACTAGTCAATATTAAATATCTAGTATTTTTGGTTTTGCTCCTCCATTATAGACATGTCTAAGAGTCAACAACATTAAGCACAACATGTTCATAGTGCCTAGGTTTCTTTTGAGGTAAAAATTGCTCTATTGTTATATCTGTCACAAGCTTGTCAGCAAGAAACTACCTGGAAACGACAACAACAAAAGTAAAAAATGTAAATGTGATATGAGCTTTTAGACAAACTCTTTACAATAATTATACTCTAAAATATCTGTCTCTCATAGTCTTGATTGAAGGCAGAGGAGAAGGGGATGACAGAGGATAAGATGGTTGTATGGCATCACTGACTGGATGGACATGAGTTTGAGCAAGCCCCTGGAGTTGGTGACGGACACGGAAGCCTAGCGTCCTTCAGGCCACGGGGTCCCAAAGAGTCAGACACGACTGAGCAACTGAACTGAACTGAACTAACAAACGTTTCTCCAGGTGTTTTGGTTACCCGATTTTCTATCCTTGTGACGACAGTGTATTGAATAGCTAGGTCATTTCCAAATAAATGAAAGTTCTGAAACATTCACGACTTGAAAGGACCTCCCTTTTACACAGAAACAAAAGAGATTTTTGACTCTCCATGAATAGTGTCTGGCACCATCCTGACATGTTAAATGTAAGAAAGCAATTGTTTTGTTTTGTTTTGTTCTGTTCTTGGGGGTGGGGGGAGGGGGGCGGGCTATAGCCAATGCCAATATAAAAGTCAGTTCTTGGTTGCTGAAGGGAAATGTATGACTTGTTATATCAAGAAAGTATGTGGAATGCAATGGCACTTGAGGAAGGAAAACGAAGTAGTTCTGTCTTACAGGTGGCAGTTTCAGGATGGGAGAAGCAAAGGAATGGGTACAGAATGGGATAAGGAGGTTGTAGGGAAAGTGGACCCCCAGAAAAGAGTTCTGTGCCTAGCACAAGTTTTCTTGAGATGTCGAACTGCCTTTGCTAATGGAGTTTAAGTTTCTTTACCTCTTAAGTGATCTCTTCTAGGTTGACCTAGAACAGAAATCTTTGGTTAGCTTTGGCTAAGTGGAGAAGTAGTGTTTCACGGTGACATATGTGATCCTTCCTGACTGTTTGCAGCCCTTTTGATATCGATGCCTTGCTTCTGCTGCTGCTGCCGCCGCCGCTGCTGCTAAGTCGTTTCAGTCGTGTCCGACTCTGTGCGACCCCATAGACGGCAGCCCACCAGGCCCCACAGTCCCTGGGGTTCTCTAGGCAAGAACACTGGAGTGGGTTGCCATTTCCTCCTCCCATGCATGAAAGTGAAAAGTGAACGTGAAGTCGCTCAGTGGTGTCCGACTCTTAACCACCCCATGGACTGCAGCCTACCAGGCTCCTCCATCCATGGGATTTTCCACGCAAGAGTACTGGAGTGGGGTGCCATTGCCTTCTCCCATATCTATGCACAAGCCTGCCTAAATAATTGACTTCTAGCTAGCTTTGGGATGCCAATGACCATCCACCCTTACCAGGCAACAGAGAAGAGGAAAACACTTACCACAGGAGGTCCTGGTAAGGAACAAGGAACTAACAAGCTCCCGCCAACCAGGATTCTGCAGAGGTCAACAAGAGGTCAGTAAGAGATGGAAGACTGCAGTCCAGAGGTCCTAGCAACTTCCATCTTGCAGCAGAGACCCAGCATAGTCAAAACGAATTCAATGTTGCAAAAAATAAGTAAACAAATAAAGGACAGAAGTCCTTTGAACACATGACTGAGATTAGGGGTGAGGCAGTACATGTACGGTGCCCGGAAAATCTTAAAGTATGAGAAAGGAAAGAAATTAAAGACAACTATCAAGCTGTCCGAACTGATAAAAACGAAAGATTACACAGTTTTTTCTGTATATATTAGCAGATAATAATCTGAAAAGGAATTTAAAAAAATTCCCTTTCAATAATGTCAACATGAATACAACACTTTGCCATGGATGTAACGAGGATGACAAGACTGGCACACTGGAACTTATACACCCTGGCTGAAAACTATCCTGAATACATGGACAGATATTCCATAACAATGGAAAGACTTAAGATGGCAATACCATGGAATGCATCTTCAATCTGAAATGAAGATTTGATATGATTTGATCGCTCAGAGCTTTTGTGTCATCAATTGTTATTAAAGTATAAATGAGATAGAGAAAGCTGCTGACTTAGACTTGAGGCGGGGTGTACGCCCTGCTGGTCTCTAGCCAGATATTCTACAGGCACTAGCAGTCAGCTAAGGAAAGAAAGGCACTGTCTCAGGGAATGGCACCAGGCCCCTCCCCCAAGACATGCCTTGAGGTCACATTGGCAGCAGGTGAGTCATCCTGGGCCAAAAACTGATTGACATGAATCTTGAAGAAAGGCAGTATTCCAGGCAAATATATCATTTCCTTAACATAGATTAGGAGAACAAGGTACGAGGAAAACATACTGTTTTGTTCAAGTCGCTTCTGAGCCTATTGGGGGAACCGACCTGAAGCCAGAGTCCAGCAGATATACATAGGATATTTACATCGCTTAAGACAAACATTTCCTCAGGAACAAATGCATTGCTTAGCTCAAGGTTTGTCTGCGAAATTCTTACACATCGGGAGATGGCTCCGAGCTGGGTTTCTACACACAAGAACATGAATGCAAAGGACAAGCCTGCACAGCCCATCTGACCCCTCCCCCACAGCTAGCAGCATTTCCAAGTGACCTCCTAAGGCCTTCCCCAAAATACAGGGGCACCTCTGGGTTTCCTGTTTCAAGCTCTTCGAACACTTTTCTTAAAAAAAAAAAAATCCTGCACACTTCTTGATAGAATGCCACAGTGCAAGGAAAACAGGCCTTCAATACTTAAACCTCCCTGTGCCAAACACTTGGGGCTTGGTTTTGTTTTGTTTTGTTTTTTAATTACACCACCACATAATTTAAACTTTTTACAATTTCTAATTATTCAGTACCAAAACACCAAACTTTTATTGCACAAGGTCCCCATGAAAAGGCCCACGCATCAGGACAGCCACAGATTCTGCCATGAAAGGGCAGCAAGGTGCCCTCCCCACTTCTTTTCTGCCTGGGCGGTCACCAGGGTTTGAAATCCATGCACCCTACTAACTTTCTAGGGTGCAATTCGCGGACCCTTCCCTTTCTCATCCTAGCAGGTGCTCCAGGGCCCGCTGGCCTACAAAGTGCCAGAAGCAGGGCTGGGCCAGCCGGCCAGAGTTCAGGGTTCTGTCCCTTGGACTTCCAGGGGACACTAGGCTGCTTGGGAAAACCGTGCAGACTGAGATTTTTCAGCAAAGGGGTGGATCGGTAAAGGCCTTGACACCAAGGGCGAGGCCTTTCTGCAACCGCCAGGTTGGGGAGCTCCGAGAATGTGCCAACAGAGGGCGGAATACGTGGTTCCCTGCTCCAAGCAGTCCCAGTTCTCTGACCTGTGGCCCGCAGCCCTCCGCTGCACCCACTAGATGTGGATCCTTGGGGACACATTAGCATAGGAAATGGGCGTTCCTAGCCGCAGTGGCGACCCCGGAGAGCACAACTGGGACCGAACCCCCACCCACAGCCATCTAAATCTCGACCCGCGCAGCCCAGGTTTACCCCGCCCCTGCCGCACTCCCAGCGCGTTTCCAGCTGCAGTGGGGACCCCCGAGAGCACAACTGTTACCACCCCCCACCCCCTCCCGACCGGAACCCCCACCCGCGCCGCCTGGGATCGCCCCGCCCCTGGCGCGCTCCCGGCGCATTGCCCACTTCCACCAGGGGCTCCCGGTGAGCCCTGTCCCCACGCCCGGTTCCAGGAGAGGCTCTCGGACCTCGCTACTGCCGCCAGGTCAAACACGAGGACAATACATCCACCCCACAGAGACAATCCAAGCTGTCTATGATTTAGGGTTCAAACGAGGACTACAGAAAGGAAAGATGTCCTGACCTAGGAGGGCCATGAGAGTCTATAGATCCAAACAAAATTGGGTACCAAGGAAGCTTTTTTCCTTGGAACCCGGAAAGCTGGTTCTTTGCATATGCAATGACCAACAATTAGCTTGTTACCCAAGCCTGCCTCGCTGCCACCCCCACTCCCCCCCCCACTTCCCAGGAAAACGGCTCAAAGAAATATTTTAAATCTCAGGCGGAAAACTGGAAGATGTCTTGTCTGTCTGTCTGGATTAAGGTATATGTCAGTGTGAGCCTTGTGTTTTTTGATAATATTGCTCAAGTTCTGAGTTCTGATTTCAATGGTCTCAAGACAAGGCAGCCCTTCCAAATCAAACTGCTGGAAATACAAGAAAACATTGACCTAAATGAATGTCAGAGTCCCGTGAACTGGGAACTAGTCAATATTAAATATCTAGTATTTTTGGTTTTGCTCCTCCACTATAGACATGTCTAAGAGTCAACAACATTAAGCACAACATGTACATAGTGCCTAGGTTTCTTTTGAGGTAAAAATTGCTCTATTGTTATATGTGTCACAAGCTTGTCAGCAAGAAAGTACCTGGAAACAGCAACAACCAATGTAAAATATGTAAATGTGATATGAGCTTTTAGATAAACTCTTAACAATAATTATACTCTAAAATATCTGCCTCTCATAGTCTTGATTGAAGGAAGAGGAGAAGGGGATGACAGAGGATAAGATGGTTGGATGGCATCACTGACTCGATGGACATGAGTTTGAGCAAGCCCCTGGAGTTGGTGATGGACACGGAAGCCTGGCGTCCTGCAGGCCACGGGGTCACAAAGAGTCAGACTCGACTGAGCAACTGAACTGAACTGAACTTACAATCGTTCCTCCAGGTGTTTTGGTTACCTGAGTTTCTATCCTGGTGCTAAACTAAGTGACGACAGTGTATTGAATAGCTAGGTCACTTCCAAATAAATGAAACTTCTGAAACATTCACGACTTGAAAGGACCTCCCTTTTACACAGAAACAAAAGAGATTTTTGACTCTGCATGAATAGTGACTGGCACCATCCGAACATATTAAATGTAAGAAAGCAATTTTTTTGTTTTGTTTTGTTTTGTTCTGTTCTTGCAGGAAGCGGGGTGGGCGCTATTATCACTGATAGGTATGCTCACCAATCTATCAAATGCCAATATAAGAGTGAGTTCTTGGTTGCTGAAGGGAAATGTATGACTTGTTATTACAAGAATGTATGGAATGCAATCACACTTTAAGAAGGAAAACGAAGTAGTTCTGTCTTACAGGTGGCATTTTCAGGACGGGAGAAGCAAAGGAATGGGTACAGAATGGGATAAGGAGGTTGTAGGGAAAGTAGGCCCCCAGAAAAGAGTTTTGTGCCTAGCACAAGTTTTCTTGAGATGTTGAACTGCCTTTGCTAATGGAGTTTAAGTTTCTTTACCTCTTAAGTGATCTCTTCTAGGTTGACCTAGAACAGAAATCTTTCGTTAGCTTTGGCTAAGAGGAGAAATATTGTTTCACGATGACATATGTGATCCTACCTGACTGTTCTCATCCCCTTTGATATCTATGCACTGCTGCTGCTGCTGCTGCAGCTGCTAAGTGGTTCAGTTGAGGCCGACCCTGTGCCACGCCATAGATGGCAGCCCACCAGGCCCCGCAGTCTCTGGGGTTCTCTAGGCAAGAACACTGGAGTGGGTTGCCATTTCCTCCTCCTATGCATGAAAGTGAAAAGTGAAAATGAAGTCACTCAGTGGTGTCCGACTCTTAGCCACCCCATGGACTGCAGCCTACCAGGCTCCTCCATCCTTGGGATTTTCCAGGAGTGGGGTGCCATTGCCTTCTCCCATATCTGTGCACAAGCCTGCCTAAATAATTGACTTCTAGCCAACTTTGGGATGCCCATGACCACCCACCCTTACCAGGCAACAGAGAAGAGAAAAACACTTACCACAGGAGGTTCTGATAAGGAACAAGGAACTAACAAGCTCCCACCTACCAGGATTCTGCAGAGGTCAACAAGAGGTCAGCAAGAGATGAGAGACTGCAGTCCAGAGGTCCTAGCTACTTCCATCTAGCAACAAACACCCAGCATAGTCAAAACGATTTCAATGTTAAAGAATAAATAAATAAATAAATAAAAGGACAGAAGTTCTTTGAACACATGTCTGAATTTAGGGGTGAGGCATTACATATGTGTCCCAGGATAATCTTAAAGTGTCAGAAAGTAAAGAAATTAAAGACAACTATCAAGCTGTCCAAACTGATAAAAATGAATGATTACACAGTTTTATCTGTATACATTAGCAGATAATAATCTGAAAAGGAATTTTAAAAAATTCCCTTTCAATAATATCAACATGAATAAAACACTTTGCCATGGATGTAACGAGGATGACAAGACTGGCACACTGGAAATTATACACCCTGGCTGAAAACTATCCTGAATACATGGACAGATATTCCATAACGATGGAAAGACTTAAGATGGCAATACCATGGAATGCATCTTCAATCTGAAATGAAGATTTGATATGATTTGATCGCTCAGAGCTTTTGTGCCATCAACTGTTATTAAAGTATGAAAGAGATAGAGAAAGCTGCTGACTTAGACTCGAGGCGGGGTGGGGGGGGGTAGTAAGAGTACCTCCTGCTGGTCTTTAGCCAGATATTCTACAGGCACTAGCAGTCAGCTAAGGAAAGAAAGGAACTGTTTCAGGGAATGGCACCAGGCCCCTCCCCCACGACATGCATTGAGATAATATTGGCAGCAGGTGAGTCATCCCGGGCCAAAACTTGATTGACATGAATCTTGAAGAAAGGCAGTATTGCAGGCAAATATATCATTTCCTTAACATAGATAAGGAGAACAAGCTAGGAGGAAAACATGCTGTTTTGTTCAAATCGCTTCTGAGCCTTTTGGGGGAACCGACCTGAAGCCAGAGTCTAGCGGAAATACATAGGATATTTACATCGCTTAAGACAAACATTTTCTTAGGAAAAAATGCATTGCTTAGCTCAAGGTTTGTCTGCGAAATTCTTACACATCAGGAGATGGCTCCGAGCTGGGTTTCCACACACAAGAACATCCATGCAAAGGACAAGCCTGCACAGCCCATCTGCCCCTCTCCCGCACAGCCAGCAGCATTTCCAAGTGACCTCCTAAGGCCTTCCCCAAAATACAGGGGCACCTCTGGGTTTCCTGTTTCCCTCACTTCGAACACTTTTCTTAAAAAAAAAAAAATCCTGCACACTTCTTGATAGAATGCCACAGTGCAAGGAATACAGTCCTTCAATATTTAAACCTCCATTTGCAAAACACTTGGAGCTTGGTTTTGTTTTGTTTTGTTTTTTAATTACACCACCACATAATTTAAAGCTTTTACACGATCTAATTATTCAGTTCCAAAACACCAAACTTTTATTGCACAGTGTCCTCATGAAAAGGCCCACGCAGCTGGACAACCACATATTCTGCCATGAAAGGGCAGCAAGGTGCCCTCCCCCCTTCTTTGCTGCCTGGGCGGCCACCAGGGTTTGAAATCCATGCACCCTACTAAGTTTCTAGGGTGCAATTCGTGGACCCTTCCCTTTCCCATCCCAGCAGGTGCTCAAGGGCCCGCTGGCTTACAAAGTGCCAGAAGCAGGGCTGGGCCAGCCGGCAAGAATTCAGTGTTCTGTCCCTTGGACTTCCAGCGGACACTAGGCTGCTTGGAAGAACCGCGCAGACTCTGAGATTTTTCAGCAGAGGGGTGGAGCGGTAAAGGCCTTGACCCCAAAGGCAAGGCCTTTCTGCGACCGCCAGTTTGGGGAGCTCCGAGAATGTGCCAACAGACGGCGGAATACTTGGTTCCCTGCTCCACGCAGTCCCAGTTCCCTTACCTGTGGTCCGCAGCCCTCCGCTGCACCCATGGGATGGCGATCCTTGGGGACCCAGGAGCGGACGAAATGGGAGTTCCCAGCCGCAGTTGCAACCCCCGAGAGCGCAACTGGGAACCCCTCCCCATCCCCCCCATGAGCCGACCCCCGCCCCGCGCCGCCAGGGTTAGCCCCGCCCCTGCCGCGCTCCAGGCGCGTTTTCAGCCTCAGTGTCCACCTCCGAGAGCACAACTGGGAAGCCCGCCCCCACCCCCGCCAGAAGCTGACTCCCGCCCCACGCCGCCCGCGTTTGCCCCGCCCCTGCACGGTCCAGGTACCTTCCCAGCTTCTAGCGTTCACGCCCGGGTAGGAGCAGGATGTAGGAGTATGGGAGATGTGTCTGGAGCCTGACAGCCTCAGCTCCGCTCTGGCCTGCCCTTTGGACCTAGGAGCCAGGCCAACTTGCAGAGGGCTTAGGGCCCCATTGTATGCAAACTACCAAGGCCTACCGCAAGGAGAGCTCTGTCCGAGGGAAGGGAAGCGCCCCAGGCTGCGTTCCCAAGCTGTTGCTTGGCAATGCAGACTCAGCGGTAAACGGAGGGAATCAGGGTCCTAGTGCCCCTGTCTTGGGGAGGAAGCTCCACAGCCAGAGTGTTCCTCCCTTTGTGCCCAGAAAGCGCCTGCCAGACTGGGCTTCCCCGGAGCTCTGTTGCAGAGCAGAGACGTGTGGATGTGTTTTGGGGCCTTGACATGTGCGTTTGGGCTCCCTAGCACAGCCCCAGCGTAGGGGAACCAGCCCCTGAGCAAAGAGCTCCAGGCATTGCTTTGTGCCAGGCCTGGATGCCCAGTCCCAGCACGCGGGAGAGATGAGTTAGGCTGCCGGCGGGTCCTTGCAAGCCTGTATTGGAAAGGACCGAGTGAGCTTCCACACCGTCGGAGCTGCAGACCTGCGCCCAGGCGCGATAGGACAGAGCCCCTGTCGAGAGGCTGCTCTGCGTGGGCGAGCCTCGCCAAGACCTTCCCAGCTTCTAGCGTTTGCGCCTGCAAAGGAGCAGGCTGCGGGAGTGTGGGCGACATGACTGGCTCCTGACTGGCCTCAGCTCCGCTCTTGCCTTCCCTTTGGACCTAGGAGCCAGGCCTCCTTGCAGACGGCTTAGGGCACGGGGGTGTGCAAACTGCGAAAGCCTCCCGCAAGGAGACCTCTGTCTGAGGGAAGGGAAATGCCCCAGGTTGCATTCCCAAGCTGTTGCTTGGTAGCCCAGACTCAGCGCTGAATGGAGGGAATCAGGGTCCCAGTGCCCCTGTCGTGGGGAGGGAGCTCCACAGCCAGAGTGTTCCTCCGTTTGTGTTCAGAAACCGCCTTACAGACTGGGCTTCCCCGGAGCTCAGCTCCAGAGCAGAGTCATGTGCATGTGGTTTGGGGCCTTCCCCTGTGCCTTTGGGCTCCCTAGCACAGTCCCAGTGCAGGGGAACCAGCCCCTGAGCAGAGAGCTCCAGGCAGTGCTCTGTGCTCTGGATTGGAAGCCCACTCCCAGCACGCGGGAGAATAGAGTCAGGCCGCCATCGGGTGCTTGCAAGCCTGTATTGGGAAGGACCGAATGAGCTTCCACTCCGGCGGAGCTCCAGATCTGCACCCAGGCGCGATATCGCAGAGCCCCGGCCTAGAGGCTGCTCTGCCTGGGCGAGCCTCGCCAAGCCCTTCCCAGCTTCTAGCTTTCGCGCAGGGGAAGGAACAGACTGCGGAAGTGGGGGAGACGTGACTGGCGGGCGTCTTACTGGCCTCAGCTCCGCTCTTCCTTTCCCTTTGCACCTATGATCCATGCCTCCTTGCAGAGGGCTTAGGGACCGAAGGAGAGCTCTGTCAGAGGGAAGGGAAGCGCCCCAGGCTGCATTCCCAAGCTGTTGTTTAGCCGCCCAGACTCAGCGCTGCACAGGGGTAATCAGGCTCTCTGTGGCCGCAGCTTCACACACAGGTGTGTCTCCGTAGGAATCAAGAAAGATCCTGACAGAGTGAGGTTCATTAGAGCTATACTAAAGAGCAAAGGCTTGTCCATGTGGTCTTGCCTTCCCCTGTGCCTTTGGGTCTCCAGGCTCGGCCCCAGCTCCGTGGAAACAACCCCTGAGAAAATATCTTCAAGATCCACTTTTCCCAGTGTCTGGGAACCGGGGTTCGTAGGAGGAGAGAAAAGCACGCCTCCATCGGGAACGAAAAGGCAGTCCACCTGCCTGTGTTTTGAAGCCTCTATTTGGAAGGAATGGGTTAGCTTCTCCTAAAGGAGACCTCCAGATCTGCTCAGAAGTCGGTAATTCCAGAGGCAGGGTACTGGTTCCTGACTGCCCTTTGCTAGCCTTGCAAAGATATTCCTAGATTCTAGAGTTATTTTCCATGAAGGAGCAGGCTTCGGGAATGTGTCAGACGGGACTGGCTCCTTATTGACCTCAGCTCAGCTATTGCCTTTCCATTCAAACTAGGGCAAGGCCCTACTTTATGAGGGGTAAGGGTCTTCTTCTTTGCAAACTGCCAAGGGCTACAGCAATGAGACCTCTGTCAAGGTGAGGGAAGCCTAAGAGGATGGATTCTCAAGCAGGTGCTTTGCCACAAAGCATCAGCACGCCACGAAGAGAATCAAGCTCCCTGTGCACCAATGTTGGGAGTGTAGCTTCACACACAGAGTTGTCTCTATAGGAGCCAAGAATGTTCCTGAGAGATTAGGTTCACTAAACCTCTCCTACAGAGCATAGACCTGTCAATGTGGTTTTGCCTTCCCCTGTGAGTTGGGTCCTCGAGGTCCGCCACACCTCCGGGGAAACTGTCCCTGAGAAAAGATCTCCAGGAACCGCTTCGCCGAGGCTGGGAAATGCTGTTCACAGGAAGTAAGGCAAGCGAATCTCCTGCAGAGTAAAAGAGGCCTTACAGTCCCTGGAGGAGCAGGCTGCCAGAGTGTGTGAAACCTGACTGTTGCCTTACTGCCCTCAGCTCCGCCATTGCCTGTTCATCCGAGCTAGCACCCAGGCCTACTTGGAAAAGCGTTTGGGTGCAGATTTCTACAAAGTGCCAAGGGCTACAGCAGTGAGAATTCTCTCGGTGGTAAGGGAGAGCATTTTATGGATTCTCAAGCTGTTTTCTGAACGACAGCGCCAAAATGAACAGAGAGAATCAGGCTCTCTGTGCCCCTATGTTAGGTACGCAGCTTCACACACAGAGGTGTCTCTATAGGAGCCAAGAATGCTCCTGAGAGATGAGGTTCACTAGAGGTCTGCTACAGAGCATAGACCTGTCCATGTGGTCTTGCCTTCCCCTGTGCCTTTGGGCCCCGGGCTCGGCCCCAGCTCCGTGGAAAGAACCCCTGAGAAAATATCTTCAAGACCCGCTTTTCCCAGAGGCTGGGAACTGGGGTTCATAGGAGGAGAGAAAAGCAAGCCTCCTTCGGGCACGAAAGGCTGCCAACCTGCCTGTGTTTTGAAGCCTCTATTTGGAAGGAATGGGTTAGCTTCTCCTAAAGGAGACCTCCAGATCTGCTCAGAAGTCGGTAATTCCAGAGGCAGGGTGCTGGTTCCTGACTGCCCTTTGCCAGCCTTGCAAAGACATTCCAAGATTCTAGAGTTATATTCCATGAAGGAGCAGGGTTCGGGAATGTGCCAGAGGGGACTGGCTCCTTATTGGCCTCAGCTCAGCTATTGCCTTTCCATTCAAACTAGGACAAGGGCCTACTTTATGAAGTGTAAGGGTCTTCTTCTTTGAAACTGCGAAGGGCTACAGCAATGAGACCTCTGTCAAGGTGAGGGAAGCCTAAGAGGACGGATTCTCAAGCAGGTGCTTTGCTACAAAGCATCAGCACCCCACGGAGAGAACCAAGATCCCTGTTCCCCAATGTTGGGAGTGTAGCTTCACACACAGAGTTGTCTCTATAGGAGCCAAGAATGTTCCTGAGAGATTAGGTTCACTAAACCTCTCCTACAGAGTATAGACCTGTCCATGTGGTTTTTCCTTCCCCTGTGAGTTGGGTCCCCGAGGTCCACCACACCTCCGGGGAAACTGTCCCTGAGAAAAGATCTCCAGGAACCGCTTCGCTGAGGCTGGGAAACGCTGTTCACAGGAAGTAAGGCAAGCGAATCTCCTGCAGAGAAAAAGAGGCCTTACTGTCCCTGGAGGAGCAGGCTGCCAGAGTGTGTGAAACCTGACTGTTGCCTTACTGGCCTCAGTTCCACCATTGCCTGTTCCTCCGAACTAGGACCCAGGCCTATTTGGAGAAGCGTTTGGCTGCGGATTTCTACAAAGTGCCAAGGGCTACAGCAGCGAGAATTCTCTCAGCGGTAATGGAGAGCATTTTATGGATTCTCAAGCTGTTTTCTGAACGACTGCGTCAAAATGAACTGAGAGAATCAGGCTCTCTGTGCCCCTATGTTATGTATGCAGCTTCACACACAGAAGTGTCTCTATAGGAGCCAAGAATGTTCCTGAGAGATGAGGTTCACTAGAAGTCTGCTACAGAGCATAGACCTGTCCATATGGTTTTGCCTTGCCCTGTGAGTTGGGTCCCCGAGGTCCGCCCCAGCTCAGGGGAAGGAGCCCCTGAGAAAAGATCTCCAGGGACCACTATTCCCCCAGGCTGGCAAACGCAGTTCACAGGAGGTAACGCAAGCGAGCCTCCTGCAAGGCACAACAGGTCTTAGTGTCCCTGGACGATCAGGCTGCCAGAGTGTGTGAGACCTGACTGGTGCCTTACTGGCCTCAGCTCTGCCATTGCATGTTCCTCCGATCTAGGACCCAGGCCTACTAGGAGAAGGGTTTGGGTATGGATTTCTAAATACTGCCAAGGGGTATAGCAATGAGAACTGTGTCACGGGTAAGGAAGAGCATTGTATGGATTTTCAAGCTGTTGTTTGAACGACAGCTTCAAAGCTGCACAGAGAGAATCAGACTCTGTGTCTCCATGTTCGGTACACAGCTTCACAGACAGGGGTGTCTCCATAGGAAACAAGAATGTTCCTGACAGAGTGAGGTTCACTAGAGCTCTCCTAGAGAGCAAAGACTTGTCCATGTGGTTTTTCTTCCCCTGTGCGTTTGGGGCTCCAGGCTCGGCCCCAGCTCCGTGGAAGCAACCCCTGAGAAAAGATCTTCAAGATCCGCTTTTCCCAGAGGCTGGGATGTGGGGTTCATAGGAGGCGGGAAAAGCAGGCCTCCTTCAGAGAGCAAGAGGCAGCCAAGCGGCCTGCGTTTTGAAGCCTCTACTTGGAAGAATGGGTTAGCTTCCCCTAAGGGAGACCTCCAGATCTGTTCAGAAGTCGGTAATTCCAGAGGCAGTGTGCAGGGTCCTGACTGCCCTTTGCCAACCTTGCAAAGACATTCCTAGATTCTACAGTTATCTTCCTGAAGAAGCAGGCTTTGGGAATATGTCGGACTTGACTGGCGCCTTATTGGCCTCAGCTCAGCTATTGCCTTTCCATTCAAAGTAGGACAAAGGCCTACTTTATGAAGGGTAAGGGTCTTCTTCTTTCCAAACTGCCGAGGGCTACAGCAATGAGACCTCCGTAAATGCGAGGGAAGCATAAGCGGATGGATTATCAGGAAGGTTCTTTGCCACCAAGCATCAGCACCCCACGGAGAGAATCAGGCTCCCTTTGCCCCTATGTGGGGTGTGTAGATTCACACACAGTGGTGTCTCTACAGGAGCCAAGAATGTTCCTGAGAGATGAGGCTCACAAGAGCTATCCTACAGAGTGCTCACCTGTACATGTGGTTTCACCTTCCCCTGTGAGTTGGGTCCCCGAGGTCCGCCCCAGCTCCGAGAAAACAGCCTCTGAGAAAAGATCTCCAGGAACCGCTTTTCGCCCAGGCTGGGGAAAGCTGTTCACAGGAAGTAAGGCAAGTGAGCCTCCTGCAGAGAAAAAGAAGCCTTACTGTCCCTGGAGGAGCAGGCTGCCAGAGTGTGTGAAAACTGACTGGTGCCATACTGGTCTTAGCTCCGCCATTGCTTGTTCCTCCGAACTGGGACTCAGGCCTACTTGGAGAAGGGTTTAGGTGCAGATTTCTACAAACTGCCAAGGGCTACTGCAATGAGAACTCTCTCAGAGGTAAGGGCGAGAATTGTATGGATTCTCAAGCTGTTTTCTGAACGACAGCATTAAACCTGCACAGAGAGAATCAGGCTCTCTGCCGCCATGTTGGGTACGCAGTTTCACACACAGAGGTGTCCGCATAGGAGCCAAGAACGTTCGTCAAAGACTGAGGTTCACTAGAGCTCTCTTAGAGAGCAAAGACTTGTTCATGTGGTTTTGCCTTCCCCTGTATGTGTGGGTCTCTGGGCATAACCCCAGCTCCGTGGAAACAACCCCTGAGCAAAGATCTCCAAGATCTGCTTTTCCCCCATGCTGGAAACCAGGGATCATAGGAGGCAGGAAAAGCAAGCCTCCTTCAGGCAAGAAGAGGCAGCCAACCGGCCTGTGTTTGGAAGCCTCTATTTGCAAGGAATGGGTTAGCTTCTCCAGAAGGAGACCTCCAGATCTGCTCAGAAGATAGATATTCCAGAGGCAGGGAGGAGGTTCCTGACTGCCCTTTGCCAGCCTTGCAAAGACATTCCTAGATTCTAGCAATATTTTCCATGAAGGAGCAGGCATCGGGAATATGTCACAGTTGACGGGTGCCTCACTGGCCTCAGCTCAGCTATTGCCTTTCCTTTCAAACTAGGATCAGGGCCTACTTGGTGAAGGGTAAGGGTCTGCTTCTTTCCAAACTGCCAAGAGACACAGCAATGAGACCTCTGTCAAGGCGAGGGAAGCGTAAGCGGATGGATTCTCAAACAGGTGCTTTGCCACAAAGCATCAGCACCCCATGGAGAGAATCAGGCTCCCTGTGCCCCTATGTTCGGTGTGTAGCTTTACACACAGAGGTGTCTCTGTACGAGCCAAGACTGTTCCTAAGAGATGAGACACACTAACGTCTCCTACAGAGCATAGACCTGTCCATGTGGTTTTTCCTTCCCCTGTGAGATGGGTCCCCGAGGTCCACCCCAGCTCTGGGGATAGAGCCCCTGAGAAAAGATCTCCAGAAACCGCTGTTTGCCCAGGCTGGGAAACGCAGTTCACAGGAGGCCAGGCAAGCGAGCCTCCCACAGGGAAAAATAGGCCTTACTGTCCCTGGAGGAGCACGCTGCCAGAGTGTGTGACACCTGACTGGTGCCTTACTGACCTCAGCTCCGCCACTGCATGGCCATCCAAACCAGGACCCAGGCCTACTTGGAGAAGGGTTTGGGTGCGGATTTGTAAAAACTGCCAAGGGTTACAGCAATGAGAAGTCTCTCAGAGGTAAGGGAGAGCATTGTATGGATTCTTAAGCTGTTGTTTGAATGACAGCTTCAAAGCTGCAAAGAGAGAATCAGGCCCTGTGTGCCCCCTTGTTGGCTACGCAGCTCCACACACAGAGGTATCCCCGTGGAATCCAAGACTTTCCTCACATACTGAGGTTAACTAGAGTTCTCCTACAGAGCAAAGACTTGTCCATGTGGTTTTGCCTTCCTCTGTGCGTGTGGGTCTCCGGGCTCGGCTCCAACTCCGTTGAAATAGCCCCTGAAAAAAGATCTCCAAGAACCACTTTTCCCCCAGGCGGGAAGCGGAGTTCACAGGAAGCAGAACAAGCAAGCCTCCTTCGGGCAAGTAGATGCAGCCAACTAGCCTGTGTTTGGAAGCCTCTATTTGGAAGGAATGGTTAGCTTCTCCAAAAGAAGACCTCCAGATCTGCTCAGAAGATGGAAATTCCAGAGGCAGGGTCGAGGTTCCTGACTGTCCTTTACCAGCCTTGCAAAGACATTTCTAGATTCTAGCTTTATTTTCCATGAAGGAGCAGGCTTCAAGAATATGTCAGACTTGACTGGCGCCTTACTGGCCTCAGCTCAGCTATCGCCTTTCCGTTCAAACTAGGACAAGGGCCTACTTGGTGAAGGGTAAGGGTCTGCTTCTTTCCAAACTGCCAAAGGCTACAGCACAGAGACCTCTGTCAAAGAGAGGGAAGTGTAAGCGGATGGATTCTCAAACAGGTGCTTTGCCACAAAGCATCTGTACCCCACGGAGAGAATCAGGCTGCATTTGCCCCTATGTTGGGTGTATAGCTTCAAACACAGAGGTGTTTCTATAGGAGCCCAGAATGTTCCTGGGAGATGAGGTTCACTAGAGCTCTGCTACAGAGCATAGACCTGTCCATATGGTTTTGCCTTCCCCTGTGAGTTGGGTTCCCGATGTTCGCCCCAGCTCCGAGGAAGAAACCCCTGAGAAAACACCTCCAGGAACTGCTTTTCGTCCAGACTGGGAAACGCAGTTCACAGAAGGCAAGGCAAGCGAGCCTCCTGCAGAGAAAAAGAGGCCTTACTGCCCCTGGAGGAGCAGGCTGCAAGAGTGTGTGAGACCTGACTGGTGCCTTACTGGCCTCAGCTCCGCCATTGCATGTTCCTCTGAACTAGGACCCAGGCCTACTAGGAGAAGGGTTTGGGTGCGGATTTCTAAAAAACTGCCAAGGGCTACAGCAATGAGAACTCTCTCAGAGATAAGGGAGAGAATTGTATGGATTCTCAAGCTGTTTTCTGAACGACAGCGTTAAACCTTCACAGAGGGAATCAGGCTCTCTGACCCCATAAGTTGTCCCTGTAGGAACCAAGAACGTTCGTCAAAGACTGAGGTTCACTAGAGCTCTCTTAGAGAGCAAAGACTTGTTCATGTAGTTTTGCTTTCCTCTGTATGTGTGGGTCTCCGGGCATAACCTCAGCTCCGTGGAAACAACCCCTGAGCAAAGATCTCCAAGATCTGCTTTTCCCCCATGCTGGGAACCAGGGATCATAGGAGGCAGGAAAAGCAAGCCTCCTTCGGGCAAGAAGAGGCAGCCAACTAGCCTGTGTTTGGAAGCCTCTATTTGCAAGGAATGGGTTAGCTTCTCCAGAAGGAGACCTCCAGATCTGCTCAGAAGATAGATATTCCAGAGGCAGGGTCGAGGTTCCTGACTGCCCTTTGCCAGCCTTGCAAAGACATTCCTAGATTCTAGCGCTATTTTCCATGAAGGAGCAGGCATCGGGAATATGTCAGAGTTGACGGGTGCCTTACTGGCCTCAGCTCAGCTATTGCCTTTCCTTTCAAACTAGGATCAGGGCCTACTTGGTAAAGGTTAAGGGTCTGCTTCTTTCCAAACTGCCAAGGGACACAGCAATGAGACCTCTGTCAAGGCGAGGGAAGCGTAAGCGGATGGATTCTCAAACAGGTGCTTTGCCACAAAGCATCAGCACCCCACGGAGAGAATCAGGCTCCCTGTGCCCCTATGTTCGGTGTGTAGCTTTACACACAGAGGTGTCTCTGTACGAGCCAAGAATGTTCCTAAGACTTGAGATTCACTAAGGTCTCCTACAGAGCATAGACTTGTCCGTGTAGTTTTGCCTTCCCCTGTGAGTTTGGTCCCCGAGGTCCACCCCAGCTCCGGGGAAACAACTCCTTAGAAAAGATCTCCAGGAACCGCTTTTCGCCCAGGCTGGGAAACGCAGTTCACAGGAGGCAAGGCAAGCGAGACTCCTGCAGGGAAAAAGAGGCCTTACTGTCCCTGGAGGAGCAGGCTACCAGAATGTGTGACACCTGACTGGTGCCTTACTGACCTCAGCTCCGCCATTGCATGGCCATCCAAACCAGGACCCAGGCCTACTTGGAGAAGGGTTTGGGTGCGGATTTCTAAAAACTGCCAAGGGCTACAGCAATGAGAACTCTCTCAGAGGTAAGGGAGAGCATTGTATGGATTCTCAAGCTGTTGTTTGAATGACAGCTTCAAAGCTGCAAAGAGAGAATCAGTCTCTCTGTGCCCCCTTGTTGGGTACGCAGCTTCACACACAGGGGTGTCTCCATAGGAGTCAAGAACGTTCCTGACAGAGTAAGTTTCACTTAGAGGTCTCCTGGAGAGCAAAGACTTGTCCATGTGGTTTTCCTTCCCCTGTGCAATTGGGTCTCTGGTCTCGGCCCCAGCTCCATGGAAAAAACCCCTGAGAAAAGATCTTCAATATCCGCTTTTCCCAGAGCCTGGGAAGCTGGGTTCATAGGAGGCAGGAAAAGCAAGCCTCCTTCGGGCACGAAGAGGCAGCCGACCGGCCTGTTGTTGGAAGTCTCAATATGGATGGAATGAGTTAGATTCTCCTAAAGGAGACCTCCAGATCTGCTTAGAAATCGGTAATTCCAGAGGCAGGGTGCAGGCTCCTGACTGCCCTTTGCCAGCCTTGCAGAGACATTCCTAGATTCCAGCGTTATTTTCCATGAAGGAGCAGGCTTCGGGAATATGTCAGACTTGACTGGCGCCTTATTGGCCTCAGCTCAGCTCTTGCCTTTCCTTTCAAACTAGGACAAGGGCCCACTTTATGAAAGGTAAGGGTCCTCTTCTTTCCAAACTGCCAAGGGCTACAGCAATGAGGCCTCTGTCAAGGCGAGGGAAGCGTAAGCTGATAGATTCTCAAGCAGGTGCTTTGCCACAAAGCATCAGCACCCCACGGAAAGAATCTGGCTCCCTTTGCCCCTACGTTGCGTGTGTAGCTACACACACAGAGGTGTCTCGATAGGAGCCAAAAATGTTCCTGAGAGAGGAGGTTCACTGTTGGGGGCCAGAGTGAGGCACTCCGCCCATGGCAAAGGTCATGAGGAAGGAGGCTCGACATACGCAAAGGCGGGATCGAGCCTCAGGAGTCCCCCTGGAAATCCTCGAGCATCTACCCCCATAACCAGAGCCTGCCTACCTTACTACTTTGTGCTCTCACCTACACCTCTGACTTTACGGGGGGCTGTCCCCCACCACCTCTTTCGGAGAAGGAGTTAACCTAGAGCTCCAGTTGATAAAAACCCCTGGGTGTGACAAGAGTGTTTTAACCTACAAATTCCTCTGAAGGTTCTCTAGCCTGCCTGACAGGCTTGTCCGGCCACATGTGATTGCTCACAGCCTCCCAACCATGAGAGGCACGAGATGCTTTAAACCTTCTAAAAACAGGTTCCTTAGAAAAGTTAGAAAATTATTAGTATAAGTATAATGGGCTGATTAGAAATCATATTGGTGAAGGGTTTTTCATTTGTTGAGCTGATGTTTACTGCTAAGTCTCCACATCCCCTGCCCTTATACACATTAATGAATATATAGAAGAAATAAGTATTAACCTTTGATATAAATCACGTTAGACCTTAGGCTAAGTAAATTCTTTCCTTAACTAAAACCCACTACACCCTCACCCTATAGGAATGTAACTTTATTTGGGTGGCGTCTGTTTTAAGAATAATCACCCCTGGAGAAATAAGTGTCCTGGTTGACTGACCGCTGTCACAAGGAGAGGGTCGTAAATTGTCAGCAGGCCCCCCGGCCAGAAGATGATGTAACACCCCTAAGACCTCTGTATACTTTTGTATGAAGCACCTGACTTTGATAAAAGTCAGGACTGCTGACCCCACGTGACTTTGGCATAACATCTCAGTGTATAAAAGTAGACCATGGAAAATAAAGAATTGGGATCAGTTTCTCGAAATACTGGTCTCCCCATGTCTCTCTCTCTCTCTCTCACTCTGGTTGAGTCTCCATCTGGAGCGCGGAACCCACCAAGCTTACTAATTTTGCCTGGGCTTCTAAGATCCGACCGGGGAGGCCTCAGTGTCTCCTCTCCTTCGGGAGAACGGAAGGACGCCTGCGGCCTACGTAAGTGGTGCAAGCTTCTTGTCTTGAAGTTTTATTGGTCCCCCGCCTAAACCAAGCTACTCAGCCTCTTTTCTCCACTGAATTTTCCTACTAAGCTATCCTCATTTTATTACTCTTTATATCCTTAATTAATGTTTAATTAAGCAGTTGTTCCCTGACCCTCGCCTACGCCGTCTCTGCTTCGAATACCCTGGATCAGCTGGGGCTGGACCCCGGCAGTTCACTAGAGATCTCCTACAGAGCATAGACCTGTCCATTTGGTTTTGCCTTCCCCTGTGAGTTGGGTCCCCGAGGTCCGCCCCAACTCCGGGGAAACAGCCCCTGAGAAAAGATCTCCAGGAACTGCTTTCCGCCCAGGCTGGGAAACGCTGTTCACAGGAAGTAAGGCAAGCGAGCCTCCTGAAGGGAAATAGAGGCCTTACTGTCCCTGGAGGAGCAGGCTGCCAGAGTGTGTGACACCTGACTGGTGCCTTACTGGCCTCAGCTCCGCTATTGCATGTTCATCTGAACTTGAACCCAGGCCTACTTGGAGAAGTGTTTGTGTGCCGATTTCCAGAAACTGCGAAGGGCTACAGCAATGATAATTCTCTCAGTGGTAAGGGAGAGCATTGTGTGAATTCTCAATTTGTTGTTTGAACGACAGCGTCAAAGCTGCACAGAGAGAATCAGGTCTCTGTGTCTCTATGTTGGCTATGCAGCTTCCCACACAGAGATGTCCCCGTTGGAGCCAAGAACATTCCCCATAGAGTGAGGTTCACTAGAGCACTCCTAGAGAGCAAAGACTTATCCATGCGGTTTTCCCTTCCCCTGTGCGTGTGGGTCTCCGGGATCGGCCCCTGCTCCGTGGAAACAGCCTCTGAGAAAAGATCTCCAAGAACCTCTTATCCCCCAGGCTGGGAAGCGGAGTTCGCAGGAGGTGGGATAAGCAAGCTTCCTTCGGCAAGAAGAGACAGCCAACCGGACTGTGTTTGGAAGCCTATATTTGCAAGGAATGGGTTAGTTTCTCCTGACCGAGACCTCCGGATGCGCTGAGAAGATAGAAATTCCAGAGGCAGGGTCGAGGTTCCTGACTGCCCTTTGCCAGCCTTGCAAAGACATTCCCAGATTCTAACGTTATTTTCCATGAAGGAGCAGGCATCGGGAATATGTCAGACTTGACTGGCGCCTTACTGGCCTCAGCTCAGCTACTGCCTTTCCATTCAAACAAGGACAAGGGCCTACTTGGTGAAGGGTAAGGGTCTGCTTCTTTCCAAACTGCCAAGGACTACAGCAATGAGACCTCTGTCAAGGTGAGGGAAGCCTATGCGGATGGATTCTTAGCAGGTGCTTTGCCACAAAGCATCAGCACCCACGGAGAGAATCAGACTCCCTTTGCCACTATGTTGGGTGTGTAGCTTCATGCACAGAGGTGTCTCTGTAGAAGCCAAGAATGTTCCTGAGAGATGAGGTTCACTAGAGCTCTCCTACAGAGCATAGACCTGTCCATGTGGTTTTGTCTTCCCCTGTGAGTTGGGCCCCCGAGGTCCGACCCAGCTCCAGGGAAACAGCCCCTGAGAAAAAATCTCCAGGAACAGCTTTGCGCCCAGGCTGGGAAATGCAGTTCACAGGAGGCAAGGCAAGCGAGCCTCCTGCAGGGAAAAAGAGGCCTTACTGCTCCTGGACGATCAGGCTGCAAGAGTGTGTGAGACCTCACTTGTGCCTTACTGGCCTCAGCTCCGCCGTTGCCTGTTGTTCCGAGCTAGGACCCAGGCCTACTTGGAGAAGGGTTAGGGTGCGGATTTCTACAAACTGTCAAGGACTACAGCAATGAGAATTCTCTTAGCAGTAAGGGAGAGCATTGTATGGATTCTCAAGCTGTTGTTTGAATGACAGCTTCAAAGCTACACAGAGAGAATCAGGCTCTCTGTTCCCCTATTTTGGCTGTGCAGCTTCACACACAGAATTTGACTCTGTTGGAGCCAGAAATATTCCTGAAAGACTTAGGCTCACCAAAGCTGTCCTCCAGAGCAAAGACATTGCATGTGGTTTTGCCTTCCCTTGCCAGTATGGGTCCCCTAGCTTGGCCCCAGCTCTGGGGATACAGCCTCTGAAAAAAATCTTCCAAGAAGCGATTTTTCCTCCAGGCTGTTAAGCGGAATTTGCAGTTTGCAAGTTAAGGAAGCCTGCTTCGTGGAAGAGAAAGCAGCCAACTGGCCCTGTGTTAGGAAGCCTGTATTTGAAAGGAATGGGTTAGCTTCTACAGCGGGAGAACCTCAGATCTGCTCAGGGGGCTGAAATACTAGAGTCAGGGTCGAGGTTCTCCCTTGTCCTTTGCGCACCTTGCAAAGACATTCCTAGCTTCTAGCGTTAGTGTCCCTGTAGTAGCAGGCTGCAGGAGCGTGTGATAAATGACTGCCGCGTTCCTGTCCTCAGCTCCGCTATTAACTTTCTATTCGAACTAGAACCCAGGCCTACTTTGAGAGGGGTTAGGGTCCAGTGTTTCCAAACTGCCAAGGGCTACGGCAATGCGAGCTCTGTCAGAGGTAAGAAAAGAGCAATTGGTTGGATTCTTCAGCTGCTGCGTGGCTGCACAGCTTCCGCGCTGCATGGAGAGCATGAGGCTCCTTGTGGCCCTATTTTGGGTACGCAGCAACATGCACACAGAATGTCTGTGTTCACTTATGTACAGGCTTATGTACACTAGAGCTCTGCTACAGAGCAAAGACCACTCAGTGGGCTCCAAGAGATACCTGTCGCGGCTCGAGAAGAGAGTGGAGTCCTTTGCTTCCCCTCGAGATGAGGCCTGACTCCCCGGGTGAGTATGGAATGCAACCCCAAATCCCTGTCGCCTATGGAGAGGAACATTAAGTCCTGGATACAAGCCTAGATGAGGTCTAGTTTGCCCTTCAGTGAATGGAGCCCAATCCACAGCTCTCCCTGGCAACTCGAATGGAAGATTAGACTTCCTGGGCCAACACAAGAGGAAGCCTGAATTCCCCGTCGTAACTCGAGAATCCCACCGAAACTCGAGAAAATCCACGTGCTTCCCTCGTCATCGCAAGATGAGGCCCTTTGTCCGCTACAGCATCTCAAGAGAAGTCCCACGTTCCATCCTGAAGTGCGAAACGGTACTTGGCACCCTTGATGCGACACCAAAAGTTCCGCGACATACCAGACTCACTCAAGGGGAACACCGAGGTTCCCGGCACCACTTCATCTGACCCCTTCTCCTCTCCTGATTGCGACAGGAGGGTCGACTCCCCTTCTCTGTCTGCAAGGGGTTCCCGACCTTCCGGGCGCACCTCAGGATGAGGCCGGTCTCATGAGGAAGTTCGAGACGTAGCCTCGTGGGTGGTGCCACATGCCGAAAGACCCCAATTTCACGGTCCACTCTTGAAAAGAACCCGATGCCAGCACACCTCTTTGAAGGAAAACCTGTGGATGAAGGCACAACATGAAGGGGCACTGACACCCGCGTGCATCGTCCAGAAAAACCCGCAGGTCCCACAGACATTTCGACAAGTGGCCTGTCATCCTGTAAACAACTCGAAAGGCAAACGAAGGTCCATTCCTCAACAGAAGACTAGGTGTGACTCTCTTGTCCCTACTCTGCAGGGACCATGGGATCCGAGTCAGAAACGGAGAGGAAGCCTGAGGTTCCTGCGTCCACTCGAGATGAGGCCCTCTTCCATTGCACCACACCCAGTGGAGTCCCGAGAGGCCCCTACCAACTCCACAGTATCCCTGAATTCTCAGAGGCACAATGAGAAGCTCCCTGAGGTCACAGGCACAAGTCGAGGGAACCCTGGGTTTTCTGCCATGACTCGAGAAAGACCTCAAGAGTGCTTCAAAATGTGTTGAGTCGCGATTCCCCTACCATGACTCGAGAGCCATGACACGCGCCCCCTCTTCACGCGCATGGAGACCTGACTAACCTGGCACTGCAAGAGAGGCTCCCTGAGATCCTCATCGTACCTCGTGAGGAAACCCACACTGCCGCGGCAGCTCGAGGAAACACATGAGACACCCCGGTCATCGCAAGATGAGGGCCTTATATACCTGCATGGCCTGGAGACCAATCACGAGTCCTCTCTCCAAACTGAAGAGCAGGCTGGACTCCGTTGAGGCCGCTCAGGGGGCTCCAACAGATCCTTGTCGCGACTCGAGAGGAGAGCGGAGTCCTTGGCTTCCCCTCGAGACGAGGTCTGACTCCCCGGGGGAGCCTGGAATGCAAACCCGAGATGCCTCCTTTCCCTGGAGAGGAAAAGTAGGTCCTGGACACACGCCTAGGTGAGGTCTCTTCGGCCCTGCAGTGACTCGAGCGCAACCCCCAGATTTCCCTTGCAACTCGAGGGGAAGATTGGGCTTCCCAGGGCCAACCCAAGAGGAAGGCTGAGATCCCCATTGTAACTCGAGAATCCCGCAGCAACTCGAGAAAAACCACGTGGTTCCAAACTCTTGGCAAGATGAGACCCTTGCCCGCGACGCCGTCTCAAGGGAAGTCCCCTCTTCCGCCCTGAAGGGCGGAAAGGATCCTGCCAGCCTTCATGCGACCCCCAAAAGTTCCCTGACACGCCGGGTTCCCTCGAGGGGAACACCGAGGGTCCCGCAACCGCTTCCTCTGAGCCCCTTCTCCCCTCCTGATCGCGACAGGAGAGTCGATTCCCCTGCGTGGTCTGGAAGGGGTTCCAGGTCTTCCCGGGGCACCTAAGGATGAGGCCGGTCTCACGAGGAAATTCGAGACGAGCCACGTGGGTGGGGCCACATGCCGAACGCCCCCGATTCCCCGGTCCGCTCTTGAGAAGGACCCGCGGCCCGGACCACTCTTCGAAGGCAACCCTGTGGGTGAAGGCACAACAAGAACGGGCACTGCCACCCCCGTGCATCATCCGCAAAGACCCGTGGGTTCCACACAGAGCTCGACGATGGGCCTGAGACACCCTGAGCAACTCGAGAGGCAAGCGGGGTTCCCTTCCTCAGGCAAGACGAGGCCTGACTCTCCTGTCCCAACTCTGCAGGGACCCTGCGGTCGGAGTCCGAAACGGAGAGGAAGCCTGAGGTTCCTGCCTCCCCTCGAGGTGAGGCCATCTTCCGTTGCGCCAGACCCAGCGGAGTCCCGAGGGGCCCCGCCACCTACACAGGATCCCTCGCCTCTCAGAGGCACTCTGGGAAGTTCCCTAAGGTCCCCGGCAGAAGGCGAGGGAAACGAGGTTTTTCCGCCGCCGCCCTAGAAAGACCTCGAGAGTCCTTCTTCAACGCGTCTCGAGGCCCTACACCCCTCCCGTGACTCGAGAGCCAGGACGCGCTCCCCCTCGCCACGCGCATGGAGACCTGACTTCCCTGGCGCCGCACGAGAGGCTCCCTGAGATCCTCGTCGTGCCTCGGGAGAAAATCCAAACGGGAGCCGCAGCTCGAGGAAACCCCTGAGACGCCGCCGTCCTCGCGAGCTGAGGGCCTTCTTTTCCTGCATGGCCTGGAGAGCAATCCCGGGTCCTCTCTCAAAACGGAAGAGGAGGCTGGACTCCCATGAGACCGCTCAGGGGGCTCCAAGCGACCGGCGTCGCCACTCGAGAGGAGAGCGGAGTCCTTGGCTTCCCCCCGAGATGAGGCCTGACTCCCCGGGGGAGCCTGGAATGCAACCCCGAGATCCCTGCCTTCCCTTGAGAGGAATATTAGGTCCCGGACACACGCCTAGGTGAGGTCTCTTCGGCCCTGCAGTGACTCGAGCGCAAACCCCAGCTTTCCCTCGCAACCCGAGGGGAAGATTGGGCTTCCCAGGGCCAACCCAAGGGGAAGGCTGAGATCCCCGTTGTAACTCGAGAATCCCGCCGCAACTCGAGAAAAACCACGTGGTTCCCACCTCTTGGCAAGATGAGGCCCTTGCCCGCCACGGCGTCTCAAGGGAAGTCCCCAGTTCCGCCCTGAAGGGCGAAACGGTCCCTGACAGCCTTCCTGCGACCCCCAAAAGTCCCCCGACACGCCGGGTTCCCCCGAAGGGAACACCGAGGGTCCCGGCACCGCTTCCTCTGAACCCCTTCTCCCCTCCTGATCGCGACAGGAGAGGCGATTCCCCTGCGTGGTCTGGAAGGGGTTCCCGGCCTTCCCGGCGCACCTCAGGATGAGGCCGGTCTCACGAGGAAATTCGAGACGAGCCACGTGGGTGGGGCCACATGCCGAACGCCCCCGGTTCCCCGGTCCGCCCTTGAGAAGGACCAGAGGCCTGAACCCCTCTTCGAAGGCAACTCTGTGGGTGAAGGCACAATACAAAGGGGCACTGCCACCCCCGTGCATCGTCCGCAAAGACCCGCGGGTTCCACACACAGCTCGACGAGGGGCCTGAGACCCCCTGAGCAACTCGAGAGGCCAGCGGGGTTCCCTTCCTCAGACAAGATGAGGCCTGACTCTCCTGTCCCAACTCTGCAGGGACCCTGCGGTCGGAGTCCGAAACGGAGAGGAAGCCTGAGGGTCCTGCCTCCCCTCGAGGTGAGGCCCTCTTCCGTTGCGCCAGACCCAGCGGAGTCCCGAGGGGCCCCGCCACCTCCACAGGATCCCTCGCCTCTCAGAGGCACCCTGCGAAGTTCCCTAAGGTCCCCGGGAGAAGGCGAGGGACACGAGGGTTTCCCGCCGTCCCCCGAGAAAGACCTCGAGAGTCCTTCTTCAACGCGTCTCGAGGCCCTAGTCCCCTCCCGTGACTCGAGAGCCAGGACGCGCTCCCCCTCGCCACGCGCATGGAAACCTGACTTCCCTGGCGCCCCACGAGAGGCTCCCTGAGATCCTCGTCGTGCCTCGGGAGAAAACCCCCACGGGCGCCGCAGCTCGAAGAAACCCCTGAGATGCCCCTGTCCTGGCGAGCCGAGGGCCTTCTTTTCCTGCATGGCCTGGAGAGCAATCCCGTGTCCTCTCTCCAAACGGAAGAGGAGGCTGGACTCCCTTGAGGCCGCTCAGGGGGCTCCAAGAGTCCCGCGTCGCGACTCGAGAGGAGAGCGGAGTCCTTGGCTTCCCCTCGAGACGAGGCCTGACTCCCCGGGGGAGCCTGGAGTGCAACCCCGAGATCCCTGCCTTCCCTGGAGAGGAATATTAGGTCCCGGACACACGCCTAGGTGAGGTCTCTTCGGCCCTGCAGTGACTCGAGCGCAACCCCCAGCTTTCCCTCGCAACCCGAGGGGAAGATTGGGCTTCCCAGGGCCAACCCAAGGGGAAGGCTGAGATCCCCGTCGTAACTCGAGAATCCCGCCGCAACTCGAGAAAAACCACGTGGTTCCCACCTCTTGGCAAGATGAGGCCCTTGCCCGCGACGCCGTCTCAAGGGAAGTCCCCTGTTCCGCCCTGAAGGGCGAAACGGTCCCTGACAGCCTTCCTGCGACCCCCAAAAGTCCCCCGACACGCCGGGGTCCCTCGAGGGGAACACCGAGGGTCCCGACACCGCTTCCTCTGAGCCCCTTCTCCCCTTCTGATCGCGACAGGAGAGGTGATTCCCTTGCGTGGTCTGGAAGGGGTTCCCGGCCTTCCCGGCGCACCTCAGGATGAGGCCGGTCTCACGAGGAAATTCGAGACGAGCCACGTGGGTGGTGCGACATGCCGAACGCCCCCGGTTACCTGGTCCGCCCTTGAGAAGGACCCGAGGCCCGGACCCCTCTTCGAAGGCAACCCTGTGGGTGAAGGCACAACACGAAGGGGCACTGCCACCCCCGTGCATCGTCCGCAAAGACCCGCGGGTTCCACACACAGCTCGACGAGGGGCCTGAGACCCCCTGAGCAACTCGAGAGGCCAGCGGGGTTCCCTTCCTCAGACAAGACGAGGCCTGACTCTCCTGTCCCAACTCTGCAGGGACCCTGCGGTCGGAGTCCGAAACGGAGAGGAAGCCTGAGGTTCCTGCCTCCCCTCGAGGTGAGGCCCTCTTCCGTTGTGCCAGACCCAGCGGAGTCCCGAGGGGCCCCGCCACCTCCACAGGATCCCTCGCCTCTCAGAGGCACCCTGGGAAGTTCCCTAAGGTCCCCGGCAGAAGGCGAGGGAAACGAGGGTTTCCCGCCGCCCCCCGACAAAGAACTCGAGAGTCCTTCTTCAACGCGTCTCGAGGCCCTAGTCCCCTCCCGTGACTCGAGAGCCAGGACGCGCTCCCCCTCGCCACGCGCATGGAGACCTGACTTCCCTGGCGCCGCACGAGAGACTCCCTGAGATCCTCGTCGTGCCTCGGGAGAAAACCCCCACGTGCCGGGAGCCGGCGAGAGACATTCCACTCGTGACAAAGGTCATGAGGAAGGGGGCTCGGCATACGCAAAGGCGGGATCGAGCCTCGGGAGTGCCCCCGGATATTCTCGAGCATCTACCCCCCAATAACCAGAGTCTGCCTACTTTATTGCTTTGTGCTCTCGCCTCTGACTTTACTGAGGGCTGTCCCCCACCACCATCTCACTCTCTCTGTCAAAGAGTTAACTTACAGCTCCAATTAATAAAGTTCCTGGGCAATTAGGAGTTTTTAAATCCAAACCCCTCAAATGGCTCTCTAACTCGCCTGACAAATTTACCCGGACACCTACAGCTATGCATACGATTGTTTACAGTCTCCCAGCCTCCAGAGGCACGGGAAGCTTAAGTTATTCAAATAGCTTAGAGCCTCTCAGAGAATTAGAAACTGTCAGAATAAAACTAGTAAAAGATTTCATTGATGAGCCAATGTTTGTTGCCAAGTTTTCACATCCCTTGAATTGTATCCTTGAATGTGCATTAATTAATATAGTTGGTATGTAGAAAAAATAAGTAGTGGCCTTGGTGTTAGTAACTTTAGACCCTTAAGGTAGTAAATTCTTTCCTTTGTAAACCCATTACACATCCACCCTATAGGAACGTAATCTTATCTTCGGAGGATGGCGCCAAACCTTAAAATAATTACTCTTAGAGAAAATAAGTCTTTGTTGATAAGTCCTTGTCAAGAGTCATAAAATGTTAATAGGCCTCTGGCCAGAAGATGATGTAAATCACCTAAACCATTTGTATACGATAAATCTGCAGGAAAGAAACCCTGGTTTTTGATAAGCATCAAAGACTGCTGATTTTGCATCCCCTATTGTCCTCTATGTGTAACTTAGGGTATAAAAGCCCCTGTTGAAAATAAAGCTATGGGCCTTGCTCACCAACGCTTGGTCTCCCCATGTCATTCTTCCCTTTAACTTCTAGCTGAGTGTCCATATGGAGCGTGGATGTCCTTTGCGACCATTTATTTGCCTGGGCTTCTAAGACCCACTCGAGAAGGTGTCTAAGGTGGGGCACCTTCCGCTATTCGAGAGGGCGCCTGCGGCCTCCGTGGTCAGAGCTAACCTGGTGTCACGGGTTATATTGATTTTCCGCGTAAACCAAGCCACTCAGCTTCTTTTCTCCACTGAATTTTCCTACTGAGCTATCCTCATTCTATTCCTCTTTATTATATCTAATTAACATTTGAATAGGTCGCCTAGCCGTCTCTCCTTCGAAGACCCTGGATCAGCCGGGGCTGGACCCCGGCAGGTGGCGCCCGAAACAGGTTTTTCGAAGGTAAGCTCCCCAAAGCAATTAGGGTCATCAGCCCTTTTGCTCCCCCGTTCTCGGAACAACTGGGTCATCAGCTCTCTTGTTCCCCCACGGAGCAGTTTGGGTCATCAGCTCTACTGCTCCCCCCTCGGAACAGTTTGGGTCACCAGCCTTCTGTTCCCCCCCCCGGGACAATCTGGGTCATCAGCCCTAATGTCCTTCCAGTGTTCGGGACGGCTAGGACCCCACTCAAGGGTGCCGCGGACCCCCCTGTAGGACAGACAGGGCGAGAGGAGTGGGAAGTGTTGAAAGTGTTAAAGTGTTAGACTTAGAGAGAGAAAACAGTTTCTGAAGTTAAAAGGCCAAAGAAAAGCCTGATCTTTTGATAGCTAAAAGCAAAATCTTTTACTATACTTAATTTTCTGACATGGGTAACACTGAATCAAATGAAAGACAGCTCTTTATAGGAGTAATCTTACAGTTATTAAATAAAAGAGGAATCAAAGTTAAAAAATCTGCCATTCAATCATTTTTTTCATTTGTACAAGATCACTGTCCCTGGTTCCCAGACGAAGGCTCTGTTAACTTAGATGTCTGGGAAAAAGTAGGAAAACAGCTAAAAACTTACCATGCCGAACATGGCTCAGAAAATGTCCCTAATGACGCTTTTTCCTTATGGAACATCATTAGAGATGTCTTAGACCCTGCCCCCGATTCAGAAAAAGTACATCTTAAAGGGGATAGTGAAGAAAATGCTGTGGCTAAACCTGCCCCTGAATCTAAAAAAGTAACCTTTAAAGAGGAAAATGAGGTCGAAACTGTAGTTAAACCTCAGGAAAATGAGAAAAATGAAGACCCACCTGACTATCGGCAACTAAGAAAAATGTTAGCAGCCATGACTACTCAGGAACAACTTAAAGTTAGGGATGAGAAACAAGATCAGCCTTCCCCAAAAGAAAAAGAGAATTTAGGCGAGATAATAGCTAAATATCACTCTGATGGAGATCGGCATCTCTTAAACAATGATGCCCCAAAAGGCCTAAGAGAAACTTCCCCTGTCAGACCACCCGTTCCTAGGAGCTTGAGGGAAACATCCCTTATCAGACAGTCTGTAAGATTTAGTCACCAAACAGTTAAAAGATCTCCAGAACAGGAGAAGAGAAATACGGGACGCTCCCATCCCCCCATGCCTCCTCCTCCATGTGGGGGTAAAGGGCCTCCGCTAGGAGTTTCCCGGAAAGGGGTTTTCTCTAGTCCCGAGGATAAATTTGATCCTCACCTTGAGGCTTCTTTTTTAGTCCCCTCTGCAGTTTAGATAGGGTAAAGAGGGTACAAAATAAATAAAAATATTCTCAAAAAAAAAATGGGTTTCTCTGCATCTAAGAATAGACAAATGTTTATTGGCTCTGTGTATTATGATTAGACATGTCCTGGACCTCCGTCATGAGGCTGTTAAATAGCCTATGAGAGAGGCTATAGCGGTGGATGGTGGTGAGTCTCCACTTTCTGCACAGATCATAATTTCTGCTATTGGAAAAAAAAAAAAGAGGGAGAAAGTGCTTTACCGCCCAAGGAAGGAGAGGGCTTACAGGACGCTGCGGCTGAGCGCCCTGGCGAGCTCCCTCCCCCTCTGCGCAAACCTTTAAAAAACTTATCCACCACTTTCTGATTTAAGGCGATTGCCACCGCCTCCGTTTGTGCCTCCCAGGACCCAGGAGTTCCCCACTTTGCCCCCAAAGCCTCTCAAAGAGTTGCCTAAGCCTGAGGAAGATAAAAAGTTTTTTAAACAAAGGAGCTTTTAGTACACAATATGCAGAGCGTGCTCCTTGGAGAAAACCCCCTCAGGGGGGGTCTCACCCAGGCTAGGAGAAAAGGCAAGAGGATTGAGCAACAATATTAACCCCTGACGTGCCGCTTACTTCAATTCCAACGGGAGTGGCTGGCCCCCTACCCGAGGACTTTGGAAGATTTGTCCTGGGGCGTAGCTCGCTTTCTTTTCAAATAAAAAAAAAAAAAAAGAAAGAAAGAAAAAAAGAAATTTCGGTGGTGCATGGTGTAGTAGATTCTGATTATATTGAGAAATAAATTCTTGATCTCACTGTCTACCAAAACTGTATAAATTAATAAAGGTTAAAGAGTAACATAGCTTTTGCTTTTACCTTATTATCAGAAAAGAAAAAACTTGACTTCTCAAGATAAGAGCCACAAAACATTTGAATCTAGTGATCTAGCCTTTTGGGTGCAGGAAATTACAGCTCCAAGGCCTTTAAAAGATCTTTTAATTCAAGGGAATAAAATGTCAAGTCTGAGTTACAAGCAGTTATTTAGGCCTTTCAACATTTAGGAGACCACACCTTTAATCTTTTGACTGACTCCTGATATATTGTAGGGTTGTTTCCTCATATTGAAACTGCTAATATTCCAAAAAATAAAACTACTATCTTCTCCTTGTTATCTGATTTACAGAAAGATTAAACACAGAGATAAAAAATATTTTGTGGGACATAGAGCCCATTCCAGCTTGCCCGGCCCTTTACATGAAGGAAATGCTTTGGCAGATGCATTGACTAAAGTAATTGTTTTAAACTTAAATAAAAAGATTGATAAGGCCAAAAATTCTCACAAAATTCACCATCAAAATGCAGCTGGTTCAAGGTATAAATTTCATATCTCTAGGTAAACAGCTAGACAAATAGTTATGTCCAAATTGTAATTAATCACTTAAACGTAAACACACAGGGGCAGACTACAATGATGAGACACTAGATGCCTGAATTACAGGCTACGACTCGGCCCCTGGTCAAGTAAAAAGACCTCCATACTGGAGAGTGAAAAAGGCCAGATGTGTTGCTAACTTGTGGGAGAGGGTATGCTTGTATATTTCTACAGAATGCAGATTCTTCGATTTGGATCTCAGACAAATTCGTCATGTCACGTTCCCCAAAGACCAGGTTCGCGGCGCGCACTCGCTCGCTCCCCCTCCCCCAGCCAGCTCTCGCCTCCGCGCCGCCAGCAGCACCCAGTACCCTTCTCGCTGCACCCTGCGACCTAGAGCAAAGAAGTCTGTGCGGTGAGTGAGGGCCAGAGAGGAAAGCGCGCCCGCGGAATGCAGTCCAGACCAGCGCGCTCCCGCCGGCGAGAGGGGAACGCTGAGAGCCCAAGCCGCGGCGGCTAGCCCAAGGCCGCGAGCCCCACCCCTCCGCCCTCCGTAAGCGCCGAGGCCCACAGCTTGCCGCTCGCGTTCTGCCTCCTGATGCTGGGGACACTGCTCCCCGGGGCCGACGCCTGCAGCTGCTTCCTGGCTCATCTTGTTTAAACCCTCAATATAATGTTTGCTCCTTTGTGGTAGTGGTGTTGTGAACAATGTGTGCTTTCATCTTGTTTGACCCCCCAATATAATGTTTGTTCTTTTGTTGTGTTGAAACGCCCACCCTATCTCATGATACCTGTGTCTGTGCATTCTTATTGGTATGATAATTACGGTTTGGCTGTATCACAACAACTGCAGGATTTAATGCGAACCCGACGGTTTGTGGGCTTACTTATCTTGGGAATAGCAGCTTTGATAAGTGCAATCACTTCTGTTACTGTGACAGCAATATCATTGACTCAACAAGTACATACTGCTCAATATGTTGATTCTATGTCCAAAAATGTTTCTTTAGCATTGGCAACACAGGAAGCTATAGACATGAAATTAGAAATGAGGGTAGACGCCCTAGAGGAAGCAGTAATACATATTGGGACTGAATTGCAGGCTTTAAAGGTGAAAATGGCATTGTCCTGTCATGCTGACTATCGGTGGATATGTGTAACACCCCTGAAAGTAAATGAGACAGATTTTGAATGGGAAAAGATTAAAAACCATATTTCAGGTATCTGGAACAGCTCTGACATTGGTCTAGACTTAGGGAAACTTCACAATCAAATAGCAACTATGGAACACTCCCGATTAGATTTTACTGCCGCTGGAACAGCAAATGATTTCTTCCATACTTTCTCTAACTACATTTCAGGAAAAAATATGCTGTCTACCTTCCTTAGCTATGTTACTGTGGCTGTTTTAATTCTGCTTCTCATATTCATTCTTCCTTGTATTGTCAGGATTCTTCGGCAGAGCATTCAGAGGCTCGCGACTGAGCTACATCTGGCTGTTTTAAGAAATAAAAAAGGGGGAGATGCCGGGAGCCGGCGAGAGACATTCCACTCGTGACAAAGGTCATGAGGAAGGGGGCTCGGCATACGCAAAGGCGGGATCGAGCCTCGGGAGTGCCCCCGGATATTCTCGAGCATCTACCCCCCAAAAACCAGAGTCTGCCTACTTTATTGCTTTGTGCTCTCGCCTCTGACTTTACTGGGGGCTGTCCCCCACCACCATCTCACTCTCTCTGTCAAAGAGTTAACTTACAGCTCCAATTAATAAAGTTCCTGGGCAATTAGGAGTGTTTAAATCCAAACCCCTCAGATGGCTCTCTAACTCGCCTGACAAGTTTACCCAGACACCTACAGCTATGCATACGATTGTTTACAGTCTCCCAGCCTCCAGAGGCACGGGAAGCTTAAGATATTCAAATAGCTTAGAGCCTCTCAGAGAATTAGAAACTGTCAGAATAAAACTAGTAAAAGATTTCATTGATGAGCCAATGTTTGTTGCCAAGTTTTCACATCCCTTGAATTGTATCCTTGAATGTGCATTAATTAATATAGTTGGTATGTAGAAAAAATAAGTAGTGGCCTTGGTGTTAGTAACTTTAGACCCTTAAGGTAGTAAATTCTTTCCTTTGTAAACCCATTACACATCCACCCTATAGGAACGTAATCTTATCTTCGGAGGATGGCGCCAAACCTTAAAATAATTACTCTTAGAGAAAATAAGTCTTTGTTGATAAGTCCTTGTCAAGAGTCATAAAATGTTAATAGGCCTCTGGCCAGAAGATGATGTAAATCACCTAAACCATTTGTATACGATAAATCTGCAGGAAAGAAACCCTGGTATTTGATAAGCATCAAAGACTGCTGATTTTGCATCCCCTATTGTCCTCTATGTGTAACTTAGGGTATAAAAGCCCCTGTTGAAAATAAAGCTATGGGCCTTGCTCACCAACGCCTGGTCTCCCCATGTCATTCTTCCCTTTAACTTCTAGCTGAGTGTCCATCTGGAGCGTGGATGTCCTCTGCGACCATTTATTTGCCTGGGCTTCTAAGACCCACTCGAGAAGGTGTCTAAGGTGGGGCACCTTCCGCTATTCGAGAGGGCGCCTGCGGCCTCCGTGGTCAGAGCTAACCTGGTGTCACGGGTTATATTGATTTTCCGCGTAAACCAAGCCACTCAGCTTCTTTTCTCCACTGAATTTTCCTACTGAGCTATCATCATTCTATTCCTCTTTATTATATCTAATTAACATTTGAATAGGTCGCCTAGCCATCTCTCCTTCGAAGACCCTGGATCAGCCGGGGCTGGACCCCGGCACCCAGGGGCGCCGCAGCTCAAGGAAACCCCTGAGACTCCCCCGTCCTCGCGAGCTGAGGGCCTTCTTTTCCTGCATGGCCTGGAGAGCAATCCCGGGTCCTCTCTCCAAACGGAAGAGGAGGCTGGACTCCCTTGAGGCCGCTCAGGGGGCTCCAAGAGACCCGCGTCGCGACTCGAGAGGAGAGCGGAGTCCTTGGCTTCCCCTCGAGACGAGGCCTGACTCCCCGGGGGAGCCTGGAATGCAACCCCGAGATCCCTGCCTTCCCTGGAGAGGAATATGAGGTCCCGGACACACGCCTAGGTGCCGGGAGCTGGCATATTGCATATTGAGTGAGGATCTGTAATAGCTCAACTGGAATTCTATCACTGCCTGGAGCCAGCGTGAGGCACTCCGCCCATGGCAAAGGTCATGAGGAAGGAGGCTGGACATACGCAAAGGCGGGATCGAGCCTCAGGAGTCCCCCTGGAAATCCTCAAGCATCTACCCCCATAACCAGAGCCTGCCTACTTTACTACTTTGTGCTCTCACCTACACCTCTGACTTTACGGGGGGCTGTCCCCCACCACCTCTTTCGGAGAAGGAGTTAACCTAGTGCTCCAGTTGATAAAAACTCCTAGGCATGACAAGAGTGTTTTAACCTACAAACTCCTCTGAAGTTTCTCTAGCCTGCCTGACAGGCTTGTCCGGCCACATGTGATTGCTCACAGCCTCCCAACCATGAGAGGCACAAGATGCTTTATACCTTCTAAAAACAGGTTCTTTAGAAAAGTTAGAAAATTATTAGTATAAGTGTAATGGGCTGATTAGAAATTGTATTGGTGAAGGGTTTTTTCATTTGTTGAGCCAATGTTTACTGCTAAGTCTCCATATCCCCTGACCTTATACACATTAATGAATATATAGAAGAAATAAGTATTAACCTTTGATATAAATCACGTTAGACCTTAGGCTGAGTAAATTCTTTCCTTAACTAAAACCCACTACACCCTCACCCTATAGGAATGTAACTTTATTTGGGTGGCGTCTGTTTTAAGAATAATCACCCCTGGAGAAATAAGTGTCCTGGTTGACTGACCGCTGTCACAAGGAGAGGGTCGTAAATTGTCAGCAGGCCCCCTGGCCAGAAGATGATGTAACACCCCTAAGACCTCTGTATACATTTGTATGAAGCACCTGACTTTGATAAAAGTCAGGACTGCTGACCCCGCGTGACTTTTGCATAACACCTCAGTGTATAAAAGTAGACCATGGAAAATAAAGAATTGGGATCAGTTCCTCGAAAGACTGGTCTCCCCATGTCTCTCTCTCTCTCTCACTCTGGTTGAGTCTCCATCTGGAGCGCGGAACCCACCAAGCTTACTAATTTTGCCTGGGCTTCTAAGATCCGACCGGGGAGGCCTCAGTGTCTCCTCTCCTTCGGGAGAACGGAAGGATGCCTGCGGCCTACGTAAGTGGTGCAAGCTTCTTGTCTTGAAGTTTTATTGGTCCCCCGCGTAAACCAAGCTACTCAGCCTCTTTTCTCCACTGAATTTTCCTACTGAGCTATCCTTATTCTTTTCCTTAATTAACGTTTAATTAAGCAGTTGTTTCCTGACCCTCGCCTAGCCGTCTCTCCTTCGAATACCCTGGATCAGCTGGGGCTGGACCCCGGCAGGTGGCGCCCGAGACAGGATATTCCAAGGTAAGCTCCCTGCAATTAGGGTCATCAGCCCTTTTGCTCCCCCGTTCTCGGAACAACTGGGTCATCAGCTCTCTTGTTCCCCCATGGAGCAGTTTGGGTCATCAGCTCTACTGCTCCTCCCTCGGAACAGTTTGGGTCATCAGCCTTCTGTTCCCCCCCCGGGACAATCTGGGTCATCAGCCCAATTGTTCTTCCAGTGTTCGGGACGGCTAGGACCCCACTCAAGGGTGCCGCGGACCCCCCTGTAGGATAGACAGGGCGAGAGGAGTGGGAAGTGTTGAAGAGTTAGAGAGAAAAAACGGTTTCTAAAAAGGCTGACAAGAAAGGCCTGATCTTTTGATAGCTAAAAGCAAAATCTATTATACTTAATTTTCTGACATGGGTAACACTGAAACTAAGAATGGCAACTCTTTATACAAGTAATCTTGAAACTGTTAAAGAGGCTACTGTTAATTTAGATACTTGGGTGAAGGTAAAAAACCAACTAAAAACTTATCCTATAAATATGATTCAAAATGTTCTGGACTCTCGTCATGAGGCTGTGGGATAACCTATGGGAGAGGCTATAGCGGTGGATGGTAGTGGGTCTCCACCTTCTGCGCAGATCACATTTTCTGCCATTGATGAGGAAAAGGAGGGAGACTGTGCTCTACCTCCCGAGGAGTGAGAGGGCTTACAGGACGCTGCGGCCGGGCGCCCTGGTGAGCCCCCTCTCCCTCTACACAAACCTTTAAAAATTTATCCAACAATTTCTGATTTAAGGCGACTACTCCACCTCCGCTTGCACCTCCCAGGGCCTAAGAATTCCCCAGTTTACATCCAAAGCCTCCCAGAGCATTGCCTAAGGTTGAAAAAGATTAAAAGTTTTCTTTTAAACAAAGTAGCTTTTAAAGAATACACAATATACAGAGCCTGCTCCTTGCAAAAAACCCCCTCAGGGGGGCCTCACCCAAGCAAAAAAAAAAAAAAAGAGAAAAAGAAAAAAGTGAAAAAGAAAAAAGGAAAGAAAATAGAGAAAGATCTAAAGATAAAAAAAGAACTAAAGAGTGAAAAGGAGAGAGGAACGGAGAAATAAGGAATCAGGGAATGCAGCAAGATAGAAAAAGGAAAAAAGGAAGTTAGAAAAAGAGATACAGAGAGAAAGAGAGGGGAGAGAGAGAAATAAAGTAAGAAGGAAAAAGGGGGAATGAAAGAGGGAAACAGGAAGGAAATGATAGAAAGTAAAAGAGAAGAGAAGAGGAAGGAAAAAAGATAGAGTGAGGGAAAGAAAACTTGAGAAAGATTTAGAGAAGAAGGAAAAAAAAATCAGCAGAGGAGAGAGGAGAGGACTTAGAGGACACTGTGGCCTGACGCCCTGGCGAGCTACCTCCCCCTCTGCGCAAACTTTAAAAAAAACTTATCCACCACTTTCTGATTTGGGGCGATAGCCGCCGCCTCCGTTTGCGCCTTCCAGGGCCCAAGAGTTCCCCACTTTGCCCCCAAAGCCTCTCAAAGTGTTGCCTAAGCCTGAAAAAGATAAAAAGTTTTTTAAACAGTGGAGCTTTTAAAACAGACTGCATGCACAATATGCAAAGGTGCTCCTTGGAGAAAACCCCCTCAGGGGGGTCTCACCCAGGCTAAGAGAAAAGCAGAACGGTAAGGGGATTTAGCAACAATATTAACCCTTGACAAGCCGGTTACTCCAATTCCAATGGGAGTGGCTGGCCCCCTACCTGAGGGCATTGTAGGACTTGTGCTAGGGCGTAGCTCGCTTTCTTTTCAAAAAATTTTGGTGGTGCACGGTGTAGTAGATTCTGATTATATTGAGAAATTAAAATTTTGACCTCACCGCCTACTAAAACTGTGCAAATTAATAAAGGTCAAAGAATAACACAGTTTTTGCTTTTACCTTATCAGACAGGAAAAAATTTGACTTCTCAAGCTAAGAGCCACAGAGTATTTGGATTTAGTGATCTAGCTTTTTGGGTGCAGGAAATTACAGCTCCAAGGCCTTTAAAAGATCTTTTAATTCAAGAAAATAAAATGTCAGGGCTATTAGACACAAGAACAAACGTCTCTTAACATTGCTGGGAAAGACTGGCCCAGTTCCTGGCCCACGCATAGTACTGAAAATGAGTTGGTGAGATTAGAAAAAGTGGTATGCAGGGTGGGAATGCTGTAGAAAAAAAAGGGTGAGGGAGAGTTTAAAACCTTGAAGAGTAGTGAGTTCCCCATTGCTGGAAGTATTCAAGCAAAGATTAGATGGTTGCTTGTCATCTAAAAGGCTATAGACCAGATTTAGGTTACAAAATGATAACTGGAAAAGCTTATAAAGATGTTGTACAACACCTCTTTACTTGCTTCTCATATTTAAGTCTGCCGAAAGTTTAAAAAACTGCCCCTTTGAAGCGGAGAGATTGTTTACTAACTTTAAATGATTTCCAAAAATTATTAGGGGACATTAATTGGATACGCCCACATTCAAAACTGACTACTGCAGATTTAAAGCCTTTGTTTGATTACTTAAAAAGCGATCCTAATTCCAGTTCTAAGCGAAAGTTGACTAAGACAGACGGCTCTGGTTAAAGTAGATGAGACTTTAAATGATCAGTTAATTAGGATTAATATTACCAAAAGATGAGATTAAATTATTCTTGCCACAAAACATACACCTACAGGGTGCTTGTGACAAAAAGGCCCGTTGGTTCCATCTACCAGTGACCCCAAGAAAAATAGTTTTATCTTATCCCAGCTTGGTTGCACAATTAAGTATAAAAGGAGGAAAAAAGAAGTATGGAACTTTTTAGAAAAGAAGTAGCAAATATAGTAATTCCATTCAATAAGGATCAACTGCAAGTCTTTTACAAAATAGTGATGATTGGCAAGTTGCCCTGATAGATTTCAGGGGTCAAATTTTGTTTCATTTGCCCTCAAGCCCCCACAGTAGTTAAAAGTTCAAAAATGTTAGATTGGCAGTTTGAGGATACCTGTGGAACTTTCCAACCCTATGTAGTTCCTACGCTCCCCTTTACCCTATGGGGGAGGGACGTGCTGTCTCAAATAGGAGATACTCAGAGAAGGGTTTTTTCAATTTCTTAGTTATCAACAGGCGGTACAATTAACAATACTATATATATTATTATTATAAATACATAATATAAATATATTTGCCTACTTACAGTTTGCCTAATTAGGTATGGGTACAAATAAAATATAATAAAGGTATACTTAATTCTATTTATAGATCTATACTTAATTTGTATATAATTAATATGTATACTATATATGCATATTATATATATACTATATAATTAAATGTATATTGCAGTAATATAATGTGTGAGTGGCTGATATTAATTGGTATGGATTGATGCTGTGATGATATATGTTCTATATACTGTATAATTATATTATATATGTGTGACATATATTATTACAGTATATTGGTTTGTGTTGGTTGGTATTAGCTGTGTACGTATTGTATTGCTTTAATATATATTAATTAATAATTATAAAGATTAATTCAAGTATATTGATTTATATATATTAGATGTCAATAAGTTTATACTTGTTGCCATATATAAATACATATATAAATACATTTTGCATTTAGGCATATCTATATACCAAAATGAGATAAGGAGTTTATACATTTATTATTTAAATTTATACAGAGACCTAAACTAAACATTAGACCTAAATTAACATATCCCTAAATTTATGTTGTTAAAATGTAAATTTTAAAAATTTTAAAAATTAAATTGACAACTGCTTGACAATTCCTTTACCATAAAACCCCCATAGGTGTAATTGGGGTAGCCAGACAAAAAATTGGTTTTATGGCAAAACGGCCCCCCTAGAGTGGGTCCATCTTCCCGCTCAAACTAAAAAAGTAGTGGCTTCTTATCCAGGATTGATAGCTACTTTGATATTAAAAGAAAAAAGCGGAACATTAAATTATTTGGTAAAGAGACATCAGAAATTGTAATTCCATATAATAAGAAACAACTTGATGCTCTTCTAATGTTTGAAAATTGGCAGATTGCTATAGGAAACTATTTTGGTCAAATTTTTGCATCATTTACCTTCACATGTTTTGTTGAATTTTATATCCAGACATCCAGTTATTTTTCCTGTCAGATGTAAACAATCTCCTATTCCAAATGCCCAGATAGTTTTTACTGATGGGTCAGCAAATGGTAAAGCCTCCATAGTCACTAAAAATCACCAAAAGGTTTTAGAAACATGGGAAACTTCAGGTCAAAGAGCTGAAATAACAACAGTCATAGAGGCTTTTGCTATGTTTGCAGATGAAAAATTTAACTTTTATTCTGATTCTCAGTATATTGTCAGGTTGTTTCCACATATTGAAACTGTGGTTTTGCTGAAAATAAAACTACCATATTTCATTTGTTAAGTAAATTACAGCAACAAATTTGGAAAAGGAATAAAATATTTTTCATTGGACACATTCGGGCTCATTCCGGATTGCCCGGCCCTTTAAATGCCTTTAATGATTTGGCTGACTTGTTGACCAGAAATACAGTGGCTACGGCGATTGAGGAAGCCAGAGCCTCTCACTCACTTCATCATCAATATGCTACTGCCTTAAGATATCAATTCCAAATTCCCAGAGAAACTGCTAGGGAGATTGTGCGCTCTTGCTTACACTGCCCCACTGTTTATAATAGTTTACCTATGGGAGTTAATCCTCGCGGTCTCAAACCTAACGTACTCTGGCAAATGGATGTAACTCACGTCTCTTCATTTGGAAAACTTTCCTTTGTTCATGTAACTGTAGATACCTTTTCTCACGTTATTATTGCAACTGCTCGTACAGGGGAAGTAGTTAAAGATGTGATACAACATCTCTTTACTTGTTTTTCATATTTGGGCCTGCCAAAAGCTCTAAAAAACTGACAACGCTCCTGCTTACACTTCTAAGTCTTTTCAGGAATTTTGTATAAAGTTTCAAATTAAACATAATACTGTCATCCCTTATAATCCCCAGGGACAGGCCATTGTTGAAAGAGCGCATCAAACATTAAAAATCCAAATTCAAAAACTAAAAGAAGGGGAGTTTAAGTATAGCTCTCCCCATCAAATCTCCCCATCAAACATGCTCTTTTCGTAATAAATATTCTAAATACTGATCTGGCTGGAACTACTGCAATGCTTCGTCATTGGTGCCTAGAGCAATTAAATGCAAAACCATTATTCAAATGGAAGGACCTCTTCTCAGGACAATGGGAGGGTCCTGACCCATTATTAACTAGCGGTCGAGGATGTGCTTGTATTTTTCCAGAGGACGCAGATTCACCAATTTGGGTTCCAGACAGGCCAGGTTCGAGGCACGCGCTTGCTCGCCCCGCCCACCAGGCAGCTCTCGCCTCCGCGCTTCCAGCCTCGCCCTGCACTCTCCTCGCTGCACCCCACGACCTAGAGCAAAGAAGTTTGTGCAGCAAGTGAGGGCCAGAGAGGAGAGCGCACCCGCAAAGTGCCATCCAGACCAGCGCGGCGCCCGCCAGCAGGGGAGACAAGATAAACATCGAGATCCCAGCGAGACTGACAGGGCTGCTGCAGCGTGAACTCCAACCAAAAAATAATTCTATTTATTCTGTTTTAGCTTGTCTACCCTTGCCTTATGTTTTCCTTTTTACTAATGACTCCAACAAACTTAATGTATTCATGAGTTATTCAGGTGGACCTAACGTGGTAACTTGTGAACAATGTATGCTTTCATCTTGTTTAAACCCTCAATGTAATGTTTGCTCCTTTGTGGTGTTACAATGCCCATCCTATCTTATGGTGCCTATATGATAGCTATGGTCTTGCCGTGTTACAGCAACTACAGGATTTAATGCGATCGTGACGGTTTGTGGGCCTACTTATTTTAGGAATATCAGCTTTAATAGCAGCAATTAGTTCTGTTACTGCGGCAGCAATATCATTGACTCAACAAGTGCATACTGCCCAATATGTTGATACTATGTCTAAAAATGTCTCTTTAACTCTAGCAACACAGGAAGTTATAGATAGAAATTTAGAGATGAGAGTAGACGCCTTAGAAGAGGCAATAATGCATAGTGGCACTGAGTTACAGGCTTTAAAGGTGAAGATGGCTTTGACATGCCACGCTGATTACAGGTGGATATGCGTGACATCTTTGAAGGTAAACGAGACAGATTATGAATGGGAAAAGATTAAAAATCATATCTCAGGTGTTTGGAATAGTTCTGATATTGGCCTGGACTTAGGGAAAGTTCATAATCAAATACAGACCTTGGAACACTCTCAACTGGATTTTACCGCCGCTGGAGCAGCTAATGACTTTTTTCATACCTTCTCTAACTTTATTTCTGGAAAAAATATTCTGTCTAATATCCCTAGTTATGCTGTCGTTGGTGCTCAAATCCTACTTCTCATAAACATTCTTCCTTGTATTGTCAGGATTCTTCGGCAGAGCATTCGGAAGCTCTCGACTGAGCTGCATCTGGCTGTTTTAAGAAATAAAAAAGGGGGAGATGCCGGGAGCCGGCATATTGCATATTGAGTGAGGATCTGTAATAGCTCAACTGGAATTCTATCACTGCCTGGAGCCAGCGTGAGGCACTCCGCCCATGGCAAAGGTCATGAGGAAGGAGGCTGGACATACGCAAAGGCGGGATCGAGCCTCAGGAGTCCCCCTGGAAATCCTCAAGCATCTACCCCCATAACCAGAGCCTGCCTACTTTACTACTTTGTGCTCTCACCTACACCTCTGACTTTACGGGGGGCTGTCCCCCACCACCTCTTTCGGAGAAGGAGTTAACCTAGAGCTCCAGTTGATAAAAACTCCTAGGCATGACAAGAGTGTTTTAACCTACAAACTCCTCTGAAGGTTCTCTAGCCTGCCTGACAGGCTTGTCCGGCCACATGTGATTGCTCACAGCCTCCCAACCATGAGAGGCACAAGACGCTTTAAACCTTCTAAAAACAGGTTCTTTAGAAAAGTTAGAAAATTATTAGTATAAGTGTAATGGGCTGATTAGAAATTGTATTGGTGAAGGGTTTTTTCATTTGTTGAGCCAATGTTTACTGCTAAGTCTCCATATCCCCTGACCTTATACACATTAATGAATATATAGAAGAAATAAGTATTAACCTTTGATATAAATCACGTTAGACCTTAGGCTAAGTAAATTCTTTCCTTAACTAAAACCCACTACACCCTCACCCTATAGGAATGTAACTTTATTTGGGTGGCGTCTGTTTTAAGAATAATCACCCCTGGAGAAATAAGTGTCCTGGTTGACTGACCGCTGTCACAAGGAGAGGGTCGTAAATTGTCAGCAGGCCCCCTGGCCAGAAGATGATGTAACACCCCTAAGACCTCTGTATACTTTTGTATGAAGCACCTGACTTTGATAAAAGTCAGGACTGCTGACCCCACGTGACTTTTGCATAACACCTCAGTGTATAAAAGTAGACCATGGAAAATAAAGAATTGGGATCAGTTCCTCGAAAGACTGGTCTCCCCATGTCTCTCTCTCTCTCTCAATCTGGTTGAGTCTCCATCTGGAGCGCGGAACCCACCATGCTTACTAATAATGCCTGGGCTTCTAAGATCCGACCGGGGAGGCCTCAGTGTCTCCTCTCCTTCGGGAGAACGGAAGGACGCCTGCGGCCTACGTAAGTGGTGCAAGCTTCTTGTCTTGAAGTTTTATTGGTCCCCCGCGTAAACCAAGCTACTCAGCCTCTTTTCTCCACTGAATTTTCCTACTGAGCTATCCTTATTCTTTTCCTTAATTAACGTTTAATTAAGCAGTTGTTTCCTGACCCTCGCCTAGCCGTCTCTCCTTTGAATACCCTATATAAGCTGGGGCTGGACCCCGGCACCTAGGTGAGGTCTCTTCGGCCCTGCAGTGACTCGAGCGCAACCCCCAGCTTTCCCTCGCAACCCGAGGGGAAGATTGGGCTTCCCAGGGCCAACCCAAGAGGAAGGCTGAGATCCCCGTCGTAACTCGAGAATCCCGCCGCAACTCGAGAAAAACCACGTGGTTCCCACCTCTTGGCAAGATGAGGCCCTTGCCCGCGACGGCGTCTCAAGGGAAGTCCCCTGTTCCGCCCTGAAGGGCGAAACGGTCACTGACAGCCTTCCTGCGACCCCCAAAAGTCCCCCGACACGCCGGGTTCCCCCGAGGGGAACACCGAGGTTTCCGGCACCGCTTCCTCTGAGCCCCTTCTACCTCCTGATCGCGACAGGAGAGGCGATTCCCCTGCGTGGTCTGGAAGGGGTTCCCGGCCTTCCCGGCGCACCTCAGGATGAGGCCGGTCTCACGAGGAAATTCGAGACGAGCCACGTGGGTGGTGCCACATGCCGAACGCCCCCGATTCCCCGGTCCGCCCTTGAGAAGGACCCGAGGCCCGGACCCCTCTTCGAAGGCAACCCTGTGGGTGAAGGCACAACACGAAGGGGCACTGCCACCCCCGTGCATGGTCCGCAAAGACCCGCGGATTCCACACACAGCTCGACGAGGGGCCGGAAACCCCTTGAGCAACTCGAGAGGCCAGCGGGGGTCCCTTCCTCAGACAAGACGAGGCCTGACTCTCCTGTCCCAACTCTGCAGGGACCCTGCGGTCGGAGTCCGAAACGGAGAGGAAGCCTGAGGTTCCTGCCTCCCCTCGAGGTGAGGCCCTCTTCCGTTGCGCCAGACCCAGCGGAGTCCCGAGGGGCCCCGCCACCTCCACAGGATCCCTCGCCTCTCAGAGGCACCCTGGGAAGTTCCCTAAGGTCCCCGGCAGAAGGCGAGGGACACGAGGGTTTCCCGCTGCCCCCCCGAGAAAGACCTCGAGAGTCCTTCTTCAACGCGTTTCGAGGCCCTAGTCCCCTCCCGTGACTCGAGAGCCAGGACGAGCTCCCCCTCGCCACGCGCCTGGAGACCTGACTTCCCTGGCGCCGCACGAGAGGCTCCCTGAGATCCTCGTCGAGCCTCGGGAGAAAACCCCCACGGGCGCCGCAGCTCGAGGAAACCCCTGAGACGCCCCCGTCCTCGCGAGCTGAGGGCCTTCTTTTCCTGCATGGCCTGGAGAGCAATCCCGGGTCCTCTCTCCAAACGGAAGAGGAGGCTGGACTCCCTTGAGGCCGCTCAGGGGGCTCCAAGAGACCCGCGTCGCGACTCGAGAGGAGAGCGGAGTCCTTGGCTTCCCCTCGAGACGAGGCCTGACTCCCCGGGGGAGCCTGGAATGCAACCCCGAGATCCCTGCCTTCCCTGGAGAGGAATAGTAGGTCCCGGACACACGCCTAGGTGAGGTCTCTTCGGCCCTGCAGTGACTCGAGCGCAACCCCCAACTTTCCCTCGCAACCCGAGGGGAAGATTGGGCTTCCCAGGGCCAACGCAAGGGGAAGGCTGAGATCCCCGTCGTAACTCGAGAATCCCGCCGCAACTCGAGAAAAACCACGTGGTTCCCACCTCTTGGCAAGAGGAGGCCCTTGCCCGCCACGGCGTCACAAGGGAAGTCCCCTGTTCCACCCTGAAGGGCGAAACGGTCCCTGACAGCCTTCCTGCGACCCCCAAAAGTCCCCCGACACGCCGGGTTCCCTCGAAGGGAACACCGAGGGTCCCGGCACCGCTTCCTCTGAGCCCCTTCTCCCCTCCTGATCGCGACAGGAGAGGCGATTCCCCTGCGTGGTCTGGAAGGGGTTCCCGGCCTTCCCGGAGCACCTCAGGATGAGGCCGGTCTCACGAGGAAATTCGAGACGAGCCACGTGGGTGGGGCCACATGCCGAACGCCCCCGATTCCCCGGTCCGCCATTGAGAAGGACCCGAGGCCCGGACCCCTCTTCGAAGGCAACCCTGTGGGTGAAGGCACAACACGAAGGGGCACTGCCACCCCCGTGCATCGTCCGCAAAGACCGGCGGGTTCCACACACAGCTCGACGAGGGGCCTGAAACCCCCTGAGCAACTCGAGAGGCCAGCGGGGTTCCCTTCCTCAGACAAGACGAGGCCTGACTCTCCTGTCCCAACTCTGCAGGGACCCTGCGGTCGGAGTCCGAAACGGAGAGGAAGCCTGAGGTTCCTGCCTCCCCTCGAGGTGAGGCCCTCTTCCGTTGCGCCAGACCCAGCGGTGTCCCGAGGGGCCCCGCCACCTCCACAGGATCCCTCGCCTCTCAGAGGCACACTGGGAAGTTCCCTAAGGTCCCTGGCAGAAGGCGAGGGACACGAGGGTTTCCCGCCGCCCCCCCGAGAAAGACCTCGAGAGTCCTTCTTCAACGCGTCTCGAGGCCCTAGTCCCCTCCCGTGACTCGAGAGCCAGGACGCGCTCCCCCTCGCCACGCGCATGGAGACCTGACTTCCCTGCCGCCGCACGAGAGGCTCCCTGAGATCCTCGTCGTGCCTCGGGAGAAAACCCCCACGGGCGCCGCAGCTCGAGGAAACCCCTGAGACGCCCCCGTCCTCGCGAGCTGAGGGCCTTCTTTTCCTGCATGGCCTGGAGAGCAATCCCGGGTCCTCTCTCCAAACGGAAGAGGAGGCAGGACTCCCTTGAGGCCGCTCAGGGGGCTCCAAGAGACCCGCGTCGCGACTCGAGAGGAGAGCGGAGTCCTTGGCTTCCCCTCGAGACGAGGCCTGACTCCCCGGGGGAGCCTGGAATGCAACCCCGCGATCCCTGCCTTCCCTGGAGAGATATAGTAGGTCCCGGACACACGCCTAGGTGAGGTCTCTTCGGCCCTGCAGTGACTCGAGCGCAACCCCCAGCTTTCCCTCGCAACCTGAGGGGAAGATTGGGCTTCCCAGGGCCAACCCAAGGGGAAGGCTGAGATCCCCGTCGTAACTCGAGAATCCCGCCGCAACTCGAGAGAAACCACGTGGTTCCGACCTCTTGGCAAGAGGAGGCCCTTGCCCGCGACGGCGTCTCAAGGGAAGACCCCGTTCCGCCCTGAAGGGCGAAACGGTCCCTGACAGCCTTCCTGCGACCCCCAAAAGTCCCCCGACACGCCGGGTTCCCTCGAGGGGAACACCGAGGTTCCCGGCACCGCTTCCTCAGAGCCCCTTGCCCCTCCTGACCGCGACAGGAGAGGCGATTCCCCTGCGTGGTCTGGAAGGGGTTCCCAGCCTTCCCGGCGCACCTCAGGATGAGGCCGGTCTCACGAGGAAATTCGAGACGAGCCACGTGGGTGGGGCCACATGGCGAAGGCCCCCGATTCCCCGGTCCGCCCTTGAGAAGGACCCGAGGCCCGGACCCCTCTTCGAAGGCAACCCTGTGGGTGAAGGCACAACACGAAGGGGCACTGCCACCCCCGTGCATCGTCCGCAAAGACCCGCGGGTTCCACACACAGCTCGACGAGGGGCCTGAGACCCCCTGAGCAACTCGAGAGGCCAGCGGGGTTCCCTTCCTCAGACAAGACGAGGCCTGACTCTCCTGTCCCAACTCTGCAGGGACCCTGCGGTCGGAGTCCGAAACGGAGAGGAAGCCTGAGGTTCCTGCCTCCCCTCCAGGTGAGGCCCTCTTCCGTTGCGCCAGACCCAGCGGAGTCCCGAGGGGCCCCGCCACCTCCACAGGATCCCTCGCCTCTCAGAGGCACCCTGGGAAGTTCCCTAAGGTCCCCGGCAGAAGGCGAGGGAAACGAGGGTTTCCCGCCGCCCCCCGACAAAGACCTCGAGAGTCCTTCTTCAACGCGTCTCGAGGCCCTAGTCCCCTCCCGTGACTCGAGAGCCAGGACGCGCTCCCCCTCGCCACGCGCATGGAGACCTGACTTCCCTGGCGCCGCACGAGAGGCTCCCTGAGATCCTCGTCGCGCCTCGGGAGAAAACCCCCACGGGCGCCGCAGCTCGAGGAAACCCCTGAGACGCCCCCGTCCTCGCGAGCTGAGGGCCTTCTTTTCATGCATGGCCTGGAGAGCAATCCCGGGTCCTCTCTCCAAACGGAAGAGGAGGCTGGACTCCCTTGAGGCCGCTCAGGGGGCTCCAAGAGCCCCGCGTCGCGACTCGAGAGGAGAGCGGAGTCCTTGGCTTCCCCTCGAGACGAGGCCTGACTCCCCGGGGGAGCCTGGAATGCAACCCCGAGATCCCTGCCTTCCCTGGAGAGGAATATGAGGTCCCGGACACACGCCTAAGTGAGGTCTCTTCGGCCCTGCAGTGACTCGAGCGCAACCCCCAGCTTTCCCTCGCAACCCGAGGGGAAGATTGGGCTTTCCAGGGCCAACCCAAGGGGAAGGCTGAGATCCCCGTCGTAACTCGAGAATCCCGCCGCAACTCGAGAAAAACCACGTGGTTCCCACCTCTTGGCAAGAGGAGGCCCTTGCCCGCCACGGCGTCTCAAGGGAAGTCCCCTGTTCCACCCTGAAGTGCGAAACGGTCCCTGACAGCCTTCCTGCGACCCCCAAAAGTCCCCCGACACGCCGGGTTGCCTCGAGGGGAACACCGAGGGTCCCAGCACCGCTTCCTCTGAGCCCCTTCTCCCCTCCTGATCGCGACAGGAGAGGCGATTCCCCTGCGTGGTCTGGAAGGGGTTCCCGGCCTTCCCGGCGCACCTCAGGATGAGGCCGGTCTAACGAGGAAACTCGAGACGAGCCACGTGGGTGGTGCCACATGCCGAAGGCCCCCGATTCCCCGGTCCGCCATTGAGAAGGACCCGAGGCCCGGACCCCTCTTCGAAGGCAACCCTGTGGGTGAAGGCATAACACGAATGGGCACTGCCACCCCCGTGCATCGTCCGCAAAGGACCGCGGGATCCAAACATAGCTCGACGAGGGGCCGGAGACCCCCCGAGCAACTCGAGAGGCCAGCGGGGTTCCCTTCCTCAGACAAGACGAGGCCTGACTCTCCTGTCCCAACTCTGCAGGGACCCTGCGGTCGGAGTCCGAAACGGAGAGGAAGCCTGAGGTTCCTGCCTCCCCTCCAGGTGAGGCCCTCTTCCGTTGCGCCAGACCCAGCGGAGTCCCGAGGGGCCCCGCCACCTCCACAGGATCCCTCGCCTCTCAGAGGCACCCTGGGAAGTTCCCTAAGGTCCCCGGCAGAAGGCGAGGGAAACGAGGGTTTCCCGCCGCCCCCCGACAAAGACCTCGAGAGTCCTTCTTCAACGCGTCTCGAGGCCCTAGTCCCCTCCCGTGACTCGAGAGCCAGGACGCGCTCCCCCTCGCCACGCGTATGGAGACCTGACTTCCCTGGCGCCGCACGAGAGGCTCCCTGAGATCCTCGTCGCGCCTCGGGAGAAAACCCCCACGGGCGCCGCAGCTCGAGGAAACCCCTGAGACGCCCCCGTCCTCGCGAGCTGAGGGCCTTCTTTTCCTGCATGGCCTGGAGAGCAATCCCGGGTCCTCTCTCCAAACGGAAGAGGAGGCTGGACTCCCTTGAGGCCGCTCAGGGGGCTCCAAGAAACCCGCGTCGCGACTCGAGAGGAGAGCGGAGTCCTTGGCTTCCCCTCGAGACGAGGCCTGACTCCCCGGGGGAGCCTGGAATGCAACCCCGAGATCCCTGCCTTCCCTGGAGAGGAATATGAGGTCCCGGACACACGCCTAGGTGAGGTCTCTTCGGCCCTGCAGTGACTCGAGCGCAACCCCCAGCTTTCCCTCGCAACCCGAGGGGAAGATTGGGCTTCCCAGGGCCAACCCAAGGGGAAGGCTGAGATCCCCGTCGTAACTCGAGAATCCCGCCGCAACTCGAGAAAAATCACGTGGTTCCCACCTCTTGGCAAGATGAGGCCCTTGCCCGCGACGGCGTCTCAAGGGAAGTCCCCTGTTCCGCCCTGAAGGGCGAAACGGTCCCTGACAGCCTTCCTGCGACCCCCAAAAGTCCCCCGACATGCCGGGTTCCCCCGAGAGGAACACCGAGGGTCCCGGCACCGCTTCCTCTGAGCCCCTTCTCCCCTCCTGATCGCGACAGGAGAGGCGATTCCCCTGCGTGGTCTGGAAGGGGTTCCCGGCCTTCCCGGCGCACCTCAGGATGAGGCCGGTCTCACGAGGAAATTCGAGACGAGCCACGTGGGTGGTGCCACATGCCGAATGCCCCCGATTCCCCGGTCCGCCCTTGAGAAGGACTCGAAGCCCGGACCCCTCTTCGAAGGCAACCCTGTGGGTGAAGGCACAACACGAAGGGGCACTGCCACCCCCGTGCATCGTCCGCAAAGACCCGCGGGTTCCACACAGAGCTCGACGAGGGGCCTGAGAACCCCCGAGCAACTCGAGAGGCCAGCGGGGTTCCCTTCCTCAGACAAGACGAGGCCTGACTCTCCTGTCCCAACTCTGCAGGGACCCTGCGGTCGGAGTCCGAAACGGAGAGGAAGCCTGAGGTTCCTGCCTCCCCTCGAGGTGAGGCCCTCTTCCGTTGCGCCAGACCCAGCGGAATCCCGAGGGGCCCCGCCACCTCCACAGGATCCCTCGCCTCTCAGAGGCACCCTGGGAAGTTCCCTAAGGTCCCCGGCAGAAGGCGAGGGAAACGAGGGTTTCCCGCCGCCCCCCGACAAAGACCTCGAGAGTCCTTCTTCAACGCGTCTCGAGGCCCTAGTCCCCTCCCGTGACTCGAGAGCCAGGACGCGCTCCCCCTCGCCACGCGCATGGAGACCTGACTTCCCTGGCGCCGCACGAGAGGCTCCCTGAGATCCTCGTCGCGCCTCGGGAGAAAACCCCCACGGGCGCCGCAGCTCGAGGAAACCCCTGAGACGCCCCCGTCCTCGCGAGCTGAGGGCCTTCTTTTCCTGCATGGCCTGGAGAGCAATCCCGGGTCCTCTCTCCAAACGGAAGAGGAGGCTGGACTCCCTTGAGGCCGCTCAGGGGGCTCCAAGAGACCCGCGTCGCGACTCGAGAGGAGAGCGGAGTCCTTGGCTTCCCCTCGAGACGAGGCCTGACTCCCCGGGGGAGCCTGGAATGCAACCCCGAGATCCCTGCCTTCCCTGGAGAGGAATATGAGGTCCCGGACACACGCCTAAGTGAGGTCTCTTCGGCCCTGCAGTGACTCGAGCGCAACCCCCAGCTTTCCCTCGCAACCCGAGGGGAAGATTGGGCTTCCCAGGGCCAACCCAAGGGGAAGGCTGAGATCCCCGTCGTAACTCGAGAATCCCGCCGCAACTCGAGAAAAACCACGTGGTTCCCACCTCTTGGCAAGAGGAGGCCCTTGCCCGCCACGGCGTCTCAAGGGAAGTCCCCTGTTCCACCCTGAAGTGCGAAACGGTCCCTGACAGCCTTCCTGCGACCCCCAAAAGTCCCCCGACACGCCGGGTTGCCTCGAGGGGAACACCGAGGGTCCCAGCACCGCTTCCTCTGAGCCCCTTCTCCCCTCCTGATCGCGACAGGAGAGGCGATTCCCCTGCGTGGTCTGGAAGGGGTTCCCGGCCTTCCCGGCGCACCTCAGGATGAGGCCGGTCTCACGAGGAAACTCGAGACGAGCCACGTGGGTGGGGCCACATGCCGAAGGACCCCGATTCCCCGGTCCGCCCTTGAGAAGGACCCGAGGCCCGGACCCCTCTTCGAAGGCAACTCTGTGGGTGAAGGCATAACACGAATGGGCACTGCCACCCCCGTGCATCGTCCTCAAAGAAACGCGGGATCCAAACACAGCTCGACGAGGGGCCGGAGACCCCCCGAGCAACTCGAGAGTCCAGCGGGGTTCCCTTCCTCAGACAAGACGAGGCCTGACTCTCCTGTCCCAACTCTGCAGGGACCCTGGGGTCGGAGTCCGAAACGGAGAGGAAGCCTGAGGTTCCTGCCTCCCCTCCAGGTGAGGCCCTCTTCCGTTGCGCCAGACCCAGCGGAGTCCTGAGGGGCCCCGCCACCTCCACAGGATCCCTCGCCTCTCAGAGGCACCCTGGGAAGTTCCCTAAGGTCCCCGGCAGAAGGCGAGGGAAACGAGGGTTTCCCGCCGCCCCCTGACAAAGACCTCGAGAGTCCTTCTTCAACGCGTCTCGAGGCCCTAGTCCCCTCCCGTGACTCGAGAGCCAGGACGCGCTCCCCCTCGCCACGCGCATGGAGACCTGACTTCCCTGGCGCCGCACAAGAGGCTCCCTGAGATCCTCGTCGCGCCTCGGGAGAAAACCCCCACGGGCGCCGCAGCTCGAGGAAACCCCTGAGACGCCCCCGTCCTCGCGAGCTGAGGGCCTTCTTTTCCTGCATGGCCTGGAGAGCAATCCCGGGTCCTCTCTCCAAACGGAAGAGGAGGCTGGACTCCCTTGAGGCCGCTCAGGGGGCTCCAAGAGACCCGCGTCGCGACTCGAGAGGAGAGCGGAGTCCTTGGCTTCCCCTCGAGACGAGGCCTGACTCCCCGGGGGAGCCTGGAATGCAACCCCGAGATCCCTGCCTTCCCTGGAGAGGAATATGAGGTCCCGGACACACGCCTAGGTGAGGTCTCTTCGGCCCTGCAGTGACTCGAGCGCAACCCCCAGCTTTCCCTCGCAACCCGAGGGGAAGATTGGGCTTCCCAGTGCCAACCCAAGGGGAAGGCTGAGATCCCCGTCGTAACTCGAGAATCCCGCCGCAACTCGAGAAAAACCACGTGGTTCCCACCTCTTGGCAAGATGAGGCCCTTGCCCGCGACGGCGTCTCAAGGGAAGTCCCCTGTTCCGCCCTGAAGGGCGAAACGGTCCCTGACAGCCTTCCTGCGACCCCCAAAAGTCCCCCGACACGCCGGGTTCCCCCGAGAGGAACACCGAGGGTCCCGGCACCGCTTCCTCTGAGCCCCTTCTCCCCTCCTGATCGCGACAGGAGAGGCGATTCCCCTGCGTGGTCTGGAAGGGGTTCCCGGCCTTCCCGGCGCACCTCAGGATGAGGCCGGTCTCATGAGGAAATTCGAGACGAGCCAGTGGGTCGTGCCACATGCCTAACGCCCCCGATTCCCCGGTCCGCCCTTGAGAAGGACCCGAGGAACGGACCCCTCTTCAAAGGCAACCCTGTGGGTGAAGGCACAACACGAAGGGGCACTGCCACCCCCGTGCATCGTCCGCAAAGACCCGCGGGTTCCACACACAGCTCGACGAGGGGCCTGAGACCCCCCGAGCAACTCGAGAGGCCAGCGGGGTTCCCTTCCTCAGACAAGACGAGGCCTGACTCTCCTGTCCCAACTCTGCAGGGACCCTGCGGTCGGAGTCCGAAACAGAGAGGAAGCCTGAGGTTCCTGCCTCCCCTCGAGGTGAGGCCCTCTTCCGTTGCGCCAGACCCAGCGGAGTCCCGAGGGGCCCCGCCACCTCCACAGTATCCCTCGCCTCTCAGAGGCACCCTGGGAAGTTCCCTAAGGTCCATGGCAGAAGGCGAGGGAAACGAGGGTTTCCCGCCGCCCCCGACAAAGACCTCGAGAGTCCTTCTTCAACGCGTCTCGAGGCCCTAGTCCCCTCCCATGACTCGAGAGCCATGATTCGATCCCCATCGCCACCGCATGGAGACCTGACTTCCCTGGCGCCGCACGAGAGGCTCCCTGAGATCCTCGTAGTGCCTCGGGAGAAAACCCCAATGGGCACCGCAGCTCGAGGAAACCCCTGAGACGCCCCCGTCCTCGCGAGCTGAGGGCCTTCTTTTCCTGCATGGCCTGCAGAGCAATCCCGTGTCCTGTCTCCAAACTGAAAAGGAGGCTGGACTCCCTTGAGGCCGCTCAGGGGGCTCCCAGAGACCCGCGTCGCGACTCGAGAGGAGAGCGGAGTCCTTGGCTTCCCCTCGAGACGAGGCCTGACTCCCCAGGGGAGCCTGGAATGCAACCCCGAGATCCTTGCCTTCCCTGGAGAGGAATATTAGGTCCCGGACACACGCCTAGGTGAGGTCTCTTGGCCCTGCAGTGACTCGAGCGCAACCCCCAGCTTTCCCTCTCACTCGAGGGGAAGATTGGGCTTCCCAGGGCCAACCCAAGGGGAAGCCTGAGATCCCCGTCGTAACTCGAGTATCCTGCCGCAACTCGAGGAAAACCACGTGGTTCCTACGTCTTTGCAAGATGAGCCTCTTGCCCGCTATGGCGTCTCAAGGGAAGTCCCAGTTTCTGTCCTGAAGTGCCAAACAGTACCTGACACCTTTCATGCGACCCCCAGAATTTCCCCGACACATTGAGTTCCCTCGAGGGAAACACCGAGGGTCCCGACACCACTTCATCTGAGCCCCTTCTCCCCTCCTGATGGCGACAGGAGTGTCGATTCCCCTGCGTGGTCTGGAAGGGATTCCCGGCCTTCCCGGCGCATCTCAGGATGAGGCCGTCCGCACAAGGAAATTCGAGATGAGCCACGGGGGTGGTGCCACATGCCGATCGACCTCGATTTCCCGGTCCACTCTTGAGAAGAACCCGTTGCACGGACACCTCTTCGAAGGCAACCCTGTGGGTGAAGGCACAACACGAAGGGGCACTGACACTCCCGTGCATCGTCCAGAAACACCCGTGGGTTCCACACACAGCTCGAAGAGGGGCCTGAGACCCCCTGAGCAACTCGAGAGGCAAGCGGAGTTCCCTTCCTCAGACAAGACGAGGCCTAACTCTCCGCTCCCAACTCTGCAGGGACCCTGAGGTCGGAGGGTCGGAGTCAGAAACAGAGAGGAAGCCTGAGGTTACTGCCTCCCCTCGAGATAAGGCCCTCTTCCATTGCGACAACGCCAGCGGAGTCCCGAGAGGCCCCTCCCATCTCCACAGTATCCCTGACTTCTCATAGGCATTCTGAGAAGCTCCTTGAGGCCACCGGCAAAAGTCGAGGGAAATAAGAGTTTCCTGCCACAACCGAAGAAAGACCTCGAGAGTCCTTCTTCAATGCGTCTTGAGGTCAGATTCCCCTACCATAGCTCGAGAGCAATAATGCGCTCCCCCTCGCCACGCACATGGAGACCTGACTTCCCTGGCACCACACGAGAGGCTCCCTGAGCTCCCCGTCGTACCTCGTGTGAAACCCCACACTGGCGCCGCAGCTCGAGAAAACCCACAAGATCCCTCCGTCATCGCGAGATGAGGGCCATCTTTTCCTGCATGGCCTGGAGAGCAGTCCCAAGTCCTCTCTCCAAACTTCACAGGAGGCTTGACTCCCTTTAGGCCACAAAGTGGGCTCCAAGAGGTGCCCGTCGCGACTCGAAAGGAGAGCGGAGTCCTTTGCTTCCCTTCGACATGAGGCCTGACTCCCTGGGTGAGTCTGGAATGCAAACCTGAGATCCCTGTGGCCCTTGGAGAGGAACATTAGGTCCTGGACAGAAGCCTAGATGAGGTCTCCTTTGCCCTGCAGTGACTCGAGCGCAACCCCCAGCTCTCCCTCGCAACTCGAATGGATGATTGGACTTCCCTGGCCCAACACAAGAGGAAGCCTGAAATCCCCGTCGTAACTCGAGAATCCCGCCGCAACTCGAGAAAAACCACGTGGCTCCCCCGTCATCGCAAGATGAGGCCCTTGGCTGCTACAGCGTATCAAGAGAAGTCCCACGTTCCATCCTGAAGTACAAAACGGTACTTGGCACCCTTGATGCGACCCCCAAAGTTCCCTGACATACCGGTCTCACTCGAGGGAAACACCAAAGTTCACGGCACCACTTCCTGTGAGCCCCTTCACCCCTCCTGATCGCGACAGAAGGGTCGATTCCCATGTTTTGTCTGCAAGGGGTTCCCGACGTTCCCCGCGAACCTCCGGATGAGGCCGGTCTCATGAGGAAATTCGAAAAGTAGCCTCATGGTTGGTGCCATACGCTGAAAGATCCCGAATTCCCGGTCCACTCTAGATAAGAACCTGACGCCCGGACATCTCTTCAAAGGCAACCCTGTGGATGAAGGCACAACACGAAGGGACACTGACATCCCCATGCATCGTCTGGAAAAACCCGCAGATTCCACTCACAGCTCCAAATGTGGACTGTCACCTCGTGAACAACTCGAGAGGCAAGTGAAGTTGCATTCCTTCACACAAGACGAGGCCTTACTCTCCTGTCCCAACTCTTCAGGGACCCTGCAATTGGAGTCAGAAATGGAGAGGAACCCTGAGGTTCCTGCCTCAACTAGAGAAGAGGCCCTCTTCCATTGAACCAAACTCAGTGGTGTCCCGAGAGGCCCCTCCCAACACCACAGTATCCCTGAATTCTCAGAGGCTCCGTGAGAAGCTACCTGAGGTCACTGGCACAAGTCGAGGGAACCCAGAGTTTCCTGAAGTAACCCGAGAAAGACTTGGAGAGTCCTTTTTCAACGTCTCTTGATGCCCGATTCCCCTACCATGACTCCAGAGCAAGGACGCGCTCCCCTCGCCACAAGCAGGAAAACTGACTTCCCTAGTACCACACAAGAGGCTCCCTGAGTACCCCATCGTACCTCGTGAGAAAACCCACACTGGCGCCGCAGTTTGAGAAAAACCACAAGATGCCCCCGTCAAGGAGAGATGGGGGCCTTCTTTTCCTGCCTGACCTGGAGAGCAATTCCTGGTCCTCTCTCCAAACTTCACAGGAGTATTGACTCCCTTTAGGCCACTCAGTTGGGTCCAAGAAATACCCGGTGCGACTCGAGAGGAGAGCGGAGTCCTTTGCTTCCCTGGAGACGAGGCCTGACTCCCCGGGTGAGTTTGGAATGCAACCCCGAGATCCCTGTCGCCCCTGGAGTGGAACATTTTGTCCTAGACACAAGCCTAGATGAGGTCTATTTTGCCCTACAGTGACTCGAGAGCAACCTCCATCTCTCCCTCACAATTTGAATGGAAGATTGGTCTTCCCACGGTCAACACAAGAGGAAGTCTGAATTTCCCATCGTAATTCGAGAATTCAGCCTCAAGTCTTAAAAACCATGTGGTTCCCCCTTCATCCCAATATGAGGCCCTTGCCAGCTAGAGTCTCAAGAGAAGTCCCACGTTCCATCTTAAAGTTCGAAATGCTACTTGGCACCCTTGATGCGACCCCAAAGTTCCCCAACATACCGGTCTCACTCCAAGGGAACACCGAAGTTCCTGGTGTCTCCAGGGAAGTCCCATATTCCGTCCTTAAGTGCGAAACGGTACTTGACACCCTTGATGCGACCGCAAAAGTTCCCCGACACGCTGGGTTCCCTCGAGGGGAACACCGAGAGTCCCGCACCACTTCATCTGAGCCCCTTCTCCCCTCCTGATCGCGACAGGAGAGTCGATTCCCCTGCGTGGTCTGGAAGGGGTTCCCGGCCTTCCTGGCGCACCTCAGGATGAGGCCGGTCTCAGGAGGAAATTCGAGACTAGCCACGTGTGAGGTGCCACGTGCCGAACGACCCCGATTTTCCGGTCCGCTCTTGATAAGAACCCGATGCCCGGACACCTCTTCGAAGGCAACCCTGTGGGTGAAGGCACAACACGAAGGGGCACTGACACCCCCGTGCATCATCCGGAAAAACCCGCAGGGTCTACACACAGCTCGACAAGGGGCCTGAGACTCCCGGAACAACTCGAGAGGTAACCAGAATTCCATTCCTCAGACAAGACGAGGCATGACTCTCCTGTCCCAACACTGCAGGGACCGTGCAGTCAGAGTCCGAAACCGAGAGGAAGCCTGAGGTTCCTGCCTCCCCTCGAGATGAGGCCCTCTTCCATTGCGCCGAACCCAGCAGAGTCCCGAGAGGCCCTGCCAACTACACAGCATCCCTCACCTCTCAGAGGCACCGTGGGAAGTTCCCTAAGGTCCGCTGCAGAAGTCGAGGGAAACGAGGGTTTCCCGCCGCAACCCAAGAAAGACCTCGAGAGTCCTTCTTCAACGCCTCTTGAGGACCTAGCCGCTTCCCATGACTCGAGAGTGATGACCAGCTCCCCCTCGCCATGCGCATGGAGACCTGACTTCCCTGGCGCCGCACGAGAGGCTCCCTGAGGTCCTCGTCGTGCCTCGTGAGAAAACCCCCATGGGCGCAGCAGCCTGAGGAAACCCATGAGACGCCCCCGTCATCGCGAGATGAGGGCCTTCTTTTCCTGCCTGGCCTGGAGAGCAATCCCGAGTCCTCTCTCCAAACTGAAGAGGAGGCTCGACAACCTTGAGTCCACTCAGTGGGCTCCAAGAGATCCGTGTCGCGACTTGAGAGGAAAGCGGAGTCCTTTGCTTCCCCTCCAGGCGAATCCTGACTCCCCTGGGGAGTCTGGAATGGAAACCCTGGATCCCTGTCTTCCCTTGAGAGGAATATTAGGTCCTGGACACACGTCTCGATGAGGTCTCTTTGGCCCTGTAGTGACTCGAGCAGAACCCCCAGCTTTCCATCGCAACTCGAATTGAAGATTGGGCTTCCCAGGGCCAACCCAAGAGAGACCTGAAATTCCTGTCGTTTTCGAGAATCCCGATGCAACTCAAGAAAAACGACGTGGTTCCAACGTCTTCACAGGATGAGGCCCTTGCCCGCTACAGCGTCTCCAGGGAAGTCCCATGTTCCGTCCTGAAGTGGGAAACGGTACTTGGCTCCCTTGATGCGACACCTAAAGTTCCCTGAAACGCCGGGTTCCCTCGAGTGGAACACCGAGGGTCCCGGCACCACTTCATCTGAGCCCCATCTCCCCTCCTGATCGCGACAGGAGAATCGATTCCCCTACTTTGTGTGGAAGGGGTTCCCGGCCTTCCTGGCGCACCTCAGGATGATGCTGGTCTCATGAGGAAATTCGAGATGAGCCACGTGGTTGGTGCCACATGCCGAATGACCCCGATTTCCCGGTCCGCTCTTGAAATGAACCCGATGCCCGGACACCTCTTTGAATGCAACCCTGTGGGGGAAGGCACAAAACGAAGGGGCACTGACACCCCCATGCATCTTCTGGAAACACCTGCAGGTTCCACACACAGCTTGTCAAGGGCCCTGAGACCCCCTGAACGACTCGAAAGGCAAGCAGAGTTCCGTTACTCAGACAAGACGAGGCCTGACTCTCCTGTCCCAACTCTGCAGGGACCCTGCGGTCGGAGTCAGAAATGGAGAGGAAGCCTGAGGTTCCTGCCTCCAATCGAGATGAGGCCCTCTTTCATTTCGTCAAACCTAGTGGAGTCCCGAGAGGCCCCTCTAACTCCTCAGTATCCCTCACCTCTCAGAGGCACCTGGGAAGTTCCCTAAGGTCCCCTGTAGAGGTCGAGGGAAACGAGTGTTTCCCGCCCCAACCCAAGAAAGACCTTGAGAGTCCTTCTTAAATGCCTCTTGAGGCCCTAGTCCCTCCCATGACTCGAGAGCAATGACGCGATCTGCCTGGCCACACGCATGGAGTCAGGCTTCTCTGGCGCTGCACAAGAGGCTCCCTGAACTCCCCATCATATCTCGTGAGAAACCCCACACTGGCGCCGCAGCTCGAGAAAACCCATGAGACGCCCCCATCATCTCGAGAGGAGGGCCATCTTTAACTGCATGGTATGCAGATCAAGCGTGAACCTTCTGTCGAAGCTACACAGGACTCTTGACTCCCTTTAGGCCACTCATTGGGCTCCAAGAGTTACGTGTCGCGACTCGAGAGGATAGTGGAGTCCTTTGCTTCCACTCGAGACGAGGCGTGACCCACCGGGTGAGACTGGAATGCGACCCCGATATCCCTGTCGCCCCTGGAGAGGAACATTACGTCCTGGACCCAAGCCTAGATGAGGACTCTTTGCCCTGAAGTGACTCGAGAGCAACCCCCAGCTCTCTCTGACAAGTTGAATGGAAGATTGGACTTCCTGGGCCAACACAAGAGGAAGCCTGAATTCCCCGTTGTAACTCGAGAATCCCGCCTCAACTCGAGAAAAACCACGTGTTTCCCTCGTCATCGCAATATGAGGCCCTTGCCCGCTAGAGCATCTCCAGAGAATTCCCACGTTCCGTCTTGAAGTGCGAAACTGTACTTGGCAGCCTTGATGCGACCTCAAAAGTGCCGTGACATACCGGTCTCACTCGAGGGGACCACCGAGGTTCCCGGCACCACTTCATCTGAGCCCCTTCTCCCCTTCTGATCGCGAGCGGTGGGTCGATTCCCCTGCTTTGTCTGCAAGGGGTTCCCGACCTTCCCGGCGCACCTCAGGATGAGGCCGGTATCCCGAGGAAATTCGAGACGTAGCCTCGTGGGTGGTACCACATGCTGAAAGACCCCAATTTTCCGGTACGCTCTTGAAAAGAACCCGATGCCCGGAAACCTCTTTGAAGGCAACCCTTTGGATAAAGGCACAACACGAAGGGGCACTGACACCCCCGTGCATCGTCCGGAAAACCCCGCAGGTTCCACACTCAGCTCAACAAGTGGCCTGTCACTCCGTGAACAACTCGAAAGGCAAGGGGAAATCCATTCCTCCACAGAAGACGAGGCGTGACTCTCTTGTCCATACTCTGCAGGTACCCTGCGACCCTAGTCAGAAATGGAGAGGACCCCTGACGTTCCTGCCTCCATTCGAGATGAGGCCCTCTTCGATTGCACCAAACCCAGTTGAGTAACGAAGGGCCCCTCCCAAATCCACAGTGTCCCTGACTTCTCAGAGGCACCCTTAGAAGTTGCCTGAGGTCACCGACACAAATCAAGGGAACCCAGGGTTCCCTGCCGCAACCCGAGAAAGACCTCAAGAGTCTTTCTTCAATGCGTCTTGAGGCCCGATTCGCCTACTATGACTCGAGAGCAATCACGCACTCCCCTTCACCACACGCACGGAGACCTGACGTCCCTAGCACCACACGAGAGGCTCTCTGAGCTCCCTGTTGTACCTCGTGAGAAATCTGATACTGGCGCCGCAGCTGGAGAAAACCCACGAGATGCCCCCGTCATCGCGAGATGAGGGCCTTTTTTCCTGCATGGCCAGGAAAACAATCCCGAGTCATCTCTCCAAACTCCATAGGAGGCTTCACTCCCTTTACGCCACGCAGTGGGCTCCAAGAGATACCCGTCGCGACTCGACAGGAGAGCGGAGTCCTTTTTTTCCCCTCAAGACGAGGCCTGACTCTCCGGGTGAGTCGAGAATGCAACCCTGAGATCTCTGTTGGCCCAGTAGTGGAACACTAGGTCCTGGACACAAGCGTAGATGAGGTCTATTTTGCCCTGCAGTGACTGGAGAGCAATCCCCAGTTCTAACTTGCAACTCGAATGGAATACTGGATTTTCCTGGCGCCACACAAGAGGCTCCCTGAGATCCCCGTGGTACTTCATGAGACACCCCACACTGGCGCCGCAGCTCGAGAAAACCCACGAGACGCCACCGTCATCTCGAGATGAGGGCCTTCTTTTCCTGCATGGCCTGGAGTCCAATCCCGAGTCCTCTCTCCAAACTCCACAGGAGGCTTGACTCCCTTTAGTACACACAGTGGGCTCCAAGAGATACCCATCGCGACTCGAGACGAGAGCGGAATTCTTTGCTTACCCTCGAGGTGAGAACTGACTCCCCGGATGAGTCTGGAATGCAAACCCGAGATCCCTCTCGCCCCTGGAGAGCAACGTTAGATCCTGGACACAAGCCTAGATTAGGTCTCTTTTGCCCTGCAGTGACTCTAGCGCAATCCCCAGCTCCCCCTCGCAACCCGAATGGAAGATTGGATTTCAAGGCCAACAAGAGGAAGCCTAAATTCCCGGTCATAACTCGAGAATCCCGCCGCAACTCGAGCAAAACCACGTGGTTCTCCCGTCATCGCAAGATGAGGCCCTTGCCCGCTACAGCGTTTCAAAAGATGTCCCAGGTTCCGTCTTGAAATGCGAAACGGTACTTGGCACCCTTGATGCGACCCCAAAAGTCCCCCAACACGCCGGTCTCACTCAAGGGGAACACCGAGGTTCCCGGCACCACTTCATTTAAGCCCCTTCTCCCCTCCTGATCGTGACCCGTGGGTCGATTCCCCTGCTTTGTCTGCAAGGGGGCCCGACCTTCCCTGCACAACTCATGATGAGGCCGGTCTCATGGGGAAATTTGATACGTAGCTTTGTGGGTGGTGCCACTTGCTGAAAGACTCCAATTTCCCGGTCCGCTCTTGATAAGAATCCGATGCTCAGACACCTCTTGGAAGGCAGCCTTGAGTATGAAGGTACAACACGAAGGGGCACTAACACACCTGTGCATCATCCAGAAAAACGGGCAGGTTACACACACAGCTCGACAAGTGGCCTGTCACCTCGAGAACAACTCGAGAGGCAAGAGGAGTCCCATCCTCCAGAAAAGACGAGGCCTGACTCTCCTGTACCAACATGCAGGGACCTTGCGATCTGAGTCAGAAATGGAGAGGAACACTGAGGTTCCTGCTTCAACTCGAGATGAGTCCCTCTTACATTCCACCAAATGCAGAGGAGTCTCGAGAGGCCCCTCCAAACTGCACAGTATCCCTGACTTCTCAGAGGCACTCTGAGAAGCTCCCTGAGGTCGCAGGCACAAGTCAAGGGAACCCTGGGTTTTATGCAGTGACCCGAGAAAGACCTCGAGAGTCCTTCTTCAACCCGTCTTGAGGCCCGATTACCCTACCATGACTTGAGAGCAATAACGAGCTCCCCCTAGCCATCTCATGGGGACCTGACTTCCCTGGCGCCACACGAGAGGCTCCCTGAGCTCCCTCTCGTACCTCGTCAGAAACCCGGCACTAGCGCAGCAGTCTAGAAAACCCACGAGACGCCGCCATCATCGCGAGATGAGGGCCTTCTTTTCCTGCATGGCCTGGAGAGGAATCCCGAGTCCTCTATCCAAACAGCACAGGAGGCTTGACTCCCTTTAGGGCACACAGTGGGCTCCAAGAGATACCCATCGCGACTCAAAAGGACAGCGGAGTTCTTTGCTTCCCCTCGAGACGAGGCCTGATTCCCCGGGTGAGTCTGGTATGCAACCCCAAGATCCATGTCGCCCCTAGGGACGAACATTAAGTCCTGGACACAAGCCTAGATGAGGTCTATTTTGCCCTGCAGTGACTCGAGAGCAATCCCCAGCTCTCCCTTTAAACTCGAATGGAAGATATGACTTCCCTGGCCCAACACATGAGGAAGACTGTATTCCCCGTCGAAACTCGAGAATCCCGCCACAACTCGAGAAACGCCACGTGGTTCCCCCGTCATCCCAAGATGAGGCCCTTGCCCCCTACAGCGTCTCAAGAGAAGTCCCACGTTCCGTCTTGAAGTGCGAAACGGTATTGGCACCCTTGATGCGACCTCAAAAGTTCCTCGACACACCAGTCTGACTCGAGGAGAACACCGAGGTTCCTGGCACCACTACATCTGGGCCCCTTCTCCCCTCCTGATCGTGACAGGAGGGTCGATTCCCCAGTTTTGTCTTGAAGGGGTTCCCGCCTTTCCTGGTGCATCTCAGGATGAGGCCGGTCTCACGAGGATATTCGAGACATAGCCACGTGGATGGTGACACATGCCAAAAGACCCCGATTTCCCGGTCCACTCTTGATAAGATCCTGATGCCCGGACACCTCTTTGAAGATAACCCTTTTGATGAAGGCACAACACTTAGGGGCACTGACACCCCTGGGTATCGTCCGGAGAAACCCGCAGGTACCACACACAGCTCGAGAAGTGACCTGTCACCCCGTGAACAACTGGAGAGGCAAGCAGAGTTCCATTCCTCCACACAAGACGAGGCCTGACTCTCCTGTTCGAACTCTGCAGCGAAACTGCGATCCGAGTCAGATCTGGCCCAGGGGAAGTCAGGAGAGGAAACATGAGTTTCCTGCCTCCACTCGAGATGAGGCCCTCTTCCATTGCACCGAACCCAGTGGAGTCCCAAGAGACCCCTCCCAACTGCACAGTATCCCTGACTTCTCAGAGGCACCCTTAGACCTTCCTGAGATCACCGGCACAAGTCGAGGGAACCAAGGGTTTCCTGCCCCAACCCGTAAAAGACCTCGAGAGTCCTTCTTCAACGCGTCTTGAGGTGCGATTCCCCTACCATGACTCGAGAGCAATGACGCGCTCCCCCTAGCCACGCGCATAGAAACCTGACTTCCCTGGCGCCACAGGAGAGGCTCCCTGAGCTCCCCATTATACCTCGTGAGCAACACCACACTGGAGCCACAGCTCGAGAATACCCACGAGACGCCCCAGTCCTCACGAGATGAGGGCCTTCTTTTGCTGTATGGCCTGGAGAGCAATCCTGAGTCCTCTCTCCAAACTCCACAGGAGGCTTGACTCATTTTAGGCCACACAGTGAGCTCCAAGATATACCCGTCGCGACTTGACAGGAGAGCGGTGTCCTTGGCTTCCCCTCGAGACGAGGCCTGACTCCCCGGGTGAGTCGAGAATGCAATGCTGAGATCGCTTTCGCCCCAGCAGAGGAACATTAGGTCCTGGACACAAGCCTAGATGAGGTCTATTTGGCCCTGCAGTGTCTCGAGAGCAATCCCCAGTTCTAACTCACAATTCGAATGAAAACTGGACTTCCCTGGGCCAGTTGAAGAGGAAGCCTGAATTCCCGGTTGTAACTCGAGAATCCCGCCCCAACTCAAGAAAAACCACGTGGTTCCCCCGTCATCCCAAGATGAGGCCCTTGCCCACTACAGCGTCTCAAGAGAAGTCCCACGTTCCGTATTGAAGAGCGAAAAGTTACTTGGAACCCTTGATGCGACCCCAATAGTTCCCCGACATACCAGTCTCACTTGAGGAGAACACCGAGGTTCCCGGCACCACTTCATCTGAGACTCTTCTCCCCTCTTGATCGCAACAGGAGGTTCGATTCCCCTGCTTTGTCTGGAAGGCGTTCCCGACCTTCCTGGCGCACATCAAGATGAGGCCAGTCTCACGAGGAAATTCGAGACATAGCCTCGTGGGTGGTGCGGCATGCCAAAAGACCCCGATTCCCTGGTCCGCTCTTGATAAGAACCCGATGGCAGAACCCAACTCGAAGGCAATCCTGTGGAACAAGGCACAACACGAAGGGGCAGTGACACCCCAGTGCATCGTCCAGAAAAACCCGCAAGTTCCACATACAAATCGACAAGTGGCCTGTCACCCCATGAACAACGCGAGAGTCAAGCGGAGTTCCATTCCTCCACACAAGACGAGGCCTGACTCTCCTGTCCCAGCTCTGCAGGGACTCTGCGATCCGAGTCAGATCCGGCGCATTCGAAGCCAGGAGAGGAACCCTGAGGTTCCTGCCTCAACTTGTCATGAGGCCCTCTTCCATTGCACCAAACCCAGTGGAGTTCCGAGAGGCCCCTCCCAACTCCACAGTGACCCTGACTTCTCAGAGGCACGCTGAGAAGCTTCCTGAGGTCACTGGCACAAGTCGATGGAACCCAGGGTTTCCTGCTTCAACCCAAGAAAGACCTCGAGAGTCCTTCTTTAACACGTTTTCAGGCCCAATTCCCCTACCATGACTCGAGAACAATGACGGGCTCCCTCTCACCACGTGCATAGAGACCTGACTGCCCTGGCACCACATGAGAGGCTCACTGAGCTCCCAGTCTTACTTCGTGAGAAACCCCACACTAGCGCCACAGCTCGAGAAAACCTACGAGACGCCCCAGTCATCGGGAGACGAGGGCCTTCATTTCCTGCATTGCCTGGAGAGCAATCCTGTGTCCTCCCTCCAAACACCAGAGGAGGTTTGACTCCCTTTAAGCCACTCAGTGGGCTCCAAGACATACCCGTCCGACTCGAGAGGAGAGCAGAGTCCTTTGCTTCCCCTCGAGACGAGGCCTGACTCCAGGGTGAGTCTGGAATGCAACCCCGAGATTCCTGTCGCCCCTTGACATGAACATTAGGTCCTGCACACAAGCCTTGGTGGGGTCTCTTTTGCCTTCAGTGACTAGAGCGCACCTCCAGCTCTTCCTCGAATCTCGAATGGAAGATAAGACTTTTGTGGGCCAACACAAGAGGAAGCATGAATTCCCTATGGTAACTCAAATATCCCACCGCAACTAGAGAAAAACCAAGTGGTTCCCCAGTCATTCCAAGATGAGGCCCTTGCCCGCTGGAGCACCCCAAGAGAAGTCCCACGTTCCAATTTGAAGAGAGAAACGGTACTTGGAACTCCTTATGCGACCCAAAAAGTTACCCGACATACCTGTCTCACTTGAGGGAAACACCGAGGTTCCCAGCAGCATTTCATCTGAGCCACTTCTCTCCTCCTGATCGCCACAGGAGGGTCGAATCCTCTTCTTTGTCTGGAAGGCTTTCATGACCTTCGCGGCACACCTCAGGATGAGGCCGGTTTCATGAGGAAATTCGAGATTAGCCACGTGGGTGGTGCCAAATGCTGAACGACCCCGATTTCCCAGTCCACTCTTCATAAGAACACGATGCCCGGACACCTCTTCGAAGGCAACCCTGTGGATGAAGACACAAAACGAAGGGTCACTGACACCCCCATGCATCGTCTGGAAAAACCTGCAGATTTCACACACAGTTTGACAAGGGGCCTGAAACCCCATGAACAACTCAAGAGGCAAGCGGAGTTCCATTCCTCAGAAAAGACATAGCCTGACTCTCCTGTCCCAACTCTGCAGGGACACTACGATCAGAGTCAGAATTGGAGAGGAAGACTGAGGTTCCTGACTCCACTCGAGATGAGGCCCTCTTCCATTGCGACAAACCCAGTGGAGTCCCGAGAGGCCCCACCAACACCACAGCGACCCTCACCTCTCATAGGCACCCTCGGAAGTTCCCTCATGTCCCCGACAAAAGTCGGGGGAAACGAGGGTTTCCCGCTGCAACCCGAGAAAGACATCGAGAGTCCTTCTTCAACGCGTCTTGAGGCCCTAGTCCCCTCCATTGACTCGAGAACAATGACGCGCTCCTTCTCGCCACGTGCATGGAGACATGACTTCCCTGGCGCCGCACGAGAGGCTCCCTGAGATCCTCGTCGTGCCTCGGGAGAAAACCCCCACGGGTGCCGCAGCTCGAGGAAACCCCTGAGATGCCACCGTCCTCGCGAGGTGAGGGCCGTCTTTTCCTGCCTGGCATGGAGAGCAATCAGGAGTCCTCTCTCAAAAGTGAAGAGGAGGCTGGACGCCCTTGAGGCCACTCAGGGGGCACCAAGATATCCGCGTCGCGACTCGGGAGGAGAGCGGAGTCCTTTGCTTCTTCTCGAGGCGAGGCCTGACTCCCCGGGGGAGCATGGGATGCAACCCCGAGATCCTTGTCTTCCCTGGAGAGGAGCATTAGGTCCTGGACACACGCCTAGATGAGGTCTCTTTGGCCCTGCAGTGACTCGAGCGCAACCCCCAGCTTTCCCTCGCTAGTAGAATAGAAGGTTGGGTTACCCAGGGCCGACACAAGAGGAAGCCTGTAATCCCTTGTCGTAACATGAGAATCCCGCCGAAACTCGAGAAAAACCACGTGGTTCCACCTCTTGGCAAGATGAGGCACTTGCCCGTGACGGCGTCTCAAGGGAAGTCCCCTGTTCCGCCCTGAAGTGCGAAACGGAACCTGACAGCCTTCATGCGACCCCAAAAAGTTCCCCGATACGCCGGGTTCCCTCGAGTGGAACACCGAGGGTGCCGGCACCGCTTCATCTGAGCCCCTTCTCCCCTCCTGATCGCGACAGGAGAGGCGATTCCCCTGCGTGGTCTGGAAGGGGTTCCCGGCCTTCCCAGCGCATCTCAGGATGAGGCCGGTCTCACGAGGAAATTCGAGACGAGCCACGTGGCTGGGGCCACATGCCGAACGCCCCCGGTTCCCCGGTCCGCCCTTGAGAAGGACCCGAGGCCCGGACCCCTCTTCAAAGGCAACCCTGTGGGTGAAGGCACAACACGAAGGGGCACTGCCACCCCCGTGCATCGTCCGCAAAGACCCGCGGGTTCCACACACAGCTCGACGAGGGGCCTGAGACCCCCTGAGCAACTCGAGAGGCCAGCGGGGTTCCCTTCCTCAGGCAAGACGAGGCCTGACTCTCCTGTCCCAAATCTGCAGGGACCCTGCGGTCGGAGTCCGAAACGGAGAGGAAGCCTGAGGTTCCTGCCTCCCCTCGAGGTGAGGCCCTCTTCCGTTGCGCCAGACCCAGCGGAGTCCCGAGGGGCCCCGCCACCTCCACAGGATCCCTCGCCTCTCAGAGGCACCCTGGGAAGTTCCCTAAGGTCCCCGGCAGAAGGCGAGGGACACGAGGGTTTCCCGCCGCCCCCCGAGAAAGACCTCGAGAGTCCTTCTTCAACGCGTCTAGAGGCCCTAGTCCCCTCCCGTGACTCGAGAGCCAGGACGCGCTCCCCCTCGCCACGCACATGGACTCCTGACTTCCTTGGTGCTGCACGAGAGGCTCCCTGAGATCGTCGTCGTGCCTCGGGAGAAAACCCCCACGGGCGCCGCAGCTCGAGGAAACCCCTGAGACGCCCCCGTCCTCGCGAGCTGAGGGCCTTCTTTTCCTGCATTTCCTGGAGAGCAATCCCGGTTCCTCTCTCCAAACGGAAGAGCAGGCTGGACTCCCTTGAGGCCGCTCAGGGGGCTCCAAGAGACCCGCGTCGCCACTCGAGAGGAGAGCGGAGTCCTTGGCTTCCCCTCGAGACGAGGCCTGACTCCCCGGGGGAGCCTGGAATGCAACCCCGAGATCCCTGCCTTCCCTGGAGAGGAATATGAGGTCCCGGACACACGCCTAGGTGAGGTCTCTTCGGCCCTGCAGTGACTCGAGCGCAACCCCCAGCTTTCCCTCGCAACCCGAGGGGAAGATTGGGCTTCCCAGGGCCAACCCAAGGGGAAGGCTGAGATCCCCGTCGTAACTCGAGAATCCCGCCGCAACTCGAGATAAACCACGTGGTTCCCACCTCTTGGGAAGAGGAGGCCCTTGCCCGCCACGGCGTCTCAAGGGAAGTCCCCTGTTCCGCCCTGAAGGGCGAAACGGTCCCTGACAGCCTTCCTGCGACCCCCAAAAGTCCCCCGACACGCCGGGTTCCCCAGAGGGGAACACCGAGGGTCCCGGCACCGCTTCCTCTGAGCCCCTTCTCCCCTCCTGATCGCGACAGGAGAGGCGATTCCCCTGCGTGGTCTGGAAGGGGTTCCCGGCCTTCCCGGCGCACCTCAGGATGAGGCCGGTCTCACGAGGAAATTCGAGACGAGCCACGTGTTTGGTGCCACATGGCAATCGCCCCCGGTTCCCCGGTCCGCCCTTGAGAAGGACCCGAGGCCCGGACCCCTCTTCGAAGGAAACCCTGTGGGTGAAGGCACAACACGAAGGGGCACTGCCACCCCCGTGCATCGTCCGCAAAGACCCGCGGGTTCCACACCAAGCTCGACGAGGGGCCTGAGACCCCCTGAGCAACTCGAGAGGCCAGCGGGGTTCCCTTCCTCAGACAAGACGAGGCCTGACTCTCCTGTCCCAACTCTGCAGGGACCCTGTGGTCGGAGTCCGAAACGGAGAGGAAGCCTGAGGTTCCTGCCTCCCCTCGAGGTGAGGCCCTCTTCCGTTGCGCCAGACCCAGCGGAGTCCCGAGGGGCCCCGCCACCTCCACAGGATCCCTCGCCTCTCAGAGGCACCCTGGCAAGTTCCCTAAGGTCCCCGGCAGAAGGCGAGGGACACGAGGGTTTCCCGCCGCCCCCCGAGAAAGACCTCGAGAGTCCTTCTTCAACGCGTCTCGAGGCCCTAGTCCCCTCCCGTGACTCGAGAGCCAGGACGCGCTCCCCCTCGCCACGCGCATGGAGACCTGACTTCCCTGGCGCCGCACGAGAGGCTCCCTGAGATCCTCGTCGTGCCTCGGGAGAAAACCCCCACGTGTCGGGAGCCGGCGAGAGACATTCCACTCGTGACAAAGGTCATGAGGAAGGGGGCTCGGCATACGCAAAGGCGGGATCGAGCCTCGGGCGTGCCCCCGGATATTCTCGAGCATCTACCCCCCAATAACCAGAGTCTGCCTACTTTATTGCTTTGTGCTTTCGCCTCTGACTTTACTGAGGGCTGTCCCCCACCACCATCTCACTCTCTCTGTCAAAGAGTTAACTTACAGCTCCAATTAATAAAGTTCCTGGGCAATTAGGAGTGTTTAAATCCAAACCCCTCAGATGGCTCTCTAACTCGCCTGACAAGTTTACCCGGACACCTACAGCTATGCATACGATTGTTTACAGTCTCCCAGCCTCCAGAGGCACGGGAAGCTTAAGATATTCAAATAGCTTAGAGCCTCTCAGAGAATTAGAAACTGTCAGAATAAAACTAGTAAAAGATTTCATTGATGAGCCAATGTTTGTTGCCAAGTTTTCACATCCCTTGAATTGTATCCTTGAATGTGCATTAATTAATATGGTTGGTATGTAGAAAAAATAAGTAGTGGCCTTGGTGTTAGTAACTTTAGACCCTTAAGGTAGTAAATTCTTTCCTTTGTAAACCCATTACACATCCACCCTATAGGAACGTAATCTTATCTTCGGAGGATGGCGCCAAACCTTAAAATAATTACTCTTAGAGAAAATAAGTCTTTGTTGATAAGTCCTTGTCAAGAGTCATAAAATGTTAATAGGCCTCTGGCCAGAAGATGATGTAAATCACCTAAACCATTTGTATACGATAATTCTGCAGGAAAGAAACCCTGGTTTTTGATAAGCATCAAAGACTGCTGATTTTGCATCCCCTATTGTCCTCTATGTGTAACTTAGGGTATAAAAGCCCCTGTTGAAAATAAAGCTATGGGCCTTGCTCACCAACGCTTGGTCTCCCCATGTCATTCTTCCCTTTAACTTCTAGCTGAGTGTCCATCTGGAGCGTGGATGTCCTCTGCGACCATTTATTTGCCTGGGCTTCTAAGACCCACTCGAGAAGGTGTCTAAGGTGGGGCACCTTCCGCTATTCGAGAGGGCGCCTGCGGCCTCCGTGGTCAGAGCTAACCTGGTGTCACGGGTTATATTGATTTTCAGCGTAAACCAAGCCACTCAGCTTCTTTTCTCCACTGAATTTTCCTACTGAGCTATCCTCATTCTATTCCTCTTTATTATATCTAATTAACATTTGAATAGGTCGCCTAGCCGTCTCTCCTTCGAAGACCCTGGATCAGCCGGGGCTGGACCCCGGCAGGTGGCGCCCGAAACAGGTTTTTCGAAGGTAAGCTCCCCAAAGCAATTAGGGTCATCAGCCCTTTTGCTCCCCCGTTCTCGGAACAACTGGGTCATCAGCTCTCTTGTTCCCCCACGGAGCAGTTTGGGTCATCAGCAATACTGCTCCCCCCTCGGAACAGTTTGGGTCACCAGCCTTCTGTTCCCCCCCCGGGACAATCTGGGTCATCAGCCCTAATGTCCTTCCAGTGTTCGGGACGGCTAGGACCCCACTCAAGGGTGCCGCGGACCCCCCTGTAGGACAGACAGGGCGAGAGGAGTGGGAAGTGTTGAAAGTGTTAAAGTGTTAGACTTAGAGAGAGAAAACAGTTTCTGAAGTTAAAAGGCCAAAGAAAAGCCTGATCTTTTGATAGCTAAAAGCAAAATCTTTTACTATACTTAATTTTCTGACATGGGTAACACTGAATCAAATGAAAGACAGCTCTTTATAGGAGTAATCTTACAGTTATTAAATAAAAGAGGAATCAAAGTTAAAAAATCTGCCATTCAATCATTTTTTTCATTTGTACAAGAGCACTGTCCCTGGTTCCCAGACGAAGGCTCTGTTAACTTAGATGTCTGGGAAAAAGTAGGAAAACAGCTAAAAACTTACCATGCCGAACATGGCTCAGAAAATGTCCCTAATGACGCTTTTTCCTTATGGAACATCATTAGAGATGTCTTAGACCCTGCCCCCGATTCAGAAAAAGTACATCTTAAAGGGGATAGTGAAGAAAATGCTGTGGCTAAACCTGCCCCTGAATCTAAAAAAGTAACCTTTAAAGAGGAAAATGAGGTCGAAACTGTAGTTAAACCTCAGGAAAATGAGAAAAATGAAGACCCACCTGACTATCGGCAACTAAGAAAAATGTTAGCAGCCATGACTACTCAGGAACAACTTAAAGTTAGGGATGAGAAACAAGATCAGCCTTCCCCAAAAGAAAAAGAGAATTTAGGCGAGATAATAGCTAAATATCACTCTGATGGAGATCGGCATCTCTTAAACAATGATGCCCCAAAAGGCCTAAGAGGAACTTCCCCTGTCAGACCACCCGTTCCTAGGAGCTTGAGGGAAACATCCCTTATCAGACAGTCTGTAAGATTTAGTCACCAAACAGTTAAAAGATCTCCAGAACAGGAGAAGAGAAATACGGGACGCTCCCATCCCCCCATGCCTCCTCCTCCATGTGGGGGTAAAGGGCCTCCGCTAGGAGTTTCCCGGAAAGGGGTTTTCTCTAGTCCCGAGGATAAATTTGATCCTCACCTTGAGGCTTCTTTTTTAGTCCCCTCTGCAGTTTAGATAGGGTAAAGAGGGTACAAAATAAATAAAAATATTCTCAAAAAAAAAAATGGGTTTCTCTGCATCTAAGAATAGACAAATGTTTATTGGCTCTGTGTATTATGATTAGACATGTCCTGGACCTCCGTCATGAGGCTGTTAAATAGCCTATGAGAGAGGCTATAGCGGTGGATGTTGGTGAGTCTCCACTTTCTGCACAGATCATAATTTCTGCTATTGGAAAAAAAAAAAAAAGAGGGAGAAAGTGCTTTACCTCCCAAGGAAGGAGAGGGCTTACAGGACGCTGCGGCTGAGCGCCCTGGCGAGCTCCCTCCCCCTCTGCGCAAACCTTTAAAAAACTTATCCACCACTTTCTGATTTAAGGCGATTGCCACCGCCTCCGTTTGTGCCTCCCAGGACCCAGGAGTTCCCCACTTTGCCCCCAAAGCCTCTCAAAGAGTTGCCTAAGCCTGAGGAAGATAAAAAGTTTTTTAAACAAAGGAGCTTTTAGTACACAATATGCAGAGCGTGCTCCTTGGAGAAAACCCCCTCAGGGGGGGTCTCACCCAGGCTAGGAGAAAAGGCAAGAGGATTGAGCAACAATATTAACCCCTGACGTGCCGCTTACTTCAATTCCAACGGGAGTGGCTGGCCCCCTACCCGAGGACTTTGGAAGATTTGTCCTGGGGCGTAGCTCGCTTTCTTTTCAAATAAAAAAAAAAAAAAAAGAAAGAAAAAAAGAAATTTCGGTGGTGCATGGTGTAGTAGATTCTGATGATATTGAGAAATTAAAGTCTTGATCTCACTGTCTACCAAAACTGTATAAATTAATAAAGGTTAAAGAGTAACATAGCTTTTGCTTTTACCTTATTATCAGAAAAGAAAAAACTTGACTTCTCAAGATAAGAGCCACAAAACATTTGAATCTAGTGATCTAGCCTTTTGGGTGCAGGAAATTACAGCTCCAAGGCCTTTAAAAGATCTTTTAATTCAAGGGAATAAAATGTCAAGACTGAGTTACAAGCAGTTATTTAGGCCTTTCAACATTTAGGAGACCACACCTTTAATCTTTTGACTGACTCCTGATATATTGTAGGGTTGTTTCCTCATATTGAAACTGCTAATATTCCAAAAAATAAAACTATCTTCTCCTTGTTATCTGATTTACAGAAAGATTAAACACAGAGATAAAAAATATTTTGTGGGACATAGAGCCCATTCCAGCTTGCCCGGCCCTTTACATGAAGGAAATGCTTTGGCAGATGCATTGACTAAAGTAATTGTTTTAAACTTAAATAAAAAGATTGATAAGGCCAAAAATTCTCACAAAATTCACCATCAAAATGCAGCTGGTTCAAGGTATAAATTTCATATCTCTAGGTAAACAGCTAGACAAATAGTTATGTCCAAATTGTAATTAATCACTTAAACGTAAACACACAGGGGCAGACTACAATGATGAGACACTAGATGCCTGAATTACAGGCTACGACTCGGCCCCTGGTCAGGTAAAAAGACCTCCATACTGGAGAGTGAAAAAGGCCAGATGTGTTGCTAACTTGTGGGAGAGGGTATGCTTGTATATTTCTACAGAATGCAGATTCTTCGATTTGGATCTCAGACAAATTCGTCATGTCACGTTCCCCAAAGACCAGGTTCGCGGCGCGCACTCGCTCGCTCCCCCTCCCCCAGCCAGCTCTCGCCTCCGCGCCGCCAGCAGCGCCCAGTACCCTTCTCGCTGCACCCTGCGACCTAGAGCAAAGAAGTCTGTGCGGTGAGTGAGGGCCAGAGAGGAAAGCGCGCCCGCGGAATGCAGTCCAGACCAGCGCGCTCCCGCCGGCGAGAGGGGAACGCTGAGAGCCCAAGCCGCGGCGGCTAGCCCAAGGCCGCGAGCCCCGCCCCTCCGCCCGCCGTAAGCGCCGAGGCCCACAGCTTGCCGCTCGCGTTCTGCCTCCTGAGCTGGGGACACTGCTCCCCGGGGCCGACGCCTGCAGCTGCTTCCTGGCTCATCTTGTTTAAACCCTCAATATACTGTTTGCTCCTTTGTGGTAGTGGTGTTGTGAACAATGTGTGCTTTCATCTTGTTTGACCCCCCAATATAATGTTTGTTCTTTTGTTGTGTTGAAACGCCCACCCTATCTCATGATACCTGTGTCTGTGCATTCTTATTGGTATGATAATTACGGTTTGGCTGTATCACAACAACTGCAGGATTTAATGCGAACCCGACAGTTTGTGGGCTTACTTATCTTGGGAATAGCAGCTTTGATAAGTGCAATCACTTCTGTTACTGTGACAGCAATATCATTGACTCAACAAGTACATACTGCTCAATATGTTGATTCTATGTCCAAAAATGTTTCTTTAGCATTGGCAACACAGGAAGCTATAGACACGAAATTAGAAATGAGGGTAGACGCCCTAGAGGAAGCAGTAATACACATTGGGACTGAATTGCAGGCTTTAAAGGTGAAAATGGCATTGTCCTGTCATGCTGACTATCGGTGGATATGTGTAACACCCCTGAAAGTAAATGAGACAGATTTTGAATGGGAAAAGATTAAAAACCATATTTCAGGTATCTGGAACAGCTCTGACATTGGTCTAGACTTAGGGAAACTTCACAATCAAATAGCAACTATGGAACACTCCCGATTAGATTTTACTGCCGCTGGAACAGCAAATGATTTCTTCCATACTTTCTCTAACTACATTTCAGGAAAAAATATGCTGTCTACCTTCCTTAGCTATGTTACTGTGGCTGTTTTAATTCTGCTTCTCATATTCATTCTTCCTTGTATTGTCAGGATTCTTCGGCAGAGCATTCAGAGGCTCGCGACTGAGCTACATCTGGCTGTTTTAAGAAATAAAAAAGGGGGAGATGCCGGGAGCCGGCGAGAGACATTCCACTCGTGACAAAGGTCATGAGGAAGGGGGCTCGGCATGCGCAAAGGCGGGATCGAGCCTCGGGCGTGCCCCCGGATATTCTCGAGCATCTACCCCCCAAAAACCAGAGTCTGCCTACTTTATTGCTTTGTGCTCTCGCCTCTGACTTTACTGGGGGCTGTCCCCCACCACCATCTCACTCTCTCTGTCAAAGAGTTAACTTACAGCTCCAATTAATAAAGTTCCTGGGCAATTAGGAGTGTTTAAATCCAAACCCCTCAGATGGCTCTCTAACTCGCCTGACAAGTTTACCCAGACACCTACAGCTATGCATACGATTGTTTACAGTCTCCCAGCCTCCAGAGGCACGGGAAGCTTAAGATATTCAAATAGCTTAGAGCCTCTCAGAGAATTAGAAACTGTCAGAATAAAACTAGTAAAAGATTTCATTGATGAGCCAATGTTTGTTGCCAAGTTTTCACATCCCTTGAATTGTATCCTTGAATGTGCATTAAATAATATAGTTGGTATGTAGAAAAAATAAGTAGTGGCCTTGGTGTTAGTAACTTTAGACCCTTAAGGTAGTAAATTCTTTCCTTTGTAAACCCATTACACATCCACCCTATAGGAACGTAATCTTATCTTCGGAGGATGGCGCCAAACCTTAAAATAATTACTCTTAGAGAAAATAAGTCTTTGTTGATAAGTCCTTGTCAAGAGTCATAAAATGTTAATAGGCCTCTGGCCAGAAGATGATGTAAATCACCTAAACCATTTGTATACGATAAATCTGCAGGAAAGAAACCCTGGTTTTTGATAAGCATCAAAGACTGCTGATTTTGCATCCCCTATTGTCCTCTATGTGTAACTTAGGGTATAAAAGCCCCTGTTGAAAATAAAGCTATGGGCCTTGCTCACCAACGCTTGGTCTCCCCATGTCATTCTTCCCTTTAACTTCTAGCTGAGTGTCCATCTGGAGCGTGGATGTCCTCTGCGACCATTTATTTGCCTGGGCTTCTAAGACCCACTCGAGAAGGTGTCTAAGGTGGGGCACCTTCCGCTATTCGAGAGGGCGCCTGCGGCCTCCGTGGTCAGAGCTAACCTGGTGTCACGGGTTATATTGATTTTCCGCGTAAACCAAGCCACTCAGCTTCTTTTCTCCACTGAATTTTCCTACTGAGCTATCATCATTCTATTCCTCTTTATTATATCTAATTAACATTTGAATAGGTCGCCTAGCCGTCTCTCCTTCGAAGACCCTGGATCAGCCGGAGCTGGACCCCGGCACCCACGGGCGCCGCAGCTCGAGGAAACCCCTGAGACTCCCCCGTCCTCGCGAGCTGAGGGCCTTCTTTTCCTGCATGGCCTGGAGAGCAATCCCGGGTCCTCTCTCCAAACGGAAGAGGAGGCTGGACTCCCTTGAGGCCGCTCAGGGGGCTCCAAGAGACCCGCGTCGCGACTCGAGAGGAGAGCGGAGTCCTTGGCTTCCCCTCGAGACGAGGCCTGACTCCCTGGGGGAGCCTGGAATGCAACCCCGAGATCCCTGCCTTCCCTGGAGAGGAATACTAGGTCCCGGACACACACCTAGGTGAGGTCTCTTCGGCCCTGCAGTGAATCGAGCACAACCCCCTGCTTTCCCTCGCAAACCGAGGGGAAGATTGGGCTTCCCAGGGCCAACCCAAGGGGAAGGCTGAGATCCCCGTCGTAACTCGAGAATCCCGCCGCAACTCGAGAAAATCCACGTGGTTCCCACCTCTTGGCAAGATGAGGCCCTTGCCCGCCACGGCGTCTCAAGGGAAGTCCCCTGTTCCGCCCTGAAGGGCGAAGCGGTCCCTGACAGCCTTCCTGCGACCCCCAAAAGTCCCCCGACACGCCGGGTTCCCCCGAGGGGAACACCGAGGGTCCCGGCACCGCTTCCTCTGAGCCCCTTCTCCCCTCCTGATCGCGACAGGAGAGGCGATTACCCTGCGTGGTCTGGAAGGGGTTCCCGGCCTTTCCGGCGCACCTCAGGATGAGGCTGGTCTCACGAGGAAATTCGAGACAAGCCACGTGGGTGGTGCCACATGCCGAACGCCCCCGGTTCCCCGGTCCGCCCTTGAGAAGGACCCGAGGCCCGGACCCCTCTTCGAAGGCAAACCTGTGGGTGAAGGCACAACACGAAGGGGCACTGCCACCCCCGTGCATCGCTCGCAAAGACCCGCGGGTTCCACACACAGCTCGACGAGGGGCCTGAGACCCCCTGAGCAACTCGAGAGGCCAGCGGGGTTCACTTCCTCAGACAAGACGAGGCCTGACTCTCCTGTCCCAACTCTGCAGGGACCCTGCGGTCGGAGTCCGAAACGGAGAGGAAGCCTGAGGTTGCTGCCTCCCCTCGAGGTGAGGCCCTCTTCCGTTGCGCCAGACCCAGCGGAGTCCCGAGGGGCCCCGCCACCTCCACAGGATCCCTCGCCTCTCAGAGGCACCCTGGGAAGTTCCCTAAGGTCCCCGGCAGAAGGCGAGGGACACGAGGGTTTCCCGCCGCCCCCCGAGAAAGACCTCGAGAGTCCTTCTTCAACGCGTCTCGAGGCCCTAGTCCCCTCCCGTGACTCGAGAGCCAGGACGCGCTCCCCCTCGCCACGCGCATGGAGACCTGACTTCCCTGGCGCCGCACGAGAGGCTCCCTGAGATCCTCGTCGTGCCTCGGGAGAAAACCCCCACGGGCGCCGCAGCTCGAGGAAACCCCTGAGACGCCCCCGTCCTCGCGAGCTGAGGGCCTTCTTTTCCTGCATGGCCTGGAGAGCAATCCCGGGTCCTCTCTCCAAACGGAAGAGGAGGCTGGACTCCCTTGAGGCCGCTCAGGGGGCTCCAAGAGACCCGCGTCGCGACTCGAGAGGAGAGCGGAGTCCTTGGCTTTCCCTCGAGACGAGGCCTGACTCCCCGGGGGAGCCTGGAATGCAACCCCGAGATCCCTGCCTTCCCTGGAGAGGAATATTAGGTCCCGGACACACGCCTAGGTGAGGTCTCTTCGGCCCTGCAGTGACTCGAGCGCCACCCCCAGCTTTCCCTCGCAACCCGAGGGGAAGATTGGGCTTCCCAGGGCCAACCCAAGGGGAAGGCTGAGATCCCCGTCGTAACTCGAGAATCCCGCCGCAACTCGAGAAAAACCATGTGGTTCCCACCTCTTGGCAAGATGAGGCCCTTGCCCGCGACGGCGTCTCAAGGGAAGTCCCCTGTTCCGCCCTGAAGGGCGAAACGGTCCCTGACAGCCTTCCTGCGACCCCCAAAAGTCCCCCGACACGCCGGGTTCCCCCGAAGGGAACACCGAGGGTCCCGGCACCGCTTCCTCTGAGCCCCTTCTCCCCTCCTGATCGCGACAGGAGAGGCGATTCCCCTGCGTGGTCTGGAAGGGGTTCCCGGCCTTCCCGGCGCACCTCAGGATGAGGCCGGTCTCACGAGGAAATTCGAGACGAGCCACGTGGGTGGGGACACATGCCGAAAGCCCTCGGTTCCCCGGTCCGCCCTTGAGAAGGACCCGAGCCCGGACCCCTCTTCGAAGGCAACCCTGTGGGTGAAGGCACAACACGAAGGGGCACTGCCACCCACGTGCATCGTCCGCAAGGACCCGCGGGTTCCACACACAGCTTGACGAGGGGCCTGAGACCCCCTGAGCAACTCGAGAGGACAGCGGGATTCCCTTCCTCAGACAAGACGAGGCCTGACTCTCCTGTCCCAACTCTGCAGGGACCCTGCGGTCGGAGTCCGAAACGTAGAGGAAGCCTGAGGTTCCTGCCTCCCCTCGAGGTGAGGCCCTCTTCTGTTGCGCCAGACCCAGCGGAGTCCCGAGGGTCCCCGCCACCTCCACAGGATTCCTCGCCTCTCAGAGGCACCCTGGGAAGTTCCCTAAGGTCCCCGGCAGAAGGCGAGGGACACGAGGGTTTCCCGCCGCCCCCCGAGAAAGACCTCGAGAGTCCTTCTTCAACGCGTCTCGAGGCCCTAGTCCCCTCCCGTGACTCGAGAGCCAGGACGCGCTCCCCCTCGCCACGCGCATGGAGACCTGACTTCCCTGGCGCCGCACGAGAGGCTCCCTGAGATCCTCGTCGTGCCTCGGGAGAAAACCCCCACGGGCGCCGCAGCTCGAGCAAACCCCTGAGACGCCCCCGTCCTCGCGAGCTGAGGGCCTTCTTTTCCTGCATGGCCTGGAGAGCAATCCCGGGTCCTCTCTCCAAACGGAAGAGGAGGCTGGACTCCCTTGAGGCCGCTCAGGGGGCTCCAAGAGACCCGCGTCGCGACTCGAGAGGAGAGCGGAGTCCTTGGCTTCCCCTCGAGACGAGGCCTGACTCCCCGAGGGAGCCTGGAATGCAACCCCGAGATACCTGCCTTCCCTGGAGAGGAATATTAGGTCCCGGACACACGCCTAGGTGAGGTCTCTTCGGCCCTGCAGTGACTCGAGCGCAACCCCCAGCTTTCCCTCGCAACCCGAGGGGAAGATTGGGCTTCCCAGGGCCAACCCAAGTGGAAGGCTGAGATCCCCGTCGTAACTCGAGAATCCCGCCGCAACTCGAGACAAACCACGTGGTTCCCACCTCTTGGCAAGATGAGGCCCTTGCTCGCCACGGCGTTTCAAGGGAAGCCCCTGTTCCGCCCTGAAGGGTGAAACGGTCCCTGACAGCCTTCCTGCGACCCCCAAAAGTCCCCCGACACGCCGGGTTCCCTCGAGGGGAACACCGAGGGTCCCGGCACCGCTTCCTCTGAGCCCCTTCTCCCCTCCTGATCGCGACAGGAGAGGCGATTCCCCTGCGTGGTCTGGAAGGGGTTCCCGGCCTTCCCGGCGCACCTCAGGATGAGGCCGGTCTCACAAGTAAATTCGAGACGAGCCACGTGGGTGGTGCCACATGCCGAACGCCCCCGGTTCCCCGGTCCGCCCTTGAGAAGGACCCGAGGCCCGGACCCCTCTTCGAAGGCAACCCTGTGGGTGAAGGCGCAACACAAAGGGGCACTGCCACCCCCGTGCATCGTCCGCAAAGACCCGCGGATTCCACACACAGCACGACGAGGGGCCTGAGACCCCCTGAACAACTCGAGAGGCAAGCGGGGTTCTCTTCCTCAGGCAAGACGAGGCCTGACTCTCCTGTCCCAACTCTGCAGGGACCCTGCGGTCGGAGTCCGAAACGGAGAGGCAGCCTGGGGTTCCTGCCTCCCCTCGAGGTGAGGCCCTCTTCCGTTTTGCCAGACCCAGCGGAGTCCCGAGAGGCCCCGCCAACTCCACAGGATCCCTCGCCTCTCAGAGGCACCCTGGGAAGTTCCCTAAGGTCCCCGGCAGAAGGCGAGGGAAACGAGGGTTTCCCGCCGCCCCCCGAAAAAGACCTCGAGAGTCCTTCTTCAACGCGTCTCGAGGCCCTAGTCCCCTCCCATGACTCGAGAGCCATGATTCGATCCCCATCGCCACCGCATGGAGACCTGACTTCCCTGGCGCCGCACGAGAGGCTCCCTGAGATCCTCGTAGTGCCTCGGGAGAAAACCCCAATGGGCACCGCAGCTCGAGGAAACCCCTGAGACGCCCCCGTCCTCGCGAGCTGAGGGCCTTCTTTTCCTGCATGGCCTGCAGAGCAATCCCGTGTCCTGTCTCCAAACTGAAAAGGAGGCTGGACTCCCTTGAGGCCGCTCAGGGGGCTCCCAGAGACCCGCGTCGCGACTCGAGAGGAGAGCGGAGTCCTTGGCTTCCCCTCGAGACGAGGCCTGACTCCCCAGGGGAGCCTGGAATGCAACCCCGAGATCCTTGCCTTCCCTGGAGAGGAATATTAGGTCCCGGACACACGCCTAGGTGAGGTCTCTTGGCCCTGCAGTGACTCGAGCGCAACCCCCAGCTTTCCCTCTCACTCGAGGGGAAGATTGGGCTTCCCAGGGCCAACCCAAGGGGAAGCCTGAGATCCCCGTCGTAACTCGAGTATCCCGCCGCAACTCGAGGAAAACCACGTGGTTCCTACGTCTTTGCAAGATGAGCCTCTTGCCCGCTATGGCGTCTCAAGGGAAGTCCCAGTTTCTGTCCTGAAGTGCCAAACAGTACCTGACACCTTTCATGCGACCCCCAGAATTTCCCCGACACATTGAGTTCCCTCGAGGGAAACACCGAGGGTCCCGACACCACTTCATCTGAGCCCCTTCTCCCCTCCTGATGGCGACAGGAGTGTCGATTCCCCTGCGTGGTCTGGAAGGGATTCCCGGCCTTCCCGGCGCATCTCAGGATGAGGCCGTCCGCACAAGGAAATTCGAGATGAGCCACGGGGGTGGTGCCACATGCCGATCGACCTCGATTTCCCGGTCCACTCTTGAGAAGAACCCGTTGCACGGACACCTCTTCGAAGGCAACCCTGTGGGTGATGGCACAACACGAAGGGGCACTGACACTCCCGTGCATCGTCCAGAAACACCCGTGGGTTCCACACACAGCTCGAAGAGGGGCCTGAGACCCCCTGAGCAACTCGAGAGGCAAGCGGAGTTCCCTTCCTCAGACAAGACGAGGCCTAACTCTCCGCTCCCAACTCTGCAGGGACCCTGAGGTCGGAGGGTCGGAGTCAGAAACAGAGAGGAAGCCTGAGGTTACTGCCTCCCCTCGAGATAAGGCCCTCTTCCATTGCGACAACGCCAGCGGAGTCCCGAGAGGCCCCTCCCATCTCCACAGTATCCCTGACTTCTCATAGGCATTCTGAGAAGCTCCTTGAGGCCACCGGCAAAAGTCGAGGGAAATAAGAGTTTCCTGCCACAACCGAAGAAAGACCTCGAGAGTCCTTCTTCAATGCGTCTTGAGGTCAGATTCCCCTACCATAGCTCGAGAGCAATAATGCGCTCCCCCTCGCCACGCACATGGAGACCTGACTTCCCTGGCACCACACGAGAGGCTCCCTGAGCTCCCCGTCCTACCTCGTGTGAAACCCCACACTGGCGCCGCAGCTCGAGAAAACCCACAAGATCCCTCCGTCATCGCGAGATGAGGGCCATCTTTTCCTGCATGGCCTGGAGAGCAGTCCCAAGTCCTCTCTCCAAACTTCACAGGAGGCTTGACTCCCTTTAGGCCACAAAGTGGGCTCCAAGAGGGGCCCGTCGCGACTCGAAAGGAGAGCGGAGTCCTTTGCTTCCCTTCGACATGAGGCCTGACTCCCTGGGTGAGTCTGGAATGCAAACCTGAGATCCCTGTGGCCCTTGGAGAGGAACATTAGGTCCTGGACAGAAGCCTAGATGAGGTCTCCTTTGCCCTGCAGTGACTCGAGCGCAACCCCCAGCTCTCCCTCGCAACTCGAATGGATGATTGGACTTCCCTGGCCCAACACAAGAGGAAGCCTGAAATCCCCGTCGTAACTCGAGAATCCCGCCGCAACTCGAGAAAAACCACGTGGCTCCCCCGTCATCGCAAGATGAGGCCCTTGGCCACTACAGCGTATCAAGAGAAGTCCCACGTTCCATCCTGAAGTACAAAACGGTACTTGGCACCCTTGATGCGACCCCCAAAGTTCCCTGACATACCGGTCTCACTCGAGGGAAACACCAAAGTTCACGGCACCACTTCCTGTGAGCCCCTTCACCCCTCCTGATCGCGACAGAAGGGTCGATTCCCATGTTTTGTCTGCAAGGGGTTCCCGACGTTCCCCGCGAACCTCCGGATGAGGCCGGTCTCATGAGGAAATTCGAAAAGTAGCCTCATGGTTGGTGCCATACGCTGAAAGATCCCGAATTCCCGGTCCACTCTAGATAAGAACCTGACGCCCGGACATCTCTTCAAAGGCAACCCTGTGGATGAAGGCACAACACGAAGGGACACTGACATCCCCATGCATCGTCTGGAAAAACCCGCAGATTCCACTCACAGCTCCAAATGTGGACTGTCACCTCGTGAACAACTCGAGAGGCAAGTGAAGTTGCATTCCTTCACACAAGACGAGGCCTTACTCTCCTGTCCCAACTCTTCAGGGACCCTGCAATTGGAGTCAGAAATGGAGAGGAACCCTGAGGTTCCTGCCTCAACTAGAGAAGAGGCCCTCTTCCATTGAACCAAACTCAGTGGTGTCCCGAGAGGCCCCTCCCAACACCACAGTATCCCTGAATTCTCAGAGGCTCCGTGAGAAGCTACCTGAGGTCACTGGCACAAGTCGAGGGAACCCAGAGTTTCCTGAAGTAACCCGAGAAAGACTTGGAGAGTCCTTTTTCAACGTCTCTTGATGCCCGATTCCCCTACCATGACTCCAGAGCAAGGACGCGCTCCCCTCGCCACAAGCAGGAAAACTGACTTCCCTAGTACCACACAAGAGGCTCCCTGAGTACCCCATCGTACCTCGTGAGAAAACCCACACTGGCGCCGCAGTTTGAGAAAAACCACAAGATGCCCCCGTCAAGGAGAGATGGGGGCCTTCTTTTCCTGCCTGACCTGGAGAGCAATTCCTGGTCCTCTCTCCAAACTTCACAGGAGTATTGACTCCCTTTAGGCCACTCAGTTGGGTCCAAGAAATACCCGGTGCGACTCGAGAGGAGAGCGGAGTCCTTTGCTTCCCTGGAGACGAGGCCTGACTCCCCGGGTGAGTTTGGAATGCAACCCCGAGATCCCTGTCGCCCCTGGAGTGGAACATTTTGTCCTAGACACAAGCCTAGATGAGGTCTATTTTGCCCTACAGTGACTCGAGAGCAACCTCCATCTCTCCCTCACAATTTGAATGGAAGATTGGTCTTCCCACGGTCAACACAAGAGGAAGTCTGAATTTCCCATCGTAATTCGAGAATTCAGCCTCAAGTCTTAAAAACCATGTGGTTCCCCCTTCATCCCAATATGAGGCCCTTGCCAGCTAGAGTCTCAAGAGAAGTCCCACGTTCCATCTTAAAGTTCGAAATGCTACTTGGCACCCTTGATGCGACCCCAAAGTTCCCCAACATACCGGTCTCACTCCAAGGGAACACCGAAGTTCCTGGTGTCTCCAGGGAAGTCCCATATTCCGTCCTTAAGTGCGAAACGGTACTTGACACCCTTGATGCGACCGCAAAAGTTCCCCGACACGCTGGGTTCCCTCGAGGGGAACACCGAGAGTCCCGCACCACTTCATCTGAGCCCTTTCTCCCCTCCTGATCGCGACAGGAGAGTCGATTCCCCTGCGTGGTCTGGAAGGGGTTCCCGGCCTTCCTGGCGCACCTCAGGATGAGGCCGGTCTCAGGAGGAAATTCGAGACTAGCCACGTGTGAGGTGCCACGTGCCGAACGACCCCGATTTTCCGGTCCGCTCTTGATAAGAACCCGATGCCCGGACACCTCTTCGAAGGCAACCCTGTGGGTGAAGTCACAACACGAAGGGGCACTGACACCCCCGTGCATCATCCGGAAAAACCCGCAGGGTCTACACACAGCTCGACAAGGGGCCTGAGACTCCCGGAACAACTCGAGAGGTAACCAGAATTCCATTCCTCAGACAAGACGAGGCATGACTCTCCTGTCCCAACACTGCAGGGACCGTGCAGTCAGAGTCCGAAACCGAGAGGAAGCCTGAGGTTCCTGCCTCCCCTCGAGATGAGGCCCTCTTCCATTGCGCCGAACCCAGCAGAGTCCCGAGAGGCCCTGCCAACTACACAGCATCCCTCACCTCTCAGAGGCACCGTGGGAAGTTCCCTAAGGTCCGCTGCAGAAGTCGAGGGAAACGAGGGTTTCCCGCCGCAACCCAAGAAAGACCTCGAGAGTCCTTCTTCAACGCCTCTTGAGGACCTAGCCGCTTCCCATGACTCGAGAGTGATGACCAGCTCCCCCTCGCCATGCGCATGGAGACCTGACTTCCCTGGCGCCGCACGAGAGGCTCCCTGAGGTCCTCGTCGTGCCTCGTGAGAAAACCCCCATGGGCGCAGCAGCCTGAGGAAACCCATGAGACGCCCCCGTCATCGCGAGATGAGGGCCTTCTTTTCCTGCCTGGCCTGGAGAGCAATCCCGAGTCCTCTCTCCAAACTGAAGAGGAGGCTCGACACCCTTGAGTCCACTCAGTGGGCTCCAAGAGATCCGTGTCGCGACTTGAGAGGAAAGCGGAGTCCTTTGCTTCCCCTCCAGGCGAATCCTGACTCCCCTGGGGAGTCTGGAATGGAAACCCTGGATCCCTGTCTTCCCTTGAGAGGAATATTAGGTCCTGGACACACGTCTCGATGAGGTCTCTTTGGCCCTGTAGTGACTCGAGCAGAACCCCCAGCTTTCCATCGCAACTCGAATTGAAGATTGGGCTTCCCAGGGCCAACCCAAGAGAGACCTGAAATTCCTGTCGTTTTCGAGAATCCCGATGCAACTCAAGAAAAACGACGTGGTTCCAACGTCTTCACAGGATGAGGCCCTTGCCCGCTACAGCGTCTCCAGGGAAGTCCCATGTTCCGTCCTGAAGTGGGAAACGGTACTTGGCTCCCTTGATGCGACACCTAAAGTTCCCTGAAACGCCGGGTTCCCTCGAGTGGAACACCGAGGGTCCCGGCACCACTTCATCTGAGCCCCATCTCCCCTCCTGATCGCGACAGGAGAATCGATTCCCCTACTTTGTGTGGAAGGGGTTCCCGGCCTTCCTGGCGCACCTCAGGATGATGCTGGTCTCAGGAGGAAATTCGAGATGAGCCACGTGGTTGGTGCCACATGCCGAATGACCCCGATTTCCCGGTCCGCTCTTGAAATGAACCCGATGCCCGGACACCTCTTTGAAGGCAACCCTGTGGGGGAAGGCACAAAACGAAGGGGCACTGACACCCCCATGCATCTTCTGGAAACACCTGCAGGTTCCACACACAGCTTGTCAAGGGCCCTGAGACCCCCTGAACGACTCGAGAGGCAAGCAGAGTTCCGTTACTCAGACAAGACGAGGCCTGACTCTCCTGTCCCAACTCTGCAGGGACCCTGCGGTCGGAGTCAGAAATGGAGAGGAAGCCTGAGGTTCCTGCCTCCAATCGAGATGAGGCCCTCTTTCATTTCGTCAAACCTAGTGGAGTCCCGAGAGGCCCCTCTAACTCCTCAGTATCCCTCACCTCTCAGAGGCACCTGGGAAGTTCCCTAAGGTCCCCTGTAGAGGTCGAGGGAAACGAGTGTTTCCCGCCCCAACCCAAGAAAGACCTTGAGAGTCCTTCTTAAATGCCTCTTGAGGCCCTAGTCCCTCCCATGACTCGAGAGCAATGACGCGATCTGCCTGGCCACACGCATGGAGTCAGGCTTCTCTGGCGCTGCACAAGAGGCTCCCTGAACTCCCCATCATATCTCGTGAGAAACCCCACACTGGCGCCGCAGCTCGAGAAAACCCATGAGACGCCCCCATCATCTCGAGAGGAGGGCCATCTTTAACTGCATGGTATGCAGATCAAGCGTGAACCTTCTGTCGAAGCTACACAGGACTCTTGACTCCCTTTAGGCCACTCATTGGGCTCCAAGAGTTACGTGTCGCGACTCGAGAGGATAGTGGAGTCCTTTGCTTCCACTCGAGACGAGGCGTGACCCACCGGGTGAGACTGGAATGCGACCCCGATATCCCTGTCGCCCCTGGAGAGGAACATTACGTCCTGGACCCAAGCCTAGATGAGGACTCTTTGCCCTGAAGTGACTCGAGAGCAACCCCCAGCTCTCTCTGACAAGTTGAATGGAAGATTGGACTTCCTGGGCCAACACAAGAGGAAGCCTGAATTCCCCGTTGTAACTCGAGAATCCCGCCTCAACTCGAGAAAAACCACGTGTTTCCCTCGTCATCGCAATATGAGGCCCTTGCCCGCTAGAGCATCTCCAGAGAATTCCCACGTTCCGTCTTGAAGTGCGAAACTGTACTTGGCAGCCTTGATGCGACCTCAAAAGTGCCGTGACATACCGGTCTCACTCGAGGGGACCACCGAGGTTCCCGGCACCACTTCATCTGAGCCCCTTCTCCCCTTCTGATCGCGAGCGGTGGGTCGATTCCCCTGCTTTGTCTGCAAGGGGTTCCCGACCTTCCCGGCGCACCTCAGGATGAGGCCGGTATCCCGAGGAAATTCGAGACGTAGCCTCGTGGGTGGTACCACATGCTGAAAGACCTCAATTTTCCGGTACGCTCTTGAAAAGAACCCGATGCCCGGAAACCTCTTTGAAGGCAACCCTTTGGATAAAGGCACAACACGAAGGGGCACTGACACCCCCGTGCATCGTCCGGAAAACCCCGCAGGTTCCACACTCAGCTCAACAAGTGGCCTGTCACTCCGTGAACAACTCGAAAGGCAAGGGGAAATCCATTCCTCCACAGAAGACGAGGCGTGACTCTCTTGTCCATACTCTGCAGGTACCCTGCGACCCTAGTCAGAAATGGAGAGGACCCCTGACGTTCCTGCCTCCATTCGAGATGAGGCCCTCTTCGATTGCACCAAACCCAGTTGAGTAACGAAGGGCCCCTCCCAAATCCACAGTGTCCCTGACTTCTCAGAGGCACCCTTAGAAGTTGCCTGAGGTCACCGACACAAATCAAGGGAACCCAGGGTTCCCTGCCGCAACCCGAGAAAGACCTCAAGAGTCTTTCTTCAATGCGTCTTGAGGCCCGATTCGCCTACTATGACTCGAGAGCAATCACGCACTCCCCTTCACCACACGCACGGAGACCTGACGTCCCTAGCACCACACGAGAGGCTCTCTGAGCTCCCTGTTGTACCTCGTGAGAAATCTGATACTGGCGCCGCAGCTGGAGAAAACCCACGAGATGCCCCCGTCATCGCGAGATGAGGGCCTTTTTTCCTGCATGGCCAGGAAAACAATCCCGAGTCATCTCTCCAAACTCCATAGGAGGCTTCACTCCCTTTACGCCACGCAGTGGGCTCCAAGAGATACCCGTCGCGACTCGACAGGAGAGCGGAGTCCTTTTTTTCCCCTCAAGACGAGGCCTGACTCTCCGGGTGAGTCGAGAATGCAACCCTGAGATCTCTGTTGGCCCAGTAGTGGAACACTAGGTCCTGGACACAAGCGTAGATGAGGTCTATTTTGCCCTGCAGTGACTGGAGAGCAATCCCCAGTTCTAACTTGCAACTCGAATGGAATACTGGATTTTCCTGGCGCCACACAAGAGGCTCCCTGAGATCCCCGTGGTACTTCATGAGACACCCCACACTGGCGCCGCAGCTCGAGAAAACCCACGAGACGCCACCGTCATCTCGAGATGAGGGCCTTCTTTTCCTGCATGGCCTGGAGTCCAATCCCGAGTCCTCTCTCCAAACTCCACAGGAGGCTTGACTCCCTTTAGTACACACAGTGGGCTCCAAGAGATACCCATCGCGACTCGAGACGAGAGCGGAATTCTTTGCTTACCCTCGAGGTGAGAACTGACTCCCCGGATGAGTCTGGAATGCAAACCCGAGATCCCTCTCGCCCCTGGAGAGCAACGTTAGATCCTGGACACAAGCCTAGATTAGGTCTCTTTTGCCCTGCAGTGACTCTAGCGCAATCCCCAGCTCCCCCTCGCAACCCGAATGGAAGATTGGATTTCAAGGCCAACAAGAGGAAGCCTAAATTCCCGGTCATAACTCGAGAATCCCGCCGCAACTCGAGCAAAACCACGTGGTTCTCCCGTCATCGCAAGATGAGGCCCTTGCCCGCTACAGCGTTTCAAAAGATGTCCCAGGTTCCGTCTTGAAATGCGAAACGGTACTTGGCACCCTTGATGCGACCCCAAAAGTCCCCCAACACGCCGGTCTCACTCAAGGGGAACACCGAGGTTCCCGGCACCACTTCATTTAAGCCCCTTCTCCCCTCCTGATCGTGACCCGTGGGTCGATTCCCCTGCTTTGTCTGCAAGGGGGCCCGACCTTCCCTGCACAACTCATGATGAGGCCGGTCTCATGGGGAAATTTGATACGTAGCTTTGTGGGTGGTGCCACTTGCTGAAAGACTCCAATTTCCCGGTCCGCTCTTGATAAGAATCCGATGCTCAGACACCTCTTGGAAGGCAGCCTTGAGTATGAAGGTACAACACGAAGGGGCACTAACACACCTGTGCATCATCCGGAAAAACGGGCAGGTTACACACACAGCTCGACAAGTGGCCTGTCACCTCGAGAACAACTCGAGAGGCAAGAGGAGTCCCATCCTCCAGAAAAGACGAGGCCTGACTCTCCTGTACCAACATGCAGGGACCTTGCGATCTGAGTCAGAAATGGAGAGGAACACTGAGGTTCCTGCTTCAACTCGAGATGAGTCCCTCTTACATTCCACCAAATGCAGAGGAGTCTCGAGAGGCCCCTCCAAACTGCACAGTATCCCTGACTTCTCAGAGGCACTCTGAGAAGCTCCCTGAGGTCGCAGGCACAAGTCAAGGGAACCCTGGGTTTTATGCAGTGACCCGAGAAAGACCTCGAGAGTCCTTCTTCAACCCGTCTTGAGGCCCGATTACCCTACCATGACTTGAGAGCAATAACGAGCTCCCCCTAGCCATCTCATGGGGACCTGACTTCCCTGGCGCCACACGAGAGGCTCCCTGAGCTCCCTCTCGTACCTCGTCAGAAACCCGGCACTAGCGCAGCAGTCTAGAAAACCCACGAGACGCCGCCATCATCGCGAGATGAGGGCCTTCTTTTCCTGCATGGCCTGGAGAGGAATCCCGAGTCCTCTATCCAAACAGCACAGGAGGCTTGACTCCCTTTAGGGCACACAGTGGGCTCCAAGAGATACCCATCGCGACTCAAAAGGACAGCGGAGTTCTTTGCTTCCCCTCGAGACGAGGCCTGATTCCCCGGGTGAGTCTGGTATGCAACCCCAAGATCCCTGTCTCCCCTAGCGACGAGCATTAAGTCCTGGACACAAGCCTAGATGAGGTCTATTTTGCCCTGCAGTGACTCGAGAGCAATCCCCAGCTCTCCCTTTAAACTCGAATGGAAGATATGACTTCCCTGGCCCAACACATGAGGAAGACTGTATTCCCCGTCGAAACTCGAGAATCCCGCCACAACTCGAGAAACGCCACGTGGTTCCCCCGTCATCCCAAGATGAGGCCCTTGCCCCCTACAGCGTCTCAAGAGAAGTCCCACGTTCCGTCTTGAAGTGCGAAACGGTATTGGCACCCTTGATGCGACCTCAAAAGTTCCTCGACACACCAGTCTGACTCGAGGAGAACACCGAGGTTCCTGGCACCACTACATCTGGGCCCCTTCTCCCCTCCTGATCGTGACAGGAGGGTCGATTCCCCTGTTTTGTCTTGAAGGGGTTCCCGCCTTTCCTGGTGCATCTCAGGATGAGGCCGGTCTCACGAGGATATTCGAGACATAGCCACGTGGATGGTGACACATGCCAAAAGACCCCGATTTCCCGGTCCACTCTTGATAAGATCCTGATGCCCGGACACCTCTTTGAAGATAACCCTTTTGATGAAGGCACAACACTTAGGGGCACTGACACCCCTGGGTATCGTCCGGAGAAACCCGCAGGTACCACACACAGCTCGAGAAGTGACCTGTCACCCCGTGAACAACTGGAGAGGCAAGCAGAGTTCCATTCCTCCACACAAGACGAGGCCTGACTCTCCTGTTCGAACTCTGCAGCGAAACTGCGATCCGAGTCAGATCTGGCCCAGGGGAAGTCAGGAGAGGAAACATGAGTTTCCTGCCTCCACTCGAGATGAGGCCCTCTTCCATTGCACCGAACCCAGTGGAGTCCCAAGAGACCCCTCCCAACTGCACAGTATCCCTGACTTCTCAGAGGCACCCTTAGACCTTCCTGAGATCACCGGCACAAGTCGAGGGAACCAAGGGTTTCCTGCCCCAACCCGTAAAAGACCTCGAGAGTCCTTCTTCAACGCGTCTTGAGGTGCGATTCCCCTACCATGACTCGAGAGCAATGACGCGCTCCCCCTAGCCACGCGCATAGAAACCTGACTTCCCTGGCGCCACAGGAGAGGCTCCCTGAGCTCCCCATTATACCTCGTGAGCAACACCACACTGGAGCCACAGCTCGAGAATACCCACGAGACGCCCCAGTCCTCACGAGATGAGGGCCTTCTTTTGCTGTATGGCCTGGAGAGCAATCCTGAGTCCTCTCTCCAAACTCCACAGGAGGCTTGACTCATTTTAGGCCACACAGTGAGCTCCAAGATATACCCGTCGCGACTTGACAGGAGAGCGGTGTCCTTGGCTTCCCCTCGAGACGAGGCCTGACTCCCCGGGTGAGTCGAGAATGCAATGCTGAGATCGCTTTCGCCCCAGCAGAGGAACATTAGGTCCTGGACACAAGCCTAGATGAGGTCTATTTGGCCCTGCAGTGTCTCGAGAGCAATCCCCAGTTCTAACTCACAATTCGAATGAAAACTGGACTTCCCTGGGCCAGTTGAAGAGGAAGCCTGAATTCCCGGTTGTAACTCGAGAATCCCGCCCCAACTCAAGAAAAACCACGTGGTTCCCCCGTCATCGAAAGATGAGGCCCTTGCCCACTACAGCGTCTCAAGAGAAGTCCCACGTTCCGTATTGAAGAGCGAAAAGTTACTTGGAACCCTTGATGCGACCCCAATAGTTCCCCGACATACCAGTCTCACTTGAGGAGAACACCGAGGTTGCCGGCACCACTTCATCTGAGACTCTTCTCCCCTCTTGATCGCAACAGGAGGTTCGATTCCCCTGCTTTGTCTGGAAGGCGTTCCCGACCTTCCTGGCGCACATCAAGATGAGGCCAGTCTCACGACGAAATTCGAGACATAGCCTCGTGGGTGGTGCGGCATGCCAAAAGACCCCGATTCCCTGGTCCGCTCTTGATAAGAACCCGATGGCAGAACCCAACTCGAAGGCAATCCTGTGGAACAAGGCACAACACGAAGGGGCAGTGACACCCCAGTGCATCGTCCAGAAAAACCCGCAAGTTCCACATACAAATCGACAAGTGGCCTGTCACCCCATGAACAACGCGAGAGTCAAGCGGAGTTCCATTCCTCCACACAAGACGAGGCCTGACTCTCCTGTCCCAGCTCTGCAGGGACTCTGCGATCCGAGTCAGATCCGGCGCATTCGAAGCCAGGAGAGGAACCCTGAGGTTCCTGCCTCAACTTGTCATGAGGCCCTCTTCCATTGCACCAAACCCAGTGGAGTTCCGAGAGGCCCCTCCCAACTCCACAGTGACCCTGACTTCTCAGAGGCACGCTGAGAAGCTTCCTGAGGTCACTGGCACAAGTCGATGGAACCCAGGGTTTCCTGCTTCAACCCAAGAAAGACCTCGAGAGTCCTTCTTTAACACGTTTTCAGGCCCAATTCCCCTACCATGACTCGAGAACAATGACGGGCTCCCTCTCACCACGTGCATAGAGACCTGACTGCCCTGGCACCACATGAGAGGCTCACTGAGCTCCCAGTCTTACTTCGTGAGAAACCCCACACTAGCGCCACAGCTCGAGAAAACCTACGAGACGCCCCAGTCATCGGGAGACGAGGGCCTTCATTTCCTGCATTGCCTGGAGAGCAATCCTGTGTCCTCCCTCCAAACACCAGAGGAGGTTTGACTCCCTTTAAGCCACTCAGTGGGCTCCAAGACATACCCGTCCGACTCGAGAGGAGAGCAGAGTCCTTTGCTTCCCCTCGAGACGAGGCCTGACTCCAGGGTGAGTCTGGAATGCAACCCCGAGATTCCTGTCGCCCCTTGACATGAACATTAGGTCCTGCACACAAGCCTTGGTGGGGTCTCTTTTGCCTTCAGTGACTAGAGCGCACCTCCAGCTCTTCCTCGAATCTCGAATGGAAGATAAGACTTTTGTGGGCCAACACAAGAGGAAGCATGAATTCCCTATGGTAACTCAAATATCCCACCGCAACTAGAGAAAAACCAAGTGGTTCCCCAGTCATTCCAAGATGAGGCCCTTGCCCGCTGGAGCACCCCAAGAGAAGTCCCACGTTCCAATTTGAAGAGAGAAACGGTACTTGGAACTCCTTATGCGACCCCAAAAGTTACCCGACATACCTGTCTCACTTGAGGGAAACACCGAGGTTCCCAGCAGCATTTCATCTGAGCCACTTCTCTCCTCCTGATCGCCACAGGAGGGTCGAATCCTCTTCTTTGTCTGGAAGGCTTTCATGACCTTCGCAGCACACCTCAGGATGAGGCCGGTTTCATGAGGAAATTCGAGATTAGCCACGTGGGTGGTGCCAAATGCTGAACGACCCCGATTTCCCAGTCCACTCTTCATAAGAACACGATGCCCGGACACCTCTTCGAAGGCAACCCTGTGGATGAAGACACAAAACGAAGGGTCACTGACACCCCCATGCATCGTCTGGAAAAACCTGCAGATTTCACACACAGTTTGACAAGGGGCCTGAAACCCCATGAACAACTCAAGAGGCAAGCGGAGTTCCATTCCTCAGAAAAGACATAGCCTGACTCTCCTGTCCCAACTCTGCAGGGACACTACGATCAGAGTCAGAATTGGAGAGGAAGACTGAGGTTCCTGACTCCACTCGAGATGAGGCCCTCTTCCATTGCGACAAACCCAGTGGAGTCCCGAGAGGCCCCACCAACACCACAGCGACCCTCACCTCTCATAGGCACCCTCGGAAGTTCCCTCATGTCCCCGACAAAAGTCGGGGGAAACGAGGGTTTCCCGCTGCAACCCGAGAAAGACATCGAGAGTCCTTCTTCAACGCGTCTTGAGGCCCTAGTCCCCTCCATTGACTCGAGAACAATGACGCGCTCCTTCTCGCCACGTGCATGGAGACATGACTTCCCTGGCGCCGCACGAGAGGCTCCCTGAGATCCTCGTCGTGCCTCGGGAGAAAACCCCCACGGGTGCCGCAGCTCGAGGAAACCCCTGAGATGCCACCGTCCTCGCGAGGTGAGGGCCGTCTTTTCCTGCCTGGCATGGAGAGCAATCAGGAGTCCTCTCTCAAAAGTGAAGAGGAGGCTGGACGCCCTTGAGGCCACTCAGGGGGCACCAAGATATCCGCGTCGCGACTCGGGAGGAGAGCGGAGTCCTTTGCTTCTTCTCGAGGCGAGGCCTGACTCCCCGGGGGAGCATGGGATGCAACCCCGAGATCCTTGTCTTCCCTGGAGAGGAGCATTAGGTCCTGGACACACGCCTAGATGAGGTCTCTTTGGCCCTGCAGTGACTCGAGCACAACCCCCAGCTTTCCCTCGCTAGTAGAATAGAAGGTTGGGTTACCCAGGGCCGACACAAGAGGAAGCCTGTAATCCCTTGTCGTAACATGAGAATCCCGCCGCAACTCGAGAAAAACCACGTGGTTCCACCTCTTGGCAAGATGAGGCACTTGCCCGTGACGGCGTCTCAAGGGAAGTCCCCTGTTCCGCCCTGAAGTGCGAAACGGAACCTGACAGCCTTCATGCGACCCCAAAAAGTTCCCCGATACGCCGGGTTCCCTCGAGTGGAACACCGAGGGTGCCGGCACCGCTTCATCTGAGCCCCTTCTCCCCTCCTGATCGCGACAGGAGAGGCGATTCCCCTGCGTGGTCTGGAAGGGGTTCCCGGCCTTCCCAGCGCATCTCAGGATGAGGCCGGTCTCACGAGGAAATTCGAGACGAGCCACGTGGCTGGGGCCACATGCCGAACGCCCCCGGTTCCCCGGTCCGCCCTTGAGAAGGACCCGAGGCCCGGACCCCTCTTCAAAGGCAACCCTGTGGGTGAAGGCACAACACGAAGGGGCACTGCCACCCCCGTGCATCGTCCGCAAAGACCCGCGGGTTCCACACACAGCTCGACGAGGGGCCTGAGACCCCCTGAGCAACTCGAGAGGCCAGCGGGGTTCCCTTCCTCAGGCAAGACGAGGCCTGACTCTCCTGTCCCAAATCTGCAGGGACCCTGCGGTCGGAGTCCGAAACGGAGAGGAAGCCTGAGGTTCCTGCCTCCCCTCGAGGTGAGGCCCTCTTCCGTTGCGCCAGACCCAGCGGAGTCCCGAGGGGCCCCGCCACCTCCACAGGATCCCTCGCCTCTCAGAGGCACCCTGGGAAGTTCCCTAAGGTCCCCGGCAGAAGGCGAGGGACACGAGGGTTACCCGCCGCCCCCCGAGAAAGACCTCGAGAGTCCTTCTTCAACGCGTCTCGAGGCCCTAGTCCCCTCCCGTGACTCGAGAGCCAGGACGCGCTCCCCCTCGCCACGCACATGGAGACCTGACTTCCCTGGTGCTGCACGAGAGGCTCCCTGAGATCGTCGTCGTGCCTCGGGAGAAAACCCCCACGGGCGCCGCAGCTCGAGGAAACCCCTGAGACGCCCCCGTCCTCGCGAGCTGAGGGCCTTCTTTTCCTGCATGGCCTGGAGAGCAATCCCGGGTCCTCTCTCCAAGCGGAAGAGGAGGCTGGACTCCCTTGAGGCCGCTCAGGGGGCTCCAAGAGACCCGCGTCGCGACTCGAGAGGAGAGCGGAGTCCTTGGCTTCCCCTCGAGACGAGGCCTGACTCCCCGGGGGAGCCTGGAGTGCAACCCCGAGATCCCTGCCTTCCCTGGAGAGGAATATTAGGTCCCGGACACACGCCTAGGTGAGGTCTCTTCGGCCCTGCAGTGACTCGAGCGCAACCCCCAGCTTTCCCTCGCAACCCGAGGGGAAGATTGGGCTTCCCAGGGCCAACCCAAGGGGAAGGCTGAGATCCCCGTCGTAACTCGAGAATCCCGCCGCAACTCGAGAAAAACCACGTGGTTCCCACCTCTTGGCAAGATGAGGCCCTTGCCCGCCACGGCGTCTCAAGGGAAGTCCCCTGTTCCGCCCTGAAGGGCGAAACGGTCCCTGACAGCCTTCCTGCGACCCCCAAAAGTCCCTCGACACGCCGGGTTCCCTCGAGGGGAACACCGAGGGTCCCGGCACCGCTTCCTCTGAGCCCCTTCTCCCCTCCTGATCGCGACAGGAGAGGCGATTCCCCTGCGTGGTCTGGAAGGGGTTCCCGGCCTTCCCGGCGCACCTCAGGAGGAGGCCGGTCTCACGAGGAAATTCGAGACGAGTTACGTGGGTAAGGCCACCTGCCTAACTCCCCCGATTCCCCGGTCCGCCCTTGAGAAGGACCCGAGGCCCGGACCCCTCTTCAAAGGCAACCCTGTGGGTGAAGGCACAACACGAAGGGGCACTGCCACCCCCGTGCATCGTCCGCAAAGACCCGCGGGTGCCACACACAGCTCGACGAGGGGCCTGAGACCCCCTGAGCAACTCGAGAGGCCAGCGGGGTTCCCTTCCTCAGGCAAGACGAGGCCTGACTCTCCTGTCCCAACTCTGCAGGGACCCTGCGGTCGGAGTCTGAAACGGAGAGGAAGCCTGAGGTTCCTGCCTCCCCTCGAGGTGAGGCTCTCTTCCGTTGCGCCAGACCCAGCGGAGTCCCGAGGGGCCCCGCCAACTCCACAGGATCCCTCGCCTCTCAGAGGCACCCTGGGAAGTTCCCTAAGGTCCCCGGCAGAAGGCGAGGGACACGAGGGTTTCCCGCCGCCCCCCGAGAAAGACCTCGAGAGTCCTTCTTCAACGCGTCTCGAGGCCCTAGTCCCCTCCCGTGACTCGAGAGCCAGGACGCGCTCCCCCTCGCCACGCGTATGGAGACCTGACTTCCCTGGCGCCGCACGAGAGGCTCCCTGAGATCCTCGTCGTGCCTCGGGAGAAAACCCCCACGGGCGCCGCAGCTCGAGGAAACCCCTGAGACGCCCCCGTCCTCGCGAGCTGAGGGCCTTCTTTTCCTGCATGGCCTGGAGAGCAATCCCGGGTCCTCTCTCCAAACGGAAGAGGAGGCTGGACTCCCTTGAGGCCGCTCAGGGGGCTCCAAGAGACCCGCGTCGCGACTCGAGAGGAGAGCGGAGTCCTTGGCTTCCCCTCGAGACGAGGCCTGACTCCCTGGGGGAGCCTGGAATGCAACCCCGAGATCCCTGCCTTCCCTGGGGAGGAATATGAGGTCCCGGACACACGCCTAGGTGAGGTCTCTTCGGCCCAGCAGTGACTCGAGCGCAACCCCCAGCTTTCCCTCGCAACCCGAGGGGAAGATTGGGCTTCCCAGGGCCAACCCAAGGGGAAGGCTGAGATCCCCGTCGTAACTCGAGAATCCCGCCGCAACTCGAGAAAAACCACGTGGTTCCCACCTCTTGGCAAGATGAGGCCCTTGCCCGCCACGGCGTCTCAAGGGAAGTCCCCTGTTCCGCCCTGAAGGGCGAAACGTCCCTGACAGCCTTCCTGCGACCCCCAAAAGTCCCCCGACACGCCGGGTTCCCTCGAGGGGAACACCGAGGGTCCCGGCACCGCTTCCTCTGAGCCCCTTCTCCCCTCCTGATCGCGACAGGAGAGGCGATTCCCCTGCGTGGTCTGGAAGGGGTTCCCGGCCTTCCCGGCGCACCTCAGGAGGAGGCCGGTCTCACGAGGAAATTCGAGACGAGCCACGTGGGTGGGGCCACATGCCGAACGCCCCCGATTCCCCGGTCCGCCCTTGAGAAGGACCCGAGGCCCGGACCCCTCTTCAAAGGCAACCCTGTGGGTGAAGGCACAACACGAAGGGGCACTGCCACCCCCGTGCATCGTCCGCAAAGACCCGCGGGTGCCACACACAGCTCTACGAGGGGCCTGAGACCCCCTGAGCAACTCGAGAGGCCAGCGGGGTTCCCTTCCTCAGGCAAGACGAGGCCTGACTCTCCTGTCCCAACTCTGCAGGGACCCTGCGGTCGGAGTCCGAAACGGAGAGGAAGCCTGAGGTTCCTGCCTCCCCTCGAGGTGAGGCCCTCTTCCGTTGCGCCAGACCCAGCGGAGTCCCGAGGGGCCCCGCCACCTCCACAGGATCCCTCGCCTCTCAGAGGCACCCTGGGAAGTTCCCTAAGGTCCCCGGCAGAAGGCGAGGGACACGAGGGTTTCCCGCCGCCCCCCGAGAAAGACCTCGAGAGTCCTTCTTCAACGCGTCTCGAGGCCCTAGTCCCCTCCCGTGACTCGAGAGCCAGGACGCGCTCCCCCTCGCCACGCGCATGGAGACCTGACTTCCCTGGCGCCGCACGAGAGGCTCCCTGAGATCCTCGTTGTGCCTCGGGAGAAAACCCCCACGGGCGCCGCAGCTCGAGGAAAGCCCTGAGACGCCCCCGTCCTCACGAGCTGAGGGCCTTCTTTTCCTGCATGGCCTGGAGAGCAATCCCGGGTCCTCTCTCCAAACGGAAGAGGAGGCTGGACTCCCTTGAGGCCGCTGAGGGGGCTCCAAGAGACCCGCGTCGCGACTCGAGAGGAGAGCGGAGTCCTTGGCTTTCCCTCGAGACGAGGCCTGACTCCCCGGGGGAGCCTGGAATGCAACCCCGAGATCCCTGCCTTCCCTGGAAAGGAATATTAGGTCCCGGACACACGCCTAGGTGAGGTCTCTTCGGCCCTGCAGTGACTCGAGCGCAACCCCCAGCTTTCCCTCGCAACCCGAGGGGAAGATTGGGCTTCCCAGGGCCAACCCAAGGGGAAAGCTGAGATCCCCGTCGTAACTCGAGAATCCCACCGCAACTCGAGAAAAACCACGTGGTTCCCACCTCTTGGCAAGTTGAGGCCCTTGCCCGCCACGGCGTCTCAAGGGAAGTCCCCTGTTCCACCCTGAAGGGCGAAACGGTCCCTGACAGCCTTCCTGCGACCCCCAAAAGTCCCCCGACACGCCGGGTTCCCTCGAGGGGAACAACAAGGGTCCCGGCACCGCTTCCTCTGAGCCCCTTCTCCCCTCCTGATCGCGGCAGGAGAGGCGATTCCCCTGCGTGGTCTGGAAGGGGTTCCCGGCCTTCCCGGCGCACCTCAGGATGAGGCCGGTCTCACGAGGAAATTCGAGACGAGCCACGTGGGTGAGGCCACCTGCCGAACGCCCCCGATTCCCCGGTCCGCCCTTGAGAAGGACCCGAGGCCCGGACCCCTCTTCGAAGGCAACCCTGTGGGTGAAGGCACAACACGAAGGGGCACTGCCACCCCCGTGCATCGTCCGCAAAGACCCGCGGGTGCCACACACAGCTCGACGAGGGGCCTGAGACCCCCTGAGCAACTCGAGAGGCCAGCGGGGTTCCCTTCCTCAGGCAAGACGAGGCCTGACTCTCCTGTCCCAACTCTGCAGGGACCCTGCGGTCGGAGTACGAAACGGAGAGGAAGCCTGAGGTTCCTGCCTCCCCTCGAGGTGAGGCCCTCTTCCGTTGCGCCAGACCCAGGGGAGTCCCGAGGGGCCCCACCACCTCCACAGGATCCCTCACCTCTCAGAGGCACCCTGGGAAGTTCCATAAGGTCCCCGGCAGAAGGCGAGGGACACGAGGGTTTCCCGCCACCCCCCGAGAAAGACCTCGAGAGTCCTTCTTCAACGTGTCTCGAGGCCCTAGTCCCCTCCCGTGACTCGAGAGCCAGGACGCGCTCCCCCTCGCCACGCGCATGGAGACCTGACTTCCCTGGCGCCGCACGAGAGGCTCCCTGAGATCCTCGTCGTGTCTCGGGAGAAAACCCCCACGGGCGCCGCAGCTCGAGGAAAGCCCTGAGACGCCCCCGTCCTCGCGAGCTGAGGGCCTTCTTTTCCTGCATGGCCTGGAGAGCAATCCCGGGTCCTCTCTCCAAACGGAAGAGGAGGCTGGACTCCCTTGAGGCCGCTCAGGGGGCTCCAAGAGACCCGCGTCGCCACTCGAGAGGAGAGCGGAGTCCTTGGCTTCCCCTCGAGACGAGGCCTGACTCCCCGGGGGAGCCTGGAATGCAACCCCGAGATCCCTGCCTTCCCTGGAGAGGAATATTAGGTCCCGGACACACGCCAAGGTGAGGTCTCTTCGGCCCTGCAGTGACTCGAGCGCAACCCCCAGCTTTCCCTCGCAACCCGAGGGGAAGATTGGGCTTCCCAGGGCCAACCCAAGGGGAAGGCTGAGATCCCCGTCGTAACTCGAGAATCCCGCCGCAACTCGAGAAAAACCACGTGGTTCCCACCTCTTGGCAAGAGGAGGCCCTTGCCCGCCACGGCGTCTCAAGGGAAGTCCCCTGTTCCGCCCTGAAGGGCGAAAAGGTCCCTGACAGCCTTCCTGCGACCCCCAAAAGTCCCCCAACACGCCGGGTTCCCCAGAGGGGAACACCGAGGGTCCCGGCACCGCTTCCTCTGAGCCCCTTCTCCCCTCCTGATCGCGACAGGAGAGGCGATTCCCCTGCGTGGTCTGGAAGGGGTTCCCGGCCTTCCCGGCGCACCTCAGCATGAGGCCGGTCTCACGAGGAAATTCGAGACGAGCCACGTGGGTGGGGCCACATGCCGAACGCCCCCGATTCCCCGGTCCGCCCTTGAGAAGGATCCGAGGCCCGGACCCCTCTTCGAAGGCAACCCTGTGGGTGAAGGCACAACACGAAGGGGCACTGCCACCCCGTGCATCGTCCGCAAAGACCCGCGGGTTCCACACACAGCTCGACGAGGGGCCTGAGACCCCCTTAGCAACTCGAGAGGCCAGCGGGGTTCCCTTCTTCAGACAAGACGAGGCCTGACTTTCCTGTCCCAACTCTGCAGGGACCCTGCGGTCGGAGTCCGAAACGGAGTGGAAGCCTGAGGTTCCTGCCTCCCCTCGAGGTGAGGCCCTCTTCCGTTGCGCCAGACCCAGCGGAGTCCCGAGGGGCCCTGCCACCTCCACAGGATCCCTCGCCTCTCAGAGGCACCCTGGGAAGTTCCCTAAGGTCCCCGGCAGAAGGCGAGGGACACGAGGGTTTCCGGCCGCCCCCCGAGGAAGACCTCGAGAGTCCTTCTTCAACGCGTCTCGAGGCCCTAGTCCCCTCCCGTGACTCGAGAGCCAGGACGCGCTCCCCCTCGCCATGCGCATGGAGACCTGACTTCCCTGGCGCCGCACGAGAGGCTCCCTGAGATCCTCGTCGTGCCTCGGGAGAAAACCCCCACGGGCGCCGCAGCTCGAGCAAACCCCTGAAACGCCCCCGTCCTCGCGAGCTGAGGGCCTTCTTTTCCTGCATGGCCTGGAGAGCAATCTCGGGTCCTCTCTCCAAACGGAAGAGGAGGCTGGACTCCCTTGAGGCCGCTCAGGGGGCTCCAAGAGACCCGCGTCGCCACTCGAGAGGAGAGCGGAGTCCTTGGCTTCCCCTCGAGACGAGGCCTGACTCCCCGGGGGAGCCTGGAATGCAACCCCGAGATCCCTGCCTTCCCTGGAGAGGAATATTAGGTCCCGGACACAGGCCTAGCTGAGGTCTCTTCGGCCCTGCAGTGACTCGAGCGCAACCCCCAGCTTTCCCTCGCAACCCGAGTGGAAGATTGGGCTTCCCAGGGCCAACCCAAGGAGAAGGCTGAGATCCCCGTCGTAACTCGAGAATCCCGCCGCAACTCGAGAAAAACCACGTGGTTCCCACCTCTTGGCAAGAGGAGGCCCTTGCCCACCACGGCATCTCAAGGAAAGTCCCCTGTTCCGCCCTGAAGGGCGAAACGGTCCCTGACAGCCTTCCTGCGACCCCCAAAAGTCCCCCGACACGCCGGGTTCCCTCGAGGGGAACACCGAGGGTCCCGGCACCGCTTCCTCTGTGCCCCTTCTCCCCTCCTGATCGCGACAGGAGAGGCGATTCCACTGCGTGGTCTGGAAGGGATTCCCGGCCTTCCCGGCGCACCTCAGGATGAGGCCGGTCTCACGAGGAAATTCGAGACGAGCCACGTGGGTGGGCCACATGCCGAACGCCCCCGATTCCCCGGTCCGCGCTTGAGAAGGACCCGAGGCCCGGACCCCTCTTCGAAGGCAACCCTGTGGGTGAAGGCACAACACGAAGGGGCACTGCCACCCCCGTGCATCGTCCGCAAAGACTCGCGGGTTCCACGCTCAGCTCGACGAGGGGCCTGAGACTCCCTGAGCAACTCGAGAGGCCAGCGGGTTTCCCTCTTCGGACAAGACGAGGCCTGACTCTCCTGTCCCAACTCTGCAGGGACCCTGCGGTCGGAGTCCGAAACGGAGAGGAAGCCTGAGGTTCCTGCCTCCCCTCGAGGTGAGGCCCTCTTCCGTTGCGCAAACCCCAGCGGAGTCCCGAGAGACCCCGCTAACTCCACAGCATCCCTCACCTCTCAGAGGCACCCTGGGAAGTTCCCTCAGGTCCCCGGCAGAAGTCGAGGGAAATAAGGGTTTCCCGCCGCCACTCGAGAAAGACCTCGATAGTCCTTCTTCAAAGTGTCTTGAGGCCCTTGTCCCCTCTCTGGACTAGAGAGCAATGATGCGCTCCCCCTCGCCTCGCGCATGCATACCTGGCTTCCCTGGCGCCGCACGAGAGGCTCCCTAAGATACTCGTCGTGCCTCGGGAGAAAACCCCCATGGGCACCGCAGCTCGAGGAAACCCCTTAGACGCCCCCGTCCTCGCTAGCTGAGGGCCTTCTTTTCCTGCCTGGCCTGGAGTGCAATCCCGAGTCCTCTCTCCAAACTGAAGAGTAGGATGGATTCCCTTGAGGCGACTCAGTGGGCTCCAAGAGATCCGGGTCGGGGCTCTAGAGGAGAGCGCAGTCCTTTGCTTCCCCTCGAGGCGAGGCCTGACTCCCAGGGGGAGTCTGGAGTGCAATCCCGAGATCCTTGTCTTCCCTTGAGAGGACTATTAGGTCCTGGACACACGCCTAGATGAGGTCTCTTTGGCCTTGCAGTGGTTCGAGCACAACATCCAGCTTTCCCTCGCAACTCGAAGGGAAGTTTGGGTTTCCCAGGGCCAACACAAGAGGAAGCCTGAAATCCACGTCGTAACTCGAGAATCCCGCTGCAACCCGAGAAAAACCACGTGGTTCCATCGTCTTCGCAGCATGAGGCCCTTGCCCGCCACAGCGTCTCAAAAGAAGTCCCACGTTCCTACTGAAGTGCAAAACGGTACTTGGCACCCATGATGGCACCCCCAAAGTTCCCCAACATACAGGCCTCACTCGAGGGTAACACCCATGTTCCCCTCAGCACATCATTTGAGCCCCTTCTCCCCTCCTGATTGCAACAGGAGTGTCTTTTCTCCTGCTTTGTGTGGAAGGGGTTACCGATCTTCCCAGCGCACATCAGGATGAGGCCTGTCTCACGAGGAAATTGGAGATGTAGCCTCGTGGGTGGTGCCACATGCGGAAAGACCCCATTTCCCGGTCAGCTATTAATAAGAACCCGATGCCCGTACACGTCTTGGAATGCATCCCGTAGGATGAAGGCACAACAAGGAGGGACCCTGAACACCCGTGCATCTTTTGGAAAATTCTGCAGGTTCCACATACAGCTCGACAAGTGACCTGTTACCTCGTGAACAACTCGAGAGGCAAGCTAAGTTTCATTTCTCCACAGAATACGAGGCCTGACTCTCCTGTCCCAACTCTGCAGGAATCCTGAGATCGGAGTCTGAAATGGAGAGGAACCCTGAGGTTCCTTCCTCAACACGAGATGAGGCCCTCTTGTATTATACCACACCCAGTGGAGTCCCGAGAGGCCCCTCCCAACTCCACAGTATCAGTGTCTTCTCAGAGGCACCCTGAGCAACTCCCTGAGGTCACCGGCACAAGTCGAGGGAACACAGGGTATCCTGCCGCAACCCGAGAAAGACCTCAAGAGTCCTTCTTCAACGCGTCTTGAGGACGGATTCCCCTACCATGACTCGAGAGCAATGACACGCTCCCCCTCGCCAGGCGCATGGACACCTGACTTCCCTGGCGCCACATGAGAGGCTCCCTGAGCTCCCCGTCATACCTCGTGAGAAACCCCACACTGGCGCCGCAGCTCGGGAAAACCCACCATCATCGCGAGATTGGGGACTTCTTTTCCTGCCTGACCTGGAGAGCAATCCCTGGTCTTTTCTCCAAACTTCACAGGAGGCTTTACTCCCTTTAGGCCACTCAATGGGCTCCAAGAGATACCTGTCGCGACTTGAGAGGAGAGCAGAGTACTTTGTTTCCCCTCGAGACGAGGCCTTACCTCGGGTGAGTCTGGAATGCAACCCCGAGATCCCTGTTGCCCCTGGAGAGGAACATTATGTCCTGGACAAAAGCCTAGATGAGGTCTATTTTGCCCTACAGTGACTCGAGAGCAACACCCATCTCTCCCTCGCAATTCGAATGGAAGATTGGTCTTCATTGGGCCAACACAAGAGGAAGTCTGAATTTCCCGTTGTAACTCGAGAATCGCACCGCAACTCTTAAAAACCACGTGGTTCCCCATTCATCGCAATATGAGGCCTTTGCCCGCTACAGAGTCTCAAGAGAAGTCCCATGTTTCGTCATAAAGTTCGAGATGCTACTTGGCACCCTTGATGCGACCCCAAAAGTTCCCCAATATACCGGTCTCACTCCAAGGGAACACCGAAGTTCCTGGCACCACTTCATTTGAGCCCCTTCTCCGCTCCTGATCACGGCAGGAAGGTCGATCCCCCTGCTTTGTCTAGAAGGGGTTCCCGACCTTCATGGCGCACCTCAGGATGAGGCCAGTCTCACGAAGAAATTCGAGACGTAGCCTCGTGTTGGTGCCACGTGCCAAAAGACCCCGATTTCTTGGTCTTGCTCTTGATAAGAACCCGATGCCCGGACACCTCTTCTAAGGCAACCCTGTGGATGATGGCACTACACGAGGGGGCACTGGCAACCCTGTTCATCGTCCGGAAAACCCCGCAGGATCCACATACAGCTCCACAACTGGCCTGTCACCCCTTAAACAATGAGAGAGGAAAGCCGAGTCCCCTTCCTCAGACAAGACGAAGCCTGAGTATCCAATCCCAACTCTGCAGGCACGCTTCGATCTGAGTCAGAAATGGAGAGGAAACCTGAGGTTCCTGCCTCAACCCGAGATGAGGCCCTCTTCCATTAAAACAAACCCAGTGGAGTCCCGAGAGTCCCCTCCCATCTCCACAGTATCCCTGACTTCTCATAGGCATTCTGAGAAGCTCCTTGAGGCCACCGGCAAAAGTCGAGGGAAATAAGGGTTTCCTGCCACAACCGAAGAAAGACCTCGAGAGTCCTTCTTCAATGTGTCTTGAGGTCAGATTCCCCTACCATAGCTCGAGAGCAATAATGCGCTCCCCCTCGCCACGCATATGGAGACCTGACTTCCCTGGCGCCACATGAGAGGCTCCCTGAGCTCCCCGTCGTACCTCGTGTGAAACCCCACACTGGCGCTGCAGCTCGAGAAAACCCACAAGATCCCTCCGTCATCGCGAGATGAGGGCCATCTTTTCCTGCATGGCCTGGAGAGCAGTCCCAAGTCCTCTCTCCAAACTTCACAGGAGGCTTGACTCCCTTTAGGCCACAAAGTGGGCTCCAAGAGGTGCCCGTCGCGACTCGAAAGGAGAGAGGAGTCCTTTGCTTCCCTTCGACATGAGGCCTGATTCCCTGGGTGAGTCTGGAATGCAAACCTGAGATCCCTGTGGCCCTTGGAGAGGAACATTAGGTCCTGGACAGAAGCCTAGATGAGGTCTCCTTTGCCCTGCAGTGACTCGAGCGCAACCCCCAGCTCTCCCTCGCAACTCGAATGGATGATTGGACTTCCCTGGCCCAACACAAGAGGAAGCCTGAAATCCCCGTCGTAACTCGAGAATCCCGCCGCAACTCGAGAAAAACCACGTGGCTCCCCCGTCATCGCAAGATGAGGCCCTTCGCCGCTACAGCGTATCAAGAGAAGTCCCACGTTCCATCCTGAAGTACAAAACGGTACTTGGCACCCTTGATGCGACCCCCAAAGTTCCCTGACATACCGGTCTCACTCGAGGGAAACACCAAAGTTCACAGCACCACTTCCTGTGAGCCCCTTCACCCCTCCTGATCGCGATAGAAGGGTCGATTCCCATGTTTTGTCTGCAAGGGGTTCCCGACGTTCCCCGCGAACCTCCGGATGAGGCCGGTCTCATGAGGAAATTCGAAAAGTAGCCTCATGGTTGGTGCCATATACTGAAAGATCCCGAATTCCCGGTCCACTCTAGATAAGAACCTGACGCCCGGACATCTCTTCGAAGGGAACCCTGTGGATGAAGGCACAACACGAAGGGACACTGACATCCCCATGCATCGTCTGGAAAAACCCGCAGATTCCACTCACAGCTCCAAATGTGGACTGTCACCTCGTGAACAACTCGAGAGGCAAGTGAAGTTGCATTCCTTCACACAAGACGAGGCCTTACTCTCCTGTCCCAACTCTTCAGGGACCCTGCAATTGGAGTCAGAAATGGAGAGGAACCCTGAGGTTCCTGCCTCAACTAGAGAAGAGGCCCTCTTCCATTGAACCAAACTCAGTGGTGTCCCGAGAGGCCCCTCCCAACCCCACAGTATCCCTGAATTCTCAGAGGCTCCGTGAGAAGCTACCTGAGGTCACTGGCACAAGTCGAGGGAACCCAGAGTTTCCTGAAGTAACCCGAGAAAGACTTGGAGAGTCCTTTTTCAACGTCTCTTGATGCCCGATTCCCCTACCATGACTCCAGAGCAAGGACGCGCTCCCCTTGCCATGAGCAGGAAAACTGACTTCCCTAGTACCACACAAGAGGCTCCCTGAGTACCCCATCGTACCTCGTGAGAAAACCCACACTGGCGCCGCAGTTCGAGAAAAACCACAAGATGCCCCCGTCAAGGAGAGATGGGGGCCTTCTTTTCCTGCCTGACCTGGAGAGCAATTCCTGGTCCTCTCTCCAAACTTCACAGGAGTATTGACTCCCTTTAGGCCACTCAGTTGGGTCCAAGAAATACCCGGTGCGACTTGAGAGGAGAGCGGAGTCCTTTGCTTCCCTGGAGACGAGGCCTGACTCCCCGGGTGAGTTTGGAATGCAACCCCGAGATCCATGTCACCCCTGGAGTGGAACATTATGTCCTAGACACAAGCCTAGATGAGGTCTATTTTGCCCTACAGTGACTCGAGCAACCTCCATCTCTCCCTCACAATTTGAATGGAAGATTGGTCTTCCCACGGTCAACACAAGAGGAAGTCTGAATTTCCCATCGTAATTCGAGAATTCAGCCTCAAGTCTTAAAAACCATGTGGTTCCCCCTTCATCGCAATATGAGGCCCTTGCGAGCTAGTGTCTCAAGAGAAGTCCCACGTTCCATCTTAAAGTTCGAAATGCTACTTGGCACACTTGATGTGACCCCAAAGTTCCCCAACATACCGGTCTCACTCCAGGGGAACACCGAAGTTCCCGGTGTCTCCAGGGAAGTCCCATGTTCCGCCCTGAAGGGCGACACGGTACTTGACACCCTTGATGCGACCGCAAAAGTTCCCCGACACGCTGGGTTCCCTCGAGGGGAACACCGAGGGTCCCGGCACCACTTCATCTGAGCCCCGTCTCCCCTCCTGATCGCGACAGGAGAGTCGATTCCCCTGCTTTGTCTGGAAGGGGTTCCTGGCCTTCCTGGCGCACCTCAGGATGAGGCCGGTCTCAGGAGGAAATTCGAGACTAGCCACATGTGAGGTGCCACGTGCCGAACGACTCCGATTTTCCGGTCCGCTCTTGATAAGAACCCGATGCCCGGACACCTCTTCGAAGGCAACCCTGTGGGTGAAGGCACAACAGGAAGGGGCACTGACACCCCCGTGCATCATCCGGAAAAACCCGCAGGGTCTACACACAGCTCGACAAGGGGCCTGAGACTCCCGGAACAACTCGAGAGGCAACCAGAATTCCATTCCTCAGACAAGACGAGGCATGACTCTCCTGTCCCAACACTGCAGGGACCGTGCAGTCGGAGTCCGAATCCGAGAGGAAGCCTGAGGTTCCTGCCTCCCCTCGAGATGAGGCCCTCTTCCATTGCGCCGAACCCAGCAGAGTCCCGAGAGGCCCTGCCAACTGCACAGCATCCCTCACCTCTCAGAAGCACCGTGGGAAGTTCCCTAAGGTCCCCTGCAGAAGTCGAGGGAAACAAGGGTTTCCCACCGCAATCCGAGAAAGACCTCGAGAGTCCTTCTTCAACGCCTCTTGAGGACCTAGCCGTTTCCCATGACTCGAGAGTGATGACCAGCTCCCCCTCGCCATGCGCATGGAGACATGAGTTCCCTGGCGCCGCACGAGAGGCTCCCTGAGGTCCTCGTCGTGCCTCGTGAGAAAACCCCCACGGGCGCCGCAGCCTGAGGAAACCCATGAGATGCCTCCGTCATCGCGAGATGAGGGCCTTCTTTTCCTGCCTGACCTGGAGAGCAATCCCGAGTCCTCTCTCCAAACTGAAGAGGAGGCTCGACACCCTTGAGTCCACTCAGTGGGCTCCAAGAGATCCGTGTCGCGACTTGAGAGGAAAGTGGAGTCCTCTGCTTCCCCTCGAGGCGAGGCCTGACTCCCCGGGGGAGTCTGGAATGGAAACCCGAGATCTCTGTCTTCCCTTGAGAGGAATATTAGGTCCTGGACACACGCCTCGATGAGGTCTCTTTGGCCCTGTAGTGACTCGAGCAGAACCCCCAGCTTTCCCTCGCAACTCCAGGGGAAGATTGGGCTTCCCAGGGCCAACCCAAGAGGAAGCCTGAAATCCCTGTCGTTTTTGAGAATCCAGACGCAACTCGAGAAAAACGACGTGGTTCCAACGTCTTCACAGGATGAGGCCCTTGCCCGCTACAGCGTCTCCAGGGAAGTCCCATGTTCCGTCCTGAAGTGGGAAATGGTACTTGGCTCCCTTGATGCGACCCCTAAAGTTCCCTGAAACGCCGGGTTCCCTCGAGTGGAACACCTAGAGTCCCGGCCCCACTTCATCTGAGCCCCATCTCCCCTCCTGATCGCGACAGGAGAGTCGATTCCCCTTCTTTGTGTGGAAGGTGTTCCCGGCCTTCCCGGCGCACCTCAGGATGATGCTGGTCTCACGAGGAAATTCGAGATGAGCCACGTGGGTGGTGCCACATGCCGAATGACCCCGATTTCCCGGTCCGCTCTTGAAATGAACCTGATGCTGGACACCTCTTTGAAGGCAACCCTGTGGGGGAAGGCACCAAATGAAGGGGCAATGACACCCCCGTGCATCTTCTGGAAACACCCGCAGGTTCCACACACAGCTCGACAAGGGGCTGAGACCCACTGAACGACTCGAGAGGCAAGCAGAGTTCCATTACTCAGACAAGACGAGGCCTGACTCTCCTGTCCCAACCCTGCAGGGAGCCTGCGGTCAGAGTCAGAAATGGAGAGGAAGCCTGAGGTTCCTGCCTCCAATCGAGATGAGGCCCTCTTTCATTTCGTCAAACCTAGTGGAGTCCCGAGAGGCCCCTCTAACTCCTCAGTATCCCTCACCTCTCAGAGGCACCTGGGAAGTTCCCTAAGGTCCCCTGTAGAGGTCGAGGGAAACGAGTGTTTCCCGCCCCAACCCAAGAAAGACCTTGAGAGTCCTTCTTAAATGCGTCTGGAGGCCCTAGTCCCTCCCATGACTCCAGAGCAATGACGCGATCTGCCTGGCCACACGCATGGAGGCCTGACTTCTCTGGCGCCGCACGAGAGGCTCCCTGAGCTCCCCATCATATCTCGTGAGAAACCCCACACTGGCGCCGCAGCTCGAGAAAACCCATGAGACGCTCCCGTCATCACGAGAGGAGGGCCATCTTTAACTGAATGGTATGCAGATCAAGCGTGAACCTTCTGTCCAAGCTACACAGGACGCTTGACTCCCTTTAGGCCACTCATTGGGCTCCAAGAGTTACACGTCGCGAATCGAGAGGATAGTGGAGTCCTTTGCTTCCACTCGAGACGAGGCGTGACCCACCGGGTGAGACTGGAATGCGACCCCGATATCCCTGTTGCCCCTGGAGAGGAACACTACATCCTGGCCCCAAGCCTAGATGAGGACTCTTTGCCCTGAAGTGACTCGAGAGCAACCCACAGCTCTCTCTGACAAGTTGAATGGAAGATTGGACTTCCTGGGCCAACACAAGAGGAAGCCTGAATTCCCCGTCGTAACTCGAGAATCCCGCCGCAACTCGAGAAAAACCACGTGTTTCCCTCGTCATCGCAATATGAGGCCCTTGCCCGCTAGAGCATCTCCAGAGAATTCCCACGTTCCGTCTTGAAGTGCGAAACTGTACTTGACACCCTTGATCCGACCTCAAAAGTGCCATGACATACCGGTCTCACTCGAGGGGACCACCGAGGTTCCCGGCACCACTTCATCTGAGCCCCTTCTCCCCTTCTGATCGCGACCGGTGTGTCGATTCCCCTGCTTTGTCTGCAAGGGTTCCCTACCTTCCCGGCGAACCTCAGGATGTCCCGAGAGGCCCCGCCAACTCCACAGCATCCCTCACCTATCAGAGGCACCATGGGAAGTTCCCTCAGGTCCCCGGCAGAAGTCGAGGGAAACGAGGCTTTCCCGCCGCAACCACAGAAAGACCTCGAGTGTCCTTCTTCAACGCCTCTGGAGGCCCTAGTCCTCTCCCATGACTGGAGAGCCATGACGCGCTCCCCCTCGCCACGTGCACAGAGACCTGACTTCCCTGGCACCGCACGAGAGGCTCCCTGAGATCCTCGTCTTGCCTCGTGAGAAAACCCCCACGGGCGCCGCAGCTCGAGGAAACCCCTGAGAACCCCCATCCTCGCGAGGTGAGGGCCTTCTTTTCCTGCCTGACCCAGAGCACAATCCCGAGTCCTCTCTCCAAACTGAAGAGAAGGCCTGACTCCCTTGAGGCCACTCAGTGGGCTCCAAGAGATCTGTGTCGCGACTTGAGAGGAGAGCGGCATCCTTGGCTTGCCCTCGAGGCGAGGCCTGACTCCCCGGGGGAGTCTGGAACGCCACCCTGAGATCCCTGTCTTCCCTTGAGAGGAACGTTAAGTCCCGGACACCGGCCTAGATGAGGTCTCTTTGGCCCTGCAGTGACTCGAGTGCAACCCTCAGCTTTCCCGCGCAACTCGAATGGAAGATTAGGCTTCCTGGGGCCAACACAAGAGGAAGCCTGAAATCCACTTCGTAACTCGAGAATCCCGCCGCAACTCGAGAAAATCCACATGGTCCCAACGTCTTCGCAAGATGAGGCCCTTGCCCGCTACGGCGTCTCAAGGGAAGTCCCAGGTTCTGTCCTGAAGTGCGAAACGGTACCTGACTCCTTTCATGCAACCCCCAAAAGTCCCCCACACGCCGGTTTCCCTCGAGGGTAACACCGAGGGTTCCATCCCCACTTCATCTGAGCCCCTTCTCCCCTCCTGATGGCGACAGGAGAGTCAATCCCCCTGCATTGTCTGGAAGGGTCCCCGGCCTTCCCAGCACAACTCAGGATGAAGCTGGCCTCACTAGGAGATTTGAGACTAGCCCCGTGGGTGGTCCCTCATGCCGAAAGACCCCGATTTCCCTGTCCACTCTTGAAAAGAACCCGAGGCCCGGACACCTCTTCGAAGGCAACCCAGTGGGTGAAGGCACAACACGAAGGGGCACTGTCACCGTCGTGCATTTCCGGAAACACCCGCAGGTTCCACACACAGCTCAACAAGGGGCCTGAGACCCCCTGAGCACCTCGAGAGGCAAGCGGAGTTCCCTTCCTCAGACAAGACGATTCCTGACTCTCCTGTCCCAACTCTGCAGGGACCCTGCGGTCGGAGTCTGAAACGGAGAGGAAGCCTGAGGTTCCTGCCTTCCCTGGAGATGAGGCCCTCTTCCATTGCGCCAAACCCAGCGGAGTCCTGAGAGGCCCCGCCAACTCCACAGCATCCCTCATCTGTCAGAAGCACACTGGGAAGTTCCCTAAGGTCACCGGTAAACTTTTATTGCACAAGGTCCCCATGAAAAGGCCCACGCAGCAGGACAGCCACAGATTCTGTCTGCCATTAAAGGGCAGTAAGGTGCCCTCCCCCCTTCTTTGCTGCCTCGGCGGCCACCAGCGTGCAATTCGCGTACCCTTCCCTTTCCCGTCCTAGCAGGTGCTCCAGGGCCCGCTGGCCTACAAAGTGCCAGAAGCAGGGCTGGGCCAGCCGGCCAGAATTCAGGGTTCTGTCCCTTGGACTTCCAGCGGACACTAGGCTGCTTGGGAAAACCGCGCAGACTCTGAGGTTTTTCAGCAGAGGGGTGGAGCGGTAAAGGCCTTGACCCCAAAGACGAGGCCTTTCTGCGACCGCCAGGTTGGGGAGCTCTGAGACTGTGCCAACACAGGGCGGAATACATGGTTCCCTGCTCCACGCAGTCCCCGTTCCCTTACCTGTGTTCCGCACCCCTCCGCTGTGGCCAATGGATGCCGATCCTTGGGGATCCAGGAGTTCACGAAATGGGCATTCCCAGCCGCAATGGCGACCCCCAACAGCACATCTGGAAAGCCCTCCCCCACCCCCGCCAGGAGCCGACCCCCACTGCGAATGGAACCCCACCCCGCCCCGCACCGCCAGGTTTCGCCCCAGCCCTGCCGGGCTCCCGGTGGGTTCTCAGCAATATTGGCGACCCCCGGGAGCACAACAGGGACCGACCCCCCACCCACAGTGAGCGGAATCTCGACCTGTGCAGCCCAGGTTTACCCCACCCTGGCTGCGCTCCCGGCGCGTTTCCAGCTGCAGTGGCCATCTCCGAGAGCACAACTGGGAAGCCCTCCCCTACCCCCGTCAGGAGCCGACACCCGCCCTGCACCACCCGGGTTCGCCCCGCCCCTGCCGCGCTCCAGGGGCGCTGCCCACCTTCACCAGTGGCTCTCGGTGAGCCCCGTCCCCACGCCCGGTTCCAGGAGAGGCTCTCGGACCTCGCTGCTGCCGCCAGGTCAAACATGAGGACAATACATACACCCCACAGAGACAATCCAAGCTGTCTGTGATTTAGGGATAAAACGAGGACTACAGAAAGGCAAGATGACCTGACCTAGGAGGGCCATGATATTCTATAGAACCAGACAAAGTTGGTTACCAAGGAAACTTTTTTCCTTGGAACCCGGAAAGCTGGTTCTTTGCATATGCAATGACCAACAATTAGCTTGTTACCCAAGCCTGCCTTACTGCCACCCCCATCCCCCCACTCCCCAGAAGACTGGCTCAAAGAAATATTTTAAATCTCAGGCGGAAACCTGGAAGATGTCTTGTCTGTCTGTTTGGATTAAGGTATGTGTCAGTGTGAGCCCTGTGTTTTTTGATAATATTGCTCAAGTTCTGAGTTCTGATTTCAATGGTCTCAAGACAAGGCAGCCCTTCCAAATCAAACTGCTGGAAATACAAGAAAACATTGACCTAAATGAATGTCAGAGTCCCGTGAACTGGGAACTAGTCAATATTAAATATCTAGTATCTTTGGTTTTGCTCCTCCATTATAGACATGTCTAAGAGTCAACAACATTAAGCACAACATGTTCATAGTGCCTAGGTTTCTTTTGAGGTAAAAATTGCTCTATTGTTATATCTGTCACAAGCTTGTCAGCAAGAAACTACCTGGAAACGACAACAACAAAAGTAAAAAATGTAAATGTGATATGAGCTTTTAGACAAACTCTTTACAATAATTATACTCTAAAATATCTGCCTCTCATAGTCTTGATTGAAGGCAGAGGAGAAGGGGATGACAGAGGATAAGATGGTTGGATGGCATCACTGACTCGATGGACATGAGTTTGAGCAAGCCCCTGGGGCTGGTGACGGACACGGAAGCCTGGCGTCCTTCAGGCCACGGGGTCACAAAGAGTCAGACACGACTGAGCAACTGAACTGAACTGAACTAACAAACGTTTCTCCAGGTGTTTTGGTTACCCGAGTTTCTATCCTTGTGACGACAGTGTATTGAACAGCTAGGTCATTTCCAAATAAATGAAAGTTCTGAAACATTCACGACTTGAAAGGACCTCCCTTTTACACAGAAACAAAAGAGATTTTTGACTCTCCATGAATAGTGTCTGGCACCATCCTGACATGTTAAATGTAAGAAAGCAATTGTTTTGTTTTGTTTTGTTCTGTTCTTGGGGGTGGGGGGAGGGGGGCGGGCTATAGCGAATGCCAATATAAAAGTCAGTTCTTGGTTGCTGAAGGGAAATGTATGACTTGTTATTACAAGAAAGTATGTGGAATGCAATGGCACTTGAGGAAGGAAAACAAAGTAGTTCTGTCTTACAGGTGGCCGTTTCAGGATGGGAGAAGCAAAGGAATGGGTACAGAACGGGATAAGGAGGTTGTAGGGAAAGTGGACCCCAGAAAAGAGTTCTGTGCCTAGCACAAGTTTTCTTGAGATGTCGAAATGCCTTTGCTAATGGAGTTTTAGTTTCTTTACCTCTTAAGTGATCTCTTCTAGGTTGACCTAGAACAGAAATCTTTTGTTAGCTTTGGCTAAGTGGAGAAGTAGTGTTTCACGGTGACATATGTGATCCTTCCTGACTGTTTGCAGCCCTTTTGATATCGATGCACTGCTTCTGCTGCTGCTGCCGCCGCTGCTGCTGCTGAGTCGTTTCAGTCGTGTCCGACTCTGTGCGACCCCATAGACGGCAGCCCACGAGGCCCCGCAGTCCCTGGGGTTCTCTAGGCAAGAACACTGGAGTGGGTTGCCATTTCCTCCTCCCATGCATGAAAGTGAAAAGTGAACGTGAAGTCGCTCAGTGGTGTCCGACTCTTAGCGACCCCGTGGACTGCAGCCTACCAGGCTCCTCCATCCATGGGATTTTCCACGCAAGAGTACTGGAGTGGGGTGCCATTGCCTTCTCCCATATCTATGCACAAGCCTGCCTAAATCATTGACTTCCAGCTAGCTTTGGGATGCCAATGACCATCCACCCTTACAAGGCAACAGAGAAGAGAAAAACACTTACCACAGGAGGTCCTGGTAAGGAACGAGGAACTAACAAGCTCCCGCCAACCAGGATTCTGCAGAGGTCAACAAGAGGTCAGTAAGAGATGGAAGACTGCAGTCCAGAGGTCCTAGCAACTTCCATCTTGCAGCAGAGACCTAGCATAGTCAAAACGAATTCAATGTTGCAAAAAATAAGTAAACAAATAAAGGACAGAAGTTCTTTGAACACATGACTGAGATTAGGGGTGAGGCAGTACATGTACGGTGCCCGGAAAATCTTAAAGTATGAGAAAGGAAAGAAATTAAAGACAACTATCAAGCTGTCCAAACTGATAAAAACGAAAGATTACACGGTTTTTTCTGTATATATTACCAGATAATAATCTGAAAAGGAATTAAAAAAAATTCCCTTTCAATAATGTCAACATGAATACAACACTTTGCCATGGATGTAACGAGGATGACAAGACTGGCACACTGGAACTTATACACCCTGGCTGAAAACTATCCTGAATACATGGACAGGTATTCCATAACAATGGAAAGACTTAAGATGGCAATACCATGGAATGCATCTTCAATCTGAAATGAAGATTTGATATGATTTGATCGCTCAGAGCTTTTGTGTCATCAATTGTTATTAAAGTATAAATGAGATAGAGAAAGCTGCTGACTTAGACTTGAGGCGGGGTGTACGCCCTGCTGGTCTCTAGCCAGATATTCTACAGGCACTAGCAGTCAGCTAAGGAAAGAAAGGCACTGTCTCAGGGAATGGCACCAGGCCCCTCCCCCAAGACATGCCTTGAGGTCACATTGGCAGCAGGTGAGTCATCCTGGGCCAAAAACTGATTGACATGAATCTTGAAGAAAGGCAGTATTCCAGGCAAATATATCATTTCCTTAACATAGATTAGGAGAACAAGGTACGAGGAAAACATACTGTTTTGTTCAAGTCGCTTCTGAGCCTACTGGGGTAACCGACCTGAAGCCAGAGTCCAGCAGATATACATAGGATATTTACATCGCTTAAGACAAACATTTCCTCAGGAACAAATGCATTGCTTAGCTCAAGGTTTGTCTGCGAAATTCTTACACATCAGGAGATGGATCCGAGCTGGGTTTCTACACACAAGAACATGAATGCAAAGGACAAGCCTGCACAGCCCATCTGCCCCCCTCCCCCACAGCCAGCAGCATTTCCAAGTGACCTCCTAAGGCCTTCCCCAAAATACAGGGGCACCTCTGGGTTTCCTGTTTCAAGCACTTCGAACACTTTTCTTAAAAAAAAAAAAAATCCTGCACACTTCTTGATAGAATGCCACAGTGCAAGGAAAACAGGCCTTCAATACTTAAACCTCCCTGTGCCAAACACTTGGGGCTTGGTTCTGTTTTGTTTTGTTTTTTAATTACACCACCACATAATTTAAACTTTTTACAATTTCTAATTATTCAGTACCAAAACACCAAACTTTTATTGCACAAGGTCCCCATGAAAAGGCCCACGCATCAGGACAGCCACAGATTCTGCCATGAAAGGGCAGCAAGGTGCCCTCCCCCCTTCTTTGCTGCCTGGGCGGCCACCAGGGTTTGAAATCCATGCACCCTACTAAGTTTCTAGGGTGCAATCCGTGGACCCTTCCCTTTCCCATCCCAGCAGGTGCTCAAGGGCCCGCTGGCTTACAAAGTGCCAGAAGCAGGGCTGGGCCAGCCGGCCAGAGTTCAGTGTTCTGTCCCTTGGACTTCCAGGGGACACTAGGCTGCTTGGGAAAACCGTGCAGACTGAGATTTTTCAGCAAAGGGGTGGAGCGGTAAAGGCCTTGACACCAAGGGCGAGGCCTTTCTGTGACCGCCAGGTTGGGGAGCTCCGAGAATGTGCCAACAGAGGGCGGAATACTTGGTTCCCTGCTCCAAGCAGTCCCAGTTCCCTGACCTGTGGCCCGCAGCCCTCCGCTGCACGCACTAGATGTGGATCCTTGGGGACACAGGAGCGTAGGAAATGGGCGTTCCTAGCCGCAGTGGCGACCCCCGAGAGCACAACTGGGACCGAACCCCCACCCACAGCCATCTAAATCTCGACCCGCGCAGCCCAGGTTTACCCCGCCCCGGGTGCGCTCCCGGCGCGTTTCCAGCCGTAGTGGCCACCACCGAGAGCACAACTGGGAAGCCCTCCCCCACCCCCGCCAGGAGCCGAACCCCGCCCCGCGCCACCCGGGTTCACCCCGCCCCTGCTGCACTCCCAGCGCGTTTCCAGTTGCAGTGGGGACCCCCGAGAGCACAACTGTTACCGCCCCCCACCCCCTCCCGACCAGAACCCTGACCCGCGCCGCCCGGGATCGCCCCGCCCCTGGCGCGCTCCCGGGGCGTTGCCCACTTCCACCAGGGGCTCCTGGTGAGCCCCGTCCCCACGCCCGGTTCCAGGAGAGGATCTCGGACCTCGCTACTGCCGCCAGGTCAAACACGAGGACAATACATCCACCCCACAGAGACAATCCAAGCTATGATTTAGGGATAAAATGAGGACTACAGAAAGGAAAGATGTCCTGACCTAGGAGGGCCATGAGAGTCTATAGATTCAAACAAAATTGGGTACCAAGGAAACTTTTTTCCTTGGAACCCGGAAAGCTGGTTCTTTGCATATGCAATGACCAACAATTAGCTTGTTACCCAAGCCTGCCTCGCTGCCACCCCAACTCCCCCCCCCCACTCCCCAGGAAAACGGCTCAAAGAAATATTTTAAATCTCAGGCGGAAAACTGGAAGATGTCTTGTCTGTCTGTCTGGATTAAGGTATGTGTCAGTGTGAGCCTTGTGTTTTTTGATAATATTGCTCAAGTTCTGAGTTCTGATTTCAATGGTCTCAAGACAAGGCAGCCCTTCCAAATCAAACTGCTGGAAATACAAGAAAACATTGACCTAAATGAATGTCAGAGTCCCGTGAACTGGGAACTGGTCAATATTAAATATCTAGTATTTTTGGTTTTGCTCCTCCACTATAGACATGTCTAAGAGTCAACAACATTAAGCACAACATGTTCATAGTGCCTAGGTTTCTTTTGAGGTAAAAATTGCTCTATTGTTATATGTGTCACAAGCTTGTCAGCAAGAAAGTACCTGGAAACAGCAACAACCAATGTAAAAAATGTAAATGTGATATGAGCTTTTAGACAAACTCTTAACAATAATTATACTCTAAAATATCTGCCTCTCATAGTCTTGATTGAAGGCAGAGGAGAAGGGGATGACAGAGGATAAGATGGTTGGATGGCATCACTGACTCGATGGACATGAGTTTGAGCAAGCCCCTGGAGTTGGTGATGGACACGGAAGCCTGGCGTCCTGCAGGCCACGGGGTCACAAAGAGTCAGACTCGACTGAGCAACTGAACTGAACTGAACTTACAATCGTTCCTCCAGGTGTTTTGGTTACCTGAGTTTCTATCCTGGTGCTAAACTAAGTGACGACAGTGTATTGAATAGCTAGGTCACTTCCAAATAAATGAAACTTCTTAAACATTCACGACTTGAAAGGACCTCCCTTTTACACAGAAACAAAAGAGATTTTTGACTCTGCATGAATAGTGACTGGCACCATCCGAACATATTAAATGTAAGAAAGCAATTTTTTTGTTTTGTTTTGTTTTGTTCTGTTCTTGCAGGAAGCGGGGTGGGCGCTATTATCACTGATAGGTATGCTCACCAATCTATCAAATGCCAATATAAGAGTGAGTTCTTGGTTGCTGAAGGGAAATGTATGACTTGTTATTACAAGAATGTATGGAATGCAATCACACTTTAAGAAGGAAAACGAAGTAGTTCTGTCTTACAGGTGGCATTTTCAGGACGGGAGAAGCAAAGGAATGGGTACACAATGGGATAAGGAGGTTGTAGGGAAAGTAGGCCCCCAGAAAAGTGTTCTGTGCCTAGCACAAGTTTTCTTGAGATGTTGAACTGCCTTTGCTAATGGAGTTTAAGTTTCTTTACCTCTTAAGTGATCTCTTCTAGGTTGACCTAGAACAGAAATCTTTTGTTAGCTTTGGCTAAGAGGAGAAGTATTGTTTCACGGTGACATATGTGATCCTACCTGACTGTTCTCATCCCCTTTGATATCTATGCACTGCTGCTGCTGCTGCTGCAGCTGCTAAGTGGTTCAGTTGAGGCCGACCCTGTGCCACGCCATAGATGGCAGCCCACCAGGCCCCGCAGTCCCTGGGGTTCTCTAGGCAAGAACACTGGAGTGGGTTGCCATTTCCTCCTCCTATGCATGAAAGTGAAAAGTGAAAATGAAGTCGCTCAGTGGTGTCCGACTCTTAGCCACCCCATGGACTGCAGCCTACCAGGCTCCTCCGTCCTTGGGATTTTCCAGGAGTGGGGTGCCATTGCCTTCTCCCATATCTATGCACAAGCCTGCCTAAATAATTGACTTCTAGCCAACTTTGGGATGCCCATGACCACCCACCCTTACCAGGCAACAGAGAAGAGAAAAACACTTACCACAGGAGGTTCTGATAAGGAACAAGGAACTAACAAGCTCCCACCTACCAGGAATCTGCAGAGGTCAACAAGAGGTCAGCAAGAGCTGAGAGACTGCAGTCCAGAGGTCCTAGCTACTTCCATCTAGCAACAAACACCCAGCATAGTCAAAACGATTTCAATGTTAAAGAATAAATAAATAAATAAATAAAAGGACAGAAGTTCTTTGAACACATGTCTGAATTTAGGGGTGAGGCATTACATATGTGTCCCAGGATAATCTTAAAGTGTCAGAAAGTAAAGAAATTAAAGACAACTATCAAGCTGTCCAAACTGATAAAAATGAATGATTACACAGTTTTATCTGTATACATTAGCAGATAATAATCTGAAAAGGAATTTTAAAAAATTCCCTTTCAATAATATCAACATGAATAAAACACTTTGCCATGGATGTAACGAGGATGACAAGACTGGCACACTGGAAATTATACACCCTGGCTGAAAACTATCCTGAATACATGGACAGATATTCCATAACGATGGAAAGACTTAAGATGGCAATACCATGGAATGCATCTTCAATCTGAAATGAAGATTTGATATGATTTGATCGCTCAGAGCTTTTGTGTCATCAAGTGTTATTAAAGTATGAAAGAGATAGAGAAAGCTGCTGACTTAGACTCGAGGCGGGGTGGGGGGGGGTAGTAAGAGTACCCCCTGCTGGTCTTTAGCCAGATATTCTACAGGCACTAGCAGTCAGCTAAGGAAAGAAAGGAACTGTTTCAGGGAATGGCACCAGGCCCTTCCCCCACGACATGCATTGAGATAATATTGGCAGCAGGTGAGTCATCCCGGGCCAAAACTTGATTGACATGAATCTTGAAGAAAGGCAGTATTGCAGGCAAATATATCATTTCCTTAACATAGATAAGGAGAACAAGCTAGGAGGAAAACATGCTGTTTTGTTCAAATCGCTTCTGAGCCTTTTGGGGGAACCGACCTGAAGCCAGAGTCTAGCGGAAATACATAGGATATTTACATCGCTTAAGACAAACATTTTCTTAGGAAAAAATGCATTGCTTAGCTCAAGGTTTGTCTGCGAAATTCTTACACATCAGGAGATGGCTCCGAGCTGGGTTTCCACACACAAGAACATCCATGCAAAGGACAAGCCTGCACAACCCATCTGCCGCCCTCCCGCACATCCAGCAGCATTTCCAAGTGACCTCCTAAGGCCTTCCCCAAAATACAGGGGCACCTCTGGGTTTCCTGTTTCCCTCACTTCGAACACTTTTCTTAAAAAAAAAAAAAAATCCTGCACACTTCTTGATAGAATGCCACAGTGCAAGGAATACAGTCCTTCAATATTTAAACCTCCATTTGCAAAACACTTGGAGCTTGGTTTTGTTTTGTTTTGTTTTTTAATTACACCACCACATAATTTAAAGCTTTTACACGTTCTAATTATTCAGTTCCAAAACACCAAACTTTTATTGCACAGGGTCCTCATGAAAAGGCCCACGCAGCTGGACAACCACAGATTCTGCCATGAAAGGGCAGCAAGGTGCCCTCCCCACTTCTTTGCTGCCTGGGCGGCCACCAGGGTTTGAAATCCATGCACCCTACTAAGTTTCTAGGGTGCAATCCGTGGACCCTTCCCTTTCCCATCCCAGCAGGTGCTCAAGGGCCCGCTGGCTTACAAAGTGCCAGAAGCAGGGCTGGGCCAGCCGGCCAGAGTTCAGTGTTCTGTCCCTTGGACTTCCAGCAGACAGTAGGCTGCTTGGAAGAAATGCGCAGACTCGGAGATTTTTCAGCAGAGGGGTGGAGCGGTAAAGGACTTGACCCCAAAGGCAAGGCCTTTCTGCGACCGCCAGGTTGGGGAGCTCCGAGAATGTGTCAACAGACGGCGGAATACTTGGTTCCCTGCTCCACGCAGTCCCAGTTCCCTTACCTGTGGTCCGCAGCCCTCCACTGCACCCACGGGATGGCGATCCTAGGGGACCCAGGAGCGGACGAAATGGGCGTTCCCAGCCGCAGTTGCAACCCCCGAGAGCGCAACTGGGAACCCCTCCCCATCCCCCCCATGAGCCGACCCCCGCCCCGCGCCCCCAGGGTTAGCCCCGCCCCTGCCGCGCTCCCGGCGCGTTCCCATCCGCAGTGGCGACCCCCGGGAGCACAACTGGGACCGACCCCCACCCAAAGCCATCGGAATCTCGACCCGCGCATCCCGGGTTTACCCAGTCCCGGGTGCACTCCCGGCGCGTTTTCAGCCTCAGTGTCCACCTCCGAGAGCACAACTGGGAAGCCCGCCCCCACCCCCGCCAGAAGCCGACACCCGCCCCACGCCGCCCGCGTTCGCCCCGCCCCTGCACGGTCCAGGTACCTTCCCAGCTTCTAGCGTTCACGCCCGGGTAGGAGCAGGATGTAGGAGTATGGGAGATGTGTCTGGAGCCTGACAGCCTCAGCTCCGCTCTGGCCTGCCCTTTGGACCTAGGAGCCAGGCCAACTTGCAGAGGGCTTAGGGCCCCATTGTATGCAAACTACCAAGGCCTACCGCAAGGAGAGCTCTGTCCGAGGGAAGGGAAGCACCCCAGGCTGCATTCCCAAGCTGTTGTTTAGCCGCCCAGACTCAGCGCTGCACAGGGGTAATCAGGCTCTCTGTGCCCGCAGCTTCACACACAGGTGTGTCTCCGTAGGAATCAAGAAAGATCCTGACAGAGTGAGGTTCATTAGAGCTATACTAAAGAGCAAAGGCTTGTCCATGTGGTCTTGCCTTCCCCTGTGCCTTTGGGTCTCCAGGCTCGGCCCCAGCTCCGTGGAAACAACCCCTGAGAAAATATCTTCAAGATCCACTTTTCCCAGTGTCTGGGAACCGGGGTTCGTAGGAGGAGAGAAAAGCACGCCTCCATAGGGAACGAAAAGGCAGCCCACCTGCCTGTGTTTTGAAGCCTCTATTTGGAAGGAATGGGTTAGCTTCTCCTAAAGGAGACCTCCAGATCTGCTCAGAAGTCGGTAATTCCAGAGGCAGGGTACTGGTTCCTGACTGCCCTTTGCTAGCCTTGCAAAGATATTCCTAGATTCTAGAGTTATTTTCCATGAAGGAGCAGGCTTCGGGAATGTGTCAGACGGGACTGGCTCCTTATTGACCTCAGCTCAGCTATTGCCATTCCATTCAAACTAGGACAAGGCCCTACTTTATGAAGGGTAAGGGTCTTCTTCTTTGCAAACTGCCAAGGGCTACAGCAATGAGACCTCTGTCAAGGTGAGGGAAGCCTAAGAGGATGGATTCTCAAGCAGGTGCTTTGCTACAAAGCATCAGCACCCCACGGAGAGAATCAAGCTCCCTGTGCACCAATGTTGGGAGTGTAGCTTCACACACAGAGTTGTCTCTATAGGAGCCAAGAATGTTCCTGAGAGATTAGGTTCACTAAACCTCTCCTACAGAGCATAGACCTGTCCATGTGGTTTTGCCTTCCCCTGTGAGTTGGGTCCTCGAGGTCTGCCACACCTCCGGGGAAACTGTCCCTGAGAAAAGATCTCCAGGAACCGCTTCGCTGAGGCTGGGAAACGCTGTTCACAGGAAGTAAGGCAAGCGAATCTCCTGCAGAGAAAAAGAGGCCTTACTGTCCCTGGAGGAGCAGGCTGCCAGAGTGTGTGAAACCTGACTGTTGCCTTACTGGCCTCAGTTCCACCATTGCCTGTTCCTCCGAACTAGGACCCAGGCCTATTTGGAGAAGCGTTTGGGTGCGGATTTCTACAAAGTGCCAAGGGCTACAGCAGTGAGAATTCTCTCAGCGGTAAGGGAGAGCATTTTATGGATTCTCAAGCTGTTTTCTGAACGACAGGGTCAAAATGAACTGAGAGAATCAGGCTCTCTGTGCCCCTATGTTAGGTACGCAGCTTCACACACAGAAGTGTCTCTATAGGAGCCAAGAATGTTCCTGAGAGATGAGGTTCACTAGAAGTCTGCTACAGAGCATAGACCTGTCCATATGGTTTTGCCTTGCCCTGTGAGTTGGGTCCCCGAGGTCCGCCCCAGCTCAGGGGAAGGAGCCCCTGAGAAAAGATCTCCAGGGACCGCTATTCCCCCAGGCTGGCAAACGCAGTTCACAGGAGGTAACACAAGCGAGCCTCCTGCAAGGCACAACAGGCCTTAGTCTCCCTGGACGATCAGGCTGCCAGAGTGTGTGAGACCTGACTGGTGCCTTACTGTCCTCAGCTCCGCCATTGCGTGTTTCTCCGAACTAGGACCCAGGCCTACTAGGAGAAGGGTTTGGGTATGGATTTCTAAATACTGCCAAGGGGTATAGCAATGAGAACTGTGTCACGGGTAAGGAAGAACATTGTATGGATTTTCAAGCTGTTGTTTGAACGACAGCTTCAAAGCTGCACAGAGAGAATCAGACTCTGTGTCTCCATGTTCGGTACACAGCTTCACAGACAGGGGTGTCTCCATAGGAAACAAGAACGTTCCTGACAGAGTGAAGTTCACTAGAGCTCTCCTAGAGAGCAAAGACTTGTCCATGTGGTTTTTCTTCCCCTGTGCGTTTGGGGCTCCAGGCTCGGCCCCAGCTCCGTGGAAACAACCCCTGAGAAAAGATCTTTAAGATCCGCTTTTCCCAGAGGCTGGGATGTGGGGTTCATAGGAGGCGGGAAAAGCAGGCCTCCTTCAGAGAGCAAGAGGCAGCCAAGCGGCCTGCGTTTGGAAGCCTCTATTTGGAAGAATGGGTTAGCTTCCCCTAAGGGAGACCTCCAGATCTGTTCAGAAGTCGGTAATTCCAGAGGCAGGGTGCAGGCTCCTGACTGCCCTTTGCCAGCCTTGCAGAGACATTCCTAGATTACAGCGTTATTTTCCATGAAGGAGCAGGCTTCGGGAATATGTCAGACTTGACTGGCGCCTTATTGGCCTCAGCTCAGCTCTTGCCTTTCCTTTCAAACTAGGACAAGGGCCCACTTTATGAAAGGTAAGGGTCCTCTTCTTTCCAAACTGCCAAGGGCTACAGCAATGAGACCTCTGTCAAGGCGAGGGAAGCGTAAGCTGATGGATTCTCAAGCAGGTGCTTTGCCACAAAGCATCAGCACCCCACGGAAAGAATCTGGCTCCCTTTGCCCCTACGTTGCGTGTGTAGCTACACGCACAGAGGTGTCTCGATAGGAGCCAAGAATGTTCCTGAGAGAGGAGGTTCACTGTTGGGGGCCAGAGTGAGGCACTCCGCCCATGGCAAAGGTCATGAGGAAGGAGGCTCGACATACGCAAAGGCGGGATCGAGCCTCAGGAGTCCCCCTGGAAATCCTCGAGCATCTACCCCCATAACCAGAGCCTGCCTACCTTACTACTTTGTGCTCTCACCTACACCTCTGACTTTACGGGGGGCTGTCCCCCACCACCTCTTTCGGAGAAGGAGTTAACCTAGAGCTCCAGTTGATAAAAACCCCTGGGTGTGACAAGAGTGTTTTAACCTACAAACTCCTCTGAAGGTTCTCTAGCCTGCCTGACAGGCTTGTCCGGCCACATGTGATTGCTCACAGCCTCCCAACCATGAGAGGCACGAGATGCTTTAAACCTTCTAAAAACAGGTTCCTTAGAAAAGTTAGAAAAGTATTAGTATAAGTATAATGGGCTGATTAGAAATCATATTGGTGAAGGGTTTTTCATTTGTTGAGCTGATGTTTACTGCTAAGTCTCCACATCCCCTGCCCTTATACACATTAATGAATATATAGAAGAAATAAGTATTAACCTTTGATATAAATCACGTTAGACCTTAGGCTAAGTAAATTCTTTCCTTAACTAAAACCCACTACACCCTCACCCTATAGGAATGTAACTTTATTTGGGTGGCGTCTGTTTTAAGAATAATCACCCCTGGAGAAATAAGTGTCCTGGTTGACTGACCGCTGTCACAAGGAGAGGGTCGTAAATTGTCAGCAGGCCCCCCGGCCAGAAGATGATGTAACACCCCTAAGACCTCTGTATACTTTTGTATGAAGCACCTGACTTTGATAAAAGTCAGGACTGCTGACCCCACGTGACTTTTGCATAACATCTCAGTGTATAAAAGTAGACCATGGAAAATAAAGAATTGGGATCAGTTTCTCGAAATACTGGTCTCCCCATGTCTCTCTCTCTCTCTCACTCTGGTTGAGTCTCCATCTGGAGCGCGGAACCCACCAAGCTTACTAATTTTGCCTGGGCTTCTAAGATCCGACCGGGGAGGCCTCAGTGTCTCCTCTCCTTCGGGAGAACGGAAGGACGCCTGCGGCCTACGTAAGTGGTGCAAGCTTCTTGTCTTGAAGTTTTATTGGTCCCCCGCGTAAACCAAGCTACTCAGCCTCTTTTCTCCACTGAATTTTCCTACTGAGCTATCCTCATTTTATTACTCTTTATATCCTTAATTAACGTTTAATTAAGCAGTTGTTCCCTGACCCTCGCCTACGCCGTCTCTGCTTCGAATACCCTGGATCAGCTGGGGCTGGACCCCGGCAGTTCACTAGAGATCTCCTACAGAGCATAGACCTGTCCATTTGGTTTTGCCTTCCCCTGTGAGTTGGGTCCCCGAGGTCCGCCCCAACTCCGGGGAAACAGCCCCTGAGAAAAGATCTCCAGGAACTGCTTTCCGCCCAGGCTGGGAAACGCTGTTCACAGGAAGTAAGGCAAGCGAGCCTCCTGAAGGGAAATAGAGGCCTTACTGTCCCTGGAGGAGCAGGCTGCCAGAGTGTGTGACACCTGACTGGTGCCTTACTGGCCTCAGCTCCGCTATTGCATGTTCATCTGAACTTGAACCCAGGCCTACTTGGAGAAGTGTTTGTGTGCCGATTTCCAGAAACTGCGAAGGGCTACAGCAATGATAACTCTCTCAGTGGTAAGGGAGAGCATTGTGTGGATTCTCAATTTGTTGTTTGAACGACAGCGTCAAAGCTGCACAGAGAGAATCAGGTCTCTGTGTCTCTATGTTGGCAATGCAGCTTCCCCCACAGAGATGTCCCCGTTGGAGCCAAGAACATTCCCCACAGACTGAGGTTCACTAGAGCACTCCTAGAGAGCAAAGACTTATCCATGCGGTTTTCCCTTCCCCTGTGCGTGTGGGTCTCTGGGATCAGCCCCTGCTCCTTGGAAACAGCCTCTGAGAAAAGATCTCCAAGAACCTCTTATCACCCAGGCTGGGAAGTGGAGTTCACAGGAGGTGGGATAAGCAAGCTTCCTTCGGCAAGAAGAGACAGCCAACCGGACTGTGTTTGGAAGCCTATATTTGCAAGGAATGGGTTAGTTTCTCCTGACCGAGACCTCCGGATGCGCTGAGAAGATAGAAATTCCAGAGGCAGGGTCGAGGTTCCTGACTGCCCTTTGCCAGCCTTGCAAAGACATTCCCAGATTCTAACGTTATTTTCCATGAAGGAGCAGGCATCGGGAATATGTCAGACTTGACTGGCGCCTTACTGGCCTCAGCTCAGCTACTGCCTTTCCATTCAAACAAGGACAAGGGCCTACTTGGTGAAGGGTAAGGGTCTGCTTCTTTCCAAACTGCCAAGGACTACAGCAATGAGACCTCTGTCAAGGTGAGGGAAGCCTATGCGGATGGATTCTTAGCAGGTGCTTTGCCACAAAGCATCAGCACCCACGGAGAGAATCAGACTCCCTTTGCCACTATGTTGGGTGTGTAGCTTCATGCACAGAGGTGTCTCTGTAGAAGCCAAGAATGTTCCTGAGAGACGAGGTTCACTAGAGCTCTCCTACAGAGCATAGACCTGTCCATGTGGTTTTGTCTTCCCCTGTGAGTTGGGCCCCCGAGGTCCGACCCAGCTCCAGGGAAACAGCCCCTGAGAAAAAATCTCCAGGAACAGCTTTGCGCCCAGGCTGGGAAATGCAGTTCACAGGAGGCAAGGCAAGCGAGCCTCCTGCAGGGAAAAAGAGGCCTTACTGCTCCTGGACGATCAGGCTGCAAGAGTGTGTGAGACCTCACTTGTGCCTTACTGGCCTCAGCTCCGCCGTTGCCTGTTATTCCGAGCTAGGACCCAGGCCTACTTGGAGAAGGGTTAGGGTGCGGATTTCTACAAACTGTCAAGGACTACAGCAATGAGAATTCTCTTAGCAGTAACGGAGAGCATTGTATGGATTCTCAAGCTGTTGTTTGAATGACAGCTTCAAAGCTACACAGAGAGAATCAGGCTCTCTGTTCCCCTATTTTGGCTGTGCAGCTTCACACACAGAATTTGACTCTGTTGGAGCCAGAAATATTCCTGAAAGACTTAGGCTCACCAAAGCTGTCCTCCAGAGCAAAGACATTGGATGTGGTTTTGCCTTCCTTTGTCAGTATGGGTCCCCTAGCTTGGCCCCAGCTCCGGGGATACAGCCTCTGAAAAAAATCTTCCAAGAAGCGATTTTCCTCCAGGCTGTTAAGCGGAATTCGCAGTTTGCAAGTTAAGGAAGCCTGCTTCGTGGAAGAGCAAGCAGCCAACTGGCCCTGTGTTAGGAAGCCTGTATTTGAAAGGAATGGGTTAGCTTCTACAGCGGGAGAACCTCAGATCTGCTCAGGGGACTGAAATACTAGAGTCAGGGTCGAGGTTCTCCCTTGTCCTTTGCGCACCTTGCAAAGACATTCCTAGCTTCTAGCGTTAGTGTCCCTGTAGTAGCAGGCTGCAGGAGCGTGTGATAAATGACTGCCACGTTCCTGTCCTCAGCTCCGCTATTGACTTTCTATTCGAACTAGAACCCAGGCCTACTTTGAGAGGGGTTAGGGTCCAGTGTTTTCAAACTGCCAAGGGCTACGGCAATGCGAGCTCTGTCAGAGGTAAGAAAAGAGCAATTGGTTGGATTCTTCAGCTGCTGCGTGTCTGCACAGCTTCCGCGCCACATGGAGAGCATGAGGCTCCTTGTGGCCCTATTTTGGGTATGCAGCAACATGCACACAGAATGTCTGTGTTCACTTATGTACAGGCTTATGAACACTAGAGCTCTCCTACAGAGCAAAGACCACTCAGTGGGCTCCAAGAGATACCTGTCGCGACTCGAGAAGAGAGTGGAGTCCTTTGCTTCCCCTCGAGATGAGGCCTGACTCCCCGGGTGAGTATGGAATGCAACCCCAAATCCCTGTCGCCTATGGAGAGGAACATTAAGTCCTGGATACAAGCCTAGATGAGGTCTAGTTTGCCCTTCAGTGAATGGAGCCCAATCCCCAGCTCTCCCTGGCAACTCGAATGGAAGATTAGACTTCCTGGGCCAACACAAGAGGAAGCCTGAATTCCCCGTCGTAACTCGAGAATCCCACCGCAACTCGAGAAAAACCACGTGCTTCCCTCGTCATCGCAAGATGAGGCCCTTTGTCCGCTACAGCATCTCAACAGAAGTCCCACGTTCCATCCTGAAGTGCGAAACGGTACTTGGTACCCTTGATGCGACCCCAAAAGTTCCGCGACATACCAGACTCACTCAAGGGGAACACCGAGGTTCCCGGCACCACTTCGTCTGAGCCCCTTCTCCTCTCCTGATTGTGACAGGAGGGTCGACTCCCCATCTCTGTCTGCAAGGGGTTCCCGACCTTCCGGGCGCACCTCAGGATGAGGCCGGTCTCATGAGGAAGTTCGAGACATAGCCTCGTGGGTGGTGCCACATGTCGAAAGACCCCAATTTCAAGGTCCACTCTTGAAAAGAACCCGATGCCAGCACACCTCTTTGAAGGAAAACCTGTGGATGAAGGCACTACACGAGGGGGCACTGGCAACCCTGTTCATCGTCCGGAAAACCCCGCAGGATCCACATACAGCTCCACAACTGGCCTGTCACCCCTTAAACAATGAGAGAGGAAAGCGGAGTCCCCTTCCTCAGACAAGACGAGGCCTGAGTATCCAATCCCAACTCTGCAGGCACGCTTCGATCTGAGTCAGAAATGGAGAGGAAACCTGAGGTTCCTGCCTCAACCCGAGATGAGGCCCTCTTCCATTAAAACAAACCCAGTGGAGTCCCGAGAGTCCCCTCCCATCTCCACAGTATCCCTGACTTCTCATAGGCATTCTGAGAAGCTCCTTGAGGCCACCGGCAAAAGTCGAGGGAAATAAGGGTTTCCTGCCACAACCGAAGAAAGACCTCGAGAGTCCTTCTTCAATGTGTCTTGAGGTCAGATTCCCCTACCATAGCTCGAGAGCAATGACACGCTCCCCCTCGCCATGCGCATGGACACCTGACTTCCCTGGGGCCACATGAGAGGCTCCCTGAGCTCCCCGTCATACCTCGTGAGAAACCCCACACTGGCGCCGCAGCTCGAGAAAACCCACAAGATCCCTCCGTCATCGCGAGATGAGGGCCATCTTTTCCTGCATGGCCTGGAGAGCAGTCCCAAGTCCTCTCTCCAAACTTCACAGGAGGCTTGACTCCCTTTAGGCCACAAAGTGGGCTCCAAGAGGTGCCCGTCGCGACTCGAAAGGAGAGAGGAGTCCTTTGCTTCCCTTTGACATGAGGCCTGACTCCCTGGGTGAGTCTGCGATGCAAACCTGAGATCCCTGTGGCCCTTGGAGAGGAACATTAGGTCCTGGACACAAGCCTAGATGAGGTCTCCTTTGCCCTGCAGTGACTCGAGCGCAACCCCCAGCTCTCCCTCGCAACTCGAATGGATGATTGGACTTCCCTGGCCCAACATAAGAGGAAGCCTGAAATCCCCGTCGTAACTCGAGAATCCCGCCGCAACTCGAGAAAAACCACGTGGCTCCCCCGTCATCGCAAGATGAGGCCCTTGGCCACTACAGCGTATCAAGAGAAGTCCCGCGTTCCATCCTGAAGTACAAAACGGTACTTGGCACCCTTGATGCGACCCCCAAAGTTCCCTGACATACCGGTCTCACTCGAGGGAAACACCAAAGTTCACGGCACCACTTCCTGTGAGCCCCTTCACCCCTCCTGATCGCGACAGAAGGGTCGATTCCCATGTTTTGTCTGCAAGGGGTTCCCGACGTTCCCTGCGAACCTCCGGATGAGGCCGGTCTCATGAGGAAATTCGAAAAGTAGCCTCATGGTTGGTGCCATATGCTGAAAGATCCCGAATTCCCGGTCCACTCTAGATAAGAACCTGACGCCCGGACATCTCTTCGAAGGCAACCCTGTGGATGAAGGCACAACACGAAGGGACACTGACATCCCCATGCATCGTCTGGAAAAACCCGCAGATTCCACTCACAGCTCGAAATGTGGACTGTCACCTCGTGAACAACTCGAGAGGCAAGTGAAGTTGCATTCCTTCACACAAGACGAGGCCTTCCTCTCCTGTCCCAACTCTTCAGGGACCCTGCAATTGGAGTCAGAAATGGAGAGGAACCCTGAGGTTCCTGCCTCAACTAGAGAAGAGGCCCTCTTCCATTGAACCAAACTCAGTGGTGTCCCGAGAGGCCCCTCCCAACACCACAGTATCCCTGAATTCTCAGAGGCTCCCTGAGAAGCTACCTGAGGTCACTGGCACAAGTCGAGGGAACCCAGAGTTTCCTGAAGTAACCCGAGAAAGACTTGGAGAGTCCTTTTTCAACGTCTCTTGATGCCCGATTCCCCTACCATGACTCCAGAGCAAGGACGCGCTCCCCTCGCCACGAGCAGGAAAACTGACTTCCCTAGTACCACACAAGAGGCTCCCTGAGTACCCCATCGTACCTCGTGAGAAAACCCACACTGGCGCCGCAGTTCGAGAAAAACCACAAGATGCCCCCGTCAAGGAGAGATGGGGGCCTTCTTTTCCTGCCTGACCTGGAGAGCAATTCCTGGTCCTCTCTCCAAACTTCACAGGAGTATTGACACCCTTTAGGCCACTCAGTTGGGTCCAAGAAATACCCGGTGCGACTCGAGAGGAGAGCAGAGTCCATTGCTTCCCTGAAGACGAGGCCTGACTCCCCGGGTGAGTTTGGAATGCAACCCCGAGATCCATGTCACCCCTGGAGTGGAACATTATGTCCTAGACACAAGCCTAGATGAGGTCTATTTTGCCCTACAGTGACTCGAGCAACCTCCATCTCTCCCTCACAATTTGAATGGAAGATTGGTCTTCCCACGGTCAACACAAGAGGAAGTCTGAATTTCCCATCGTAATTCGAGAATTCAGCCTCAAGTCTTAAAAACCATGTGGTTCCCCCTTCATCGCAATATGAGGCCCTTGCCAGCTAGAGTCTCAAGAGAAGTCCCACGTTCCATCTTAAACTTCGAAATGCTACTTGGCACACTTGATGTGACCCCAAAGTTCCCCAACATACCGGTCTCACTCCAGGGGAACACCGAAGTTCCCGGTGTCTCCAGGGAAGTCCCATGTTCCGCCCTGAAGGGCGACACGGTACTTGACACCCTTGATGCGACCGCAAAAGTTCCCCGACACGCTGGGTTCCCTCGAGGGGAACACCGAGGGTCCCGGCACCACTTCATCTGAGCCCCTTCTCCCCTCCTGATCACGACAGGAGAGTCGATTCCCCTGCGTGGTCTGGAAGGGGTTCCCGGCCTTCCTGGCGCACCTCAGGATGAGGCCGGTCTCAGGAGGAAATTCGAGAGTAGCCACATGTGAGGTGCCACGTGCCGAACGACTCCGATTTTCCGGTCCGCTCTTGATAAGAACCCGATGCCCGGACACCTCTTCGAAGGCAACCCTGTGGGTGAAGGCACAACACGAAGGGGCACTGACACCCCCGTGCATCATCCGGAAAAACCCGCAGGGTCTACACACAGCTCGACAAGGGGCCTGAGACTCCCGGAACAACTCGAGAGGCAACCAGAATTCCATTCCTCAGACAAGACGAGGCATGACTCTCCTGTCCCAACACTGCAGGGACCGTGCAGTCGGAGTCCGAATCCGAGAGGAAGCCTGAGGTTCCTGCCTCCCCTCGAGATGAGGCCCTCTTCCATTGCGCCGAACCCAGCAGAGTCCCGAGAGGCCCTGCCAACTACACAGCATCCCTCACCTCTCAGAGGCACCGTGGGAAGTTCCCTAAGGTCCCCTGCAGAAGTCGAGGGAAACGAGGGTTTCCCGCCGCAACCCGAGAAAGACCTCGAGAGTCCTTCTTCAACGCCTCTTGAGGACCTAGCCGTTTCCCATGACTCGAGAGTGATGACCAGCTCCCCCTCGCCATGCGCATGGAGACCTGACTTGCCTGGCGCCGCACGAGAGGCTCCCTGAGGTCCTCATCATGCCTCGTGAGAAAACCCCCATGGGCACAGCAGCCTGAGGAAACCCATGAGACGCCCCCGTCATCGCGAGATGAGGGCCTTCTTTTCTTGCCTGGCCTGGAGAGCAATCCCGAGTCCTCTCTCCAAACTGAAGAGGAGGCTCGACACCCTTGAGTCCACTCAGTGGGCTCCAAGAGATCCGTGTCGCGACTTGAGAGGAAAGCGGAGTCTTTGCTTCCCCTCCAGGCGAGTCCTGACCCCCCGGGGGAGTCTGGAATGGAAACCCGTGATCCCTGTCTTCCCTTGAGAGGCATATTAGGTCCTGGACACACGCCTCGATGAGGTCTCTTTGGCCCTGTAGTGACTCGAGCAGAACCCCCAGCTTTCCATCGCAACTCGAATTGAAGATTGGGCTTCCCAGGGCCAACCCAAGAGGAAGCCTGAAATTCCTGTCGTTTTTGAGAATCCCAATGCAACTCGAGAAAAACGACGTGGTTCCAACGTCTTCACAGGATGAGGCCCTTGCCCGCTACAGCGTCTCCAGGGAAGTCCCATGTTCCGTCCTGAAGTGGGAAACGGTACTTGGCTCCCTTGATGCGACCCCTAAAGTTCCCTGAAACGCCTGGTTCCCTCGAGTGGAACACCGAGGGTCCCGGCCCCACTTCATCTGAGCCCCATCTCCCCTCCTGATCGCGACAGGAGAATCGATTCCCCTACTTTGTGTGGAAGGTGTTCCCGGCCTTCCCGGCGCACCTCAGGATGATGCTGGTCTCACGAGGAAATTCGAGATGAGCCACGTGGGTGGTGCCACATGCCGAATGACCCCGATTTCCCGGTCCGCTCTTGAAATGAACCCGATGCCCGGACACCTCTTTGAAGGAAACCCTGTGGGGGAAGGCACCAAACGAAGGGGCACTGACACCCCCATGCATCTTCTGGAAACACCCGCAGGTTCCACACACAGCTTGTCAAGGGCCCTGAGACCCCCTGAACGACTCAAGAGGCAAGCAGAGTTCCGTTACTCAGACAAGACGAGGCCTGACTCTCCTGTCCCAACTCTGCAGGGACCCTGCGGTCGGAGTCAGAAATGGAGAGGAAGCCTGAAGTTCCTGCCTCCAATCGAGATGAGGCCCTCTTTCATTTCGTCAAACCTAGTGGAGTCCCGAGAGGCCCCTCTAACTCCTCAGTATCCCTCACCTCTCAGAGGCACCTGGGAAGTTCCCTAAGGTCCCTGGTAGAGGTCGATGGAAACGAGTGTTTCCCGCCCCAACCCAAGAAAGACCTTGAGAGTCCTTCTTAAATGCCTCTTGAGGCCCTAGTCCCTCCCATGACTCGAGAGCAATGACGCGATCTGCCTGGCCACACGCATGGAGTCAGGCTTCTCTGGCGCCACACGAGAGGCTCCCTGAACTCCCCATCATATCTCGTGAGAAACCCCACACTGGCGCCGCAGCTCGAGAAAACCCATGAGACGCCCCCGTCATCACGAGAGGAGGGCCATCTTTAACTGCATGGTATGCAGATCAAGCGTGAACCTTCTGTCCAAGCTACACAGGACGCTTGACTCCCTTTAGGCCACTCATTGGGCTCCAAGAGTTACGCATCCTGACTCGAGAGGATAGTGGAGTCCTTTGCTTCCACTCGAGACGAGGTGTGACCCACCGGGTGAGACTGGAATGCGACCCCGATATCCCTGTCGCCCCTGGAGAGGAACATTACGTCCTGGACCCAAGCCTAGATGAGGACTCTTTGCTCTGAAGTGACTCGAGAGCAACCCCCAGCTCTCTCTGACAAGTTGAATGGAAGATTGGACTTCCTGGGCCAACACAAGAGGAAGCCTGAATTCACCGTTGTAACTCGAGAATCCCGCCTCAACTCGAGAAAAACCACGTGTTTCCCTCGTCATCGCAATATGAGGCCCTTGCCCGCTACAGCATCTCCAGAGAATTCCCACGTTCCATCTTGAAGTGCGAAACTGTACTTGGCACCCTTGATGCGACCTCAAAAGTGCCGTGACATACCGGTCTCACTCGAGGGGACCACCAAGGTTCCCGGCACCACTTCATCTGAGCCCCTTCTCCCCTTCTGATCGCGAGCGGTGGGTCGATTCCCCTGCTTTGTCTGCAAGGGGTTCCCGACCTTCCCGGCGCACCTCAGGATGAGGCCGGTCTCCCGAGGAAATTCGAGACGTAGCCTCGTGGGTGCTACCACATGCTGAAAGACCCCAATTTTCCGGTACGCTCTTGAAAAGAACCCGATGCCCGGAAACCTCTTTGAAGGCAACCCTGTGGATGAAGGCACAACACGAAGGGGCACTGACACCCCCGTGCATCGTCCGGAAAAACCCGCAGGTTCCACACTCAGCTCAACAAGTGGCCTGTCACTCCGTGAACAACTCGAAAGGCAAGGGGAAATCCATTCTTCAACAGAAGACGAGGCGTGACTCTCTTGTCCATACTCTGCAGGTACCCTGCGACCCGAGTCAGATATGGAGAGGACCCCTGAGGTTCCTGCCTCCATTCGAGATGAGGCCCTCTTCGATTGCACCAAACCCAGTTGAGTAACGAAAGGCCCCTCCCAAATCCACAGTGTCCCTGACTTCTCAGAGGCACCCTTAGACCTTCCTGAGATCACCGGCACAAGTCGAGGCAACCAAGGGTTTCCTGCCCCAACCCGTAAAAGACCTCGAGAGTCCTTCTTCAACGCGTCTTGAGGTGCGATTCCCCTACCATGACTCGAGAGCAATGACGCGCTCCCCCTAGCCACGCGCATAGAAACCTGACTTCCCTGGCGCCACAGGAGAGGCTCCCTGAGCTCCCCATTATACCTCGTGAGCAACACCACACTGGAGCCGCAGCTCGAGAATACCCACGAGACGCCCCAGTCCTCACGAGATGAGGGCCTTCTTTTGCTGTATGGCCTTGAGAGCAATCCTGAGTCCTCTCTCCAAACTCCACAGGAGGCTTGACTCATTTTAGGCCACACAGTGAGCTCCAAGATATACCCGTCGCGACTTGACAGGAGAGCGGTGTCCTTGGCTTCCCCTCGAGACGAGGCCTGACTCCCCGGGTGAGTCGAGAATGCAATGCTGAGATCGCTTTCGCCCCAGCAGAGGAACATTAGGTCCTGGACACAAGCCTAGATGAGGTCTATTTGGCCCTGCAGTGTCTCGAGAGCAATCCCCAGTTCTAACTCACAATTCGAATGAAAACTGGACTTCCCTGGGCCAGTTGAAGAGGAAGCCTGAATTCCCGGTTGTAACTCGAGAATCCCGCCCCAACTCAAGAAAAACCACGTGGTTCCCCCGTCATCGAAAGATGAGGCCCTTGCCCGCTACAGCGTCTCAAGAGAAGTCCCACGTTCCGTATTGAAGAGCGAAAAGTTACTTGGAACCCTTGATGCGACCCCAAAAGTTCCCCGACATACCAGTCTCACTTGAGGAGAACACCGAGCTTCCCGGCACCACTTCATCTGAGACTCTTCTCCCCTCTTGATCGCGACAGGAGGTTCGATTCCCCTGCTTTGTCTGGAAGGCGTTCCCGACCTTCCTGGTGCACATCAAGATGAGGCCAGTCTCACGACGAAATTCGAGACATAGCCTCGTGGGTGGTGCGGCATGCCAAAAGACCCCGATTCCCTGGTCCGCTCTTGATAAGAACCCGATGGCAGAACCCAACTCGAAGGCAATCCTGTGGAACAAGGCACAACACGAAGGGGCAGAGACACCACGGTGCATCGTCCAGAAAAACCTGCAAGTTCCACATACAAATCGACAAGTGGCCTGTCACCCCATGAACAACGCGAGAGTCAAGCGGAGTTCCAGTCCTCCACACAAGACGAGGCCTGACTCTCCTGTCCCAACTCTGCAGGGACTCTGCGATCCGAGTCAGATCCGGCGCATTCGAAGCCAGGAGAGGAACCCTGTGGTTCCTGCCTCAACTTGTCATGAGGCCCTCTTCCATTGCACCAAACCCAGTGGAGTTCCTAGAGGCCCATCCCAACTCCACAGTGACCCTGACTTCTCAGAGGCACGCTGAGAAGCTTCCTGAGGTCACTGGCACAAGTCGATGGAACCCAGGGTTTCCTGCTGCAACCCAAGAAAGACCTCGAGAGTCCTTCTTTAACACGTCTTCAGGCCCAATTCCCCTACCATGACTCGAGAACAATGACGGGCTCCCTCTCACCACGTGCATAGAGACCTGACTGCCCTGGCACCACATGAGAGGCTCACTGAGCTCCCAGTCTTACTTCGTGAGAAACCCCACACTAGCGCCACAGCTCGAGAAAACCTACGAGACGCCCCAGTCATCGGGAGATGAGGGCCTTCATTTCCTGCATTGCCTGGAGAGCAATCCCGTGTCCTCCCTCCAAACACCAGAGGAGGTTTGACTCCCTTTAAGCCACTCAGTGGGCTCCAAGACATACCCGTCCGACTCGAGAGGAGAGCAGAGTCCTTTGCTTCCCCTCGAGACGAGGCCTGACTCCAGGGTGAGTCTGGAATGCAACCCCGAGATTCCTGTCGCCCCTTGACATGAACATTAGGTCCTGCACACAAGCCTTGGTGGGGTCTCTTTTGCCTTCAGTGACTAGAGCGCACCTCCAGCTCTTCCTCGAATCTCGAATGGAAGATAAGACTTTTGTGGGCCAACACAAGAGGAAGCATGAATTCCCTGTGGTAACTCAAATATCCCACCGCAACTAGAGAAAAACCAAGTGGTTCCCCAGTCATTCCAAGATGAGGCCCTTGCCCGCTGGAGCACCCCAAGAGAAGTCCCACGTTCCAATTTGAAGAGCGAAACGGTACTTGGAACGCGTTATGCGACCCCAAAAGTAACCCGACATACCTATCTCACTTGAGGGAAACACCGAGGTTCCCAGCAGCACTTCATCTGAGCCACTTCTCCCCTCCTGATCGCCACAGGAGGGTCGATTCCTCTGCTTTGTCTGGAAGGGTTTCATGACCTTCGCGGCACACCTCAGGATGAGGCCGATTTCATGAGGAAATTCGAGACTAGCCACGTGGGTGGTGCCAAATGCTGAACGACCCCGATTTCCAGTCCGCTCTTCATAAGAACACGATGCCCAGACACCTCTTCGAAGGCAACCCTGTGGATGAAGACACAAAACGAAGGGTCACTGACACCCCCATGCATCGTCTGGAAAAACCTGCAGATTCCACACACAGTTTGACAAGGGGCCTGAAACCCCATGAACAACTCGAGAGGCAAGCGGAGTTCCATTCCTCAGAAAAGACATAGCCTGACTCTCCTGTCCCAACTCTGCAGGGACACTACGATCAGAGTCAGAATTGGAGAGGAAGCCTGAGGTTCCTGCCTCCACTCGAGATGAGGCCCTCTTCCATTGCGACAAACCCAGTGGAGTCCCGAGAGGCTCCGCCAAATCCACAGCGTCCCTCACCTCTCAGAGGCACCCTGGGAAGTTTCCTCAGGTCCCCGGCAGAAGTCGGGGGAAACGAGGGTTTCCCGCTGCAACCCGAGAAAGACATCGAGAGTCCTTCTTCAACGAGTCTTGAGGCCCTAGTCCCCTCCCACGACTCGAGAACAATGACGCGCTCCTTCTCGCCACGTGCATGGAGACATGACTTCCCTGGAACCGCACGAGAGGCTCCCTGAGATCCTCGTCGTGCCTCGGGAGATAACCCCCACGGGTGCCGCAGCTCGAGGAAACCCCTGAGATGCCCCCGTCCTCGCGAGGTGAGGGCCTTCTTTTCCTGCCTGGTCTGGAGAGTAATCACGAGTCCTCTCTCAAAAGTGAAGAGGAGGCTGGACTCCCTTGAGGCCACTCAGGGGGCACCAAGATATCCGCGTCGCGACTCGGGAGGAGAGCGGAGTCCTTTGCTTCCCCTCGAGGCGAGGCCTGACTCCCCGGGGGAGCATGGGATGCAACTCCGAGATCCTTGTCTTCCCTGGAGAGGAGCATTAGGTCCTGGACACAGGCCTAGATGAGGTCTCTTTGGCCCTGCAGTGACACGAGCGCAACCCCCAGCTTTCGCTCGCCACTAGAATAGAAGATTGGGCTACCCAGGGCCGACACAAGAGGAAGCCTGTAATCCCCCGTCGTAACACGAGAATCCCGCCGCAACTCGAGAAAAACCACGTGGTTCCCACCTATTCGCAAGATTATGCCCTTGCCCGTGAAGGCGTCTCAAGGGAAGTTCCCTGTTCCGCCCTGAAGTGAGAAACGTGACCTGACAGCCTTCATGTGACCCCTAAAGTTCCCCGAAACGCCTGATTCCCTCGAGGGGAACACCGAGGGTCCCGGCACCGATTCATCTGAGCCCCTTCTCCCCTCCTGAGCGCGACAGGAGAGTCGATTCCCCTGCGTGGTCTGGAAGGGGTTCCCGGCCTTCCTGGCGCACCTCAGGAGGAGGCCGGTCTCACGAGGACATTTGAAATGAGCCACGTGGGTGGTGCCACACGCCGAACGACCCCGATTCCCCGGTCCGCTCTTGAGAAGAACCCGATGACGTACACCTCTTCGAAGGCAACCCTGTGGGTGAAGGCACAACCTAAGCGGCATTGACATCCCCGTGCAGTGTCCGGAAAGACCCGCGGGTTCCACACACAGCTCGACGAGGGGCCTGTGGCCCCCTGAACAACTCGAGAGGCAAGCGGGGTTCCCTTCCTCAGACAAGACGAGGCCTGACTCTCCTGTCCCAACTCTGCAGGGACCCTGCAGTCGGAGTCCGAAACGGAGAGGAAGCCTGAGGTTCTTGCCTACCAACCAGATGAGGACCTCTTCCGTTGTGCCAGACCCAGCGGAGTCCCGAGGGGCCCCGCCACCTCCACAGGATCCGTCGCCTCTCAGAGGCACCCTGGGAAGTTCCCTAAGGTCCCCGACAGAAGGCGAGGGAAAAGAGGGTTTCCCGCCGTCCCCCGAGGAAGACCTCGAGAGTCTTTCTTCAACGCGTCTCCAGGCCCTAGTCCCCTCCCGTGACTCGAGAGCCATGACGCGCTCCCCCTCGCCACGCGCATGGAGACCTGACTTCCCTGGCGCCGCACGAGAGGCTCCCTGAGATCCTCGTCGTGCCTCGGGAGAAAACCCCCACGGGCGCCGCAGCTCGAGGAAACCCCTGAGACGTCCCCGTCCTCGCGAGCTGAGGGCCTTCTTTTCCTGCATGGCCTGGAGAGCAATCCCGGGTCCTCTCTCCAAACGGAAGAGGAGGCTGCACTCCCTTGAGGCCGCTGAGGGGGCTCCAAGAGACCCGCGTCGCGACTCGAGAGGAGAGCGGAGTCCTTGGCTTCCCCTCGAGACGAGGCCTGACTGCCCGGGGGAGCCTGGAATGCAACCCCGAGATCCCTGCCTTCCCTGGAGAGGAATATTAGGTCCCGGACACACGCCTAGGTGAGGTCTCTTCGGTCCTGCAGTGACTCGAGCGCAACCCCAAGCTTCCCCTCGCAACCCGAGGGGAAGATTGGGCTTCCCAGGGCCAAGCCAAGGGGAAGGCTGAGATCCCCGTCGTAACTCGAGAATCCCGCCGCAACTCGAGAAAAACCACGTGGTTCCCACCTCTTGGCAAGAGGAGGCCTTTGCCCGCCACGGCGTCCCAAGGGAAGTCCCCTGTTCCGCCCTGAAGGGCGGAACGGTCCCTGACAGCCTTCCTGCGACCCCCAAAAGTCCCCCGACATGCCGGGTTCCCCCGAGGGGAACACCGAGGGTCCCGGCACCGCGTCCTCTGAGCCCCTTCTCCTCTCCTGATCGCGACAGGAGACGCGATTCCCCTGCGTGGTCTGGAAGGGGTTCCCGGCCTTCCCGGCGCACCTCAGGATGAGGCCGGTCTCACGAGGAAATTCGAGACGAGCCACGTGGGTGGTGCCACATGCCGAACACCCCCGATTCCCCGGTCCGCCCTTGAGAACGACCCGAGGCCCGGACCCCTCTTCGAAGGCAACCCTGTGGGTGAAGGCACAACACGAAGGGGCACTGCCACCCCCGTGCATCGTCCGCAAAGCCCCGCGGGTTCCACACACAGCTCGACGAGGGGCCTGAGACCCCCTGAGCAACTCGAGAGGCCAGCGGGTTTCCCTTCCTCAGACAAGACGAGGCCTGACTCTCCTGTCCCAACTCTGCAGGGACCCTGCGGTCGGAGTCCGAAACGCAGAGGAAGCCTGAGGTTCCTGCCTCCCCTCGAGGTGAGGCCCTCTTCCGTTGCGCCAGACCCAGCGGAGTCCCGAGGGGCCCCGCCACCTCCACAGGGTCCCTCGCCTCTCAGAGGCACCCTGGGAAGTTCCCTAAGGTCCCCGGCAGAAGGCGAGGGAAACGAGGATTTCCCGCCGCCCCCCGAGAAAGACCTCGAGAGTCCTTCTTCAACGCGTCTCGAGGTCCTAGTCCACTCCCGTGACTCGAGAGCCAGGACGCGCTCCCCCTCGCCACGCGCATGGAGACCTGACTTCCCTGGCGCCGCACGAGAGGCTCCCTGAGATCCTCGTCGTGTCTCGGGAGAAAACCCCCACGGGCGCCGCAGCTCGAGGAAACCCCTGAGACGCCCCCGTCCTCGCGAGCTGAGGGCCTTCTTTTCCTGCATGGCCTGGCGAGCAATCCCGGGTCCTCTCTCCAAACGGAAGAGGAGGCTGGACTCCCTTGAGGCCGCTCAGGGGGCTCCAAGAGACCCGCGTCGCGACTCGAGAGGAGAGCGGAGTCCTTGGCTTCCCCTCGAGACGAGGCCTGACTCCCCGGGGGAGCCTGGAATGCAACCCCGAGATCCCTGCCTTCCCTAGAGAGGAATATTAGGTCCCGGACACACGCCTAGGTGAGGTCTCTTCGGCCCTGCAGTGACTCGAGCGCAACCCCCAGCTTTCCCTCGCAACCCGAGGGGAAGATTGGGCTTCCCAGGGCCAACCCAAGGGGAAGGCTGAGATCCCCGGCGTAACTCGAAAATCCCGCCGCAACTCGAGAAAAACCACGTAGTTCCCACCTCTTGGCAAGATGAGGCCCTTGCCCGCCACAGCGTCTCAAAAGAAGTCCCACGTTCCTACTGAAGTGCAAAACGGTACTTGGCACCCATGATGGCACCCCCAAAGTTCCCCAACATACAGGCCTCCCTCGAGGGTAACACCCATGTTCCCCGCACCACATCATTTGAGCCCCTTCTCCCCTCCTGATTGCAACAGGAGTGTCTTTTCTCCTGCTTTGTGTGGAAGGGGTTACCGATCTTCCCAGCGCACATCAGGATGAGGCCTGTCTCACGAGGAAATTGGAGATGTAGCCTCGTGGGTGGTGCCACATGCGGAAAGACCCCATTTCCCGGTCAGCTATTAATAAGAACCCGATGCCCGTACACGTCTTGGAATGCATCCCGTAGGATGAAGGCACAACAAGGAGGGACCCTGAACACCCGTGCATCTTTTGGAAAATTCTGCAGGTTCCACATACAGCTCGACAAGTGACCTGTTACCTCGTGAACAACTCGAGAGGCAAGCTAAGTTTCATTTCTCCACAGAATACGAGGCCTGACTCTCCTGTCCCAACTCTGCAGGAATCCTGAGATCGGAGTCTGAAATGGAGAGGAACCCTGAGGTTCCTTCCTCAACACGAGATGAGGCCCTCTTGTATTATACCACACCCAGTGGAGTCCCGAGAGGCCCCTCCCAACTCCACAGTATCAGTGTCTTCTCAGAGGCACCCTGAGCAACTCCCTGAGGTCACCGGCACAAGTCGAGGGAACACAGGGTATCCTGCCGCAACCCGAGAAAGACCTCAAGAGTCCTTCTTCAACGCGTCTTGAGGACGGATTCCCCTACCATGACTCGAGAGCAATGACACGCTCCCCCTCGCCATGCGCATGGACACCTGACTTCCCTGGCGCCACATGAGAGGCTCCCTGAGCTCCCCGTCATACCTCCTGAGAAACCCCACACTGGCGCCGCAGCTCGGGAAAACCCACCGTCATCGCGAGATTGGGGACTTCTTTTCCTGCCTGACCTGGAGAGCAATCCCTGGTCTTTTCTCCAAACTTCACAGGAGGCTTTACTCCCTTTAGGCCACTCAATGGGCTCCAAGAGATACCTGTCGCGACTTGAGAGGAGAGCAGAGTACTTTGTTTCCCCTCGAGACGAGGCCTTACCTCGGGTGAGTCTGGAATGCAACCCCGAGATCCCTGTTGTCCCTGGAGAGGAACATTATGTCCTGGACAAAAGCCTAGATGAGGTCTATTTTGCCCTACAGTGACTCGAGAGCAACACCCATCTCTCCCTCGCAATTCGAATGGAAGATTGGTCTTCATTGGGCCAACACAAGAGGAAGTCTGAATTTCCCGTTGTAACTCGAGAATCCCACCGCAACTCTTAAAAACCACGTGGTTCCCCATTCATCGCAATATGAGGCCTTTGCCCGCTACAGAGTCTCAAGAGAAGTCCCATGTTTCGTCATAAAGTTCGAGATGCTACTTGGCACCCTTGATGCGACCCCAAAAGTTCCCCAATATACCGGTCTCACTCCAAGGGAACACCGAAGTTCCTGGCACCACTTCATTTGAGCCCCTTCTGCGCTCCTGATCACGGCAGGAAGGTCGATCCCCCTGCTTTGTCTAGAAGGGGTTCCCGACCTTCATGGCGCACCTCAGGATGAGGCCAGTCTCACGAAGAAATTCGAGACGTAGCCTCGTGTTGGTGCCACGTGCCAAAAGACCCCGATTTCTCGGTCTTGCTCTTGATAAGAACCCGATGCCCGGACACCTCTTCTAAGGCAACCCTGTGGATGAAGGCACTACACGAGGGGGCACTGGCAACCCTGTTCATCGTCCGGAAAACCCCGCAGGATCCACATACAGCTCCACAACTGGCCTGTCACCCCTTAAACAATGAGAGAGGAAAGCGGAGTCCCCTTCCTCAGACAAGACGAGGCCTGAGTATCCAATCCCAACTCTGCAGGCACGCTTCGATCTGAGTCAGAAATGGAGAGGAAACCTGAGGTTCCTGCCTCAACCCTAGATGAGGCCCTCTTCCATTAAAACAAACCCAGTGGAGTCCCGAGAGTCCCCTCCCATCTCCACAGTATCCCTGACTTCTCATAGGCATTCTGAGAAGCTCCTTGAGGCCACCGGCAAAAGTCAAGGGAAATAAGGGTTTCCTGCCACAACCGAAGAAAGACCTCGAGAGTCCTTCTTCAATATGTCTTGAGGTCAGATTCCCCTACCATAGCTCGAGAGCAATAACGCGCTCCCCCTCGCCACGCACATGGAGACCTGACTTCCCTGGTGCCACACGAGAGGCTCCCTGAGCTCCCCGTCGTACCTCGTGTGAAACCCCACACTGGCGCCGCAGCTCGAGAAAACCCACAAGATCCCTCCGTCATCGCGAGATGAGGGCCATCTTTTCCTGCATGGCCTGGAGAGCAGTCCCAAGTCCTCTCTCCAAACTTCACAGGAGGCTTGACTCCCTTTAGGCCACAAAGTGGGCTCCAAGAGGTGCCCGTCGCGACTCGAAAGGAGAGCGGAGTCCTTTGCTTCCCTTCGACATGAGGCCTGATTCCCTGGGTGAGTCTGGAATGCAAACCTGAGATCCCTGTTGTCCCTGGAGAGGAACATTATGTCCTGGACAAAAGCCTAGATGAGGTCTATTTTGCCCTACAGTGACTCGAGAGCAACACCCATCTCTCCCTCGCAATTCGAATGGAAGATTTGTCTTCATTGGGCCAACACAAGAGGAAGTCTGAATTTCCCGTTGTAACTCGAGAATCCCACCGCAACTCTTAAAAACCACGTGGTTCCCCATTCATCGCAGTATGAGGCCTTTGCCCGCTACAGAGTCTCAAGAGAAGTCCCATGTTTCGTCATAAAGTTCGAGATGCTACTTGGCACCCTTGATGCAACCCCAAAAGTTCCCCAATATACCAGTCTCACTCCAAGGGAACACCGAAGTTCCTGGCACCACTTCATTTGAGCCCCTTCTGCGCTCCTGATCACGGCAGGAAGGTCGATCCCCCTGCTTTGTCTAGAAGGGGTTCCCGACCTTCATGGCGCACCTCAGGATGAGGCCAGTCTCACGAAGAAATTCGAGACGTAGCCTCGTGTTGGTGCCACGTGCCAAAAGACCCCGATTTCTCGGTCTTGCTCTTGATAAGAACCCGATGCCCGGACACCTCTTCTAAGGCAACCCTGTGGATGAAGGCACTACACGAGGGGGCACTGGCAACCCTGTTCATCGTCCGGAAAACCCCGCAGGATCCACATACAGCTCCACAACTGGCCTGTCACCCCTTAAACAATGAGAGAGGAAAGCGGAGTCCCCTTCCTCAGACAAGACGAGGCCTGAGTATCCAATCCCAACTCTGCAGGCACGCTTTGATCTGAGTCAGAAATGGAGAGGAAACCTGAGGTTCCTGCCTCAACCCGAGATGAGGCCCTCTTCCATTAAAACAAACCCAGTGGAGTCCCGAGAGTCCCCTCCCATCTCCACAGTATCCCTGACTTCTCATAGGCATTCTGAGAAGCTCCTTGAGGCCACCGGCAAAAGTCGAGGGAAATAAGGGTTTCCTGCCACAACCGAAGAAAGACCTCGAGAGTCCTTCTTCAATGTGTCTTGAGGTCAGATTCCCCTACCATAGCTCGAGAGCAATGACACGCTCCCCCTCGCCATGCACATGGACACCTGACTTCCCTGGGGCCACATGAGAGGCTCCCTGAGCTCCCCGTCATACCTCGTGAGAAACCCCACACTGGCGCCGCAGCTCGAGAAAACCCACAAGATCCCTCCGTCATCGCGAGATGAGGGCCATCTTTTCCTGCATGGCCTGGAGAGCAGTCCCAAGTCCTCTCTCCAAACTTCACAGGAGGCTTGACTCCCTTTAGGCCACAAAGTGGGCTCCAAGAGGTGCCCGTCGCGACTCGAAAGGAGAGAGGAGTCCTTTGCTTCCCTTTGACATGAGGCCTGACTCCCTGGGTGAGTCTGCGATGCAAACCTGAGATCCCTGTGGCCCTTGGAGAGGAACATTAGGTCCTGGACACAAGCCTAGATGAGGTCTCCTTTGCCCTGCAGTGACTCGAGCGCAACCCCCAGCTCTCCCTCGCAACTCGAATGGATGATTGGACTTCCCTGGCCCAACACAAGAGGAAGCCTGAAATCCCCGTCGTAACTCGAGAATCCCGCCGCAACTCGAGAAAAACCACGTGGCTCCCCCGTCATCGCAAGATGAGGCCCTTGGCCGCTACAGCGTATCAAGAGAAGTCCCACGTTCCATCCTGAAGTACAAAACGGTACTTGGCACCCTTGATGCGACCCCCAAAGTTCCCTGACATACCGGTCTCACTCGAGGGAAACACCAAATTTCACGGCACCACTTCCTGTGAGCCCCTTCACCCCTCCTGATCGCGACAGAAGGGTCGATTCCCATGTTTTGTCTGCAAGAGGTTCCCGACGTTCCCCGCGAACCTCCGGATGAGGCCGGTCTCATGAGGAAATTCGAAAAGTAGCCTCATGGTTGGTGCCATATGCTGAAGGATCCCGAATTCCCGGTCCACTCTAGATAAGAACCTGACGCCCGGACATCTCCTCGAAGGCAACCCTGTGGATGAAGGCACAACACGAAGGGACACTGACATCCCCATGCATCGTCTGGAAAAACCCGCAGATTCCACTCACAGCTCCAAATGTGGACTGTCACCTCGTGAACAACTCGAGAGGCAAGTGAAGTTGCATTCCTTCACACAAGACGAGGCCTTCCTCTCCTGTCCCAACTCTTCAGGGACCCTGCAATTGGAGTCAGAAATGGAGAGGAACCCTGAGGTTCCTGCCTCAACTAGAGAAGAGGCCCTCTTTCATTGAACCAAACTCAGTGGTGTACCGAGAGGCCCCTCCCAACACCACAGTATCCCTGAATTCTCAGAGGCTCCGTGAGAAGCTACCTGAGGTCACTGGCACAAGTCGAGGGAACCCAGAGTTTCCTGAAGTAACCCGAGAAAGACTTGGAGAGTCCTTTTTCAACGTCTCTTGATGCCCGATTCCCCTACCATGACTCCAGAGCAAGGACGCGCTCCCCTCGCCACGAGCAGGAAAACTGACTTCCCTAGTACCACACAAGAGGCTCCCTGAGTACCCCATCGTACCTCGTGAGAAAACCCACACTGGCGCCGCAGTTCGAGAAAAACCACAAGATGCCCCCGTCAAGGAGAGATGGGGGCCTTCTTTTCCTGCCTGACCTGGAGAGCCATTCCTGGTCCTCTCTCCGAACTTCACAGGAGTATTGACTCCCTTTAGGCCACTCAGTTGGGTCCAAGAAATACCCGGTGCGACTTGAGAGGAGAGCGGAGTCCTTTGCTTCCCTGGAGACGAGGCCTGACTCCCCGGGTGAGTTTGGAATGCAACCCCGAGATCCATGTCACCCCTGGAGTGGAACATTATGTCCTAGACACAAGCCTAGATGAGGTCTATTTTGCCCTACAGTGACTCGAGCAACCTCCATCTCTCCCTCACAATTTGAATGGAAGATTGGTCTTCCCACGGTCAACACAAGAGGAAGTCTGAATTTCCCATCGTAATTCGAGAATTCAGCCTCAAGTCTTAAAAACCATGTGGTTCCCCCTTCATCGCAATATGAGGCCCTTGCCAGCTAGAGTCTCAAGAGAAGTCCCACGTTCCATCTTAAAGTTCGAAATGCTACTTGGCACCCTTGATGTGACCTCAAAGTTCCCCAACATACCGGTCTCACACCAGGGGAACACCGAAGTTCCCGGTGTCTCCAGGTAAGTCCCATGTTCCGCCCTGAAGGGCGACACGGTACTTGACACCCTTGATGCGACCGCAAAAGTTCCCCGACACGCTGGGTTCCCTCGAGGGGAACACCGAGGGTCCCGGCACCACTTCATCTGAGCCCCTTCTCCCCTCCTGATCGCGACAGGAGAGTCGATTCCCCTGCTTTGTCTGGAAGGGGTTCCAGGCCTTCCTGGCGCACCTCAGGATGAGGCCGTTCTCAGGAGGAAATTGGAGAGTAGCCACATGAGAGGTGCCACGTGCCGAACGACTCCGATTTTCCGGTCCGCTCTTGATAAGAACCCGATGCCAGGACACCTCTTCGAAGGCAACCCTGTGGGTGAAGGCACAACAGGAAGGGGCACTGACACCCCCGTGCATCATCCGGAAAAACCCGCAGGGTCTACACACAGCTCGACAAGGGGCCTGGAACTCCCAGAACAACTCGAGAGGCAACCAGAATTCCATGCCTCAGACAAGACGAGGCATGACTCTCCTGTCCCAACACTGCAGGGACCGTGCAGTCGGAGTCCGAATCCAAGAGGAAGCCTGAGGTTCCTGCCTCCCCTCGAGATGAGGCCCTCTTCCATTGCGCCGAACCCAGCAGAGTCCCGAGAGGCCCTGCCAACTACACAGCATCCCTCACCTCTCAGAGGCACCGTGGAAAGTTCCCTAAGGTCCCCTGCAGAAGTCGAGGGAAACGAGGGTTTCCCGCCGCAACCCGAGAAAGACCTCGAGAGTCCTTCTTCAACGCCTCTTGAGGACCTAGCCGTTTCCCATGACTCGAGAGTGATGACCAGCTCCCCCTCGCCATGCACATGGAGACCTGACTTGCCTGGCGCCGCACGAGAGGCTCCCTGAGGTCCTCATCGTGCCTCGTGAGAAAACCCCCATGGGCGCAGCAGCCTGATGAAACCCATGAGACGCCCCCGTCATCGCGAGATGAGGGCCTTCTTTCTTGCCTGGCCTGGAGAGCAATCCCGAGTCCTCTCTCCAAACTGAAGAGGAGGCTCGACACCCTTGAGTCCACTCAGTGGGCTCCAAGAGATCCGTGTCGCGACTTGAGAGGAAAGTGGAGTCTTTGCTTCCCCTCCAGGCGAGTCCTGACCCCCCGGGGGAGTCTGGAATGGAAACCCGTGATCCCTGTCTTCCCTTGAGAGGAATATTAGGTCCTGGACACACGCCTCGATGAGGTCTCTTTGGCCCTGTAGTGACTCGAGCAGAACCCCCAGCTTTCCATCGCAACTCGAATTGAAGATTGGGCTTCCCAGGGCCAACCCAAGAGGAAGCCTGAAATTCCTGTCGTTTTTGAGAATCCCAATGCAACTCGAGAAAAACGACGTGGTTCCAACGTCTTCACAGGATGAGGCCCTTGCCCGCTACAGCGTCTCCAGGGAAGTCCCATGTTCCGTCCTGAAGTGGGAAACGGTACTTGGCTCCCTTGATGCGACCCCTAAAGTTCCCTGAAACGCCGGGTTCCCTCGAGTGGAACACTGAGGGTCTCGGCACCACTTCATCTGAGCCCCATCTCCCCTCCTGATCGCGACAGGAGAATCGATTCTCCTACTTTGTGTGGAAGGTGTTCCCGGCCTTCCCGCCGCACCTCAGGATGATGCTGGTCTCACGAGGAAATTCGAGATGAGCCACGTGGGTGGTGCCACATGCCGAATGACCCCGATTTCCCGGTCCGCTCTTGAAATGAACCCGATGCCCGGACACCTCTTTGAAGGAAACCCTGTGGGGGAAGGCACAAAACGAAGGGGCACTGACACCCCCATGCATCTTCTGGAAACACCCGCAGGTTCCACACACAGCTTGTCAAGGGCCCTGAGACCCCCTGAACGACTCAAGAGGCAAGCAGAGTTCCGTTACTCAGACAAGACGAGGCCTGACTCTCCTGTCCCAACTCTGCAGGGACCCTGCGGTCGGAGTCAGAAATGGAGAGGAAGCCTGAGGTTCCTGCCTCCAATCGAGATGAGGCCCTCTTTCATTTCGTCAAACCTAGTGGAGTCCCGAGAGGCCCCTCTAACTCCTCAGTATCCCTCACCTCTCAGAGGCACCTGGGAAGTTCCCTAAGGTCCCCTGTAGAGGTCGATGGAAACGAGTGTTTCCCGCCCCAACCCAAGAAAGACCTTGAGAGTCCTTCTTAAATGCCTCTTGAGGCCCTAGTCCCTCCCATGACTCGAGAGCAATGACGCGATCTGCCTGGCCACACGCATGGAGTCAGGCTTCTCTGGCGCCGCACGAGAGGCTCCCTGAACTCCCCATCATATCTCGTGAGAAACCCCACACTGGCGCCGCAGCTCGAGAAAACCCATGAGATGCCCCCGTCATCACGAGAGGAGGGCCATCTTTAACTGCATGGTATGCAGATCAAGCGTGAACCTTCTGTCCAAGCTACACAGGACGCTTGACTCCCTTTAGGCCACTCATTGGGCTCCAAGAGTTACGCGTCCCGACTCGAGAGGATAGTGGAGTCCTTTGCTTCCTTCCACTCGAGACGAGGTGTGACCCACCGGGTGAGACTGGAATGCAACCCCGATATCCCTGTCGCCCCTGGAGAGGAACATTACGTCCTGGACCCAAGCCTAGATGAGGACTCTTTGCCCTGAAGTGACTCGAGAGCAACCCCCAGCTCTCTCTGACAAGTTGAATGGAAGATTGGACTTCCTGGGCCAACACAAGAGGAAGCCTGAATTCCCCGTTGTAACTCGAGAATCCCGCCTCAACTCGAGAAAAACCACGTGTTTCCCTCGTCATCGCAATATGAGGCCCTTGCCCGCTACAGCATCTCCAGAGAATTCCCACGTTCCATCTTGAAGTGCGAAACTGTACTTGGCACCCTTGATGCGACCTCAAAAGTGCCGTGACATACCGGTCTCACTCGAGGGGACCACCGAGGTTCCCGGCACCACTTCATCTGAGCCCCTTCTCCCCTTCTGATCGCGAGCGGTGGGTCGATTCCCCTGCTTTGTCTGCAAGGGGTTCCCGACCTTCCCGGCGCACCTCAGGATGAGGCCGGTCTCCCGAGGAAATTCGAGACGTAGCCTCGTGGGTGCTACCACATGCTGAAAGACCCCAATTTTCCGGTACGCTCTTGAAAAGAACCCGATGCCCGGAAACCTCTTTGAAGGCAACCCTGTGGATGAAGGCACAACACGAAGGGGCACTGACACCCCCGTGCATCGTCCGGAAAAACCCGCAGGTTCCACACTCAGCTCAACAAGTGGCCTGTCACTCCGTGAACAACTCGAAAGGCAAGGGGAAATCCATTCCTCCACGGAAGACGAGGCGTGACTCTCTTGTCCATACTCTGCAGGTACCCTGTGACCCGAGTCAGATATGGAGAGGACCCCTGAGGTTCCTGCCTCCATTCGAGATGAGGCCCTCTTCGATTGCACCAAACCCAGTTGAGTAACGAAAGGCCCCTCCCAAATCCACAGTGTCCCTGACTTCTCAGAGGCACCCTTAGAAGTTGCCTGAGGTCACCGACACAAATCAAGGGAACCCAGGGTTCCCTGCCGCAACCCGAGAAAGACCTCAAGAGTCCTTCTTCAATGTGTCTTGAGGCCCGATTCCCCTATTATGACTCGAGAGCAATCACGCACTCCCCTTCACCACACGCACGGAGACCTGACGTCCCTAGCACCACACGAGAGGCTCTCTGAGCTCCCCGTTGTACCTCGTGAGAAATCTGATACTGGCGCCGCAGCTGGAGAAAACCCACGAGATGCCCCCATCATCGCGAGATGAGGGCCTTTTTTCCTGCATGGCCAGGAAAACAATCCCGAGTCATCTCCAAACTCCATAGGAGGCTTCACTCCCTTTACGCCACGCAGTGGGCTCCAAGAGATACCCGTCGCGACTCGACAGGAGAGCGGAGTCCTTTTTTTCCCCTCAAGACGAGGCCTGACTCTCCGGCTGAGTCGAGAATGCAACCCTGAGATCCCTGTTGGCCCAGTAGTGGAACACTAGGTCCTGGACACAAGCGTAGATGAGGTCTATTTTGCCCTGCAGTGACTGGAGAGCAATCCCCAGTTCTAACTTGCAACTCGAATGGAATACTGGATTTTCCTGGCGCCATACAAGAGGCTCCCTGAGATCCCCGTGGTACTTCATGAGACACCCCACACTGGCGCCGCAGCTCGAGAAAACCCACGAGACGCCACCGTCATCTCGAGATGAGGGCCTTCTTTTCCTGCATGGCCTGGAGTCCAATCCCGAGTCCTCTCTCCAAACTCCACAGGAGGCTTGACTCCCTTTAGTACACACAGTGGGCTCCAAGAGATACCCATCGCGACTCGAGATGAGAGCGGAATTCTTTGCTTACCCTCGAGGTGAGAACTGACTCCCCGGATGAGTCTGGAATGCAAACCCGAGATCCCTGTCGCCCCTGGAGAGCAATGTTAGATCCTAAACACAAGCCTAGATTAGGTCTCTTTTGCCCTGCAGTGACTCTAGCGCAATCCCCAGCTCCCCCTCGCAACCCGAATGGAAGATAGGATTTCAAGGCCAACAAGAGGAAGCCTAAATTCCCGGTCATAACTCGAGAATCCCGCCGCAACTCGAGCAAAACCACGTGGTTCTCCCGTCATCGCAAGATGAGGCCCTTGACCGCTACAGCGTTTCAAAAGATGTCCCAGGTTCCATCTTGAAATGCGAAACGGTACTTGGCACCCTTGATGCGACCCCAAAAGTCCCCCAGTACGCCGGTCTCACTCAAGGGGAACACCGAGGTTCCCGGCACCACTTCATTTAAGCCCCTTCTCCCCTCCTGATCGTGACCCGTGGGTCGATTCCCCTGCTTTGTCTGCAAGGGGGCCCGACCTTCCCTGCACAACTCAGGATGAGGCCGGTCTCATGGGGAAATTCGATACGTAGCTTTGTGGGTGGTGCCACTTGCTGAAAGACTCCAATTTCCCGGTCCGCTCTTGATAAGAATCCGATGCTCGGACACCTCTTGGAAAGCAGCCTTGAGTATGAAGGTACAACACGAAGGGGCACTAACACACCTGTGCATCATCCGGAAAAACGGGCAGGTTACACACACAGCTCGACAAGTGGCCTGTCACCTCGAGAACAACTCGAGAGGCAAGAGGAGTCCCATCCTCCAGAAAAGACGAGGCCTGACTCTCCTGTACCAACATGCAGGGACCTTGCGATCTGAGTCAGAAATGGAGAGGAACACTGAGGTTCCTGCTTCAACTCGAGATGAGTCCCTCTTACATTCCACCAAATGCAGAGGAGTCTCGAGAGGCCCCTCCAAACTGCACAGTATCCCTGACTTCTCAGAGGCACTCTGAGAAGCTCCCTGAGGTCGCAGGCACAAGTCAAGGGAACCCTGGGTTTTATGCAGTGACCCGAGAAAGACCTCGAGAGTCCTTCTTCAACCCGTCTTGAGGCCCGATTACCCTACCATGACTCGAGAGCAATGACGAGCTCCCCCTAGCCATCTCATGGGGACCTGACTTCCCTGGCGCCACACGAGAGGCTCCCTGAGCTCCCTCTCGTACCTCGTCAGAAACCCGGCACTAGCGCAGCAGTCTAGAAAACCCACGAGACGCCGCCATCATCGCGAGATGAGGGCCTTCTTTTCCTGCATGGCCTGGAGAGGAATCCCGAGTCCTCTATCCAAACAGCACAGGAGGCTTGACTCCCTTTAGGGCACACAGTGGGCTCCAAGAGATACCCATCGCGACTCAAAAGGACAGCGGAGTTCTTTGCTTCCCCTCGAGACGAGGCCTGATTCCCCGGGTGAGTCTGGTATGCAACCCCAAGATCCCTGTCTCCCCTAGGGACGAGCATTAAGTCCTGGACACAAGCCTAGATAAGGTCTATTTTGCCCTGCAGTGACTCGAGAGCAATCCCCAGCTCTCCCTTTAAACTCGAATGGAAGATAGGACTTCCCTGGCCCAACACATGAGGAAGACTGTATTCCCCGGCGAAACTCGAGAATCCCGCCACAACTCGAGAAACGCCACATGGTTCCCCCGTCATCCCAAGATGAGGCCCTTGCCCCCTACAGCGTCTCAAGAGAAGTCCCACGTTCTGTCTTGAAGTGCGAAACGGTATTGGCACCCTTGATGCGCCCTCAAAAGTTCCTCGACACACCAGTCTGACTCGAGGAGAACACCGAGGTTCCCGGCACCACTACATCTGGGCCCCTTCTCCCCTCCTGATCGCGACAGGAGGGTCGATTCCCCTGTTTTGCCTTGAAGGGGTTCCCACCTTTCCCGGTGCATCTCAGGATGAGGCCGGTCTCACGAGGATATTCGAGACATAGCCACGTGGATGGTGACACATGCCGAAAGACCCCGATTTCCTGGTCCGCTCTTGATAAGATCCTGATGCCCGGACACCTCTTTGAAGATAACCCTTTTGATGAAGGCACAACACTTAGGGGCACTGATACCCCTGGGTATCATCCGGAGAAACCCGCAGGTACCACACACAGCTCGAGAAGTGACCTGTCACCCCGTGAACAACTGTAGAGGCAAGCAGAGTTCCATTCCTCCACACAAGACGAGGCCTGACTCTCCTGTTCGAACTCTGCAGCGAAACTGTGATCCGAGTCAGATCTGGCCCAGGGGAAGTCAGGAGAGGAAACATGAGTTTCCTGCCTCCACTCGAGATGAGGCCCTCTTCCATTGCACCGAACCCAGTGGAGTCCCGAGAGACCCCTCCCAAATGCACAGTATCCCTGACTTCTCAGAGGCACCTTTAGACCTTCCTGAGATCACCGGCACAAGTCGAGGGAACCAAGGGTTTCCTGCCCCAACCCGTAAAAGACCTCGAGAGTCCTTCTTCAACGCGTCTTGAGGTGCGATTCCCCTACCATGACTCGAGAGCAATGACGCACTCCCCCTAGCCACGCGCATAGAAACCTGACTTCCCTGGCGCCACAGGAGAGGCTCCCTGAGCTCCCCATTATACCTCGTGAGCAACACCACACTGGAGCCGCAGCTCGAGAATACCCACGAGACGCCCCAGTCCTCACGAGATGAGGGCCTTCTTTTGCTGTATGGCCTTGAGAGCAATCCTGAGTCCTCTCTCCAAACTCCACAGGAGGCTTGACTCATTTTAGGCCACACAGTGAGCTCCAAGATATACACGTCGCGACTTGACAGGAGAGCGGTGTCCTTGGCTTCCCCTCGAGACGAGGCCTGACTCCCCGGGTGAGTCGAGAATGCAATGCTGAGATCGCTTTCGCCCCAGCAGAGGAACATTAGGTCCTGGACACAAGCCTAGATGAGGTCTATTTGGCCCTGCAGTGTCTCGAGAGCAATCCCCAGTTCTAACTCACAATTCGAATGAAAACTGGACTTCCCTGGGCCAGTTGAAGAGGAAGCCTGAATTCCCGGTTGTAACTCGAGAATCCCGCCCCAACTCAAGAAAAACCACGTGGTTCCCCCGTCATCGAAAGATGAGGCCCTTGCCCGCTACAGCGTCTCAAGAGAAGTCCCACGTTCCGTATTGAAGAGCGAAAAGTTACTTGGAACCCTTGATGCGACCCCAAAAGTTTCCCGACATACCAGTCTCACTTGAGGAGAACACCGAGCTTCCCGGCACCACTTCATCTGAGACTCTTCTCCCCTCTTGATCGCGACAGGAGGTTCGATTCCCCTGCTTTGTCTGGAAGGCGTTCCCGACCTTCCTGGTGCACATCAAGATGAGGCCAGTCTCACGACGAAATTCGAGACATAGCCTCGTGGGTGGTGCGGCATGCCAAAAGACCCCGATTCCCTGGTCCGCTCTTGATAAGAACCCGATGGCAGAACCCAACTCGAAGGCAATCCTGTGGAACAAGGCACAACACGAAGGGGCAGAGACACCACGGTGCATCGTCCAGAAAAACCCGCAAGTTCCACATGCAAATCGACAAGTGGCCTGTCACCCCATGAACAACGCGAGAGTCAAGTGGAGTTCCATTCCTCCACACAAGACGAGGCCTGACTCTCCTGTCCCAACTCTGCAGGGACTCTGGGATCCGAGTCAGATCCGGCGCATTCGAAGCCAGGAGAGGAACCCTGTGGTTCCTGCCTCAACTTGTCATGAGGCCCTCTTCCATTGCACCAAACCCAGTGGAGTTCCGAGAGGCCCCTCCCAACTCCACAGTGACCCTGACTTCTCAGAGGCACGCTGAGAAGCTTCCTGAGGTCACTGGCACAAGTCGATGGAACCCAGGGTTTCCTGCTGCAACCCAAGAAAGACCTCGAGAGTCCTTCTTTAACACGTCTTCAGGCCCAATTCCCCTACCATGACTCGAGAACAATGACGGGCTCCCTCTCACCACGTGCATAGAGACCTGACTGCCCTGGCACCACATGAGAGGCTCACTGAGCTCCCAGTCTTACTTCGTGAGAAACCCCACACTAGCGCCACAGCTCGAGAAAACCTACGAGACGCCCCAGTCATCGGGAGATGAGGGCCTTCATTTCCTGCATTGCCTGGAGAGCAATCCCGTGTCCTCCCTCCAAACACCAGAGGAGGTTTGACTCCCTTTAAGCCACTCAGTGGGCTCCAAGACATACTCGTCCGACTCGAGAGGAGAGCAGAGTCCTTTGCTTCCCCTCGAGACGAGGCCTGACTCCAGGGTGAGTCTGGAATGCAACCCCGAGATTCCTGTCGCCCCTTGACATGAACATTAGGTCCTGCACACAAGCCTTGGTGGGGTCTCTTTTGCCTTCAGTGACTAGAGCGCACCTCCAGCTCTTCCTCGAATCTCGAATGGAAGATAAGACTTTTGTGGGCCAACACAAGAGGAAGCATGAATTCCCTGTGGTAACTCAAATATCCCACCGCAACTCGAGAAAAACCAAGTGGTTCCCCAGTCATTCCAAGATGAGGCCCTTGCCCGCTGGAGCACCCCAAGAGAAGTCCCACGTTCCAATTTGAAGAGCGAAACGGTACTTGGAACGCGTTATGCGACCCCAAAAGTTACCCGACATACCTGTCTCACTTAAGGGAAACACCGAGGTTCCCAGCAGCACTTCATCTGAGCCACTTCTCCCCTCCTGATCGCCACAGGAGGGTCGATTCCTCTGCTTTGTCTGGAAGGGTTTCATGACCTTCGCGGGACACCTCAGGATGAGGCCGGTTTCATGAGGAAATTCGAGACTAGCCACGTGGGTGGTGCCAAATGCTAAACGACCCCGATTTCCCAGTCCGCTCTTCATAAGAACACGATGCCCGGACACCTCTTCGAAGGCAACCCTGTGGATGAAGACACAAAACGAAGGGTCACTGACACCCCCATGCATCGTCTGGAAAAACCTGCAGATTCCACACACAGTTTGACAAGGGGCCTGAAACCCCATGAACAACTCGAGAGGCAAGCGGAGTTCCATTCCTCAGAAAAGACATAGCCTGACTCTCCTGTCCCAACTCTGCAGGGACACTACGATCAGACTCAGAATTGAAGAGGAAGCCTGAGGTTCCTGCCTCCACTCGAGATGAGGCCCTCTTCCATTGCGACAAACCCAGTGGAGTCCCGAGAGGCCCCGCCAAATCCACAGCGTCCCTCACCTCTCAGAAGCACCCTGGTAAGTTTCCTCAGGTCCCCGGCAGAAGTCGGGGGAAACGAGGGTTTCCCGCTGCAACCCGAGAAAGACATCGAGAGTCCTTCTTCAACGCGTCTTGAGGCCCTAGTCCCCTCCCATGACTCGAGAACAATGACGCGCTCCTTCTCGCCATGTGCATGGAGACATGACTTCCCTGGAACCGCACGAGAGGCTCCCTGAGATCCTCGTCGTGCCTCGGGAGAAAACCCCCACGGGTGTCACAGCTCGAGGAAACCCCTGAGATGGCCCCTCCTCCGAGGTGAGGGCCTTCTTTTCCTGCCTGGCCTGGAGAGTAATCACGAGTCCTCTCTCAAAAGTGAAGAGGAGGCTGGACTCCCTTGAGGCCACTCAGGGGGCACCAAGATATCCGCGTCGCGACTCGGGAGGAGAGCGGAGTCCTTTGCTTCCCCTCGAGGCGAGGCCTGACTCCCCGGGGGAGCATGGGATTCAACTCCGAGATCCTTGTCTTCCCTGGAGAGGAGCATTAGGTCCTGGACACAGGCCTAGATGAGGTCTCTTTGGCCCTGCAGTGACTCGAGCGCAACCCCCAGCTTTCGCTCGCCACTAGAATAGAAGATTGGGCTACCCAGGGCAGACACAAGAGGAAGCCTGTAATCCCCCGTCGTAACACGAGAATCCCGCCGCAACGCGAGAAAAACCACGTGGTTCCTACCTCTTCGCAAGATGATGCCCTTGCCCGTGAAGGCGTCTCAAGGGAAGTCCCCTGTTCCGCCCTGAAGTGCGAAACGGGACCTGACAGCCTTCATGTGACCCCAAAAGTTCCCCGACACGCCTGGTTCCCTCGAGGGGAACACCGAGGGTCCCGGCACCGCTTCCTCTGAGCCCCTTCTCCCCTCCTGAGCGCGACAGGAGAGTCGATTCCCCTGCGTGGTCTGGAAGGGGTTCCTGGCCTTCCTGGCGCACCTCAGGAGGAGGCCGGTCTCACGAGGACATTTGAAATGAGCCACGTGGGTGGTGCCACACGCCGAACGACCCCGATTCCCCGGTCCGCTCTTGAGAAGAACCCGATGACGTACCCCTCTTAGAATGCAACCCTGTGGGTGAAGGCACAGACCTAAGCGGCATTGACATCACCGTGCATCGTCCGGAAAGACCCGCGGGTTCCACACACAGCTCGACGAGGGGCCTGTGGCCCCCTGAACAACTCGAGAGGCAAGCGGGGTTCCCTTCCTCAGACAAGACGAGGCCTGACTTTCCTGTCCCAACTGTGCAGGGACCCTGCAGTCGGAGTCCGAAACGGAGAGGAAGCCTGAGGTTCTTGCCTCCCAACCAGATGAGGACCTCTTCCGTTGCGCCAGACCCAGCGGAGTCCCGAGGGGCCCCGCCACCTCCACAGGATCCCTCGCCTCTCAGAGGCACCCTGGGAAGTTCCCTAAGTCCCCGGCAGAAGGCGAGGGAAACGAGGGTTTCCCGCCGCCCCCCAAGAAAGACCTCGAGAGTCCTTCTTCAACGCGTCTCCAGGCCCTAGTCCCCTCCCGTGACTCGAGAGCCATGACGCGCTCCCCCTCGCCATGCGCATGGAGACCTGACTTTCCTGGCGCTGCACGGGAGGCTCCCTGAGATCCTCGTCGTGCCTCGGGAGAAAACCCCCACGGGCGCCGCAGCTCGACGAAACCCCTGAGACGCCCCCGTCCTCGCGAGCTGAGGGCCTTCTTTTCCTGCATGGCCTGGAGAGCAATCCCGGGTCCTCTCTCCAAACGGAAGAGGAGGCTGGACTCCCTTGAGGCCGCTCAGGGGGCTCCAAGAGACCCGCGTCGCGACTTGAGAGGAGAGCGGAGTCCTTGGCTTCCCCTCGAGACGAGGCCTGACTCCCCAGGGGAGCCTGGAATGCAACCCCGAAATCCCTGCCTTCCCTGGAGAGGAATATTAGGTCCCGGACACACGCCTAGGTGAGGTCTCTTCGGCCCTGCAGTGACTCGAGCGCAACCCCCAGCTTTCCCTCGCAACCCGAGGGGAAGATTGGGCTTCCCAGGGCCAACCCAAGGGGAAGGCTGAGATCCCCGTCGTAACTCGAGAATCCCGCCGCAACTCGAGAAAAACCACGTGGTTCCCACCTCTTGGCAAGATGAGGCCCTTGCCCGCGACGTCGTCTCAAGGGAAGTCCCCTGTTCGGACCTGAAGGGCGAAACGGTCCCTGACAGCCTTCCTGCGACCCCCAAAAGTCCCCCGACACAAGGGGTCCCCCGAGGGGAACACCGAGGGTCCCGGCACCGCTTCCTCTGAGCCCCTTCTCCCCTCCTGAGCGCGAAAGGACAGGCGATTCCCCTGCGTGGTCTGGAAGGGGTTCCCGGCCTTCCCGGCACACCTCAGGATGAGGCCGGTCTCACGAGGAAATTCGAGACGAGCCACGTGGGTGGGGCCACATGCCGAACGCCCCCAATTCCCCGGTCCGCCCTTGAGAAGGACCCGAGGCCCGGAACCCTCTTCGAAGGCAACCCTGTGGGTGAAGGCACAACACGAAGGGGCACTGCCACCCCCGTGCATCGTCCGCAAAGCCCCGCGGGTTCCACACACAGCTCGACGAGGGGCCTGAGACCCCCTGAGCAACTCGAGAGGCCAGCGGGGTTCCCTTCCTCAGACACGTCGAGGACTGATTCTCCTGTCCCAACTCTGCAGGGACCCTGCGGTCGGAGTCCGAAACGCAGAGGAAGCCTGAGGTTCCTGCCTCCCCTCGAGGTGAGGCCCTCTTCCGTTGCGCCAGACCCAGCGGAGTCCCGAGGGGCCCCGCCACCTCCACAGGATCCCTCGCCTCTCAGAGGCACCCTGGCAAGTTCCCTAAGGTCCCCGGCAGAAGGCGAGGGACACGAGGGTTTCCCGCCGCCCCCCCAGAAAGACCTCGAGAGTCCTTCTTCAACGCGTCTCAAGTCCCTAGTCCCCTCCCGTGACTCGAGAGCCAGGACGCGCTCCCCCTCGCAACGCGCATGGAGAACTGACTTCCCTGGCGCCGCACGAGAGGCTCCCTGAGATCCTCGTCGTGCCTCGGGAGAAAACCCCCACGGGCGCCGCAGCTCGCAGAAACCCCTGAGACGCCCCCGTCCTCGCGAGCTGAGGGCCTTCTTTTCCTGCATGGCCTGGAGAGCAATCCCGGGTCCTCTCTCCAAACGGAAGAGGAGGCTGGACTCCTTTGAGGCCGCTCAGGGGGCTCCAAGAGCCCCGCGTCGCGACTCGAGAGGAGAGCGGAGTCCTTGGCTTCCCCTCGAGACGAGGCCTGACTCCCCGGGGGAGCCTGGAATGCAACCCCGAGATCCCTGCCTTCCCTGGAGCGGAATATTAGGTCCCGGACACACGCCTAGGTGAGGTCTCTTCGGCCCTGCAGTGACTCGAGCGCAACCCCCAGCTTTCCCTCGCAACCCGAGGGGAAGATTGGGCTTCCCAGGGCCAAGCCAAGGGGAAGGCTGAGATCCCCGTCGTAACTCGAGAATCCCGCCGCAACTCGAGAAAAACCACGTGGTTCCCACCTCTTGGCAAGATGAGGCCCTTGCCCGCGACGGCGTCTCAAGGGAAGTCCCCTGTTCCGCCCTGAAGGGCGAAACGGTCCCTGACAGCCTTCCTGCCACCCCCAAACGTCCCCCGACGCGCCGGGGTCCCCCGAGGGGAATACCGAGGGTCCCGGCACCGCTTCCTCTGAGCCCCTTCTCCCCTCCTGATCGCGACAGGAGAGTCGATTCCCCCGCATGGTCTGGAAGGGGTTCCCGGCCTTCCCGGCGCACCTCAGCATGAGGCCGGTCTCACGAAGAAATTCAAGATGAGCCACGTGGGTGGTGCCACATGCCGAACGCCCCCGATTCCCCGGTCCGCTCTTGAGAAGGACCCGAGGCCCGGACCCCTCTTCGAAGGCAACCCTGTGGGTGAAGGCACAACACGAAGGGGCACTGCCACCCCCGTGCATCGTCCGCAACGACCCGCGGGTTCCACACACAGCTCGACGAGGGGCCTGCGACCCCCTGAGCAACTCGAGAGTCCAGCGGGCTTCCCTTCCTCAGACAAGACGAGGACTGACTCTCCTGTCCCAACTCTGCAGGAACCCTGCGGTCGGAGTCCGAATCGGAGAGGAATCCTGAGGTTCCTGTCTCCCCTCGAGGTGAGGCCCTCTTCCATTGCACCAAACCCAGATGAGTCGCGAGAGGCCCCTCCCAACTCCACAGTATCCCTGAATTCTCAGAGGCACCTTGAGAATCTACCTGAGGTCACCGGCTCAAGTCCAGGGAACCCAGGGTTTCCTGCTGCGACCCTAGAAAGACCTTGAGAGTCCTTCGGCGCGTCTTGAGGCCCGATTCCCCTACCATGACTCGAGAGCAAAGACCCGCTCCCCATCGCCATGCGCATGGAGACCTGACTTCCCTGACTCCTGAAGATAGTCTCCCTGAGCTCCCCGTCGTACCTTTTCGGAAACCCCATTCAGGCACCGCAGCTCGAGAAAACCCACGATACGCCCCCGGCATCACGAGATGAGGGACTTGTTTCCTGCCTGGCATGGTGAGCAAAACCGAGTCCTCTCTCCAGACTCCACAGGAGGCTTGACTCTCTTTAGTCCTCTCAGTTGGCTGCAAGAGATACCTGTCAGGACCTGAAGGGAGAGCAGAGTCCTTTGCTTCCCCTCGAGACGAGGCCTGACTCCCCGTGTGAGTCTGGAATGCAACCCCGAGTTCCTGTCACACCTGGAGAGGAAAACTCGGTCCTGGACACAAGCCTAGATGAGGTCTATTTTGCACTGCAGTTACTAGAGCGCAATCGCCAGCTCTCCCTCGCAAATCGAATTGAAGATTGGACTTCCCTGGGCCAATACAATTGGAAGCCTGAATTCGACATCGTAACTCGAGAATCCCGCCGAAACTCGAGAAAATCCACGTGGTTCCCCCATCAGCGCTAGATGAGGCCCTTGCCCGCTACAGCGACTCAAGAGAAGTCCCACGTTCTGTCTTGATGTGCGAAACGGTACTTGGCACCCTTGATGCAATCTCAAAATTCCCCGACATACCGGTCTCACTCGAAAGGAACACCGAGGTTCCCGGAACCACATCATTTGAGCTCCTTCTCCCCTCGTGATCGCGACAGGAGTGTCGATTCCCCTGCTATGTCTGGAAGGGGTTCCCGACCTTTCCAGAGCGCCTAAGGATGAGGCAGGTCTCACGAGGAAATTCGAAACATAGCCTCGTGGGTGGTGCCACAAGCCAAAAGACCCCGATTTCCCGGTCTGCTCTTGATAAGAACGTGATGCCGTGACACCTTTACGAAGGAAAACCTGTGGATGAAAGCACAACACGAAGGGGCACTGACACCGTGCATCGTCCAGAAAAACCCGCAGGTTACAAACACAGTTCAACAAGTGGTCTGTCACCCCGTGAACAACTCGAGAGGCAAGTGGAGTTCCATTCCTCCACACAAGACGAGACCTGATTTTCTGTACCAACTCTGCAGGGAAACTGCGATCCGAGTCAGTACCGGCGCCAGGAAACCCAGGAGAGGAAACATGAGGTTCCTGCCTCCACTCGAGATGAGGCTCTCATCCATTGCACCAAACCCAGTGGAGTCCCGAGAGGCCTTTCCCAACTCCACAGTACCCCTGACTTCTCAGAGGCACCCGGAGAAGCTCCATGAGGTCACCGGCACATGTTGAGGGAACCCAGGGTTTCCTGCCACAATGGGAAAAAGACCTCGAGAGTCCTACTTCAACGTGTCTTGAAGCCCGAATCTGCTTCCATGGCTCTATAGAAATGACACGCACCCCCTCGCCACGCATATGGAGACCTGACTTCCCTGGCGCCATAAGAGAGGCTCCCTGAGCTCCCTGTCGTACCTCGTGAGAAACCCCACACTGACGCCGCAGCTTGAGAAAACTCACCATACGCCCCTGTCATCGCGAGATGAGGGCCTTCTTTTCCTGCATGGCCTGGAGAGGAATCCCGAATCCTCTTTCCAAACTCCACAGGAGGCTTGACTCCCTTTAGGCCACTTAGTGGGCTCCAAGAGATACCCGTCGCGACTCGAGAGGAGAATTGAGTCCTTTGCTTCCCTTCGAGACAAGGCCTGACTCACCAGGTGGGTCTGGAATGCAACCCCGAGATCCCTGTCTCCCCTGGAGAGGAACATTAGGTCCTGGAAACAAGCCTAGATGAGGTCTCTTTTGCCCTTCTGTAACTCGAGAGCAATCCCCCGCTCTCCCTGACAACTCGAATGGAAGATTGGACTTCCCTGGGCCAACACAAGAGGAAGCCTGAATTCCCCTTCGTAACTCGAGAATCCCGCCGCAACTCGAGAAAAAGCACTTGGTTCCCTCGTCATCACAAGATGAGGCCCTTGCCCGCTACAGCTTCTCAAGAAAAGTCCCACGTTCCGTCTTGAAGTGCAAAACGATACTTGACACCCTTGATGTGACCCCAAAAGTTCCCCGAAAGATCGGTCTCACTCGAGGTGAACACCGAGGTTCCCGGCACCAGTTTATCTGAGCCCCTTCTCCCCTCCTGTTCGTGATAGCAGGGTAACTTCCCCTGCTTTGTTTGTAAGGGGTTCCCGACCTTCACGGGGCACTTCAGGATGAGGCCAGTCTCACGAGGAAATTCGAGACGTAGCTCGCGGGTGGTACCACATGCCAAAAGACTATGATTTCCCGGTACGCTCTTGATAAGAACCCGATGCCTGGACACCTCTTTGAAGGCAACCCTGTGGATGAAGGCACAACACAAAGGGGCACTGACACCCTCGTGCATCGTCCGGAAAAACCCGCAGGTTCCACATACAGCTCAACAAGTGGCTTGTCACCCCTGAAGAACTCGAGAGGCAAGTGGGGTTTCATTCCTCTACACAAGACGATGCCTGACTCTCCTGTTCCAACTCTGCAGGGACTTTGCGATCCGAATCAGACCAGCGCCAGTGAAGTAACGAGAGGAACGCTGAGGTTCCTGCCTCCACTCGAGATTAGGACCTCTTCCATTTCACGAAACCCAGTGGAGTCCCGAGAGACGCGTCCCAGCTCCACAGTATCCCTGACTTCTCAGAGGCACCCTGAGAAGCTCCCTGAGGTCACCAGCACAATTCGAGTGAACCCAGGGTTTACTGCCGCCACCATAGAAAGAACTCAAGAGTCCTTCTTCAACGCATTTTGAGGCCTGATTCCCCTACCATGACTCGAGGGCAATGACACGCTCCCTCTGCTACACTCATGAAGCCCTGACTTCCCTGGCGCCACACGAGAGGCTCCCTGAGCTCCCCGTCATACCTCGTGAGAAACCAAACACTGGCGCCACAGATAGAGAAAACCCACGAGACGCCCCCATTTTCGCGACATGACGGCCTTCTTTTCTAGCATGGCCTGGAGAGCAATCCCGAGTCCTCTCTCCAAACTCCACAGTAGGCTTGACTCCCTTTTGGTCACTCAGTGGACTCCAAGACACACCCGTCGCGACTCGAGAGGAGAGCGGAGTCTTTTCCTTCCCCTCGAGGCGAGGCCTGACTCCTCGGGTGTGTCTGATATGTGAACCGGAGATCCCTGTCGCCCCTGGAGAGAAACATTAGGTCCTGGACACAAGCCTAGATGAGGTCTCTTTTTTCCTGCAGTGACTCGAGAGCAATCCCCAACTCTCCCTCGCAACTCGAATGGAAGACTGGACTTCCCTGGGCCAACAGAAGAGGAAGCCTGAATTTCCCGTTGTAACTCAAGAATCCCGCCACAACTCGAGAAAAACCACGTCGTTCCCTCTTCATCGCAAGATGCGGCCATTGCCGCTACAGCGTCTCAAAAGAAGTCTTACGTTCCATCTTGAAGTGCGATACGGTACTTGGCACCTTTGATGCGACCCCAAAAGTTCCCCAACACACTGGTCTCACTGGAGGGGAACACCGAGGTTCCCGGCATCACCTCATCTGTGCCCCTTCTCCCCTCCTGATCGAGACAGGAGGGTCGATTCCCCTGCTTTGTCTGCAAGGGGTTCCGACCTTCCCGGCGCACCTCAGGATGAGGCCGGTCTCACTAGGAAATTCGAGACGTAGCCTGGTGGGTGGTGCCACATGCGGAAAGACCCCGATTTCCCAGTCCGCTCTTAATAGGAACCCGATGCCAGGACACCTCTTCGAAAGCAAACCTGTGGATGAATGCACAACACGAAGGGGTACTGACATCCCCATGCATAGTACGGAAAAACACGCAGATTCCAAACACAGATCGACAAGTATCCTGTCATCCCTTGAAGAACTAGAGAGGCATGCGGAGTTCCGTTGCTCCAAACAAGAGAAGGCCTGACTCTCCTTTCCCAACTCTGCAGGGACCGTGCGATCGGAGTCAGAAATGTAGATGAAACCTGACGTTCCTGCATCAACTCGAAATGAGGCCCTCTTCCATTGCGCCATACCCAGTGGAGTCCCGAGAGGCCCCTAAAACTCCACAGTATCCCTGATTCTCAGAGGCACCCTCAGAAGCTCTCTGCGGTCACTGGCACAAGTCGAGTGAACCCAGGGTTTCCTGCTGCATTCTGAGAAAGACCTTGAGAGTCCTTCTTTACCGCGTCTTGAGGCCCGATACCCTACCATGACTGGAGAGCAATGACGCATTCCCCTCGCCACGCCCATTGAAACCTAACTTCCCTGGTGCCACACGAGAGGCTCCCTGCACTCCCCGTCCTACCTCATGAAAACCCCACACTGGCACCGCCGCTCGAGAAAACTCACGAGACGCCCCCATCATGGTAAGATGAGGGCCTTCTTTTCCTACATGACCTAGAGAGCAATCCCGAGTCCACTCTCCAAACTCCACTGGAGGCCTGACTCCCTTTAGGCCACTCAGTAGCCTCCAAGAGATACACGTCGCTACTCTAGAGGAGAGCAGAGTCCGTTGCTTCCCCTCGAGCCGAGGCCTGACTACTTGGGTGAGTCTGGAATGGGATCCCGAGATCCGTGTTGCCCCTGTAGAGGAAAACTCGGTCCTGGACACAAGCCTAAATGAGGTCTTTTTTGTCCTGCATTGACTCAAGTGCAATCCCCAGCTCTCCCTCGCAACTCGAATGGATGATTGGACTTCCCTGGGCCAACACAAGAGGAAGCCTGTATTCCCCATTGTAATTCGAGAATCCCGCGGCAACTGGAGAAAAACAACGTGGCTCCTCCGTCATCGAAATATGAGGCCCCTGTCAGCTATAGCGTCTCCAGGGAAGTCCCATGTTCCGTCTTGAAGTGTGAAACGGTACTTGGCACCCTTGATGCGACCCCCAAATTTCCCTGACACCCCGGTCTCACTCGAGGAGAACATGGAGGTTCCCAGCACCGCTTCAGCTGAGCCTCTTCTCCCCTCCTGATGGCGACAGGAGGGTCGATTCCCCTGCTTTGTCTGGAAGGGGTTCCCAGACTTCCCGGCGAACCTCAGGATGAGGCCAGTCTCACGAGGGAAGTCGAGACGTAGCCTCGTGGGTTGTGCCACATGCCGAAAGACCCCGATTTCCTGGTCCGCTATTGATAAGATCCCGATGCCCGGTCACCTCTTCGAAGGTAACCCTGTGGATGAAGGCACAACACGAAGGGGCACTGACACCCCTGTGCATCATCCCCCAAAACCGCAGGTTCCACATACAACTCGACAGGTGGCCTGTCATCCCGTGAACAACTCGAGAGGCAAGCGGAGTTCCATTACTCCACACAAGACGAGGTCTGACTCTCCTGTCCCAACTCTGCAGGGACCCTGCTATCCGAGTCAGAAATGGAGAGGAACCCTGACGTTACTGCCTCAATCCGAGATTAGGTCCTCTTCAATTGCACCAGTCCCTGTGATGTCCCGAGAAGCCCCTCTCAACTCCACAGTATCCCTGACTTCTCAGAGGAACCCCGCTAAGCTCCCTGAGGTCATGGGCACAAGTCGAGGGAACCCAGGGTTTCCTGCCACACCCCGAGAAAGACCTCGAGAGTTCTTCTTCGAAGCGTCCTGAGGCTTGATTCCCCTACCATGACTCGAGAGCAATGAGGCGCTCCCCCACGCCACGTCCATGGAGACCTGACTTCCGTGGCACCACAGGAGTCTCCCTGAGCTCCCCGTCCTATCTCGTGAGAAACCCCAACCAGGCACTGCACCTTGAGAAAACCCACGAGACGCCCCCGTCATCGCGAGATGAGGGCCTTCTTTTCCTGCATGGCCTAGAGAGCAATCCCGAGTCCTCTCTCCAAATTCCACAGGAGGCTTAACTCCATTTAGGCCACTCTTGGGCTCCAAGGGATACCCGTCGCGACTCGAGAGGAGAGCGGAGTCCATTCATTCCCTTCGAGACGAGGCCTGACTCCCCGGGTGAGTCTGGAATGCAACCCCGAGATCCCTGTCGCCCCTGGAGAGAAAAACTCGGTCCTGGACACAAACCTAGATGAGCTCTATTTTGCCCTGCAGTGACTCGAGAGCAATCTCCAGCTCTCACTTGCAACTCGAATGGAAGATTGGACTTCCCTGGGCCAACACAAGAGGAAACCTGTATTCCCCATCGTAACTCAAGAATCCTGCCGCAACTCGAGAAAAAACACGTGGGTCCCCCGTCAGTGCTAGATGAGGCCCTTGCCCACTACAGCATCTCAAGAGAAGTCCCAGGTTCCGTCTTGAAGTGCGAAACGGTACTTGGCACCCTTGATGCAACCAGAAAAGTTACCCGACTTTCACTCAAGGAGAGCACCGAGGTTCCCGGCACTACTTCATCTGAGCCCTTTCTCTCCTCCTGATCCCGAAAGGAGGGTCGATTCCCCTGCTTTGTTTGGAAAGGGTTCCCGGACTTTCCTGCGCGCCTCAGGATGAGGCCGGTCTCACGAGAAAATTCGAGACGTAGCCTAGTGGGTGGTGCAACATGCTGAAAGACCCCAATTTTCCGGTCCGCACTTGAGGAGAACACGATACCGGGACACCTCTTCGAAGGCAACCTTGTGGATGAAGGCACAACAGGAAGGAGCACTGACGCCCCCGTGCATCTCCGAAAAACCCGCAGGTTCCACACACATCACGAAAAGTGGTGTTATCCTTGAACAACTTGAGATGTAAGCGGAGTTCCATTCCTCCGCAGAACACGAGACCTGACACTCCTAAGCAAACTCAACAGGGACCCTGCGATCTGAGTCACATCCGGCCTCCAGGAAGTCAGGAGCAGAACCCTGAGGTTCCTGCCTCAACTCGAGATGAGGCCCACTTCCATTGCACCAAACCCAAAGGAGTCCCGAGAGGCCTCTCCCAAATCCACAGTATCCCTGACTTCTCAGAGGCACCCTGAGACGCTCCCTGAGGTCACCGGCACAAGTCAAGGGAACCCAGGGTTTCCTGCCACAACCCTAGAAAGACATCGAGAGTTCTTTTTCAACCCGTCATGAGGCCCGATTCCCCTACCCTGACTTGAGAGCAATGACGCGCTCCCCCTTGCCCCGCCCATGGAGACCTGACTTCCCTGTTGCCACACGAAAGGCTACCTGAACTCCCCGTCGTACCTCGTGAGAAACCCCACACTGGCGCCGCAGCTCGAGAAAACCCACGAGACGCCCCCGTCATCTCGAGATGTGGGCCTTCTTTTCCTGCATGGCCTGGAGAGCAATCCCGAGTCCTCTCTCCAAACTGAAGAGGAGGGTTGACTCCCTTTAGACCACTCAGTGGGCTCCAAGAGATACGCGTTGCAACTCGAGAGGAGAGCCGAGTCCTTTGCTTCCCCTCGAGACGAGGCCTAACTCCCCGGGTGAGTCTGTAATGCAAACCCGAGATCCCTGTCGCCCTTGGAGAGGATCACTGGGTCCTGAACACAAGGCTAGATGAGGTCGCTTTTGCCCTGCAGTAACTCGAGAGCACTCCCCAGCTTTCCCTCGCAACCCGAATGGAAGATTGGACCTCCCTGGGCCAACACAAGAGGAAGCCTGAATTCCCAGTAGTAATTCGAGAATTCCGCCTCAACTTGAGAAAAACCACGTGGTTCCTCCGTCATTGCAAGATGAGGCCCTTGCCCGCTCCAGCGTCTCAAGAGTAGTCCCACGTTCTGTCTTCAAGTGCGAAATGATATTTGGCACCCTTAATGCTACCCCAAAAGTTCCCCGACATACGGGTCGCACTAGCGGGGAACACCGAGGTTCCTGGCACCACTTCATCTGAGCCCCTTCTCCCCTCCTGATCGCGAAAGGAGGGTCAATTCCCCTGCTTTGTCTGCAAGGGGTTCCCGACCTTCTCCACGCACCTCAGATGAGGCTGTCTCACGAGGAAATTCGAGACGTAGCCTCGATGGTGGTGCCACATGCCGAAAGACCGCGATTTCCCGATCCGCTCTTGATAAGAACGCGATGCCCAGACACCTATTCGAAGATAGTGTGGATGAAGGCACAACACGAAGGGGCACTGACACCCCCGTGCATCATCCGGAAAAGACCGCAGGTTACTCATACAGCTCAACAAGTGCCTGTCACCCAGTGAACAACTCGAGAGGCAAGCGGAGGTCCATTCCTGCACACAAGACAAGGCCTGACTCACCTCTCCCAACTATGCAGGGGGCTGCGATCGGAATCAGAAATGGAGAGGAACCCTGAGGTTCCTGCCTCCCCTCGAGATGAGGCCCCCTTCCATTTCACCAAACCCAGTGGAGTCCCGAGAGGTCTTTCCCAACTCCACAGTATCCCTGACTTCTCAGAGGCACCCGGAGAATCTCCCTGAGGTCACCGGCACAAGTCGAGGGAACCCAGGTATTCTTGCCAAGACCCGAGAGAGATCTTGAGAGTCCTTCAACGCGTCTAGAGGCCTGATTCCCCTACCATGACTCGAGAGCAATGACGCGCTCCCCCTCGCCACACGCATCGAGACCTAACTTCCCTGGCGCCACACAAGAGGCTCCCTGAGCTCCCCGTCGTACCTCCTGAGAAACCAACACAGGCGCTGCAGCTCGGTAAAACCACCGAGACCCCCCCCGTCATCGTGAGATGAGGGCCTTCTTTTCCTGCATGTCCTGGAGTGCAATCCCGAGTCCTCTCTCCAAACTCCAGAGGAGGCTTGATTCCCTTTAGTCCACTCAGTGGGCTCCAAGAAATACCCGTCGCGACTCGAGAAGAGAGAGAAGTCCTTTGTTTCCCCTCGAGAGGACGCCTGACTCCTGGGTGAGTCTAGAATGCAACCCCAAGATCCCAGTCATCCCTTGAGAGGAACATTAGGTCCTAGACACAAGCCTGGATGAGGTTTCTTTTGCCCTGCAGTGACTCGAGCGCAACCCCCAGCTCTCCCTCGCAACTCGAATGGAAGATTGGGCTTCCCTGGGCCAACACAAGAGGAAGCCAGAAATCCCCTTCGTAACTCGAGAATCCCGCCGCAACTCGAGAAAAACCACGTGTTTCCAACGTCATCCCAAGATGAGGCCCTTGCTGCTATGGCGTCTCAAGAAAAGAACCACGTTCCGTCTTGAAGTGCGAAACGGTATTTGCACCCTTGATGCGACACCAAATGTTCCCGGACACGCCGGTCTCACTCGACAGGAACACCGAGGTTCCCGCACCACTTCATCTGAGCACCTTCTCCCCTCCTGTTCGAGACAGGAGGGTCTATTCCCCTGCTTTGTTTGGAAGGGGTTTCCCACATTCCCGGCGCACCTAAGGATGAGGCCGGTCTCACGAGTAAATTCGAGACATAGCGTCGTGGGTGGTGTCACATGCCGAAATACCCCGATTTCCCGGTCCACTCTTGAGAAGAACCCGATGCCCGGACACCTCTTCGAAGGCAACCCTGTGGACGAAGGCACAAAATGAAGGGTCACTGACACTCCCGTGCATCATTCGGTAAAAGCCGCAGGTTCCACACACAGCTCGACAAGAGGCCTGTCATCCCATGAACAACTCGAGAGGCAAGCAGAGTTCCATTCCTCCACTCAAGACGAGGCCTGACTCTCCGGTCCCAACTCTGAAGGGACCCTGCGATCGGAGTCCGAAATGGAGAGGAACCCTGAGGTTCCTGACTCCACTCGAGATGAGGCCCTCTTCCATTACACCAAAAACAGTGGAGGCCCGAGAGGCCCCTCCCAAATCCACAGTATCGCGACTTCTCAGAGGCACCCTTAGAAGCTCCCTGAGGTCACTGGCACAAGTCGAGGGAACACAGGGTTTCCTGACGCAACCCGAGAAAGACCTCGAAAATCCTCCTTCAACGCATCTTGAATCCCGATTCCCCTACCATGACTCGAGAGCAATGACACATTCCCCCTCGCCACTCGCATGGAGACTTGACTTCCCTGGCGCCACACGAGAGGCTCCCTGAGCTCCCCGTCATACCTCGTGAGAAATCCCACACTGGCTCCCCAGCTCGAGAAAACACACGAGACGCCTCCGTCATCGCGAGATGAAGGCCTTCTTTTCCTGCATGGCCTGGAGAGCAATCTCGAGGCCTCTCTTCAAACTCCACAGGAGGCCTGACTCCCTTTAGGCCACTCTGTGGGCTCCAAGAGATACCCGTTGGGACTCGAGAGGAGAGCGGAATTCTTTGCTTCCCCTATATACCAGGCCTGACTCCTCAGGTGAGTCTGGAATGCAACCCCGAGATCCCTGTCGCCCCTGGAGAGGAACATTAGGTCCTAGACACAAGCATAGATGAGGTCTCATTTGCCCTGAAGTGACTCGAGAGCAATCCCCTGCTCTCCCTCGCACCTCGAATGGAAGAATGGACTTCCCTGGGACAACACAAGAGGAAACCTGAATTCCCCGTCGTAATTCGAAAATCCCACTGCAACTCGAGGAAAACCACGTGGTTCCCCCGTCATCGCAAGATGAGGCCCTTGCCAGCTACAGCGTCTCAGGAGAAGCCCTACGTTCCATCTTGAAGTTTAAAACGATAATTGGCAACCTTGATGTTAGCACAAAAGTTCCCTGACACCCTGGTCTCACTCGAGGGGAACACCAAGGTTCGGTGCACCGCTTGTTCTGAGCCCCTTATCCCCTCCTGATCGCGACGGGAGGGTCGATTACCCTGCTTTGTCTGGAAGGGGTTCCGGACCTTCCCGGCGCACCTCAGGATGAGGCCGGTCTCACGAGGAAATTCGAGACGTAGCCTTGTGGTTGTTGCCACACGCCGAAAGACCCCGATTTCCCTGTCTGCTCTTGATAAGAACCCAATGCTAGGACACCTCTTCGAAGGCAATCCTGTGGACGAAGGCACAAAACGAAGGGGTCTGACACCCTCCTGCATCGTTGGAAAAGCCCGCAAGTTCCACATACAGATCGACAAGTGGCCTGTCACCCCGTGAACAACTCGAGAGGCAAGAGGAGTTAAATTCCTCCACACAAGACGAGGCCTGACTCTCCTGTCCCAACTCTGCATGGACACTGAGATCCGATTCAGAAATGGAGAGGAACCATGAGGTTCCTGCCTCAACTCGAGATAAGGCCCTCTTCTACTGCACCAAACCCAGTGGAGTTCGGAGCGGCCCCTCCCAACTGCACAGTATCCCTGACTTCTCAGAGGCACCCTGAAAAGCTCCCTGAGGTCACGGGCATAAGTCGACGGAACCCAGGGTTTCCTGCCGTAACCTGAGAAAAACCTTGCGAGTCCTTCTTCACGCGTCTTGAGGCCCGATTCCCCTACCATGACTGGAGAAAAATGACGCGCTCCCCCTCGCCACGCGCATGAAGATCTGACTTCCCCGGCACCACATGAGAGGCTCCCTGAGCTCCCCATCGTACCTCGTGAGAAACCCCACACTGGCGCCGCAGCTCGAGAAAACCCACGAGACGCCCCTGTCATGGTGAAATGAGGGCCTTTCCTGCATGACCTGAAGAGCAATCCCGAATCCTCTCTCCAAACTCCAAAGGAGGCTTGACTCCCTTTAGGTCACTCAGTGGGCTCCAAGAGATACCCGTCGATACTCAGGAGGAGAGCGGTGTCCTTTGCTTCCCCTCGAGATGAGGCCTGACTACGAGGGTGAGTCTGGAATGCAACCCTGGATCCCTGTCGCCCCTGGAGAGGAACCTTAGGTCCTGGACAAAAGCCTAGATGAGGTCTCTTTGGCCCTGCAGTGACTCAAGCGCAACCCCTAGCTTTCCCTTGCAACTCGAATGGAAGATTGGCCTTTCTGAGCCAACACAAGAGGAAGCCTGAATTTCCAGTTGTAATTTGAGAAACCCGCCGCAACTCGAGAAAAATCACGTGGTTCCCCGTATTGCAAGATGAGGCCCTTGCCCCCTACAGCGTCTCAAGAGAAGTTTCACATTCCGTCTTGAAGTGCAAAACAGTACTTGGCACCCTTGATGCGACCCCAAAAGTTCCCCTATATACCGATCTCACTAGAGGGGACACTGAAGTTTCCGGCACCACTTCATCTGAGGCCTTTCTCCTCTCCTGATCGCGATAGGAGGGTCGATTCCACTGCTTTGTCTCGAAGGGATTCCCGACCTTCCCGGCACACCTCAGGATGAGGCCGGTCTCACGAGGAAATTCGAGAGGTAGCCTCGAGGGCCATACTACATGCCGAAAGACCCCGATTCCATGGTCCACTTTTGATCAAAACCAGACTCCTGGACACCTCTTCGAAGGCAAGCCTGTGGATGAAGGCACAACACGTAGGGGCACTGACACCCCGTGCATCTTCCGGAAAAACCCGCAGGTTCCTCACACAGCTCCACAAGTGGTCTGTCACCTCGTGAACAACTCGAGAAGCAAGCGGAGTTCCATTCCTCCACACAAGACGATGCCTGACTCTCCTGTCACAATTCTAGGGACCTTGCGCACCGAGTCAGAAATGGAGAGGAAGCCTGAGGTTCCTGCCTCCACTCAAGATGAGGCCCTTTTCCATTGCCACAAAACCAGTGGAGTCCCGAGAGGCCCGTCCCAAATCCACAGTATGCCTGACTTCTCAGAGGCACCCTGAGAAGCTCCCTAAGGTCACCGGCAGAAGTCGACGGAACCCAGGGTTTCCTGCCGCAACCCGAGAAAGACCTTGAGAGTCCTGCTTTAACGTGTCTTGAGGCCCGATTCCCGTATCATATCTCGAGAGAAATGACGCGCTCCCCCTTGCCATGCGCATGGAGACCTGAATTCCCTGGTGCCACACGAAAGGCTCCCTGAGCTTCCCGTCGCACCTCGTCAGAAACCGCACACTGGCACCGCAGCTCGAGAAAACCAACAAGACGCCCCTGTCATCGCGAGATGAGGGTCTTCTTTTCCTGCATGGCCTGGAGAGCAATCCTGAGTCCTGTCTCCAACTCCACAGGGGGCTTGACTCCCTTTAGGCCACTCACTGGGCTCCAAGAGACACCTGTGGTGACTCAAGAGGAGAGCGGGGTCCTTTGCTTCCCCTCGAGTCGAGCTCTGACTCCCAGGATGCGTCTGGAATGCAACCCCGAGATCGCTGTTGGCCCTGGAGAAGAATATTAGGTCCTGGACACAAGCCTAGATGAGGTCTCTTTTGCCCTGCAGTGACTCAAGACCAAACCCCAGCTCTCCCTCGAAACTCGAATGGAAGATTGGACTTCCCTGGGCCAACACAAGAGGAAGCCTGAATTCCCCGTCGTAACTCGAGAATCCCGCCGCACCTTGAGAAAAACCACGTGATTCCCCCGTCATCCCAAGATGAGGCCCTTGCCCTCTACAGCGTGTCAAGAGAAGCCCCAAGTCTGTATTGAAGTGAAAAACGGTACATGGCACCCTTGAAGCGACCCCAAAAGTTTCCCGACACACCGGTCCCACTCGAGGGGAACACCGAGGTTCCCGACACGACTTCAACTGAGCCCTTTCACTCCTCCTGATCGTGACAAGATGGTCGATTCCCCTGCTTTGTCTGGAAGGGGTTCCCGATCTTCATGGCGCACCTCAGGATGACACCAGTCTAATGAAGAAATTCGAGACGTAGCCTCATGGATGGTGCCACGTTCTGAAAGACCCCGATTTCCTGCTCTGCTATTGATAAGAACCCGATGTCCGGACACCTCTTTGAAGGCAACCCTGTGGATGAAGGCACAACACGAAGGGGCACTGACCCCCTCATGCATCTTACGGAAAAAACCGAAGGTTCCACTCACAGCTCGACAAATGGTCTGTTATCCTGTGAACAACTCGAGAGGCAAGTGGAGTTCCATTCCTCCACACAAGACGAGGCCTGACTCTCCTGTCCCAACTCTTCAGGGACCCTGTGGTCGGAGTTTTAAATGGAGAGGAACCCTTAGGTTCCTGCCTCAACTCGAGATGAGAACCTTTGCCATTGCACCAAACACAGTGGAGTTCCGAGAGCACCTCCCAAGTCCACAGTATGCCTGACTTCTCAGAGGCACCCTGAGAAGCTCCCTGAGGTCACCGGTACAAGTCGAGGGAACCCAGTGTTTCCTGCCGCAACCTGAGAAAGACCTCGAGACTCCTTCTTCAACGCGTCTTGAGTCCCGATTTCCCTACCATGACTCGAGAGCATTTATGGGCTCCTCCTCATCACACGCATAGACACCTGACTTTCCTGGCGCCACACGAGAGGCTCCCTGAGCTCCCCGTCGTACCTCGTGAGAAAACTCATACTTGCGCTCCAACTCGAGAAAACCCACAAGACGCCCCCGTCATTGCGAGCTGAGGGCCTTCTTTCCTGTATGGCCTGGAGAGCAATCCCGAGTCCTCTCTCCAACTCCACAGGAGGCTTGACTCCCTGGAGGCCACTCAGTGGGCTCCAAGAGATACCTATCGCGACCCAGGAGGATATCAGAATCCTTTGCTTCCCCTCGAGCCGAGGCCTGACTCACTGGGTGAGACTGGAATGCGTCCCCGTGATCCCTATCGCCCCTGGAGAGGAACATTAGGTCCTGGACACAAGCCTAGATGAGGTCTATTTTGACCTGCCGTGAATTGAGAGCAATTCCCACCCAGCTCTCCCTGGCAACTCGAATGGAAGAATGGACTTCCCTGGGCCAACAGAAGAGGAAACCTGAATTCCCCGTCGTAAGTCAACAATCCCATCGCAACTCGAAAAAAACCACGTGGTTTCCCCTTCATCACAAGATGAGGCCCTTGCCCGCCACAGCGTCTCAAGAGAAGTCCCACGTTTCATCTTGAAGTTTGAAACAGTATTTGGCAAGCTTCGTGAGACCCCAAAAGTTCCCTGACATACCGGTCTCACTCAAGGGGAACACCGAGGTTCCCGGCACCACTTCATCTGAGCCCCTTCTCCCCTCCTGATCGCAACAGTAGGGTCGATTAACCTGCTTTGTCTGGAAGGCTTTCCCGACCTTCCAGGGGCACCTCAGCATGAGGCCCGTCTCACGAGGAAATTCGAGACGTAGCCTCGTGTGTGGTGCCGCATTCCAAAAGACCCCGATTTCCTGGTCTGCTCTTAATAAGAACCTGATGCCCGCACACCACTTCGAAGGCAACCCTGTGGATGAAAGCACATCACGAAGGGGCACTGACACCCCCGTGCATTGTCTGGAAAAAACCGCAGGTTCCACACACAGCTCGACAAGTGGCCTGTCACTCCTTGAACAACTCGAGAGGCAAGCGGAGTTCCATTCCTCCACACAAGACGAGGCCTGACTCTCCTGTCCCAACTCTGCAGGGACCCTGCAATCTGAGTCAGAAATGGAGAGGAACCCTGAGGTTCCTTCCTGATCTCGAGATTAGGCCCTCTTCCATTGCAGCAAACCCAGTGGAGTCCCGAGAGGCCTCTCCCAGCTCCATAGTATCCCTGACTTCTCAGAGGCACCCTGAGAAGCTACCTGAGGTCACAGGCACAAGTCGAGGGAGCCCAGGGTTTCCTGCCGCAACCCGAGAAAGACCTCGAGCGTCCTTTTTCATTGCGTTGAGCCCTGATTCCACTACCATGACTCGAGAGCAATGACGTGCGCCCCCTCGCCACTCGTATGGAGACTTGACTTCCCTGACACCACACGAGAGGCTCCCTGAGCTCCCGGTCGTACCTTGTGAGAAACCCCACACTGGCACCGCAGCTCCAGAAAAACCACGAGACTCCCCCGACATCGCGAGATGAGGGCCTTCTTTTCCTGCATGGCCTGGAGAGCAATCCCGCGTGCTCTCTCCAAACTCCACAAGAGAGGTGCCAAGATTGCTGAGGAGTAGGACGGGGAGAACTCTTTCCCCCCCAAACAATTTCATCAAAAGAGCATTTAAACGTCGAGTAAATTCCACAATACAACTTATGAATGCTGCCAGAGGACATCAGGCACCCAGAAAAGAACCCAACTCTTGGAAAGTAGGTAGGAAAAAGTATAAAAGACAAAAAAAGAGACAAAAGAGGGAGGGAGGGATTTCCGTCCCGGGAAGATAGTCTTAAAAAGAGAAAAGTTTCCAAACACCAGGAAAGCTTTTCACTGCCAAATCTTTGCCAAGCTTTGGAAGCACAAAGGGCAACATAAGGGGGATAAAAATAAATAAACAATTAAAACTCGCAGATTGCAAGCCCTACGGTAACTCCCCCAGCCGCAAAGCAGTGCAGACGCCTGCTCACACCATTAGCAAGCAGGGGCTGGGCAGGGAGGCACGGCGCGGGCTGCATCGCTTAGAGTAAGAATCTGGCCTGAATACCCTGAGCACTATCTGAACGAAATAACTTGGGCTAGCAAACCAGACTCTGGGATATCTACCACGCAAAAAGCCAGCCCTAACCTAAGACACCGCCAGGCCCGCGCACGGAACAAAGGACTGAACAGAGATAGCCGGCTGCAGACCTTCCCCCTCCGGTGACAGGCAGCCAGAGCCAGAAGAGGGCAATCGCAGCCCCAGAGAGACATTATCTATAAAACTGTAAGCAGCCTTCTTTGCTAACTAAAACTTCTTGGGGATCTGGACGGTCAACATCTGCCTGAGAAGGTGCGCCTGTTTTACACCCAGATAACCGAGTGGCGGGGAGGCGATAAGTCACAACATTGGCGCTCGCCAAACACCTCATCACCTGAGCTGCTCGGACCTGGGAAGAGCACAAAACGCAGGCCCAACCGAGTCTGTGCCTCTGAGGACTACCCGAGTGCCTGAACCTGAGCGGCTTGGACCTGGGAGGTGCATGAAGCCCAGGGCCAGCCTCGGATTGTTCCCGGTGGAACAACCTAGAGCCCGAGCAGTGTGGGCAGGGAGGCTACACGTGCCGTGAGCGGGGGCAGACCCAGTGTGGCTGAGGCACTGCGAGCGCACGCCAGTGTTATATGTTTGCAGCATCACTCCCTCCCTCCCTCCCCACAGCGCAACTGAACAAGTGAGCCTAAAAAAAAAAAGTGTCCTCCACCGTCCCCTTTGTGTCAGGGCGTAAACCAGACACTGAAGAGACCAGCAAACAAAAGAAGCTATAACAGAGGGAAACGCCTTGGAAGCTACAGGCAATAGATTAAAACCCTGTGGTTACTAGGACTACATAGGAAGGCGCCTATAGATCTTGAGAAATATAAGTCGGACCAAGGAACTAGCCAAAAATGAACCGAACTCACGATACTCACAACAAAACCAGAGAAAGTCCTAGATATATTTTTATGATCATTCTTACTTTTTTTTAATTTTTTTAATTTTAAGTTCTCTATTGTTCATTTAATTTTCACTTTTATAACCTATTACTTTGCAAAAAAAAAGACCCTATTTTTTTCTTCTTCAGCAAACTTCATGTATGTATATATATATATATATATATATATATATAATAATTTTTTGACCTTGTTTTTTTGTTTTGTTTTTTTTTTCTTCTTTTCTTTAACATTGTATTTTTGAAATTCCAAACTGTACTCTAGATTTTTAATTTATGCTTTTTGATATTTGATATCAATTTTGTACCTGTAGTTTCTTTATAATTTTTGCGACATTGCTTGTTTTTGTTTGTTTGTTTTCTCTTTAGTTTTCTTCTTCCTTTTTTTTAACATTGTATTTTTGAAATTCCAAACTCTACTCTAGATTTTTAATTTTTGCTTTTTGGTATTAGTTATCAATTTTGTACCTGTATTTTCTTGATAATTTTTGCGACCTTGTTTGTTTTTCTTTGTTCGTTTTTTCTCTCTTTCTTTTCCTTCTTCTTTTCTTTAACATCGTATTTTTGAAATTCCAAACTCTACTCTAGATTTTTAATTTTTGCTTTTATGTATTTGTTACCAATTTTGTACCTTTAAGAACCCAATCTTCAGTACCCATTTTTCACTAGGGAGCGAGATTACTGGCTTGACTGCTCTCTCTCCCTTTGGACTCTCCTTTTTCTCCACCAGGTCGCCTGTGTCTCCTCCCTAACCCCTCTCTACTCTACCCAACTCTGTGAATTTCTGTGTATTCCAGACGGTGGAGAACACTTAGGGAACTGATTACTGGCTGGATCTGTCTCCCTCCTTTTCATTCCCCCCTTTTATCCTTCTGGCCACCTCTGTCTCCTTCCTCCTTCTTCTCATCTCTGTATAACTCTGTGAACATCTCTGAGTGGTCCAGTTGTGGAGTGCATATAAGGAAGTGACTACTGGCCAGCCCACTCTCTCCACTATTGATTCCACCTGATCTCATTTGGGTCACCTCTAACTCCCTCCTCCCTCTTCTCTTCTCCATGTAATGATGTGAACCTTTCTGAGTGGCCCTCACAGTAGAGAAACTTTTCTTCTTTAACGTAGATGTTTTATCAATGGTGCGCTATAGAAGGAGAAGTTTTGAAACTACTGTAAAAGTAAGACAGATAACTGGAAGCAGGAGGCTTAAGTCCAAACCCTGACTCCAGGGAACTCCTGACTCCAAGGAACATTAATTGACAGGAGCTCATCAAATGCCTCCATACCGACACTGAAATCAAGCACCACACAAGGGCCAACAAGTTCCAGGGCAAGACTTACCAAGCCAATTCTCCAGCAACAAAGGAACGCAGCCCTGAGCTTCAAGATACAGGCTGCCCAAAGTCACCCCAAAACCACAAACATCTCATAACTCATTACTGGACACTTCATTGCACTCCAGAGAGAAGAAATACAGCTCCACCCACCAGAACACGGACACAAGCTTCCCTAACCAGGAAACCTTGACAAGACACCTGTACAAACCCACACACAGTGAGGAAATGCCACAGTAAAGAACTCCACAAACTGCCAGAATACAGAAAGGACACCCCAAACTCAGCAATTTAAACAAGATGAGACAGAGGAATACCCAGCAGATAAAGGAACAGGATAAATGCCCGCCAAACCAAACAAAAGAGGAAGAGATAGGGAATCTACCTGATAAAGAATTCCGAGTAAGGATAGTGAAATGGATCTAAAATCTTGAAATTAAAATGGAATCACAGATAAATAGCCTGGAGACAAGGATTGAGAAGATGCAAGAAAGGTTTAACAAGGACCTAGAAGAAATAAAAAAAGAGTCAATATATAATGAATAATGCAATAAATGAAATTAAAAACACTCTGGAGGCAACAAATAGTAGAATAACAGAGGCAGAAGATAGGATTAGTGAATTCGAAGATAGAATGGTAGAAATAAATGAATCAGAGAGGATACATGAAAAACGAATTAAAAGAAATGAGCACAATCTCAGAGACCTCCAGGACAATATTAAACGCTACAACATTCGAATCATAGGGGTCCCAGAAGAAGAAGACAAAAAGAAAGACCGTGAGAAAATACTTGAGGAGATAATAGTTGAAAACTTCCCTAAAATGGGGAAGGAAATACTCACTCAATTCCAAGAAACCCAGAGAGTCCCAAACAGGATAAAGCCAAGGCGAAACCCCCCAAGACACATATTAATCACATTAACAAAAATCAAACACAAAGAACAAATATGAAAAGCAGCAAGGGAAAAACAACAAATAACACACAAGGGAATTGCCATAAGGATAACAGCTGATCTTTCAATAGAAACTCTTCAAGCAAGGAGGGAATGGCAAGACATACTTAAAATGATGAAAGAAAATAACCTACAGCCCACATTATTGTACCCAGCAAGGATCTCATTCAAGTACGAATGAGAAATCAAAAGCTTTTCAGACAAGCAAAAGCTGAGAGAATTCTGCACCACCAAACCAGCTCTCCAACAAATACTAAACAGGAAACACAAAAACGGTGTATAAATTCAAACCCCAAACAATAAAGTAAATGGCAATGGGATCATACTTATCAGTAATTACCTTAAACGTAAATGGGTTGAATGCTCCAACCAAAAGACAAAGACTGGCTGAATGGACACAAAAACAAGACCCCTACATATGTTGTCTACAAGAGACCCACCTCAAAACAGGGGATACATACAGACTGAAAGTGAAGGGCTGGAAAAAGATTTTCCATGCAAATAGGGACCAAAAGAAAGCAGGAGTAGCGATACTCATATCAGATAAAATAGACTTTAAAACAAAGGCTGTGAAAAGAGACAAAGAAGGTCACTACATAATGATCAAAGGATCAATCCAAGAAGAAGATATAACAATTATAAATATATATGCACCCAACGCGGGAGCACCACAGTATGTAAGACAAATGCTAACAAGTATGAAAGGAGAAATTAACACTAACACAATAATAGTTGGAGATTTTAATACCCCACTCACACCTATGGATAGATCAACTAAACAGAAATTTAACAAGGAAACACAAACTTTAAATGATACAATAGACCAGTTAGACCTAATTGATATCTATAGGACATTTCATCCCAAAACAATGAATTTCACCTTTTTCTAAAGTGCACATGGAACCTTCTCCAGGATAGATCACATCCTGGGCCATAAAGCTAGCATTGGTAAATTCAAAAAAATAGAAATCATTCCAAGCATCTTTTCTGACCACAATGCAGTAAGATTAGATCTCAATTACAGGAGAAAAACTGTTAAAAATTCCAACATATGGAGGCTGAACAACACGCTGCTGAATAACCAACAAATCACAGAAGAAATCAAAAAAGAAATCAAAATTTGCATAGAAACGGATGAAAATGAAAACACAACAACCCAAAACTTGTGGGACACGGTAAAAGCAGTCCTAAGGGGAAAGTTCATAGCAATACAGGCACACCTCAAGAAACAAGAAAAAAGTCAAATAAATAAACTAACTCTACACCTAAAGCAACTAGAAAAGGAAGAAATGAAGAACCCCAGGGTTAGTAGAAGGAAAGAAATCTTAAAAATTAGAGCAGAAATAAATGCAAAAGAAACAAAAGAGACCATAGCAAAAATCAACAAAACCAAAAGCTGGTTCTTTGAAACGATAAATAAAATTGACAAACCATTAGCCAGACTCATCAAGAAACAAAGGGAGAAAAATCAAATCAATAAAATTAGAAATGAAAATGGAGAGATCACAACAGAAAACACAGAAATACAAAGGATCATAAGAGACTACTATCAACAATTATATGCCAATAAAATGGACAACGTGGAAGAAATGGACAAATTCTTAGAAAAGTACAACTTTCCAAAACTGGACCAGGGAAGAAATAGAAAATCTTAACAGACCCATCACAAGCACGGAAATGGAAACTGTAACCAAAAATCTTCCAGCCAACAAAAGCCCAGGTCCAGACGGCTTCACAGCTGAATTCTACAAAAAATTTAGAGAAGAGCTAACACCTATCCTGCTCAAACTCTTCCAGAAAATTGCAGGGGAAGGTAAACTTCCAAACTCATTCTATGAGGCCACCATCAGCCTAATACCAAAACCTGACAAAGATCCCACAAAAAAAGAAAACTACAGGCCAATATCACTGATGACATAGATGCAAAAATCCTTAACAAAATTCTAGCAATCAGAATCCAACAACACATTAAAAAGATCATACACCATGACCAAGTGGGCTTTATCCCAGGGATGCAAGGATTCTTCAATATCCGCAAATCAATCAATGTAATACACCACCTTAACAAATTGAAAAATAAAAACCATATGATTTTCTCAATAGATGCAGAGAAAGCCTTTGACAAAATTCAACATCCATTTATGATAAAAACTCTCCAGAAAGCAGGAATAGAAGGAACATACCTCAACATAATAAAAGCTATATATGACAAACCCACAGCAAACATTATCCTCAATGGTGAAAAATTGAAAGCATTTCCTCTAAAGTCAGGAACTAGACAAGGGTGCCCACTTTCACCATTACTATTCAACATAGCTTTGGAAGTTTTGGCCACAGCAATCAGAGCAGAAAAAGAAACAGAAGGAATCCAAATTTGAAAAGAAGAAGTAAAACTCTCACTGTTTGCAGATGACATGATCCTCTACATAGAAAACCCTAAAGACTCCACCAGAAAATCACTAGAACTAGTCAATGACTATAGTAAAGTTGCAGGATATAAAATCAACACACAGAAATCCCTTGCATTCCTATACACTAATAATGAGAAAACAGAAAGAGAAATTAAGGAAACAATTTCATTCACCATTGCAACGGAAAGAATAAAATACTTAGGAATATACCTACCTAAAGAAACTAAAGACCTATATATAGAAAACTATAAAACACTGGTGAAAGAAATCAAAGAGGACACTAATAGGTGGAGAAATATACCATGTTCATGGATTGGAAGAATCAATATAGTGAAAATGAGTATACTACCCAAGGCAATTTATAGATTCAATGCAATCCCTATCAAGCTACCAACAGTATTCTTCACAGAGCTAGAACAAATAATTTCACAATTTGTATGGAAATACAAAAAACCTCGAATAGCCAAAGCGATCTTGAGAAAGAAGAATGGAACTGGAGGAATCAACCTACCTGATTTCAGGCTCCGCTACAAAGCCACAGTTATCAAGACAGTATGGTACTGGCACAAAGACAGAAATATAGATTAGTGGAACGAAATAGAAAGCCCAGAGATAAATCCACACACATATGGACACCTTATCTTTGACAAAGGAGGCAAAAATATACAATGGAGTAAAGACAATCTCTTTAACAAGTGGTGCTGGGAAATCTGGTCAACCACTTGTAAAAGAATGAAACTAGAACACTTTCTAACACAATACACAAAAATAAACTCAAAATGGATTCAAGATCTAAACGTAAGACCAGAAACTATAAAACTCCTAGAGGAGAACATAGGCAAAACACTCTCTGAAATACATCACAGCAGGATCCTCTATGACCCACCTCCCAGAATATTGGAAATAAAAACAAAAATAAACAAATGGGACCTAATTAACCTTAAAAGCTTCTGCACATCAAAGCAAACTATTAGCAAGGTGAAAAGACAGCCTTCGGAATGGGAGAAAATAATAGGAAATGAAGCAACTGACAAACAACTAATCTCAAAAATATACAAGCAACACCTACAGCTCAACTCCAGAAAAATAGATGACCCAATCAAAAAATGGGCCAAAGAACTAAATAGACATTTCTCCAAAGAAGACATACAGATGGCTAACAAACACATGAAAAGATGCTCAAAATCACTCATTATCATAGAAATGCAAATCAAAACCACTATGAGGTACCATTTCACGCCAGTCAGAATGGCTGCAATCCAAAAGTCTACAAATAATAAATGCTGGAGAGGGTGTGGAGAAAAGGGAACCCTCTTACACTGTTGGTGGGAATGCAAACTAGTACAGCCACTATAGAGAACGTGTGGAGATTCCTTAAAAAACTGGAAATAGAACTGCCTTATGATCCAGCAATCCCACTGCTGGGCATACACACTGAGGAAACCAGAAGGGAAAGAGACACGTGTACCCCAATGTTCATCGCAGCACTGTTTCTAATAGCCAGGACATGGAAGCAACCTAGATGTCCATCAGCAGATGAATGGATAAGAAAGCTGTGGTACATATACACAATGGAGTATTACTCCGCCATTAAAAAGAATAGAATGAATCAGTTCTAATGAGGTGGATGAAACTGGAGCCTATTATACAGAGTAAAGTAAGCCAGAAAGAAAAACACCAATACAGTATACTAACGCATATATATGGAACTTTGAAAGACGGTAACAATAACCCTGAGTACGAGACAGCAAAAGAGACACTGATGTATAGAAGAGTCTTATGGACTCTGTGGGAGAGGGAGAAGGTGGGAAGATTTGGGAGAATGGCATTGAAACATGTAAAATATCATGTATGAAAAGAGTTGCCAGTCCAGGTTTGATGCATGACACTGGATGCTTGGGGCTAGTGCACTGGGACGACCCAGAGGGATGCTATGGGGGGGGAGGAGGGAGGAGGGTTCAGGATGGGGAGCACATGTATACCTGAGGCGGATTCATTTTGATATTTGGAAAAACTAATACAATTATGTAAAGTTTAAAAATAAAATAAAATTAAAAAAAAAATCCACAGGAGGCTTGACTCCCTTTAGGCCACTCAGTGGTCTCCAAGAAATACCCGTCGGGACTCGAGAGCAGAGCAGAGTCCTTTCCTTCCTCTCGAGATGAGGTCTGACTCCTCGGGTGCGTCTAAAATGCAACCCCGAGATCTCTGTCGCCCCTGGAGAGGAACATTAGGTCCTGGACACAAGCTTAGATGAGGTCTCTTTTGCCCTGAAGTGACTCGAGAGCAATCCCTAGCTCTCTCTCGCAACTCCAATGGAAGATTGGACTTCCCTGGGCCAACACAAGAGGAAGCCTGAATTCCCCATCGTAACTCGAGAATCCCGCCGAAACTCGAGAAAAACCACATGGTTACCCTGTCATCGCAAGATGAGGCCCTTGCCCGCTACAGCGTCTAAAGAGAAGTCCCAGGTTTCTTCTTGAAGTGTTTTCACACTTCAAGTGTGAAAACTCGGCACCCTTGATGCGATTCCAAAAGTTCCCCGACACCCTGGTCTCTCTCGAGGGGAACACCGAGGTTCCCGGTACGACTTCATCTGAGCCACTTCTCCCCTCCTGATTGCGACTGGAGGGTCGACTCCCGTGCTTTGTCTGGAAGGGGTTCCCAACCTTCCCGGCGCACCTCAGGATGAGGCCGGTCTAACGAGAATATTTGAGACGTAGCTTCATGGGTGGTAACACATGCTGAAAGACCCCAATTCCCCGGTCCACTCTTGATAAGAACCCGATGCCCGGACACCTCTTGAAAGGCAACCCTGTGGAAGAAGCCACAACACGAAGGGGCACTGACACCCTCGTGCATCGTCCAGAAAAACCCGCAGATTCCAAACACAGTTCGACAAGTTGCCTGTCACCCCGTGAATAACTCGAGAGGCAAGCGGAGTTCCATTCCTCCTTACAAGACGAGGCCTGACTCTCCTGTCCCAACTCTGCAGGGACCCTGCGATCAGAGTCAGAAATGGAGACGAACCCTGAGGTTCCTGCCTCCACTCGAGATGAGGCCCTCTTCTATTGCACCAAACCCAGTGGAGTCCCGAGAGGGCCCTCCCAACTCCAGGGTATCCTTGACTTCTCAGAGGCACACTGAGAAGCTCCCTGAGGCCACCGGCACTAGTCGAGGGAACACAGGGTTTACTGCCGTGACCCAAGAAACACCTTGAAAGTCCTTCTTTAACGGTTCTTGAGGCCCGATACACCTTCCATGACTCTAGAGCAATGACGCGCTCCCCCTCGCAATGCGCATGGAGACCTGACTTCCCAAGCGCCACATGAGAGGCTCCCTGAGCTCCCCGTAGTACCTCATGAGAAACCCCACACTGGCGCTGCAGCTCGAGAAAACCCACGAGACGCCCCCTTCATCGCGAGATGATGGCCTTCTTTTCCTGCATGGCCTGGAGAGCAATCACGAGTCCTCTCTCCAAACTCCACAGGAGGCTTGACTCCCTTTAGGCCACTCAGTGGGCTCCAAGAGATACCCGTCGCAACTCGAGAGGAGAGTGGAGTCCTTCGCTTCCCCTCGAGACAAGGACTGACTCCCCGGGTGCATCAGGAAAGCAACCCCGAGATCCCTGTCCCCCCTGGAGACGAACATTATGTCCTGGACACAAGCCTAGATAAGGTCTCTTTTGCCCTGCAGTAACTCAAGCGCAATCCCTAGCTCTCCCTCGCAACTCGAATGGAAGACTGGACTTCCCTGGGCCAACACAAGAGGAAGCCTGAATTTCCTGACCTAACTCGAAAATCCCGCCACAACTCGAGAAAAACGACGTGGTTAACCCGTCACCACAAGATGAGGCCCTTGCCAGCTACAGCGTCTCAAGAGAAGTCTCACGTTCCGTCTTGAAGTTTGAAACGGTACTTAGCACCTTTGATGTGACTCCAAAACTTCCCCGACATCCCAGTTTTACTCGAGGGGAACATCGAGGTTCCCGGCACCACTTCATCTGAGCCCCTTCTCCCCTCCTGATCGGGACAAGAGGGTCGATTCACTTGCTTTGTCTGAAAGGGTTACCGACCTTCCTGGTGCACCTCAGGTTGAGGTCCGTCTCAAGAAGAAATTCGAGACGTAGGCTTGTGGGTGGTGCCACATGCCGAAAGACACTGATTTCCTGGTCTGCTCTTGATAAGAATCTGAAGGCTGGATACCTCTTCGAAGGCAACCCTGTGTATGAAGGCAAAAAACGAAGGGGAACTGACACCCCCATGCATCGTCCGGATAAAACCGCAGGTTCCACACACAGCTCGACAAGTGGCCTGTTATCCGGTGAACAACTCAAGAGTCCAGTGGAGTTCCATTCCTCCACACAAGACGAGGCCTGACTCTCCTGTCCTAACTCTGTAGGGACTCTGTGTTCAGAGTCAGAAATGGAGAGCAACCCTGAGGTTCCTGCTTCAAATCGAGATGAGGCCTTCTTCTGACAAGGTCCAGCCTCGGCTGGTCCAGGGTTTTCGAAGGGGAGACAGAGTAGGCGACCTATTGATTTATTTATCGAAGATATAAAGAGTAATAGAATGAGGATAGCTCAGTAGGAAAATTTAGTGGAGAAAAGAAGCTGAGTAGCTTGGTTTATGCGGAAAATCAGTATAACCCGTGACACCAGGATAGCTCTGACCACGGAGGCCGCAGGCTCCCTCTCGAATAGCGAAAAGTGCCCCACCTTAGACACCTTCTCAAGTGGTCTTCGAAGCCCAGGCAAATAAATGGTCGCAGAGGATATCCGCGCTCCAGATGGACACTCATCTGAAAATTGAGGGGAAGAATGACATTAGGAGACTAAGTGTTGGCAATCAAGGCCCGTAGCTTTATTTTCAACAGGGGTTTTTATACCCTAAGTTACACATAGAGGATAATGGGGATGCAAAGACAGCAGCCTTTGATCCTTATCAAAAACCAGAGTTTCTCTCCTGCAAATGTATCGTATACAAATGGTTTAGGTGATTTACATCATCTTCTAGCCAGAAGACCTATTAACATTTTATGACTCTTGACAAAGACTTATCAACCGTAAGACTTATTTTCTCTAAGAGTAATTATTTTAAGGTTTGGCCCCATCTTTCGAAGATAAAATTGCATTCCTATAGGGCAGATGTGTAATGGGCTTACAACAAAGGAAATAATTTATTACCTTAAGGGTCTAAAGTTAGTAACACCAAGGCCACTACTTATTTCTTCTACATACCAACTATATTAATTAATACACATTCAAGGATACAATTCAGGGGACGTGGAAACTTGGCAACAAGCATTGGTTCATCAATGAAATCTTTTACTAGTTTTATTCTGACAGTTTCTAACTCTCTGAGAGGCTCTAAGCTATTTGAATATCTTAAGCTTCCCGTGCCTCTCGAGGCTCGGAGACTGTAAACAATTGTATGCATTGCTGTAGGAGACCGGGTAAATTTGTCAGGCGAGTTAGAGAGCCATCTGACGTGTTTGGATTTAAACACTCCTAATTGCCCAGGAACTTTATTAATTGGAGCTGTAAGTTAGCTCTTTGACAGAGAGAGTGAGATGGTGGTGGGGGACAGCCCCCAGTAAAGTCAGAGGGGAGAGCACAAAGCAATAAAGTAGGCAGACTCTGGTTTTGGGGGGTAGATGCTCAAGAATATCCGGGAGGACTCCCGAGGCTCGATCCCGCCTTTGTGTATGCCCAGCCTCCTTCCTCATGACCTTTGTCACGAGTGGAATGTCTCTCGCCGGCTCCCGGCATCTCCCCGTTTTGTATTTCTTAAAACAGCCAGATGTAGCTCAGTCGCGGGCCTCTGAATACTCTGCCGAAGAATCCTGACAATACAAGGAAGAATGATTATGAGAAGCAGAATTAAAGCAGCCACCACAGCATAGCTAAAGACATTAGACAGAATATTCTTTCCTGAGATGTAGTTAGGGAAAGTATGGAAGAAATCATTTGCTGTTCCAGCAGCAGTAAAATCTAATCGGGAGTGCTCCATGGTTGCTATTTGATAGTGAAGTTTCCCTACGTCTCAACCAATGTCAGAGCTGTTCCAGATACCTGAAATATGGTTTTTAATCTTTTCCCATTCAAAATCTGTCTCATTTACTTTCAGGGGTGTTACACATATCCACCGATAGTCAGCATGACAAGACAATGCCATTTTCACCTTTAAAGCCTGCAATTCAGTCCCAATATGTATTACTGCTTCCTCTAGGGCGTCTACCCTCATTTCTAATTTTCTCTCTATAGCTTCCTGTGTTGCCAATGTTAAAGAAACATTTTTGGACATAGAATCAACATATTGAGCAGTATGTACTTGTTGAGTCAATGATATTGCTGCCACAGTAACAGAAGTGATTGCACTTATCAAAGCTGCTGTTCCCAAGATAAGTAAGCCCACAAACCGTCGTGTTTGCATTAAATCCTGTAGTTGTTGTAATACAGCAAGACCATAATTCAATAAGTGGTTACATCATAAGATAAGGTGGATGTTGTAGCATTACAAAGGAGCAAACATTATATTGAGGGTTTAAACAAGATGAACCAGGGAGCAGCTGTAGGCGTCAGCCCGGGGGAGCAGTGTCCCCAGCATCAGGAGGCAGAACGCGAGCGGCAGGCTGTGGGCCAAGGCGCCTATGGTGGGCGGAGGGGCAGGGTTCGTGGTTTAGGGCTAGCCGCCACCGCTTGGGCTCAGGGCGGTCCCCTCTCGCCGGTGGGGCCACGCTGGTCTGGACGGAACTCCGCGGGCGCGCTTTCCTCTCTGGCCCTCACTCGCTGTACAGACTTCTTTGCTCTAGGTCACGGGGTGCAGAGAGGTGGGTGCGAGGCGCTGCTGGTGGCGCGGAGGCGAGAGCTGGCTGGGGGAGGGGGAGCGAGCGAGTGCGCGCGCCGCGAACCTGGTCTTTGGGGAATGTGACATGACGAATTTGTCTGAGATCCAAACCGGAGAATCTGCATTCTGTAGAAATATACAAGCATACCCTCTCCCACAAGTTAGCAACACATCTGGCCTTTTTCACTCTCCCGTAAGGAGGCCTTTTTACTTGACCAGGGGTCGAGTCGTAGCCTGTAATTCAGGCATCTAGTGTCTCATCATTGTAGTCTGCCCCTGTGTGTTTACGTTTAAGTGATTAATTACAATTGGAACATAACTTCACTATTTGTCTAGCTGTTTCCCTATGGATATGTTAATTTAGGTCTAATGTTTAGTTTAGGTCTCTGTATAAATTTAAGTAATAAATGTATAACCTCCTTATCTCATTTTGGTATACAGGTATACAGATAGACCTAAATGCAAAATGCATTTATATATGTATTTATATATGGCAACAAGTATAAAGTTATTGACATATAATATATATAAATCAATATACTTGAATTAATCTTTATAATTAATATATTAATTAATATATATTACAACAATACAACACATACACAGCTAATACCAACCAACACAAACCAATATACTGTAATAATACATGTCACACATTTATAATTATACAGTATATAGAGCATATATCATCACAGCACATCAATCCATACCAATTAATATCAGCCACACACACATTATATTACTGCCATATATATTTAATTATACAGTATATATATGTGTGTGTGTATATAGTATACAAATTAATTTATATACAAATTAATTAAGTATAGATCTATAAATAGAATTAGGTATACCTTTATTATATTTTATTTATACCCATACCTAATTAGGCAAACTGTAATTAGGCAAATACATTTATATTATGTATTTATAACAATATATAAAGTATTGTTAAATGTACCACCTGTACAGCATCTCCACCCCACATACCACTTTCTCTAATCCCACCAACTCATTTTCAGTATTATGTGTTGGCCAGGAGCTGGGCCAGTCTTTCCCAGCAATGTTAAGAGACGTCTGTTCCTGTTTCTAATAGCCCTGGCGTTTTATTCTCTTGAATTAAAAGATCTTTTAAAGGCCTTGGAACTGTAATTTCCTGCACCCAAAAGGCTAGATCACTAGATCCAAATGTTTTGTGGCTCTTAGATTGAGAAGTCAAGTTTTTCCTTGTCTGATAGTAAGGTAAAAGTAAAAGCTGTGTTACTCTTTGACCTTTATTAATTTGTACAGTTTTGATAGGCAGTGAGATCAAGACTTTAATTTTTCAATATCATCAGAATCTACTACACCATGCACCAGCGAAATTTCTTTTCTTTCTTTTTTTTTTTTTAACTTTTTTTTAAAAGAAAGCGAGCTACGCCCCAGGACAAATCTTACAATGTCCTCAGATAGGGGGCCAGCCACTCCGGTTGGAATTGGAGTAAGCGGCACATCAGGGGTTAATATTGTTATTAAATCTCCTTGCCTTTTCGCTTTTCTCCTAGCCTGGGTGAGACCCCCCTGAGGGAGTTTTCTCCAAGGAGCACACTCTGCATATTGTGTACTAAAAGCTCCTTTGTTTAAAAAACTTTTTATCTTCCTCAGTCTTAGGCAACACTTTGGGAGGCTTTGGGGGCAAAGTGGGGAACTCCTGGGTCCTGGGAGGCACAATCGAAGGCGGTGGCAGTCGCCTTAAATCAGAAAGTGGTGGATAAGTTTTTTAAAGGTTTGCGCAGAGGGGGAGGGAGCTCGCCAGGGCTCTCGGCCGCAGCGTCCTGTAAGCCCTCTCCTTCCTCGGGAGGTAGACCACTTTCTCCCTCCTTTTTTTTTTTTCTTCAATGGCAGAAAATATGATCTGTGCAGTAAATGGAGACTCACCACCATCCACCTCTATAGCCTCCCCCATAGTCTATTTAACAGCCTCGTGACGGAGGTCCAGGACATTTCTAATCATATTCCACAGTCAATAAATATTTGTCTATTCTTAGATGCAGAGAAATCCATTTTTAATTTTTTTTTTAATTTTAGAGAATATTTTTATTTATTTTGTAACCTCTTTACCCTGGCTAAACTGCAGAGGGGACTAGAAAAGAAGCCTCAAGGTGAGGATCAAGTTCATCCTTGGGACTAGAGAAAATCCTTCTCCGGGAAACTCCTAGCAGTGGCCCTTTACCCCGACATGGAGGAGGAGGCATAGGGGGATGGGAGCGTCCCGAAGTTTTCCTCTTCTGTTCCGGAGATCCTTTAACTGTTTGGTAACTAAATCTTACGAACTGTCTGATCGGGGATGTTTCCCTCAACCTCCTAGGAGCGGATGGTCTGATTAGGGATGTTTTCTTAAACTTTTAGGAGCATCTTTAGCTCAAAAAATAAAAAATCCTCATCAGAATGGCATCGAGCTGCTGTTTCCTCTAAACCTTTTTCAAATTGAGGGGAGAGCTGATCTTTCTTTTCATCCCTATCTTTTACATGCTCATTGGCAGTCATAGCGGCCAGCCATTCATTTAGCTGTCGATAGCTAGGTATAGCCTCTTCATTTTCACTTTTCTTTATAACAGGTACCTTTTCAGATTTGCTTTTTTGTTTAACAGGTACTTTTCCAACTTTACTTTCCTCTTTAACAGGTACCTTTTCAAATTCATGAGCTGGATCTAAAACATCTCTAGTCATATTCCACAGAGGAAAGGTGTAAGTAGGGATTTTTTCCAAACCTTGCTGAGCACAATAAGCTCTTAGCTGTTTTCCTAGTTTTTTCAAGATATCGAGGTTAACAGTGCCTTGTTGTAGAAACCAAGGGCAGTGGTCTTGTACAAATGTAAAAAATGATTGAATGGAAGATTTTTTAACCTTGATTCTTCTTTTACTTAATAACTGTAAAATTACTCCTATAAAGAGCTGTCTTTCATTTGATTCAGTGTTGCCCATGTCAGAAACTTAAGGATAGTAAAAGATTTTGTTTTTAGCTATCTAAAGATTAGGCCTTTTTTGTCAGCCTTTTTAGAAACCGTTTTTTCTCTCTAACTCTTCAACACTTCCCACTCCTCTCGCCCTGTCTATTCTACAGGGGGATCTGCAGCCCCCTAAGTGGGATCCTATCTGTCCCCAAAACTGAACACTGGGGGAATGGGGTTGGGGATTTACCTTCGAAATGCCTGTCTCGGGCGCCACCTGCAGAGGTCCAGCCCCAGCTGATCCAGGGTATTCGAAGGGAAGATGGAGTAGGCGACCTATTTATATATTTATTTATTCATCAAAGATATAAAGAGTAATAGAATGAGGATAGCTCAGTAGGAAAATTCAGTGGAGAAAAGCAGCTGAGTAGCTTGGTTTACGCGGAAAATCAATATAACCCGTGACACCAGGTTAGCTCTGACCACGGAGGCTGCAGGTGCCCTCTAGAATAGAGGAAGGTGCCCCACCTTAGACACCTTATCGAGTGGCTCTTCGAAGCCCAGGCAAATAAATGGTCGCAGAGGATATCCGCGCTCCAGATGGACACTCATCTGAAAATTGAGGGGAATAATGACATGGGGAGACCAAGCGTTGGCGAGCAAGGCCCGTAGCTTTATTTTCAACACAGGTTTTAATATCCTAAGTTACACATAGAGGATAATAGGGGATGCAAAGTCAGCAGTCTTTAATCCTTATCAAAAACCAGGGTTTCTTTTCTGCAGATTTATCGTATAAAAATGGTTTAGATGATTTACATCATCTTCTGGCCAGAAGACCTATTAACATTTTATGACTCTTGACAAAGACTTATCAACCATAAGAGTTATTTTCTCTAAGAGTAATTGTTTAAGGTTTGGCGCCATCTTTCGAAGATAAAATTGCATTCCTATAGGGAGGATGTGTAATGGGTTTACAACAAAGAAAAGAATTTATTACCTTAAGGGTCTAAAGTTACCAACATCAAGGCCACTACTTATTTTTTCTACATACCAACTATATTAATTAGCACACATTCAAGGATACAATTCAGGGGATGTGGAAACTTGGAAAAAGCATTGGTTCATCAATGAAATCTTTTACTAGTTTTATTCTGACAGTTTCTAACTCTCTGAGAGGCTCTAAGCTATTTGAATATCTTAAACTTCCCGTGCGTCTCGAGGCTGGGAGACTGTACACAATCGTATGCATAGCTGTAGGAGACCGGGTAAACTTGTCAGGCGAGTTAGAAAACCATCTGAGGGGTTTGGATTTAAACACTCCTAATTGCCCAGGAACATTATTAGTTGGAGCTGTAAGTTAGCTCTTTGACAGAGAGAGTGAGATGGTGGTGGGGGACATCCCCAGTAATGTCAGAGGTGAGAGAACAAAGCAATAAAGAAGGCAGACTTTGGTTTTTGGGGGTAGATGCTGAAGAATATACGGGGGAACTCCCGGAGGCTCGATCCCGCCTTTGCGTATGCCGAGACTCTTTCCTCATGACATTAGTCACGAGTGGAATATCTCTCGCTGGCTCCCGGCAATCTTCCATTGCACCAAACGCAGTGGAGTCCCGAGAGGCCCCTCCCAACACCACAGTATCAGTGTCTTCTCAGAGGCACCCTGAGCAACTCCCTGAGTTCACCGGCACAAGTCGAGGGAACACAGGGTATCCTGCCGCAACCCGAGAAAGACCTCAAGAGTCCGTCTTCAACACGTCTTGAGGCCGGATTCCCCTACCATGACTCGAGAGCAATGACACGCTCCCCCTCGCCATGCGCATGGACACCTGACTTCCCTGGCGCCACATGAGAGGCTCCCTGAGCTCCCCGTCATACCTCGTGAGAAACCCCACACTGGCGCCACAGCTCGGGAAAACCCACGAGACGCCACCGTCATCGCGAGATTGGGGACATCTTTTCCTGCCTGACCTGGAGAGCAATCCCTGGTCCTTTCTCCAAACTTCACAGGAGGCTTTACTCCCTTTAGGCCACTCAATGGGCTCCAAGAGATACCTGTCGCGACTTGAGAGGAGAGCAGAGTACTTTGTTTCCCCTCGAGACGAGGCCTTACCTTGGGTGAGTCTGGAATGCAACCCCGAGATCCCTGTTGCCCCTGGAGAGGAACATTATGTCCTGGACAAAAGCCTAGATGAGGTCTATTTTGCCCTACACTGACTCGAGAGCAACACCCATCTCTCCCTCGCAATTCGAATGGAAGATTGGTCTTCACTGGGCCAACACAAGAGGAAGTCTGAATTTCCCGTTGTAACTCGAGAATCCCGCCTCAACTCTTAAAAACCACGTGGTTCCCCATTCATCGCAATATGAGGCCTTTGCCCGCTACAGAGTCTCAAGAGAAGTCCCATGTTTCGTCATAAAGTTCGAAATGCTACTTGGCACCCTTGATGCGACCCCAAAAGTTCCCCAATATACCGGTCTCAATCCAAGGGAACACCGAAGTTCCTGGCACCACTTCATTTGAGCCCCTTCTCCCCTCCTGATCATGGCAGGAAGGTCGATTCCCCTGCTTTGTCTAGAAGGGGTTCCCGACCTTCATGGCGCACCTCAGGATGAGGCCAGTCTCACGAAGAAATTCGAGACGTAGCCTCGTGTTGGTGCCACGTGCCGAAAGACCCCGATTTCTCGGTCTTGCTCTTGATAAGAACCCGATGCCCGGACACCTCTTCTAAGGCAACCCTGTGGATGAAGGCACTACACGAGGGGGCACTGGCAACCCTGTTCATCGTCCAGAAAATCCCACAGGATCCACATACAGCTCCACAACTGGCCTGTCATCCCTTAAACAATGAGAGAGGCAAGCGGAGCTCCCTTCCTCAGACAAGACGAGGCCTGAGTATCCAATCCCAACTCTGCAGGCACGCTTCGATCTGAGTCAGAAATGGAGAGGAAACCTGAGGTTCCTGCCTCAACCCGAGATTAGGCCCTCTTCCATTAAAACAAACCCAGTGGAGTCCCGAGAGGCCACTCCCATCTCCACAGTATCCCTGACTTCTCATAGGCATTCTGAGAAGCTCCTTGAGGCCACCGGCAAACGTCGAGGGAAATAAGGGTTTCCTGCCACAACCGAAGAAAGACCTCGAGAGTCCTACTTCAACGCGTCTTGAGGTCAGATTCCCCTACCATGGCTCGAGAGCAATAACGCGCTCCCCCTCGCCACGCACATGGAGACCTGACTTCCCTGGCGCCACATGAGAGGCTCCCTGAGCTCCCTGTCGTATCTCGTGTGAAACCCCACACTGGCGCCGCAGCTCGAGAAAACACACAAGACCCCTCCGTCATCGCGAGATGAGGGCCATCTTTTCCTGCATGGCCTGGAGAGCAGTCCCAAGTCCTCTCTCCAAACTTCACAGGAGGCTTGACTCCCTTTAGGCCACAAAGTGGGCTCCAAGAGGTGCCCGTCGCAACTCGAAAGGAGAGCAGAGTCCTTTGCTTCCCTTCGACACGAGGCCTGACTCCCTGGGTGAGTCTGGAATGCAAACCTGAGATCCCTGTGGCCCTTGGAGAGGAACATTAGGTCCTGGACACAAGCCTAGATGAGGTCTCCTTTGCCCTGCAGTGACTCGAGCGCAACCCCCAGCTCTCCCTCGCAACTCAAATGGATGATTGGACTTCCCTGGCCCAACACAAGAGGAAGCCTGAAATCCCCGTCGTAACTCGAGAATCCCGCCGCAACTCGAGAAAAACCACGTGGCTCCCCCGTCATCGCAAGATGAGGCCCTTGGCCACTACAGCGTATCAAGAGAAATCCCACGTTCCATCCTGAAGTACAAAACGGTACTTGGCACCCTTGATGCGACCCCCAAAGTTCCCTGACATACCGGTCTCACTCGAGGGAAACACCAAAGTTCATGGCACCACTTCCTGTGAGCCCCTTCACCCCTCCTGATCGCGACAGGAGGGTCGACTCCCATGCTTTGTCTGCAAGGGGTTCCCGACGTTCCCCGCAAACCTCCGGATGAGGCCAGTCTCAGGAGGAAATTCGAAAAGTAGCCTCATGGTTGGTGCCACATGTTGAAAGATCCCGAATTCCCGGTCCACTCTAGATAAGAACCTGACGCCCGGACATCTCTTCGAAGGCAACCCTGTGGATGAAGGCACAACACGAAGGGACACTGACATCCCCATGCATCGTCTGGAAAAACCCGCCGATTCCACTCACAGCTCCAAATGTGGACTGTCACCCCGTGAACAACTCGAGAGGCAAGTGAAGTTGCATTCCTTCACACAAGACGAGGCCTTACCCTCCTGGCCCAACTCTTCAGGGACCCTGCGATCGGAGTCAGAAATGGAGAGGAACCCTGAGGTTCCTACCTCAACTAGAGAAGAGGCCCTCTTCCATTGAACCAAACTCAGTGGTGTCCCGAGAGGCCCCTCCCAACACCACAGTATCCCTGAATTCTCAGAGGCTCCCTGAGAAGCTACCTGAGGTCACTGGCACAAGTCGAGGGAACCCAGAGTTTCCTGAAGTAACCCGAGAAAGACTTGGATAGTCCTTTTTCAACGTCTCTTGATGCCCGATTCCCCTACCATGACTCCAGAGCAAGGACGCGCTCCCCTCGCCACAAGCAGGAAAACTGACTTCCCTAGTACCACACAAGAGGCTCCCTGAGTACCCCATCATACCTCGTGAGAAAACCCACAGTGGCGCCGCAGTTCGAGAAAAACCACAAGATGCCCCCGTCAAGGAGAGATGGGGGCCTTCTTTTCCTGCCTGACCTGGAGAGCAATCCCTGGTCCTCTCTCCAAACTTCACAGGAGGATTGACTCCCTTTAGGCCACTCAGTTGGGTCCAAGAAATACCCGGTGCGACTCGAGAGGAGAGCGGAGTCCTTTGCTTCCCAGGAGACGAGGCCTGACTCCCCGGGTGAGTTTGGAATGCAACCCCGAGATCCCTGTCGCCCCTGGAGTGGAACATTATGTCCTAGACACAAGCCTAGATGAGGTCTATTTTGCCCTACAGTGATCGAGAGCAACCTCCATCTCTCCCTCACAATTTGAATGGAAGATTGGGCTTCCCACGGTCAACACATGAGGAAGTCTGAATATCCCATCGTAATTCGAGAATTCAGCCTCAAGTCTTAAAAACCATGTGGTTCCCCCTTCATCGCAATATGAGGCCCTTGCCAGCTAGAGTCTCAACAGAAGTCCCACGTTCCATCTTAAAGTTCGAAATGCTACTTGGCACCCTTGATGCGACCCCAAAGTTCCCCAACATACTGGTCTCACTCCAGGGGAACACCGAAATTCCCGGCGTCTCCAGGGAAGTCCCATGTTCTGTCCTTAAGTGCGAAACGGTACTTGACACCCTTGATGCGACCGCAAAAGTTCCCGACACGCTGGGTTCCCTCGAGGGGAACACCAAGGGTCCCGGCACCACTTCATCTGAGCACCTTCTCCCCTCCTGATCGTGACAGGAGAGTCGATTCCCCTGCTTTCTCTGGATGGGGTTCCCGGCCTTCCTGGTGCACCTCAGGATGAGGCCGGTCTCAGGAGGAAATTCGAGACCAGCCATGTGTGAGGTGCCACGTGCCGAACGACACCGATTTTCCGGTCCGCTCTTGATAAGAACCTGATGCCCGGACACCTCTTCGAAGGCAACCCTGTGGGTGAAGGCACAACACGAAGGGGCACTGACACCCCCGTGCATCATCCGGAAAAACCCGCAGGGTCTACACACAGCTCGACAAGGGGCCTGAGACTCCCGGAACAACTCGAGAGGCAACCAGAATTCCATTCCTCAGACAAGACGAGGCATGACTCTCCTGTCCCAACACTGCAGGGACCGTGCAGTCGGAGTCAGAATCGGAGAGGAAGCCTGAGGTTCCTGCCTCCCCTCGAGATGAGGCCCTCTTCCATTGCGCCGAACCCAGCAGAGTCCCGAGAGGCCCTGCCAACTGCACAGCATCCCTCACCTCTCAGAAGCACCGTGGGAAGTTCCCTATAGTCCCCTGCAGAAGTCGAGGGAAACGAGGGTTTCCCGCCGCCACCCGAGAAAGACCTCGAGAGTCCTTCTTCAACGCGTCTTGAGGCCCTAGTCACTTCCCATGACTCGAGAGTGATGACCAGCTCCCCCTCGCCATGCGCATGGAGACATGAGTTCCCTGGCGCCGCACGAGAGGCTCCCTGAGGTCCTCGTCGTGCCTCGTGAGAAAACCCCCAAGGGCGCCGCAGCCTGAGGAAACCCATGAGATGCCCCCGTCATCGCGAGATGAGGGCCTTCTTTTCCTGCCTGACCTGGAGAGCAATCCCGAGTCCTCTCTCCAAACTGAAGAGGAGGCTCGACACCCTTGAGTCCACTCAGTGGGCTCCAAGAGATCCGTGTCGCGACTTGAGAGGAAAGTGGAGTCCTCTGCTTCCCCTCGAGGCGAGGCCTGACTCCCCGGGGGAGTCTGGAATGGAAACCCGAGATCTCTGTCTTCCCTTGAGAGGAATATTAGGTCCTGGACACACGCCTCGATGAGGTCTCTTTGGCCCTGTAGTGACTCGAGCAGAACCCCCAGCTTTCCCTCGCAACTCCAGGGGAAGATTGGGCTTCCCAGGGCCAACCCAAGAGGAAGCCTGAAATCCCCGTCGTTTTCGAGAATCCAGACGCAACTCGAGAAAAACGACGTGGTTCCAACGTCTTCACAGGATGAGGCCCTTGCCCGCTACAGCGTCTCCAGGGAAGTCCCATGTTCCGTCCTGAAGTGGGAAACGGTACTTGGCTCCCTTGATGCGACCCCTAAAGTTCCCTGAAACGCCGGGTTCCCTCGAGTGGAACACCTAGAGTCCCGGCCCCAATTCATCTGAGCCCCATCTCCCCTCCTGATCGCGACAGGAGAGTCGATACCCCTTCTTTGTGTGGAAGGGGTTCCCGGCCATCCCGGCGCACCTCAGGATGATGCTGGTCTCACGAGGAAATTCGAGATGAGCCACGTGGGTGGTGCCACATGCCGAATGACCCCGATTTCCCGGTCCGCTCTTGAAATGAACCTGATGCTGGACACCTCTTTGAAGGCAACCCTGTGGGGGAAGGCACCAAATGAAGGGGCAATGACACCCCCGTGCATCTTCTGGAAACACCCGCAGGTTCCACACACAGCTCGACAAGGGGCCTGAGACCCACTGAACGACTCGAGAGGCAAGCAGAGTTCCATTACTCAGACAAGACGAGGCCTGACTCTCCTGTCCCAACCCTGCAGGGACCCTGCGGTCAGAGTCAGAAATGGAGAGGAAGCCTGAGGTTCCTGCCTCCAATCGAGATGAGGCCCTCTTTCATTTCGTCAAACCTAGTGGAGTCCCGAGAGGCCCCTCTAACTCCTCAGTATCCCTCACCTCTCAGAGGCACCTGGGAAGTTCCCTAAGGTCCCCGGTAGAGGTCGAGGGAAACGAGTGTTTCCCGCCCCAACCCAAGAAAGACCTCGAGAGTCCTTCTTAAATGCGTCTGGAGGCCCTAGTCCCTCCCATGACTCCAGAGCAATGACGCGATCTGCCTGGCCACACGCATGGAGGCCTGACTTCTCTGGCGCCGCACGAGAGGCTCCCTGAGCTCCCCATCATATCTCGTGAGAAACCCCACACTGGCGCCGCAGCTCGAGAAAACCCATGAGACGCTCCCGTCATCACGAGAGGAGGGCCATCTTTAACTGAATGGTATGCAGATCAAGCGTGAACCTTCTGTCCAAGCTACACAGGACGCTTGACTCCCTTTAGGCCACTCATTGGGCTCCAAGAGTTACACGTCGCGAATCAAGAGGATAGTGGAGTCCTTTGCTTCCACTCGAGACGAGGCGTGACCCACCGGGTGAGACTGGAATGCGACCCCGATATCCCTGTTGCCCCTGGAGAGGAACACTACATCCTGGCCCCAAGCCTAGATGAGGACTCTTTGCCCTGAAGTGACTCGAGAGCAACCCACAGCTCTCTCTGACAAGTTGAATGGAAGATTGGACTTCCTGGGCCAACACAAGAGGAAGCCTGAATTCCCCGTCGTAACTCGAGAATCCCGCCGCAACTCGAGAAAAACCACGTGTTTCCCTCGTCATCGCAATATGAGGCCCTTGCCCGCTAGAGCATCTCCAGAGAATTCCCACGTTTCGTCTTGAAGTGCGAAACTGTACTTGGCACCCTTGATGCGACCTCAAAAGTGCCATGACATACCGGTCTCATTCGAGGGGACCACCGAGGTTCCCGGCACCACTTCATCTGAGCCCCTTCTCCCCTTCTGATCGCGACCGGTGTGTCGATTCCCCTGCTTTGTCTGCAAGGGTTCCCTACCTTCCCGGCGAACCTCAGGATGAGGCTGGTCTCCCGAGGAAATTCGAGACGTAGCCTCGTGGGTGGTACCACATGCTGAAAGACCCCAATTTTCTGGTACGCTCTTGAAAAGAACCCGATGCCCGGACACCTCTTTGAAGGCAACCCTGTGGATGAAGGCACAACACGAAGGGGCACTGACACCCCTGTGCATCGTCCGGAAAAACCCGCAGGTTCCACACACAGCTCAACAAGTGGCCTGTCACTCCGTGAACAACTCGAAAGGCAAGCGGAGATCCATTCCTCCACGGAAGACGAGGCGTGACTCTCTTGTCCGTAGTCGGCGGGTACTCTGCGACCCGAGTCAGAAATGGAGAGGACCCCTGAGGTTCCTGCCTCCATTCAAGATGAGGCCCTCTTCGATTGCACCAAACCCAGTTGAGTAATGAAAGGCCCCTCCCAAATCCACAGTGTCCCTGACTTCTCAGAGGCACCCTGAGAAGTTGCCTGAGGTCACCGACACAAGTCGAGGGAACCCAGGGTTCCCTGCCGCAACCCGAGAAAGACCTCGAGAGTCCTTCTTCAATGCGTCTTGAGGCCCGATTCGCCTACTATGACTCGAGAGCAATCACGCACTCCCCTTCACCACACGCACGGAGACCTGACGTCCCTAGCACCACACGAGAGGCTCTCTGAGCTCCCCGTCGTACCTCGTGAGAAATCTGATACTGGCGCTGCAGCTGGAGAAAACCCACGAGACGCCCCCGTCATCGCGAGACGAGGGCCTTTTTTCCTGCATGGCCAGGAAAACATTCCCGAGTCATCTCTCCAAACTCCATAGGAGGCTTCACTCCCTTTACGCCACGCAGTGGGCTCCAAGAGATACCCGTCGCGACTCGACAGGAGAGCGGAGTCCTTTTTTGCCCCTCAAGACGAGGCCTGACTCTCCGGGTGAGTCGAGAATGCAACCCTGAGATCCCTGTTGGCCCAGTAGTGGAACACTAGGTCCTGGACACAAGCGTAGATGAGGTCTATTTTGCCCTGCAGTGACTGGAGAGCAATCCCCAGTTCTAACTTGCAACTCGAATGGAATACTGGATTTTCCTGATGCCACAGAAGAGGCTCCCTGAAATCCCCGTGGTACTTCATGAGACACCCCACACTGGCGCCGCAGCTCGAGAAAACCCACGAGACGCCACCGTCATCTCGAGATGAGGGCCTTCTTTTCCTGCATGGCCTGGAGTCCAATCCCGAGTCCTCTCTCCAAACTCCACAGGAGGCTTGACTCCCTTTAGTACACACAGTGGGCTCCAAGAGATACCCATCGCGACTCGAGACGAGAGCGGAATTCTTTGCTTACCCTCGAGGTGAGAACTGACTCCCCGGATGAGTCTGGAATGCAAACCCGAGATCCCTCTCGCCCCTGGAGAGCAACGTTAGATCCTGGACACAAGCCTAGACTAGGTCTCTTTTGCCCTGCAGTGACTCTAGCGCAATCCCCAGCTCCCCCTCGCAACCCGAATGGAAGATTGGATTTCAAGACCAACAAGAGGAAGCCTAAATTCCCGGTCATAACTCGAGAATCCCGCCGCAACTCGAGCAAAACCACGTGGTTCTCCCGTCATCGCAAGATGAGGCCCTTGCCCGCTACAGCGTTTCAAAAGATGTCCCAGGTTCCGTCTTGAAATGCGAAACGGTACTTGGCACCCTTGATGCGACCCCAAAAGTCCCCCAACACGCCGGTCTCACTCAAGGGGAACACCGAGGTTCCCGGCACCACTTCATTTAAGCCCCTTCTCCCCTCCTGATCGTGACCCGTGGGTCGATTCCCCTGCTTTGTCTGCAAGGGGGCCCGACCTTCCCTGCACAACTCAGGATGAGGCCGGTCTCATGGGGAAATTCCATACGTAGCTTTGTGGGTGGTGCCACTTGCTGAAAGACTCCAATTTCCCGGTCCGCTCTTGATAAGAATCCGATGCTCGGACACCTCTTGGAAGGCAGCCTTGAGTATGAAGGTACAACACGAAGGGGCACTAACACACCTGTGCATCATCCGGAAAAAGGGGCAGGTTACATACACAGCTCGACAAGTGGCCTGTCACCTCAAGAACAACTCGAGAGGCAAGAGGAGTCCCATCCTCCAGAAAAGACGAGGCCTGACTCTCCTGTACCAACATGCAGGGACCTTGCGATCTGAGTCAGAAATGGAGAGGAACACTGAGGTTCCTGCTTCAACTCGAGATGAGTCCCTCTTACATTCCACCAAATGCAGAGGAGTCTCGAGAGGCCCCTCCAAACTGCACAGTATCCCTGACTTCTCAGAGGCACTCTGAGAAGCTCCCTGAGGTCGCAGGCACAAGTCAAGGGAACCCTGGGTTTTATGCAGTGACCCGAGAAAGACCTCGAGAGTCCTTCTTCAACCCGTCTTGAGGCCCGATTACCCTACCATGACTCGAGAGCAATGACGAACTCCCCCTAGCCATCTCATGGGGACCTGACTTCCCTGGCGCCACACGAGAGGCTCCCTGAGCTCCCTCTCGTACCTCGTCAGAAACCCGGCACTAGCGCGGCAGTCTAGAAAACCCACAAGAGGCCGCCGTCATCGCGAGATGAGGGCCTTCTTTTCCTGCATGGCCTGGAGAGGAATCCCGAGTCCTCTATCCAAACAGCACAGGAGGCTTGACTCCCTTTAGGGCACACAGTGGGCTCCAAGAGATACCCATCGCGACTCAAAAGGACAGCGGAGTTCTTTGCTTCCCCTCGAGACGAGGCCTGATTCCCCGGGTGAGTCTGGTATGCAAGCCCGAGATCCCTGTCGCCCCTAGGGATGAACATTAAGTCCTGGACACAAGCCTAGATGAGGTCTATTTTGCCCTGCAGTGACTCGAGGGCAATCCCCAGCTCTCCCTTGAAACTCGAATGGAAGATAGGACTTCCCTGGGCCAACACATGAGGAAGACTGTATTCCCCGTCGAAACTCGAGAATCCCGCCACAACTCGAGAAACGCTACGTGGTTCCCCCGTCATCCCAAGATGAGGCCCTTGCCCCCTACAGCGTCTCAAGAGAAGTCCCACGTTCCGTCTTGAAGTGCGAAACGGTATCGGCACCCTTGATGCCACCTCAAAAGTTCCTCGACACACTGGTCTGACTCGAGGAGAACACCGAGGTTCCCGGCACCACTACATCTGGGCCCCTTCTCCCCTCCTGATCGCGACAGGAGGGTCGATTCCCCTGTTTTGTCTTGAAGGGGTTCCCGCCTTTCCCGGTGCATCTCAGGATGAGGCCGGTCTCACGAGGATATTCGAGACATAGCCTCGTGGATGGTGACACATGCCGAAAGACCCCGATTTCCCGGTTCGCTCTTGATAAGATCCCAGTGCCCGGACACCTCTTTGAAGATAACCCTTTTGATGAAGGCACAACACGAAGGGGCACTGACACCCCCGGGTATCGTCCGGAGAAACCCGCAGGTACCACACACAGCTCGAGAAGTGACCTGTCACCCCGTGAACAACTGGAGAGGCAAGCAGAGTTCCATTCCTCCACACAAGACGAGGCCTGACTCTCCTGTTCGAACTCTGCAGCGAAACTGCAATCCGAGTCAGATCTGGCCCAGGGGAAGTCAGGAGAGGAAACATGAGTTTCCTGCCTCCACTCAAGATGAGGCCCTCTTCCATTGCACCGAACCCAGTGGAGTCCCGAGAGGCCCCTCCCAACTGCACAGTATCCCTGACTTCTCAGAGGCACCCTTAGACCTTCCTGAGATCACCGGCACAAGTCGAGGGAACCAAGGGTTTCCTGCCCCAACCCGTAAAAGACCTCGAGAGTCCTTCTTCAACGCGTCTTGAGGTGCGATTCCCCTACCATGACTCGAGAGCAATGACGCACTCCGCCTAGCCACGCGCATAGAAACCTGACTTCCCTGGCGCCACAGGAGAGGCTCCCTGAACTCCCCATTATACCTCGTGAGCAACACCACACTGGAGCCGCAGCTCGAGAATACCCACGAGACGCCCCAGTCCTCACGAGATGAGGGCCTTCTTTTGCTGTATGGCCTGGAGAGCAATCCTGAGTCCTCTCTCCAAACTCCACAGGAGGCTTGACTCATTTTAGGCCACACAGTGAGCTCCAAGATATACCCGTCGCGACTTGACAGGAGAGCGGTGTCCTTGGCTTCCCCTCGAGACGAGGCCTGATTCCCCGGGTGAGTCGAGAATGCAATGCCGAGATCGCTGTCGCCCCAGCAGAGGAACATTAGGTCCTGGACACAAGCCTAGATGAGGTCTATTTGGCCCTGCAGTGTCTCGAGAGCAATCCCCAGTTCTAACTCGCAATTCGAATGAAAACTGGACTTCCCTGGGCCAGTTGAACAGGAAGCCTGAATTCCCCGTCGTAACTCGAGAATCCCGCCGCAACTCAAGAAAAACCACGTGGTTCCCCCGTCATCGAAAGATGAGGCCCTTGCCCGCTACAGCGTCTCAAGAGAAGTCCCACGTTCCGTATTGAAGAGCGAAAAGTTACTTGGAACCCTTGATGCGACCCCAAAAGTTCCCCGACATACCAGTCTCACTTGAGGAGAACACCGAGGTTCCCGGCACCACTTCATCTGAGACTCTTCTCCCCTCTTGATTGCGACAGGAGGTTCGATTCCCCTGCTTTGTCTGGAAGGCATTCCCGACCTTCCTGGCGCATGATGAGGCCAGTCTCACGAGGAAATTTTAGACATAGCCTCGTGGGTGGTGCGGCATGCCAAAAGACCCCAATTCCCTGGTCCGCTCTTGATAAGAACCCGATGACAGAACCCAACTCGAAGGCAATCCTGTGGATCAAGGCAGAACACGAAGGGGCAGTGACACCCCGGTGCATCGTCCAGAAAAACCCACAAGTTCCACATACAAATCGACAAGTGGCCTGTCACCCCATGAACAACGCGAGAGTCAAGCGGAGTTCCAGTCCTCCACACAAGACGAGGCCTGACTCTCCTGTCCCAACTCTGCAGGGACTCTGCGATCCGAGTCAGATCCGGCGCATTCGAAGCCAGGAGAGGAACCCTGAGGTTCCTGCCTCAACTTGTCATGAGGCCCTCTTCCATTGCACCAAACCCAGTGGAGTTCCGAGAGGCCCCTCCCAACTCCACAGTGACCCTGACTTCTCAGAGGCACGCTGAGAAGCTTCCTGAATTCACTGGCACAAGTCGATGGAACCCAGGGTTTCCTGCTGCAACGCAGGAAAGACCTCGAGAGTCCTTCTTTAACACCTCTTCAGGCCCAATTCCCCTACCATGACTCGAGAACAATGACGGGCTCCCTCTCACCACGTGCATAGAGACCTGACTGCCCTGGCACCACGTGAGAGGCTCACTGAGCTCCCAGTCTTACTTCGTGAGAAACCCCACACTAGCGCCACAGCTCGAGAAAACCTACGAGACGCCCCAGTCATTGGGAGATGAGGGCCTTCATTTCATGCATTCCCTGGAGAGCAATCCCGTGTCCTCCCTCCAAACACCAAAGGAGGTTTGACTCCCTTTAAGCCACTCAGTGGGCTCCAAGACATACCCGTCCGACTCGAGAGGAGAGCAGAGTCCTTTGCTTCCCCTCGAGATGAGGGCTGACTCCAAGGTGAGTCTGGAATGCAACCCCGAGATTTCTGTCGAGCCTGGACATGAACATTAGGTCCTGCACACAAGCCTTGGTGGGGTCTCTTTTGCCTTCAGTGACTAGAGCGCACCTCCAGCTCTTCCTCGAATCTCGAATGGAAGATAAGAATTTTGTGGGCCAACACAAGAGGAAGCATGAATTCCCTGTGGTAACTCAAATATCCCACCGCAACTCGAGAAAAACCAAGTGGTTCCGCAGTCATTCCAAGATGAGGCCCATGCCCGCTGGAGCACCCCAAGAGAAGTCCAACGTTCCATTGTGAAGAGCGAAACGGTACTTGGAACGCTTTATGCGACCCCAAAAGTTACCCGACATACCTGTCTCACTTGAGGGAAACACCGAGGTTCCCAGCAGCACTTCATCTGAGCCACTTCTCCCCTCCTGATCGCCACAGGAGGGTCGATTCCTCTGCTTTGTCTGGAAGAGTTTCATGAACTTCGCGGCACATTTCAGGATGAGGCCGGTTTCATGAGGAAATTCGAGACAACCCACGTGGGTGGTGCCAAATGCTGAACGACCCCGATATCCCGGTCCACTCTTCATAAGAACCCGATGCCCGGACACCTCTTTGAAGGCAACCCTGTGGATGAAGACACAAAACGAAGGGTCACTGACACCCCCGTGCATCGTCTGGAAAAACCTGCAGATTCGACACACAGTTTGACAAGGGGCCTGAAACCCCATGAACAACTCGAGAGGCAAGCGGAGTTCCATTCCTCAGAAAAGATGTAGCCTGTCTCTCCTGTCCCAACTCTGCAGGGACCCTGATGTCGGAGTCCGAAACAGAGAGGAAGTCTGAGGTTCCTGCCTCCCCTCGAGATGAGCCCCTCTTCCATTGCGACAAACCCAGCGGAGTCCCGAGAGGCACCGCCAACTCCACAGTATCCCTCAACTCTCAGAGACACCCTGGGAAGTTCCCTAAGGTCCCCGGCAGAAGTCGAGGGAAACGACTTTTTCCCGCCACAACCCGAGAAAGACCTCGAGAGTCCCTCTTCAACGCGTCTTGAGGCCCTAGTCCCCTCCCATTACTCGAGAGCCACAACGCGCTCCTCCTCGCTACGCGCAGGGAGACCTGACTTCCCTGGCGCCGCACGAGAGGCTCCCTGAGATCCTCGCCGTGCCTCGCGAGAAAACCCCCACGGGCGCCGCAGCTCGAGGAAACCCCTGAGACGCCCCCGTCCTCGCGAGATGAAGGGACTTCTTTTCCTGCATGGCCTGGAGAACAATCCCGAGCCCTCTCTCCAAAATGAAGAGGAGGCTTGACTCCACTGACGCCACTAGGGGGCTCCAAGATATCCGCGTCGCGACTCGGGAGGACAGCAGAGTCCTTTGCTTCCACTCGAGACGAGGCCTGACACCCAGGGGGATCCTGGAATGCAACCCCGAGATCCCTGCCTTCCCTGGAGAGGAACATTAGGTCCTGGACACAAGCCTAGATGAGGTATCTTTGGCCCTGCAATGACTCGAGCGCAACCCCCAGCTTTCCCTCGCCAATCGAATGGAAGACTGGGCTTCCCAGGGCCAACAGAGGAGGAAGCCTGTAATCCCCATCGTCACTCGAGAATCCCGGCGCAACTCGAGAAAAAACACGTGGTTCCAACGTCTTCGCAAGATGAGGCCCTTGCCCACTACAGCGTCTCAGGGGAAGTCCCATGTTCCGCCCTGAAGTGCGAAACAGTACCTGACACCCTTCGTGCGACCCCCAAAAGCTCCCCGACACGCCGGGTACCCTCGAGGGAACACCGAGAGTCCCGGCACAGCTTCATCTGAGCCCGTTCTCCCCTCCTGATCACGACAGGAGAGTCGATTCCCCTGCGTGGTTCAGAAGGGGTTCCTGGCCTACCCGGTGCACCTCAGGATGAGGCCGGTCTCACAGGGAAATTCGAGACGAGCCACGTGGGTGGTGCCACATGCCAAATGCCCCCGATTCCCCGGTCCGCTTTTGAGAAGGACCCGAGGCCCGGACCCCTCTTCGAAGGCAACCCTGTGGGTGAAGGCACAACACGAAGGGGCACTGACACCCCCGTGCATCATCCGGAAAGACCCGCAGGTTCCACACACAGCTCGACGAGGGGCCTGAAAACCCCTGACAACTCGAGAGGCAAGCGGGGTTCCCTTCCTCAGAGAAGACGAGGCATGACTCTCCTGTCCCAACTCTGCAGGGACCCTGTGGTCGGAGCCGAAACGGAGAGGAAGCCTGAGGTTCCTGCCTCCCCTCGAGGTGAGGCCCTCTTCCGTTGCGCCAGACCCAGCGGAGTCCCGAGAGGCCCCGCCAACTTCACAGGATCCCTCGCCTCTCAGGGGCACCCTGGGAAGTTCCCTAAGATCCCCGGCAGAAGGCGAGGGAAACGAGGGTTTCCCGCCGCCACCCGAGAAAGACCTCGAGAGTCCTTCTTCAATGCGTCTCGAGGCCCTAGTCCCCTCCCATGACTCGAGAGCCAGGACGCGCTCCCCCTCGCCACGCGCATGGAGACCTGACTTCCCTGGCGCCGCACGAGAGGCTCCCTGAGATCCTCGTCGTGCCTCGGGAGAAAACCCCCACGGGCGCCGCAGCTCGAGGAAACCCCTGAGACGCCCCCATCCTGGCGAGCTGAAGGCCTTCTATTCCTGCATGGCCTGGAGAGCAATCCCGGGTCCTCTCTCCAAACTGAAGAGGAGGCTGGACTCCCTTGAGGCCACTCAGTGGGCTCCAAGAGATCCGCGTCGCCACTCGAGAGGAGAGCGGAGTCCTTGGCTTCCCCTCGAGACGAGGCCTGACTCCCCGAGGGAGCCTGAAATGCAACCCCGAGATTCCTGCCTTCCCTGGAGAGGAATATTAGTTCCAGGACACACGCCTTGATGAGGTCTCTTTGGCCCTGCAGTGACTCGAGCGCTACCCCCAGATTTCCCTCGCTACTTGAATGGGAGATGGGGCTTCCCAAGGCCAACCCAAGAGGAAGCCTGAAATCCTCGTCGAAACTCGAGAATCCTGCCGCAACTCGAGAAAAACGAGGTGGTTTCAACGTCTTCGCAAGATGAGGCCCTTGCCCGGTACGGCGTCTCAAGGGAAGTCCCATGTTCCGTCGTGAAGTGAGACACGGTACCTGACACCCTTCATGCGACATCCAAAAGTTCCCCGACATGCTGGGTTCCCTTGAGGGGAACACCGAGAGTCCCAGCACCACTTCCTCTGAGCACCTACTCCTCTCCTGTTCGCGACAGGAGAGTTGATTCCCCTGCGTGGTCTGGAAGGGGTTCCCGGCCTGCACGGCGCCCCTCAGGATGAGGCCGGCCTCGCGAGGAAATTCGAGACAAGCCCCGTGGCTGGTGCCCCATGTTGAACGACCCTGATTTCCCGGTCCGCAGTTGAGGAGAACCCGATGCCCGGACGCCTCTTCGAAGGCCACCCTGTGAGTGAAGGAACAACACGAAGGGGCACTGACACTCCCGTGCATCGTCCGGAAACACCCGCGGTTTCCACACACAGCTCCACGAGGGGACTGAGACTCCCTGAGCAACTCGAGAGGCAAGCGGAGTTCCCTTCCTCAGACAAGACGAGGCCTGACTCTCCTGCCCCAACGCTGCAGGGACACTGCTGTCGGAGTACGAAACGGAGAGGAAGCCTGCGGTCCTGTCTCCCCTCGAGATGAGGCCCTCTTCGATTGCGCCAAACCCAGAGGAGTCCCGAGATGGCCCACCAACTCCACAGCATCCCTCACCTCTAAGAGGAACCCTGGGAAGTTCCCTCAGGTCACCGGGAGAAGTCGAGGGAAACGAGGGTTTCCCGCTGCAAGCCGAGAAAGACCTCGTGAGACCTTCTTCTACACGCCTTGATGCCCTAGTCCCCTCCCAGGACTCGAGAACAATGACGCGCTCCCCCTTGCCACGCTCATGGAGACCTGACTTCCCTGGCGCCGCACGAGAGGCTCCCTGAGAACCTCGTCGTGCCTCGTGAGAAAAGCCCCACGGACGCCGCAGCTCGAGGAAACCCCTGAGAAGCCCCCGTCCTCGCGAGGTGAGGGCCTTCTTTTCCTGCCTTTCCTGGAGAGCAATCCCGAGTCCTCTCTCCAAACTGAAGATTAGGCTTGACTCCCTTGAGGCCACTCAGAGGGCTCCAAGAGATCCGCGTCGTGGCTCAAGAGAAGAGCGGAGTCCTTTGCTTCCCCTCGAGGCGAGGCCTGACTCCACGGGGGACTCTGGAGTGCAACCCCGGGATCCCTGTCTTCCCTTGAGAGTACTACTAGGTCCTGGACACACGCCTAGATGAGGTCTCTTGGGCCCTGCAGTGACTCGAGCGCAACCCCCAGCTTTCCCTAGCAACTCGAATGGAAGATGGGGCTTCCCAGGGCCAACCCAAGAGGAAGCCTGAAATCCCCGTCGTAACTCGAGAATCCCGCCGCAACTCGAGAAAAACCACGTGGTCCCAACGTCTTAGCAAGATGGGGCCCTTGCCCGCTACGGCGTCTCAAGGGAAGTCTCACGTTCCGTCCTGAGTAGCGAAACGGTACCTGACACCCTTCATGCGACCTCCAAAATTTCCCAGACACGCCGGGTTCCCTCGAGGGGAACACCGAGGGTCCTGGCACCCCTTCATCTGAGCCCCTTCTCCCCTCCTCATCACGACAGGAGAGTCGATTCCCCTGCGTATTCTGGAAGGGGTTCCCGGCTTTCCCGGCACACCTCAGGATGAGGCCGGCCTCCCGAGGAAATTCGAGACGAGCCCCGTGGGTTGTGCCACATGCCGAACGACCCCGATTTCCCAGTCCGCTCTGGATTAGAACCCGATGCCCGGACACCTCTTCGAAGGCAACCCTGTGGGTGAAGTTACCATTCGAAGGGGCACTGACACCCCCGTGCGTCGTCCGGAAAAACCGCGGTTTCCACACACAGCTTGACGAGGTGCGTGAGACACCCTGAGCAATTCGAGAGGCAAGCAGAGTTCCCTTCCTCAGACAAGACGAGGCCTGCCTCTCCTGTCCCAACTCTGCAGGGACCCTGTGGTTGGAGTCCGAAAAGGAGAGGAAGCCTATGTTTCCTGTCTCCCCTCGAGATGAGGCCCTCTTCCATTGCGCCAAGCCCAGCAGAGTCCCGAGAGGCCCCGCCAACTCCACAGCATCCCTCACCTATCAGAGGCACCATGGGAAGTTCCCTCAGGTCCCCGGCAGAAGTCGAGGGAAACGAGGCTTTCCCGCCGCAACCACAGAAAGACCTCGAGTGTCCTTCTTCAACGCCTCTGGAGGCCCTAGTCCTCTCCCATGACTGGAGAGCCATGACGCGCTCCCCCTCGCCACGTGCACAGAGACCTGACTTCCCTGGCACCACACGAGAGGCTCCCTGAGATCCTCGTCTTGCCTCGTGAGAAAACCCCCACGGGCGCCGCAGCTCGAGGAAACCCCTGAGAAGCCCCCATCCTCGCGAGGTGAGGGCCTTCTTTTCCTGCCTGACCCAGAGCACAATCCCGAGTCCTCTCTCCAAACTGAAGAGAAGGCCTGACTCCCTTGAGGCCACTCAGTGGGCTCCAAGAGATCTGCGTCGCGACTTGAGAGGAGAGCGGCATCCTTGGCTTGCCCTCGAGGCGAGGCCTGACTCCCCGGGGGAGTCTGGAACGCCACCCTGAGATCCCTGTCTTCCCTTGAGAGGAACGTTAAGTCCCGGACACAGGCCTAGATGAGGTCTCTTTGGCCCTGCAGTGACTCGAGTGCAACCCTCAGCTTTCCCTCGCAACTCGAATGGAAGATTAGGCTTCCTGGGGCCAACACAAGAGGAAGCCTGAAATCCACTTCGTAACTCGAGAATCCCGCCGCAACTCGAGAAAATCCACATGGTCCCAACGTCTTCGCAAGATGAGGCCCTTGCCCGCTACGGCGTCTCAAGGGAAGTCCCAGGTTCTGTCCTGAAGTGCGAAACGGTACCTGACTCCTTTCATGCAACCCCCAAAAGTCCCCCACACGCCGGTTTCCCTCGAGGGTAACACCGAGGGTTCCATCCCCACTTCATCTGAGCCCCTTCTCCCCTCCTGATGGCGACAGGAGAGTCAATCCCCCTGCATTGTCTGGAAGGGTCCCCGGCCTTCCCAGCACAACTCAGGATGAAGCTGGCCTCACTAGGAGATTTGAGACTAGCCCCGTGGGTGGTCCCTCATGCCGAAAGACCCCGATTTCCCTGTCCACTCTTGAAAAGAACCCGAGGCCCGGACACCTCTTCGAAGGCAACCCAGTGGGTGAAGGCACAACACGAAGGGGAACTGTCACCGTCGTGCATTTCTGGAAACACCCGCAGGTTCCACACACAGCTCAACAAGGGGCCTGAGACCCCCTGAGCACCTCGAGAGGCAAGCGGAGTTCCCTTCCTCAGACAAGACGATTCCTGACTCTCCTGTCCCAACTCTGCAGGGACCCTGCGGTCGGAGTCTGAAACGGAGAGGAAGCCTGAGGTTCCTGCCTTCCCTGGAGATGAGGCCCTCTTCCATTGCGCCAAGCCCAGCGGAGTCCCGAGAGGCCCCGCCAACTCCACAGCATCCCTCACCTATCAGAGGCACCATGGGAAGTTCCCTCAGGTCCCCGGCAGAAGTCGAGGGAAACGAGGCTTTCCCGCCGCAACCACAGAAAGACCTCGAGTGTCCTTCTTCAACGCCTCTGGAGGCCCTAGTCCTCTCCCATGACTGGAGAGCCATGACGCGCTCCCCCTCGCCACGTGCACAGAGACCTGACTTCCCTGGCACCACACGAGAGGCTCCCTGAGATCCTCGTCTTGCCTCGTGAGAAAACCCCCACGGGCGCCGCAGCTCGAGGAAACCCCTGAGAAGCCCCCATCCTCGCGAAGTGAGGGCCTTCTTTTCCTGCCTGACCCAGAGCACAATCCCGAGTCCTCTCTCCAAACTGAAGAGAAGGCCTGACTCCCTTGAGGCCACTCAGTGGGCTCCAAGAGATCTGTGTCGCGACTTGAGAGGAGAGCGGCATCCTTGGCTTGCCCTCGAGGCGAGGCCTGACTCCCCGGGGGAGTCTGGAACGCCACCCTGAGATCCCTGTCTTCCCTTGAGAGGAACGTTAAGTCCCGGACACAGGCCTAGATGAGGTCTCTTTGGCCCTGCAGTGACTCGAGTGCAACCCTCAGCTTTCCCTCGCAACTCGAATGGAAGATTAGGCTTCCTGGGGCCAACACAAGAGGAAGCCTGAAATCCACTTCGTAACTCGAGAATCCCGCCGCAACTCGAGAAAATCCACATGGTCCCAACGTCTTCGCAAGATGAGGCCCTTGCCCGCTACGGCGTCTCAAGGGAAGTCCCAGGTTCTGTCCTGAAGTGCGAAACGGTACCTGACTCCTTTCATGCAACCCCCAAAAGTCCCCCACACGCCGGTTTCCCTCGAGGGTAACACCGAGGGTTCCATCCCCACTTCATCTGAGCCCCTTCTCCCCTCCTGATGGCGACAGGAGAGTCAATCCCCCTGCATTGTCTGGAAGGGTCCCCGGCCTTCCCAGCACAACTCAGGATGAAGCTGGCCTCACTAGGAGATTTGAGACTAGCCCCGTGGGTGGTCCCTCATGCCGAAAGACCCCGATTTCCCTGTCCACTCTTGAAAAGAACCCGAGGCCCGGACACCTCTTCGAAGGCAACCCAGTGGGTGAAGGCACAACACGAAGGGGAACTGTCACCGTCGTGCATTTCTGGAAACACCCGCAGGTTCCACACACAGCTCAACAAGGGGCCTGAGACCCCCTGAGCACCTCGAGAGGCAAGCGGAGTTCCCTTCCTCAGACAAGACGATTCCTGACTCTCCTGTCCCAACTCTGCAGGGACCCTGCGGTCGGAGTCTGAAACGGAGAGGAAGCCTGAGGTTCCTGCCTTCCCTGGAGATGAGGCCCTCTTCCATTGCGCCAAACCCAGCGGAGTCCTGAGAGGCCCCGCCAACTCCACAGCATCCCTCATCTGTCAGAAGCACACTGGGAAGTTCCCTAAGGTCACCGGTAAACTTTTATTGCACAAGGTCCCCATGAAAAGGCCCATGCAGCAGGACAGCCACAGATTCTGTCTGCCATTAAAGGGCAGTAAGGTGCCCTCCCCCCTTCTTTGCTGCCTCGGCGGCCACCAGCGTGCAATTCGCGTACCCTTCCCTTTCCCGTCCTAGCAGGTGCTCCAGGGCCCGCTGGCCTACAAAGTGCCAGAAGCAGGGCTGGGCCAGCCGGCCAGAATTCAGGGTTCTGTCCCTTGGACTTCCAGCGGACACTAGGCTGCTTGGGAAAACCGCGCAGACTCTGAGGTTTTTCAGCAGAGGGGTGGAGCGGTAAAGGCCTTGACCCCAAAGACGAGGCCTTTCTGCGACCGCCAGGTTGGGGAGCTCTGAGACTGTGCCAACACAGGGCGGAATACATGGTTCCCTGCTCCACGCAGTCCCCGTTCCCTTACCTGTGTTCCGCACCCCTCCGCTGTGGCCAATGGATGCCGATCCTTGGGGATCCAGGAGTTCACGAAATGGGCATTACCAGCCGCAATGGCGACCCCCAACAGCACATCTGGAAAGCCCTCCCCCACCCCCGCCAGGAGCCGACCCCCACTGCGAATGGAACCCCACCCCGCCCCGCACCGCCAGGTTTCGCCCCGGCCCTGCCGGGCTCCCGGTGGGTTCCCAGCAATATTGGCGACCCCCGGGAGCACAACAGGGACCAACCCCCCACCCACAGTGAGCGGAATCTCGACCTGTGCAGCCCAGGTTTACCCCACCCTGGCTGTGCTCCCGGCGCGTTTCCAGCTGCAGTGGCCATCTCCGAGAGCACAACTGGGAAGCCCTCCCCTACCCCCGTCAGGAGCCGACACCCGCCCTGCACCACCCGGGTTCGCCCCGCCCCTGCCGCGCTCCAGGGGCGCTGCCCACCTTCACCAGTGGCTCTCGGTGAGCCCCGTCCCCACGCCCGGTTCCAGGAGAGGCTCTCGGACCTCGCTGCTGCCGCCAGGTCAAACATGAGGACAATACATACACCCCACAGAGACAATCCAAGCTGTCTGTGATTTAGGGATAAAACGAGGACTACAGAAAGGCAAGATGACCTGACCTAGGAGGGCCATGATATTCTATAGAACCAGACAAAGTTGGTTACCAAGGAAACTTTTTTCCTTGGAACCCGGAAAGCTGGTTCTTTGCATATGCAATGACCAACAATTAGCTTGTTACCCAAGCCTGCCTTACTGCCACCCCCATCCCCCCACTCCCCAGAAGACTGGCTCAAAGAAATATTTTAAATCTCAGGCGGAAACCTGGAAGATGTCTTGTCTGTCTGTTTGGATTAAGGTATGTGTCAGTGTGAGCCCTGTGTTTTTTGATAATATTGCTCAAGTTCTGAGTTCTGATTTCAATGGTCTCAAGACAAGGCAGCCCTTCCAAATCAAACTGCTGGAAATACAAGAAAACATTGACCTAAATGAATGTCAGAGTCCCGTGAACTGGGAACTAGTCAATATTAAATATCTAGTATTTTTGGTTTTGCTCCTCCATTATAGACATGTCTAAGAGTCAACAACATTAAGCACAACATGTTCATAGTGCCTAGGTTTCTTTTGAGGTAAAAATTGCTCTATTGTTATATCTGTCACAAGCTTGTCAGCAAGAAACTACCTGGAAACGACAACAACAAAAGTAAAAAATGTAAATGTGATATGAGCTTTTAGACAAACTCTTTACAATAATTATACTCTAAAATATCTGCCTCTCATAGTCTTGATTGAAGGCAGAGGAGAAGGGGATGACAGAGGATAAGATGGTTGGATGGCATCACTGACTCGATGGACATGAGTTTGAGCAAGCCCCTGGAGCTGGTGACGGACACGGAAGCCTGGCGTCCTTCAGGCCACGGGGTCCCAAAGAGTCAGACACGACTGAGCAACTGAACTGAACTGAACTAACAAACGTTTCTCCAGGTGTTTTGGTTACCCGAGTTTCTATCCTTGTGACGACAGTGTATTGAATAGCTAGGTCATTTCCAAATAAATGAAAGTTCTGAAACATTCACGACTTGAAAGGCCTCCCTTTTACACAGAAACAAAAGAGATTTTTGACTCTCCATGAATAGTGTCTGGCACCATCCTGACATGTTAAATGTAAGAAAGCAATTGTTTTGTTTTGTTTTGTTCTGTTCTTGGGGGTGGGGGGAGGGGGGCGGGCTATAGCGAATGCCAATATAAAAGTCAGTTCTTGGTTGCTGAAGGGAAATGTATGACTTGTTATTACAAGAAAGTATGTGGAATGCAATGGCACTTGAGGAAGGAAAACAAAGTAGTTCTGTCTTACAGGTGGCCGTTTCAGGATGGGAGAAGCAAAGGAATGGGTACAGAACGGGATAAGGAGGTTGTAGGGAAAGTGGACCCCCAGAAAAGAGTTCTGTGCCTAGCACAAGTTTTCTTGAGATGTCGAAATGCCTTTGCTAATGGAGTTTTAGTTTCTTTACCTCTTAAGTGATCTCTTCTAGGTTGACCTAGAACAGAAATCTTTTGTTAGCTTTGGCTAAGTGGAGAAGTAGTGTTTCACGGTGACATATGTGATGCTTCCTGACTGTTTGCAGCCCTTTTGATATCGATGCACTGCTTCTGCTGCTGCTGCCGCCGCTGCTGCTGCTAAGTCGTTTCAGTCGTGTCCGACTCTGTGCGACCCCATAGACGGCAGCCCACGAGGCCCCGCAGTCCCTGGGGTTCTCTAGGCAAGAACACTGGAGTGGGTTGCCATTTCCTCCTCCCATGCATGAAAGTGAAAAGTGAACGTGAAGTCGCTCAGTGGTGTCCGACTCTTAGCGACCCCGTGGACTGCAGCCTACCAGGCTCCTCCATCCATGGGATTTTCCACGCAAGAGTACTGGAGTGGGGTGCCATTGCCTTCTCCCATATCTATGCACAAGCCTGCCTAAATCATTGACTTCCAGCTAGCTTTGGGATGCCAATGACCATCCACCCTTACAAGGCAACAGAGAAGAGAAAAACACTTACCACAGGAGGTCCTGGTAAGGAACGAGGAACTAACAAGCTCCCGCCAACCAGGATTCTGCAGAGGTCAACAAGAGGTCAGTAAGAGATGGAAGACTGCAGTCCAGAGGTCCTAGCAACTTCCATCTTGCAGCAGAGACCTAGCATAGTCAAAACGAATTCAATGTTGCAAAAAATAAGTAAACAAATAAAGGACAGAAGTTCTTTGAACACATGACTGAGATTAGGGGTGAGGCAGTACATGTACGGTGCCCGGAAAATCTTAAAGTATGAGAAAGGAAAGAAATTAAAGACAACTATCAAGCTGTCCAAACTGATAAAAACGAAAGATTACACGGTTTTTTCTGTATATATTACCAGATAATAATCTGAAAAGGAATTAAAAAAAATTCCCTTTCAATAATGTCAACATGAATACAACACTTTGCCATGGATGTAACGAGGATGACAAGACTGGCACACTGGAACTTATACACCCTGGCTGAAAACTATCCTGAATACATGGACAGGTATTCCATAACAATGGAAAGACTTAAGATGGCAATACCATGGAATGCATCTTCAATCTGAAATGAAGATTTGATATGATTTGATCGCTCAGAGCTTTTGTGTCATCAATTGTTATTAAAGTATAAATGAGATAGAGAAAACTGCTGACTTAGACTTGAGGCGGGGTGTACGCCCTGCTGGTCTCTAGCCAGATATTCTACAGGCACTAGCAGTCAGCTAAGGAAAGAAAGGCACTGTCTCAGGGAATGGCACCAGGCCCCTCCCCCACGACATGCCTTGAGGTCACATTGGCAGCAGGTGAGTCATCCTGGGCCAAAAACTGATTGACATGAATCTTGAAGAAAGGCAGTATTCCAGGCAAATATATCATTTCCTTAACATAGATTAGGAGAACAAGGTACGAGGAAAACATACTGTTTTGTTCAAGTCGCTTCTGAGCCTACTGGGGGAACCGACCTGAAGCCAGAGTCCAGCAGATATACATAGGATATTTACATCGCTTAAGACAAACATTTCCTCAGGAACAAATGCATTGCTTAGCTCAAGGTTTGTCTGCGAAATTCTTACACATCAGGAGATGGCTCCGAGCTGGGTTTCTACACACAAGAACATGAATGCAAAGGACAAGCCTGCACAGCCCATCTGCCCCCCTCCCCCACAGCCAGCAGCATTTCCAAGTGACCTCCTAAGGCCTTCCCCAAAATACAGGGGCACCTCTGGGTTTCCTGTTTCCCTCACTTCGAACACTTTTCTTAAAAAAAAAAAAAATCCTGCACACTTCTTGATAGAATGCCACAGTGCAAGGAAAACAGGCCTTCGATACTTAAACCTCCCTGTGCCAAACACTTGGGGCTTGGTTCTGTTTTGTTTTGTTTTTTAATTACACCACCACATAATTTAAACTTTTTACAATTTCTAATTATTCAGTACCAAAACACCAAACTTTTATTGCACAAGGTCCCCATGAAAAGGCCCACGCATCAGGACAGCCACAGATTCTGCCATGAAAGGGCAGCAAGGTGGCCTCCCCCCTTCTTTGCTGCCTGGGCGGCCACCAGGGTTTGAAATCCATGCACCCTACTAAGTTTCTAGGGTGCAATCCGTGGACCCTTCCCTTTCCCATCCCAGCAGGTGCTCAAGGGCCCGCTGGCTTACAAAGTGCCAGAAGCAGGGCTGGGCCAGCCGGCCAGAGTTCAGTGTTCTGTCCCTTGGACTTCCAGGGGACACTAGGCTGCTTGGGAAAACCGTGCAGACTGAGATTTTTCAGCAAAGGGGTGGAGCGGTAAAGGCCTTGACACCAAGGGCGAGGCCTTTCTGCGACCGCCAGGTTGGGGAGCTCCGAGAATGTGCCAACAGAGGGCGGAATACTTGGTTCCCTGCTCCAAGCAGTCCCAGTTCCCTGACCTGTGGCCCGCAGCCCTCCGCTGCACGCACTAGATGTGGATCCTTGGGGACACAGGAGCGTAGGAAATGGGCGTTCCTAGCCGCAGTGGCGACCCCCGAGAGCACAACTGGGACCGAACCCCCACCCACAGCCATCTAAATCTCGACCCGCGCAGCCCAGGTTTACCCCGCCCCGGGTGCGCTCCCGGCGCATTTCCAGCCGTAGTGGCCACCACCGAGAGCACAACTGGGAAGCCCTCCCCCACCCCCGCCAGGAGCCGAACCCCGCCCCGCGCCACCCGGGTTCACCCCGCCCCTGCCGCACTCCCAGCGCGTTTCCAGCTGCAGTGGGGACCCCCGAGAGCACAACTGTTACCGCCCCCCACCCCCTCCCGACCAGAACCCCGACCCGCGCCGCCCGGGATCGCCCCGCCCCTGGCGCGCTCCCGGGGCGTTGCCCACTTCCAGCAGGGGCTCCTGGTGAGCCCCGTCCCCACGCCCGGTTCCAGGAGAGGATCTCGGACTTCGCTACTGCCGCCAGGTCAAACACGAGGACAATACATCCACCCCACAGAGACAATCCAAGCTATGATTTAGGGATAAAATGAGGACTACAGAAAGGAAAGATGTCCTGACCTAGGAGGGCCATGAGAGTCTATAGATCCAAACAAAATTGGGTACCAAGGAAACTTTTTTCCTTGGAACCCGGAAAGCTGGTTCTTTGCATATGCAATGACCAACAATTAGCTTGTTACCCAAGCCTGCCTCGCTGCCACCCCAACTCCCCCCCCCACTCCCCAGGAAAACGGCTCAAAGAAATATTTTAAATCTCAGGCGGAAAACTGGAAGATGTCTTGTCTGTCTGTCTGGATTAAGGTATGTGTCAGTGTGAGCCTTGTGTTTTTTGATAATATTGCTCAAGTTCTGAGTTCTGATTTCAATGGTCTCAAGACAAGGCAGCCCTTCCAAATCAAACTGCTGGAAATACAAGAAAACATTGACCTAAATGAATGTCAGAGTCCCGTGAACTGGGAACTGGTCAATATTAAATATCTAGTATTTTTGGTTTTGCTCCTCCACTATAGACATGTCTAAGAGTCAACAACATTAAGCACAACATGTTCATAGTGCCTAGGTTTCTTTTGAGGTAAAAATTGCTCTATTGTTATATGTGTCACAAGCTTGTCAGCAAGAAAGTACCTGGAAACAGCAACAACCAATGTAAAATATGTAAATGTGATATGAGCTTTTAGATAAACTCTTAACAATAATTATACTCTAAAATATCCGCCTCTCATAGTCTTGATTGAAGGCAGAGGAGAAGGGGATGACAGAGGATAAGATGGTTGGATGGCATCACTGACTCGATGGACATGAGTTTGAGCAAGCCCCTGGAGTTGGTGATGGACACGGAAGCCTGGCGTCCTGCAGGCCACGGGGTCCCAAAGAGTCAGACTCGACTGAGCAACTGAACTGAACTGAACTTACAATCGTTCCTCCAGGTGTTTTGGTTACCTGAGTTTCTATCCTGGTGCTAAACTAAGTGACGACAGTGTATTGAATAGCTAGGTCACTTCCAAATAAATGAAACTTCTGAAACATTCACGACTTGAAAGGACCTCCCTTTTACACAGAAACAAAAGAGATTTTTGACTCTGCATGAATAGTGACTGGCACCATCCGAACATATTAAATGTAAGAAAGCAATTTTTTTGTTTTGTTTTGTTTTGTTCTGTTCTTGCAGGAAGCGGGGTGGGCGCTATTATCACTGATAGGTATGCTCACCAATCTATCAAATGCCAATATAAGAGTCAGTTCTTGGTTGCTGAAGGGAAATGTATGACTTGTTATTACAAGAATGTATGGAATGCAATCACACTTTAAGAAGGAAAACGAAGTAGTTCTGTCTTACAGGTGGCATTTTCAGGACGGGAGAAGCAAAGGAATGGGTACAGAATGGGATAAGGAGGTTGTAGGGAAAGTAGGCCCCCAGAAAAGAGTTCTGTGCCTAGCACAAGTTTTCTTGAGATGTTGAACTGCCTTTGCTAATGGAGTTTAAGTTTCTTTACCTCTTAAGTGATCTCTTCTAGGTTGACCTAGAACAGAAATCTTTTGTTAGCTTTGGCTAAGAGGAGAAATATTGTTTCACGGTGACATATGTGATCCTACCTGACTGTTCTCATCCCCTTTGATATCTATGCACTGCTGCTGCTGCTGCTGCAGCTGCTAAGTGGTTCAGTTGAGGCCGACCCTGTGCCACGCCATAGATGGCAGCCCACCAGGCCCCGCAGTCTCTGGGGTTCTCTAGGCAAGAACACTGGAGTGGGTTGCCATTTCCTCCTCCTATGCATGAAAGTGAAAAGTGAAAATGAAGTCGCTCAGTGGTGTCCGACTCTTAGCCACCCCATGGACTGCAGCCTACCAGGCTCCTCCATCCTTGGGATTTTCCAGGAGTGGGGTGCCATTGCCTTCTCCCATATCTGTGCACAAGCCTGCCTAAATAATTGACTTCTAGCCAACTTTGGGATGCCCATGACCACCCACCCTTACCAGGCAACAGAGAAGAGAAAAACACTTACCACAGGAGGTTCTGATAAGGAACAAGGAACTAACAAGCTCCCACCTACCAGGATTCTGCAGAGGTCAACAAGAGATCAGCAAGAGATGAGAGACTGCAGTCCAGAGGTCCTAGCTACTTCCATCTAGCAACAAACACCCAGCATAGTCAAAACGATTTCAATGTTAAAGAATAAATAAATAAATAAATAAAAGGACAGAAGTTCTTTGAACACATGTCTGAATTTAGGGGTGAGGCATTACATATGTGTCCCAGGATAATCTTAAAGTGTCAGAAAGTAAAGAAATTAAAGACAACTATCAAGCTGTCCAAACTGATAAAAATGAATGATTACACAGTTTTATCTGTATACATTAGCAGATAATAATCTGAAAAGGAATTTTAAAAAATTCCCTTTCAATAATATCAACATGAATAAAACACTTTGCCATGGATGTAACGAGGATGACAAGACTGGCATACTGGAAATTATACACCCTGGCTGAAAACTATCCTGAATACATGGACAGATACTCCATAACGATGGAAAGACTTAAGATGGCAATACCATGGAATGCATCTTCAATCTGAAATGAAGATTTGATATGATTTGATCGCTCAGAACTTTTGTGTCATCAAGTGTTATTAAAGTATTAAAGAGATAGAGAAAGCTGCTGACTTAGACTCGAGGCGGGGTGGGGGGGGTAGTAAGAGTACCCCCTGCTGGTCTTTAGCCAGATATTCTACAGGCACTAGCAGTCAGCTAAGGAAAGAAAGGAACTGTTTCAGGGAATGGCACCAGGCCCCTCCCCCACGACATGCATTGAGATAATATTGGCAGCAGGTGAGTCATCCCGGGCCAAAACTTGATTGACATGAATCTTGAAGAAAGGCAGTATTGCAGGCAAATATATCATTTCCTTAACATAGATAAGGAGAACAAGCTAGGAGGAAAACATGCTGTTTTGTTCAAATCGCTTCTGAGCCTTTTGGGGGAACCGACCTGAAGCCAGAGTCTAGCGGAAATACATAGGATATTTACATCGCTTAAGACAAACATTTTCTTAGGAAAAAATGCATTGCTTAGCTCAAGGTTTGTCTGCGAAATTCTTACACATCAGGAGATGGCTCCGAGCTGGGTTTCCACACACAAGAACATCCATGCAAAGGACAAGCCTGCACAGCCCATCTGCCCCCCTCCCGCACAGCCAGCAGCATTTCCAAGTGACCTCCTAAGGCCTTCCCCAAAATACAGGGGCACCTCTGGGTTTCCTGTTTCCCTCACTTCGAACACTTTTCTTAAAAAAAAAAAATCCTGCACACTTCTTGATAGAATGCCACAGTGCAAGGAATACAGTCCTTCAATATTTAAACCTCCATTTGCAAAACACTTGGAGCTTGGTTTTGTTTTGTTTTGTTTTTTAATTACACCACCACATAATTTAAAGCTTTTACACGTTCTAATTATTCAGTTCCAAAACACCAAACTTTTATTGCACAGGGTCCTCATGAAAAGGCCCACGCAGCTGGACAACCACAGATACTGCCATGAAAGGGCAGCAAGGTGCCCTCCCCACTTCTTTGCTGCCTGGGCGGCCACCAGGGTTTGAAATCCATGCACCCTACTAAGTTTCTAGGGTGCAATCCATGGACCCTTCCCTTTCCCATCCCAGCAGGTGCTCAAGGGCCCGCTGGCTTACAAAGTGCCAGAAGAGGGCTGGGCCAGCCGGCCAGAGTTCAGTGTTCTGTCCCTTGGACTTCCAGCGGACACTAGGCTGCTTGGAAAAACCGCGCAGACTCTGAGATTTTTCAGCAGAGGGGTGGAGCGGTAAAGGCCTTGACCCCAAAGGCAAGGCCTTTCTGCGACCGCCAGGTTGGGGAGCTCCGAGAATGTGCCAACAGACGGCGGAATACTTGGTTCCCTGCTCCACGCAGTCCCAGTTCCCTTACCTGTGGTCTGCAGCCCTCCGCTGCACCCACGGGATGGCGATCCTTGGGGACCCAGGAGCAGACGAAATGGGCGTTCCCAGCCGCAGTTGCAACCCCCGAGAGCGCAACTGGGAACCCCTCCCCATCCCCCCCATGAGCCGACCCCGCCCCGCTCCTCCAGGGTTAGCCCCGCCCCTGCCGCGCTCCCTGCGCGTTCCCAGCCGCAGTGGCGACCCCGGGAGCACAACTGGGACCGACCCCCACCCAAAGACATCTGAATCTCGACCCCCGCAGCCCGGGTTTACCTGTCCCGGGTGCGCTCCCGGCGAGTTTTCAGCCTCAGTGTCCACCTCTGAGAGCACAACTGGGAAGCCCGCCCCCACCCCCGCCAGAAGCCGACCCCCGCCCCACGCCGCCCGCGTTCGCCCCGCCCCTGCACGGTCCAGGTACCTTTCCAGCTTCTAGCGTTCACGCCCGGGTAGGAGCAGGATGTAGGAGTATGGGAGATGTGTCTGGAGCCTGACAGCCTCAGCTCCGCTCTGGCCTGCCCTTTGGACCTAGGAGCCAGGCCAACTTGCAGAGGGCTTAGGGCCCCATTGTATGCAAACTACCAAGGCCTACCGCAAGGAGAGCTCTGTCCGAGGGAAGGGAAGTGCCCCAGGCTGCGTTCCCAAGCTGTTGCTTGGCAATGCAGACTCAGCGGTAAACGGAGGGAATCAGGCTCTCTGTAGCCGCAGCTTCACACACAGGTGTGTCTCCGTAGGAATCAAGAAAGATCCTGACAGGGTGAGGTTCATTAGAGCTATACTAAAGAGCAAAGGCTTGTCCATGTGGTCTTGCCTTCCCCTGTGCCTTTGGGTCTCCAGGCTCGGCCCCAGCTCCGTGGAAACAACCCCTGAGAAAATATCTTCAAGATCCACTTTTCCCAGTGTCTGGGAACCGGGGTTCGTAGGAGGAGAGAAAAGCACGCCTCCATCG